>NC_046313.1:79477387-80109173 GCF_009819535.1 Lacerta agilis | reverse complement strand
ATAAAAAGGGTGAGAGAGGGTAAAGAATAACTTTCACTTGTTCTAGAGCTGCTCTGCAGACCATTTAACTGCTTAAAAAAAAAAAAAAACAGTATGGAGGAGATCAGCCAAAGTTCAACAAATAACATTTTGCTCCTTTACGATAGAGCTCTGGAAAGCCCGTGTTTATCCAGATTCTAGAACACATCAAAGCTTGGGCTAATTTTAATACTTGTTGTTTGTGTTGTTGCTGCAGATAGATATTTGCTCCCCTGAAAAGTTTGGAGACTGAAAATTCAGGGCAGTTCCAGACCGCCACACGTTTTCAAAGATCTTTCATGCATTTCAGTGTATGCCCTTTAAGCGCTTCTCCATAACCCATCACTAAGAATGTGGGTGCATTCTGATAAATAACAGTGACTAAGTAGTACGCAAATGCTCTTCCAAAAACAAAACAGACTTTTTGCAGCAAAAAAAAAGCGATGGAAAACTACAGTGAAAGTGCAGGATAACAGTCACTTGGCGGCAGTGTCATATAACCTCAGTGCAGATTTCCCAATATACACCTCAGCTGGAAACAACCATAGACATAGTAAAATAAAGGAATGGTCAATCAAGCGTGTGTTGTTGTTGTTTTTAAAATAGTAAAGCTCATTTGAAGAGGTCATAGGATTGAAAATAATAAACCCTGTTAGATCTTTATCTACTGAAAGAGCAAAAATAGGCATTAACTTGTTTGCTAACAACACCTTGAGGTCACCATTTGGCTGCTGCTCTACTTCATAAAATGGGTTAGGGAGTAGGAAGCAATGGCCTTCCGCAGTAGCCCATATACAGTATAGAGGAAGCTTACGAAAAGCAGAAGGTGGTTTAACACAAGTAGGATGTAAGTTATGAATTATGGTGCTGGAGGAGACTCTTGAGAGTCCATGGACTGCAAGAAGATCAAACCTATCCATTCTGAAGGAAATCAGCCCTGAGTGCTCACTGGAAGGACAGATCCTGAAGCTGGGGCTTCAATACTTTGGCCACCTCATGAGAAGAGAAGACTCCCTGGAAAAGACCCTGATGTTGGGAAAGATTGAGGGCACAAGGAGAAGGGGATGACAGAGGATGAAATGGTTGGACAGTGTTCTCGAAGCTACCAACATGAGTCTGACCAAACTGTGGGAGGCAGTGGAAGACAGGAGTGCCTGGCGTGCTCTGGTCCATGGAATCACGAAGAGTCGGACACGACTAAACGACTAAACAACAACAGGAGGTAAATTGCAGCCCAAATATCCCTGCTCCCCCAGTTCATGAGAACCTCCATTTGAGATTAATTTATCCCATGCAGTGGCTGGAGAGTACTTTCCAAGCAAGGGAGAGGACTCACAAACCTTCAGGACAATTGCAGCCATTACTTAATTATTACTTACTTAAGTGTTTAGTGGGTGTTCAATACACCTCAAAAGGTTCAGAGCTTCAATCCTCTGAAAACCATGCAACACATTCTTTACTGCTGAATTGGAACAAACGGCAATCGAATTTTCCATAGATTGCCATTTGTTCTGATTCAGCAGTAAAGAACATGCTTTCTAGGGGAAAGCTGTGGGGCAAATGCAAAACTCAGACCCATGCCTAGAATGTGTGGGACAAGCAGAAAACCACTCAGACACCTGCTTTCTGTAGAATAACCAGCCTCGTATAACTAACATGCTTAAGTCTATTGCATGAGAGGGTTAATACCATAGAGTAAGCTGTCCTGCCAGGCTTAGCTATGTCACTTCCCCTTACCTTGGGTGGAAATAGGTAATCAAGCCTTTGCTGCCCCCCACTCTAGCTGCGAATTCACCATGGAAAGAGGTCTGAGGTGGTTGCTCCAGTTCGGTCACATGGCTTTAAGCATATACCAATAGTTTAGGAACTATTACCACTTTGTAACTAAACTACTGGTATGTTATACCGCCTGTGCAGCTTTTTCTGACTGATGTATAGAAAAGCATATCAACCTGACCTTTGTAAGAGAGTTTGTAAGTAAACTATTGTTTAACTTACCAAATGTGTGGTCTGTTCCTATGCTGGGGGAAGAGGGAAACTTTGGAAGGAACTTTTAAAGGGGACAAATTTAGAACTCACTTGGAAGGCCATATCTTAAAGGTTTTACAGCCTATATTTCCATGCTTTACTTTGCTGCATATTTTGTGATTTTAAATCTCTGCTGGAGTTCTCTAGCCAAACAGTAGCTGCCCCAAACTTGGATCTTGGCATCCAAGGAAATCTTATTTTTTTCTCTTTTCTTTTTTGAACCAACACATTCTAGACATGGGACAAGCAGAAGTGTGAATGAGCCCTAAGAGGGGGAAAGTGATGGTAGAAGTTCAAGAAAAGGAGGGGTGTAGGAAGAAAAAAATGGCAGTGTCAAACAACGGCAAATGTTTGCATAAAGCACTGTGGAACCCTCCTCAGCATTTATTTATCTCTCTGGTTAGTTTGTTTTAACTGAAAAGAATCTCAGAGTTTCATTAGTTTTGTTAACACCAATAGGGAGTTTGTTACTGCCCTTAATCGGAGTAGGGTGCCACACTCAGCCTCTCCTGACTTCTAGTAGAATACAGAAGACGAATAAACAGACCCAGGACTTACCAATTATGGCAGGAATGTCCAGATGAAGCATCAGCCGACATTTATTGGGCAATCCCCAGGGAGCACATCAGCAGAATATTACACTCAATGCTATTTTGTCTCAATGAGTCACTTAAAAGAGGAATCCAGAGATTCTTGCACAGCCCAAACACCTATGTAAACAGGGACCTTTTTCTGAAAATTACACCCCCCGTTCTGCATCCATCACTTTGCTGGAAATATCACAGTTCAGCAGAGCACTTAATAGCAGACCCCATATTTGTGGGAGGCAGGCAGATTAAAGCCAGCAGAGGTCTGCCTGTCCCTCATGAACATCACAAACACTTGGAAAATTGCATTTACAACTTGGGAAGGTCATTTTTAAACAGGGTTACAGTAATGGGGTGAACTGGGATTAACAGGAGATATAACTAAACAAATAGTTGATTACAGTGGCTCAAGCCATATATGCACTTCCTTGAAAGCAAACTCAACTGAAATCAGTGGAACTTACTTTCAATAAGTAAGCATGTATAGGATCAGGTATTCAGCAGACATAGTATGTTGCTTGAACAGTATTCTAGCATTGTAGGGGGTTGGACTAGATGACCCTCAGGCTCTCTTCCAACTCTACAATTCATGATTGTATTAATAAAAACTACTGACATCTCCAGTCTGTCAATATATTGCAGGGATTCAAGCATGTATTGGGAAACTGGCATTTGTGCAATTAAAGTGGACTAAAACACTCTGTGTAATAAATCCAGTTGTTGTTGTTTTTTTAAAAAAAACTTTTTACAGGTAGGAAAGTGACAGGGAAATACATTGTAAAGAGCTCCTGGATATAGCCTTATAGTAGCCTATGCTAGCATGAACCTACAATTTTATTGTCATGTTCTTACCATAGGAGTTTCTGCACACAGTCACATCACAGTGAGAATTTTCTTCCAGATCTCACTTTCCCCTTTGAGCCTGGACCTGTGCAGTTTTCTTTCCTTTAGAAAAGAGTTTCTGTCTCCCTCTCTCTTTTTCTTCTTCTTAATACACACAAGAATACGTGCACAACCTGTTCCCTTCATGTGCCACCTGCTTAGTTACTTGAGAGCTGACAATTATTTTCTCTCACAGCTGAGCTGTACCAAATCTTTCCTAATACTAAAAAACTGGTAAGGATTGTAGGAGAGAGGGAAGGAGACAGACAGGCAGGCAGGCGGTTGAAGAAGACCTCAGGGTTTTTACTCCTGCTGAACCGCCACCCTCTTCACCCACAGGGCCACCTATCACCAACTGCTGTGTGGGAAGGATCCTGATATTGGTATACACATGTCAATATCAATTACTGCAGTTTTCAAATGTTTCTGACATTATTTGTAAGCTGCCTCAGAAAGATTTGTAACCTGAAGGGTGGAGTATAAATGACTGTAAATCAGGCAGGGGCTACTTCAGGCCAGACATGGCCTTCCAGCAGTGGCGGCTGATGCCCAATGGGAGCAGAAGTCAAGGAACCCAACAGTAGGTGGAGCCAATGACAGGATACAGGAGCCCTGAGAAAGCAATGTCTTGGCAACCTAAGTAGACAGGAAGGAGTCAACCCAGATTTCCTTTCTGTGTCTCCAGGTGGCAATGTGACCTAGCTTCCCATGAGACCCTTCCTCCTGTGGCTGCTCCCTCCCTCAGCTGCCATGTCTCTTTCTCTTCAGCAGCCATGTCCTGTTGTAACATCACAGGCAGTCCAGAGCCAATGGCAACAGCTGGAGAAGCACCTGAACAGCCTCCCAGTATTCATCTTGTGGGGGGTTGGGGAAGGTGCAATGAACAGTGTATTTAGAAAGACATTTCTTTAGAAATAGAAGCTGGATGGCTTCAGCCCTGTGATTCTCTTCATTACTTCCACAGGTGGCCTCGAGAAAAGCCTTCCCATCTTCTGGCATCCCGGAAAGCAAACACAGGCAGAGTGAGAGGGATGGCTACTATCCAACAGGGTTGCCCAGACATCTTCACTGGCTTCTGACTAGCAACTTCATCCCTAGCCTCAGCCTGCCTGCTTCCACTGGCTTCCACCCATGAATGTCCAAAGGCTCATCCATCTATCTTGTGCCTGCAGGGTGACCTCCACCACCCCCTGAACGCACCCAGACACACACCATTTGCTTTGACCACATTCAAAACCTCCCAGTCACGCACACAGACACACACCGGCTGACTTCCAGGAAGAACGCCAACAGACACAAATTCGCTCGTCAGCCACTCTCACTTCAATACGCAAATATCCACACAGTTTATGTCAACCAGCTTCTGAAGGTAAATTCCAACCCTCTTACATCTGAAAGCAACAACCTGCTTCAGCCTTGTGCCACCCACTAGCTTCCAAATGTGAACTCCACCAGCTTCCACCCACCAACATCTGCCAGCTTCCACTAGGTCCATCGCCAGGCTTCAGACAGCTTCCAACTGTGGGTATCGGCCCCCTCCATGCTGCAATCCCACTCAGCAAGCAAACTTGCTTTCTATCACTCCATAGCAACTTGCTGCTGGATGATCTCCTCATTCTGTCTGTGAATTCCATGTGAAATGGAGGAGTCCTGAATGCCACAGCTGTTACCTACTGTGCTCTGTTAGGGAAGGGAGAAAGCCTTTCCCCTTGGACCATGTTTATATCCACTCAGTTGCCATGTGCTTTTGTGACATCACAGGCAGTCCACAGCCAATGGCAACATCATTGATGCCTCCTCAGACCACACAATTGTGGGTGCAGCTGGGAAGTAATCTGTTCTTTTGCTTGCTTATTATTAAAATGATGTTGTCATTGCTGCATCATCATCATCATCATTATTACCGAATAAAGGCCACATTTGCATTCATTGCTCTGCCCACTTTTGCCTCTGAACCCACCCCACTGGCTTGTGCCTTCTTCCCCAATAAGAATTTCCAAAGGAGAATGCAGTCCTCTGGCTGAAAGAGACTCCTCAGCCCTGTTTATGTTAGTAGAAACAGGCAGGAAATAATGGTCTGCCATAGGAGACTAATCTCTCTAGATTAGGAAATGTCATTCTCGGATTGTCAAAACCTAACTATGAGGGGTATTTTGTCACATGCAATTCAGTGCCATAAAGTTCCTTGTCTTACTTCTGCCAATTCTACAGAGGAGGAGATGGCAGCTAAGGGGTGGGAAGGGAACCGGGCATTCCCATTTATGCAGACACTAGTGGTTTAAGGCCATTAAAATAATGGGCGCTAGAGCAGTGGAGGCCTCGTCATTCTCCCTTTCTCCAAATAGGTACGGGGGCGGGGGCTGTGCCAGCGCTGCGGGAGCCGGGAGAGCAGGTACCGCTCGCGGGGATAAGGGAAGACCGCCCAGTTTGTTTGTTTTTGCTCTTGCGCCGCTCCCCGCCCCCAAGCTCCTCAACCGCCCTCTGGCCGGCCACGACGCTCCTGGGCCACTAGTCCTCGGGGCCCCGAGTCAGACGGCGGCTGCAGCAGCTGCGGGAGCGCGGCGTCCCTCCTCGTCCTCTGGAGTGTCGGCGCTCCGCGGGGAGGGCTGCTCTGGGCCGCTCCTGGGCCGCTAGGCCTCGGGGCTCTGGTTTCAGTGGCGAGAGCAGCAGCGTGGCCTCCCTTCTCGACCTCCCCTCGTCCTCTGGAGCAGCGGCATTCCATTTCAACCGCCGCTTCAACTGCCGCCGCTGCTCCCGGCCCGATTGTCTCTCTGCTCCAATCCCTGTGTCTGTGGGGCACATGCTCAGTAGCGCAAACCCAGAGACACAGGGACTGGATGCAGAGACACTTGCGTTTTATATATCTTTGTGCACGGATGCTGGCAGAGGACAATAACCATGGCTCATGATTTCAGATGTGTGCTGCTCCAAGTAGGAGTCAGTCCTCCCCCGTGCTGCCTTCGCTCTGTTTCTTCAGAATTCTGTAACTCTTGGCCGTGCAACCAGAAGAAAATGATGCCTAAAGCCAAATGAAAGATTTTGATAGCACGGTTATAAAAATAGTGTTAATTGCACAGTACCTGATTTACAGCTCTCCACTTACTGTTTACTGGATCAGAAGCAAGCAAGCAAGCATCCATTAAAACGACCTGAGTGAGGATTTCCCAACCATCCTACAGGCACTTTGGTTTCTAAATCTGCTGACATCCCGTCTCGGACAAGTCCTCACCTATTCCAAGAGCTTTGCCCCACCCCCAAGGTCACTCATGATCACTGCAATCCATGCTAGAGAACAGTTTGTACAGTAGTACCTCAGGTTACATACGCTTCAGGTTACAGACGCTTCAGGTTACATACTCCGCTAACCCAGAAATAACGCTTCAGGTTAAGAACTTTGCTTCAGGATAAGAACAGAAATTGTGCTCTGGCGGCAGTGGGAGGCCCCATTAGCTAAAGTGGTGCTTCAGGTTAAGAACAGTTTCAGGTTAAGAACGGACCTCCAGAACGAATTAAGTTCTTAACCCGAGGTACCACTGTATTAGGCTACTCTTATTATCATGATTATTAAACCTTTCTTAGACCAAGGGTGGCATTCTCATCTGGGCAATGTTCTGGGGGGCGCATGCCAGTGCAAGCACCCCAGCAAACAAGAGGTGAGTTCGATACATCCCAGCCGGGCAAAAGCACTTAAGGCAACTGCAGAGTGGAGCATGTGAGCAGTGCTTTTGGGTAAACCAATACTCCTATCTCAGATCCTCCAAGTGTCCCTGTTTTCCAGGATCGTCCCTGATTTAAAGAAGCTATCCCGGTTTCTGATGTCATCCCAGATTGTCTGGCTTTTCTTTAAAATGTCCCTATTTTCACTGGAGAAATGTTGGAGGGCATGGAGTTATCCAACCCCAAAGCCATCTGAAGGCAATCCTGTATAGGGATTTTATAAATATTTAATGCTTTACTATGTTTTTTTTCATATGTTGGAAGTTGCCCAGAGTGGCTGGGGCAACCCAGTAAGATGTGTGGGATATAAACAATAAAAATATCATTTATGGAATGGGACATCTCTATTTTCATTGGAGAAATGTTGGAGGGTATGCTATCTTGATAGACATGCGGCGTACAGGTAGGAGATACAAAATAGCTGTCGTGTTCAGCAAAAAAAAAAGGATGCTGGTACTTCATACCAAGGAGTACTGGTACAAAAAAAGCCTTGTCTGTGAGGGGTGTGGACTGGGGAGAATCCCGAAGTCCAGACAGAGGGGCCTGGAGGGCCACATTCCCTGTTTTGATTGCACTGTTGAAGTCTTAAGCAGTAGAAGAGATGCAGCCTAAGCACATGTCTGGATCCTTCCATGCTCCCTCTCCTTAAACCACGTAATAGCTCTGATCCAATTGCATCTGCCCAGCTGCACAGATCTACAGTGGTATCTCGGGTTAAGAACTTAATTCGTTCTGGATGTCCGTTCTTAACCTGAAACTGTTCTTAACCTGAGGTACCACTTTAGTTGATGGGGCTTCCCGCCGCTGCCCTGCCGCCGCCCCACGATTTCTGTTCTCATCCTGAAGCAAAGTTCTTAACCCGAGGTACTATTTCTGGGTTAGCGGAGTCTGTAACCTGAAGCGTCTGTAACCCGAGGTACCACTGTATAGCTAATAAAATGGCAAAACCTCCAAGCTTGCTAACTCCTGTCCGTTCAGTGACCAGGGACTGAATCCCAAGGGGCTGTGCTGCTAAGACCCATTCATGTTCTTGTGTGAAGCACCCTGCTTATCTCAATGGGACTTGCACAGGAGGCAGTCCCAGGAAAGTGATTAATAAAATGAATTAGAAAGCCTGTGTGGGCCCCAGAACTGGAACAGCTTTTGCAGGATGCTGAGGGACAGAAACATCAGCAAAGCTCTGCGTAGGAGTGCTTGGTTATAATAGCTGCAGGCGCTGTGGATCAGGCTGAGTCAGAGAGCTCACCCAGAATTACATTTAAAAATGAAAACTACAGAGCAAGACAAACAAGCCATCCACTTCAACTTGAAACAGCAGTAATGATATGCTAAGAAAACTGGCCGTGAGGCTATCAACTCACGTCATGCCTAAGAACAAAGCAGTAGCAGCCAGGCACATATAATCAGGAGGGAAACCTATATATAGTTCCATCTAAATAAACTTATTCCTGGGAGATGATGAGAGCAATGGGGGAGAGAAGTTAGAATGGGTAAAAAAGAAGCTGGAATGGTTTGTTTGTTTTGAAAAAAGCCCTCTGTTGGTGATCAGTTGAGGCTGCCAGCAAGAGTACCCTGCCCCTCCCAGGTCAGCCCGCTAGGCAGGGACAAATAGAGGAGAAGACAGAATGGGGTGGTACAGCAGGAGAGAAAGACAGAAACGAAGGGGCAAATGGAAGGGGAAATGTGTGCACAGGATACAGGTGGGCAGGACTGTCTGCTACCTGACATAATATGACATCAGGTGATTCAAGCTTTGAGCCGTGGCTACAAAGGAATATTGTATTCTCGAATTCAAGGCGGGATGCAAAGGATCTTGGGCAGAAATGGGAGCCAAATTCCAAAAGCGCCAACTTTGGGCAGCTTAAATTCAAGCCATGGCTGCATAGGCCAACTCTTTCTTGAGCTTTCCAATACCTGACATCATATGATGACAGTCTCAGGTAAGATGAGGCATGGTTTGCCCAAAACAACCCGTGAAGCCAACCTCCTTCAAAGCCTGTCAGGCCTAATGAGGCCCGTGGGGTGGAGAGATCACTATTATTACCCTACAGGCCCGATGCAAACTGCTGCTGATGGGAAAATTGCTAAGCGTGCTACCACTCTGAAAAGGGCTTCGAGTGAGTCAAATCAATTAGACGTTGCCACTGAGGCACAATGAGAGGGAAGAAGGAAGTACCCTGTATCCCAAGCAAAGAAAGCAACTTCCTCTGCTGATTTGATTTGCTGAACGGAGTCGCTAGGAAATTGCGGTGCTCAGAAGCACGGGTCACTATACCGCAGAAAGTCATGAGGGGAAGGCTTCAAAAGGGAACAGAATGACCCCCATGTCTATATACAAGCAAACAAAGCAAGGGCTATGCAGATTAAACAGTTTTTATGTGTGTGCTTTTGGGGGGCGGATTTATGTGGCCAAACAGGATAAAACATACCCCAAGGGCAAGGGAAGAGTCCAATTAGCAATATCCAGTGGAAAGTGGCCCAGTCAGAAGAGTTGTCCGGTTTCAACCAGCACTGAAAGGAAACAGATAACTACTCTCCTCCTAATGGCATGCAATGGTGTCTGAATCTGTATGCTTGCTCTGGTTTATGTCTGAAAGGTTGCCCCCTCCCCCGCTCATCATTTTAGTACAGCGAACCTGAATAAAGGAAGGAGTACTCAGAGAGAGTCTGTGTACTGTATTGCTCAGAAAGAGGGAAAACAGCATTACAACCCACCAGGCTGCTGAGCCGTCAATCACAGTTCATTTAGCTGGCTGGGTTGCAAGTTTTATACTTTATAGCTATATACTATTTTTTTTAAAAAAAAAAATAATGCTACTTCAGCCTTTTTGTTGAAATGATGGTCAGTACTGAAGTGGTGGTGGTGGGGAAACAACCTGGGAAAATGGAGAGGAAGCTTATATTCACATTCTTCATATTTATTGGGCCTTAGCAGGGAATGTTAAGCTGGCCATAGATGACAAGACTAGGGAATGCCTCTGATCTTAGCATTAAGGCACCTGGTCTTATAGCTGTATAAGCCACCAACAATATAGCAGGTATAGCAGCACCTGTCTCGGCCCACCCTATCATTTATTGGGTTTCAGAATGCACAAGTGCTGGCTGAAGTTCAGTCCAAGCTATTTATACGGATTAACTAGCCCTGAGTGGAAAGGGTGAGCAGGCTGGGGCTACTCAGTGTAAAGTCAGGGAATCCACAGTTCACCTAGCAGGGCAGCCTGTGTGGTTCATTTAGGGTGCATGAGCATCTGCAGGGGGGGGGTCAAGGCAGGGGGATTTGCCCACCAGGATAAGCAAATAAGAAAAAAAAAACCATCACCACCACCAACAAGGAAGTTTCTAGCATTTTTAGAATTTGAGATATGGAGCAAAATGTACACACACACCCTTTTTGTGTGAAAATTGAGCCCACACTTCAGTGTTTCATTCCCCTCTCTTTGGAAAAATACCCACAGACACACATGCCAAGATATCTCCAGAACTGTAAACCTTAGTCCTCTGAAAGGCATGGCGAAATAGACCAAGAGCAGAAAGGAAGGGTTCTGAGACAGTTATGCCACCACCTGAGGCATGTGAAGGACTGGAGTACTTCAAATACGCTATATATACTCAAATGATGGAGTAGTATGATTCCCGCCTCCTCTTCTTCCTAGACTGCATGGGCCCCTTCCATGGGCCAACCCAATCTTCTCTCTCCTTGGTTTATACCAGGTGTGGGGGAATTTTGATCCTCTAGATGTTGCTGAACTTTAACTCCCATTATCCATGACCACTGACCATGCTTGCTGGGGATGATGGGAGTTGTAGTACAACAACATCCAGAGGCCCAAAGGTTCCCTACACCTGGTTGGTAACAGTAGTCTTCCACACACCGTCCCAAGCCAGTATGTACCTTGTGTCCATTTCTGGTGGGCTTCCACAGACATCAGGTTATCTTCCAGAACTCTGGGCTTATATTTACGATTGTCATCAATCGCAATGGTCGATCCGTCAATGATCACACTGGGATGCAATGCTGAGCAGATAACAGCAGTACTAATACTAACATCTTCCCAGATCTACTTTGAAAGCTGCCCCCTCCCATGAAAGATGTTATATAACAGCCCCGTTCTCCACAATTGCATTGATGACAGCTTGAAGGACCCTATTTTTAGACTCCGCTCAGCTTTCTCAATTAAAACAAAAAGCAGAAACGCTCACTGAGGGGAGAGATATTTCCATTCTGCCATGAAAACAACTTTGCTATAGTAATTAATTGTGCAGATATCAAATCCCCACAAAAGAGAGAGCGCTGCGGGAATTGGAGGGGGCAGCATCGCTTTGTTCAGCAGATCGTGCACAAAGCACCCCCCCTGATGTTTCTTTCAGAAGAGAAACAATGCAGCAAATATGAAAAGCAAATTAAATCCCAAGGGGCACAAATGAATGGGATCAGGAGAATGACTCAGCATGGGTTTGGGTGTCAAGCAAAAACCATAGTTTAACAAGGAAAGAACAAGCTTTGGATTCACGTGCTTCCTTACTCTGCCCTAGCACTTCCATGAGGAGCCTGGAAGCTTTTATTTGTAGTTGAGACTAACTAGTTTGCTGTGTAGTTGATACTAACCACAGTTTAGGGTGCACACGTCATGCAAAACTGTGGTTAATTGAAAACTGGAGCAAAACATTTTGAATTCCTCCTCACAGCCATGCCAAAAGAGGAGAGGGGGCTTATATGAGTAGCCTGGAAGCTTTTATTTGTGGTTGAGACTAACTAGCTTGCTGTGTAGTTGATACCAACCACAGTTTAGGGTGCACACATCATGCAAGACTGTGGTTAATTGAAAACCGGAACAAAACATTTTGAATTCCTCCTCACAGCCATGCCAGAAGAGGAGAGGGAGCTTAACAGTTCACTGCAGTTTATTCTTATTCTGCTAAACCAGATGTCTGAAGATGACCTTTGAATGTTTCATGAAAACAAGCCCACCCAGATGATTTCAAGTGGTCCTTAAAAATTAGAGAAATGCGACCCCAAAGCTCTAGCTGAATCCAGGTGTATTGTAGCATCACCAACCTAGAAAATGTACATTTTTCAAATAAATATAATAGAGCAATACTTTTGCCCTGGTGTTAATAGACATTTTTTTTTAAGAGATGTAGTGGTGTTCAGAGGCTGGGAAAGTTTTCTAGATGCAAAACAGAGATAAGGGTACACACCACAATGCCTCTTTAATACCATCTCCAACCACTTTTTGTGCTACTTTCAGCTCTCCAAAACAACTGTCAACTGTTTCTGGCCAGAGTGCAAAATATGCCAGCATAGCGTTGTCCTCTGCAAGGCTAGCAGCTCAATATGAGATGGGTTTCCTGTCAGTTGAAATCCCATTACTTATTAGGCATGTTTTCCTTTGCACATTCTTCTGACCATGCACAATATTCAGCGACTTCCAAGCAACAATTAGCATAACACCCCTGAATAGATGTGGAAGTGGGGAGAAGACCCCGAGTGGCATGGGCAGCACGGCTACTCGCCCTTTCCCTCAAATTAGAGAAATGGGCCCATCCCATGTGGGAGTCAATCCATGGGTAGCATATAGCCCCCAAACAGGCTGAACCACAACTTGTGATCCACAGACCCATTCCACCATGTGCCACGTTCAGCCACGTGGTTCAGAAAGTGACTGACACATTGTGTGGGCCCCATCCATTGTCTGCAAGGCTGCCTGCCACCTGTCACCCTCATCTTCTTCATCACCAAAACAAAATAAAAAATTCCTTCCAGTAGCGCCTTAGAGACCAATTAAATTTGTTCTAGGTATGAGCTTTCGTGTGCATGCACACTTCTTCAGATACATATCAAAAGCTCATACCTAGAACAAACTTAGTTGGTCTCTAAGGTGCTACTGGAAGGATTTTTTTATTTTTTATTTTTTTTTTACTATGGCAGACCAACACAATGCAAGCCAGGGAGGGAAGAGGAGGAGAAGGTTGGTTCCTCCAACCTAAGACAGCACAGTATCTCGTGTCAACCCGGTGGTCCACCAAGGCAAATGTCAGGTGTTTCACAACCTTCCTGGGGTTTTGTTTTTGTTTTTTGCAGTTTCAGGCAGGGAGCAAAGCAGGGAGACTGCCCTACATGGCCAGCGAGAAGTTGCCAACTGAATTGCAAGCTTCTTCCCTGTGCCTTAATTAGCAGCTTGTTGTGCAGACCTTAGCAGGTGATAAGGCTCCTCTCCCCATGCCATAAAAAGCTTTGGAGTCACATACCAAGCTCCTCAAGGGAAAAGAACAGGCCACGCTGCTCCTCTAGTTGCATTCATCTTGGTGGGTCCCAAGTTGTGCAGGCCAGTCGTAATTTTTATTTTTACCAATCCAAAAAATGTAAACTAAAACGACCGATTACAAAATAATACCAGCGTTGCTATGGAGGCAACAGCCTGGTTTCTGTCTGCATCTTTAAAAAAAGAAAAGAAATCTGGCTAGGTTAGATTTGTGCTAACCCTCTAACGGATTTTGTGGAGAAACAGTTGACCTTCATGGGTCCAGAGACTCCTTCTTCCATTAAAGCAAAACAATCCTAACATACAGAGTCTGCCTTTTCCTCTGCATCTGCAAGACGAGGTTGTGGGTGCCCAATCGGTCTCGCCCTGTCACAGGGGAACTGACACCTTGTTTCCCACCACCCCTTCTTTTCCTGGCTAATGATAAGCATCCTTAACCACTCATCTCAGAGGCACCCAGTGCTTACACCAAATGCCTGTCACCACCTCCTGATGGGCAAAGAGCTCTTGACCCATCACGCACCTCCTCTGGAGCACACTGAATAAAAGGGGGCTGGTTGTTTCTTATTGAGCAACGGGGAAAGGCCTTCTGAGTATGATTGATACCACTCTGTAAGTCTGTCTCAAATGAGACTGATTAGAACTGCTTCATGAGCTTTCTCTGCTAACTTCTTTTTTCTTCTACTCTCATTAAATACACCTGCATGCTTTGGAACCTGGGGTCTTTCTCCTGGCTCAAAGGATCTGTCCCACCCATGAGCTCAAGCCACTTGGTCCACTTGGTTAAAGAGGCAACAATAGATGGAGCCCCGAGTCTGGGAGCAAGTGGGATGTCTTGCCAGGGGTGCCAACTTGAATAAAATATTGGGGGTGGGCAGGTAGGCCCCACACCACATAATACATGACATGGCACGGTGCACATACACCATTTGAGTGGCAATGCCTATCAACTTTGGAAGGGCCAAGCCCCATCAATTTTGGGGGGGGAGAAGTTGCCATATGTCCTCTTTTTCCAGGACACATCCTCTTTTTTCAAGGTTAGAGCCATCATAGCAATCCATAGTTTAAAAGCAGAAGTCGGCAAATGTGTCCTCTTTTTTGCTCTTCAATATATTGCAACCTATATGTCTTGTTAAGAGTACTCATCCCACTCTCAAGTAGAAGTAAGATTATTTTTAAAAGGTCATGGGGGTGAACTGGCACCACACAGGATCAGATCCTTCCACCTAACAGCTGTTAAGCAGAAGAATTTGATCCTACATGTAAAGGTAAAGGACCCCTGCATGGTTAAGAATGCAGTTGGATACAACCCCTTATTTCTAAATCTGCATTTACACAGAGAAATTAGCATCTGCAAATTTTATGCAAGTTGGTGCCCTCTTTTGTGGTAACGTATTTCTTCTTTTCTGGTGATATGGTAAGTTGCCTAGGCACAGGTTTACAAGCCCAATGAGAATGAGGCCTGAGAGGAACACATCGCCTGCCAAGAGAGTGTCCCCTGCTGCCCCATCAACCTACTTTCATTAAAGCAAATAACAGAGGAATGTTTGAATACTATCGTACTTGTGGTGCTGCTATTTTTCTTCTAGAAACTTGCCCGCTCTCTGCTCCCTCACTACCACCACCACCAGAAGGAAGAAGTATCCATCACTTGATATGCCTACAGGGCCAGTGGGAAGCCTTCACAAAAGATTGACTTCTAGCGATTTCCTGACCCAGCATGAGATTCTGAGCAACATGTTGTTTAAAGGAGGGGGCTGCCTGCCTGAGCCAACGCTGTAATTATCGCTCGCTGAACAGCATGTTGTCCAGCTCATCGGGCAAGGGGAGGGGCTCAGCAAAAAGAAACCCACCACACTAAGAACTGCAGCGCTCCAGATGTGGAAGGGAAATGTAAATTATAACTTCCTGGGAGTTCAGATTCATTAATCTCGATTATTTCCTCCGTGGGAGATACCACAAATCACTCCTTGAATAAGATAATGAGAGCAAGGTTCAAGATGTGCACAGCTAGCTTTTTTTATTCTTCACTGATTCTCAGCTTCCCACTTGTTATGTCAGATCAGGGTAGTCATTCTCCTGCACTACCACCACCCACCCACCTCAGAATTCGATCGCTGGATGCTGCCTTATCTCTGTCTCAGCTTCCTAGAAGCCATGAAATGTTGACCGACCTTTGCAGTAGCATAGGAGTGAAGAGGATGCTTTATTTAGGCAGTTCCCTTCAAATGTTTGTCCTTTTAGCCAATGTTAATTCTGTTAAGTTAGTCCATTTTCTACACTACACATCTCTAAGGGAGAGAGTTTCAGTGTGTTCTGGGAAAATCTATAAGGAAGCCTGTCAGTTTGTGAATATCCTTAAAGATGGTCAAGTTTCTTCATAAAATAGGATGCCCTTCAATATTGATTCCCCAGAAGAGTTCTGGGTAATTTGTGGCATATTTTAGGGAGCAGCACAGTGAGGCCCAAGGATGTCAGTGCCCTGGGTGAACTGTGTGTGGATTGTACAACGCTCCGCAGAATCATTTACAACACAACAGGGGTTCTCAGAAAAAAGGGAAAGAACCGTAGTACTACATGCAGTAGGACCACCAGCTGAAGCTGACAGAAGGCACTCCGTGCATTCAAGGCTACTTGAGCCTCAAGCGACAGTAGTGGATCTATAATTACTCCTAGGCTATGCATCTGCTTCTTCTGGCGGTTCCCTCACTGCGAGAAGCCAAGTTACAGGCAACCAGGCAGAGGGCCTTCTCGGTAGTGGCACCCTCCCTGTGAAAAGCCCTCCCACCAGCTGTCAAAGAGAACAACAACTACCAGACTTTTAGAAGACATCTGAAGGCAGCCCTGTTTAGGGAAGCTTTTAATGTTTGATGGATTATTGTATTTTAATATTTTGTTGGAAGCTGCCCAGAGTGGCTGGGGAAGCCCAACCAGATGGGCAGGGTATACCGTACACCATCATCATCATTATTGAGACAAAGTGTAACTCCATCTAGATCCCATCCATCTGGTGTAGGGAACCACACACTAGAAGTGATCCATCTTGTCTGGATTAGTCTTCAGTTTATTGGCTCTCATCCAATCCACGACTGAGGCCAAGCATCAGTCTAGCCTCATCTGCTGCCACACCTGCAGATCTAAAGGAGATCTGGAGTGGTGTGTCATTAGCATGTTGCAGACAATGCACTCCCAAACTCTGGATGACCCCACTCAGCTGTTTTATGGAGATGTTAAACAACATGGGAAATAAAATCGAACCCTGCAGAAACCCCACCCTGAAGGTTCCACAGGGCTGAACAAAACTACCCAACCCCATCCTCTGGAAATAGTCACCCAAAGACCACTGGGCTCTTGCCCCTGATCCGCTTGGATCTACTTTTTGGCAAGCTCCTCTCCTGGTTTCTTCCTCCTGCTCCATCCAGGTACTAGACCTATATCTTTCAAGAGTTGGCAATCCTATTGTGTGCCTACAATGCAGTGCCCTGGCGCTGACATAAACATTGGCACAAAACCATATATGTTTTCCTATAAAATTCAAGACAGCACTGTTTGGGATTTTGTGTGTGTGTGTGTGCGCGCGCGCGCGCGCGCTATGAAGAGGCAGTTTAAATAGAGCAATCAATCTGCACCATAAACCGTTGACCTTGATCTGACATTTAAGAGACAGGAAACCCAACCCCGCCTACAAGAGGATCTCATTGTTAATGGACTATAATACATTTAATGACATTAACCCTCTGGTGACCAACATTACAAAGCTCTCTGGCAAACTAGTTTGCATTGAACCTAGGGAGCCAGTCTCTGGGTAAAGGGCCTGTCATTTCCCTGAAAGAATTTACTTATACACTTCCAAGGCACAATTTTGGTAGTGGAGGGGTTGTCGGTGGTTCCTCCTGTAGTTTCACAACTCTTGCAGTTACTCTCAAGAGCACCTATATCTGTATTTATCACGAGTAATAAAGACTGAGTAACCACACTAAGTGTTCTTAAAATGCAGGCTATGCAATTAATCTCAACTATATTACAGACCAGAACAATAGTTGCTATTGACAACCCTTTTAAAAAATAAATGGAGGGAGATGCAGCCAGTCTCCTTTCCATACTGCATATTCAGCACATGTTCCTGTTTTATTTTTACTTTTACAAACACATTCTCCAACCTGCATTCACCACAGGATACATAAAATATATATGTGGCAAACATGTTTGCTGTGTCAAGCGTGAATCAGCACAATGCATGGTGAAACATGCACTTTTAATAAGTGGCCACACAAAATTACAGTGCTTCTATATTTATGCTATGTAAGGTATAGAAACCATGCATGTCCCATATACAGATAAGAATCCAGACCACATTCATACCATACATTTGAAACACCATGATACCATTTTAAACAAGTCTTGGCTTCCACCAACAAATTTTGGGAGCTGTAGTTTGTTAAGGGTGCTGAGAGTTGTTAGGAAACCCCTATTCCCCCACACAGAGCTACAATTCCCAGAGTTCCCTTGGAAGAGGGATTGGTTATTAAACCATTCTGGAATATCATCCACGTTGTCTTCTAATATCTTATAATCTCCCAACAGAATTTCATTCACACATGTTACTTTATTTAAAAACAAAGCCAACGCTCTGGGCATCCATAACTGGCATGAGATGCCTCCAAGTTTCTGCGATCACTCTGTCATCTGAATGACGTGGTTAGCTCAGGCTAATTTGAACAAAAACATTCCAGTAACTCAAAAGGGAAGCTCATATGAAATAGCATTAGTACCCTCAGACACACTGGCCTCAAAGCATTTTTATGAAAATAGTTGCATGAGTTGTTAGCTAGTTGGTCCACCTGCCTGCTAAACCAAGACCTCATCCCTTTAGTGTATATCCAAGTCCTGTCGATATGCAGAGAGTTGCGCCAGTGGTCCATAAAGCTTTACTACCAATGGCCAATTACATTAAGTCATAGAATCATAGAGTTAAGGGGAGGAGCTTCTAGGCCATCTAGTCCAATCTGTTGCTGAATGCAGTACGGTAAATCCAGAGCTAGAACATCCCCAACAGATGGTTGGCCAGCCTCATGCTTGTGGACCTCCAGTGCATGAGAGCCCACTACCTCTCTAACTGGTTACATTGTCCAACTACACTTACTGTCACCATGTTTCCCCTAATGTTCAACTGAATCCTGTCCACCTGTAACTTAATCCCATTATATTTAGTCCTGCCCTTTGAAGCAGCAGAGAGCAAGTCTTTGCCCTCTTCTGTGTGACAGGTATTCAGATATTTGAAGGTTGCTATCATCTTCTTCAGGCTAACACAGCTGCTTCCTGCAACATTTTATTTCATTAATAGGACTTTCTTCGCAGTCAATGTGCACTGGGTGGTCCTGCATGCCAGCCAGCTACAGTCACACTGGCTATTTGGGATCTTTGTAGAACAAATGGAGAAAAACAAATCGATGTGTCAAGAATATGAGTGCAGGATGCATGGCACGGGCGCATGATGAAGCAGCCACGGACTCATACTGCAACACAGTTTACAGGTCCCACAAAGCTGCTGACAGTACACCGAGTGCCGGCACAGAGTGATAAGTGTGACTTGAGTTGTGGTGGTACAACCACATTTCCACTCCACCAAATGAAGCACACTAAGCTGTACAGTGGTACCTCAGGTTAAGAACTTAATTCGTTCTGGAGGTCCGTTCTTAACCTGAAACTATTCATAACCTGAGATACCACTTTAGCTAATGGGGCCTCCTGCTGCTGCCGCACGGCCGCCGCATGATTTCTGTTCTCATTCTCAAGCAAAGTTCTTAACCCGAGGTACTATTTCTGGGTTAGTGGAGTCTGTAACCTGAAGCATCTGTAAGCTGAAGCATCTGTAACCCGAGATACCACTGTATTCCAAACCAGGTGTGGGTGAGGAGGAAAGGTATTGGGGCCTAGAATACGTAGGATCTGGTATGAAACAAATGGTGGAAAGAGAAGAAGGGTAATTTAAACATGTCACCCACTGGGAGACCAAAGGAGCAAGGCCTACACAACAGATTATTCTTGGCCATGTAAATACACATCAAACAACTGCAGAATGACTTCATCCCCTCCTGCATTGCCAAAGCCCAATCCTTCCAAATGACTCATTAAGAGCTGCTCACAAGTGGAGTCAGCTCTTAACAGCTCCCTTCAATTACTTCTCCATAAACATTCCCTTTAGCAGAGGCACATAGCAAGATCAAAAAACATGAGGGGGGAGGAGATCATGCAGCAGTAATTATATACTAGCAGCGAGCAGAGAGCACAGAGAATTTCTCTGCAAACCTGTCAACATTCCCAGCCTCACAATGCATCTCTCTAACATTTGCTTGGATGCTTTAGGCTTCAATCAAATGTAGTCTTAGGTAGGAGTAAGTCTTCCTTTTGGGTAGACATGCATGCAGGACTGCAGTGAGGAGCAGACATTCTCATGGATGGCACACCACTGTACGTTTTTGAATTTCTCCACTATCTTTTCTGTCTCTTGTGCATTTGCACTATTAATGCAGGTTCTTTCTTCACTCACACTTCCAGGAATTTAATTGAAGGGCAGAATATAAATATAAATATATATTTTTACTAATTTATTCATTTTCTTACATTTTTATTGCACCTTTCTTCCATCATAGAACCCAAGGTAGCATACAGGTGATTCCTAGGCTGTCACCTATCGAGGCAAGGACCAGTTCCAGACCTGCTTAGCTTCATCAAGGTGATAGCCTTGTGTGCCTTCAGACTATATCAATATGTGTTACTTCATCTGATTTGATCCGATTCTGAGAATACCAAAAGATCAGAACTCACTATAGTTAGCCATAGCTCTGATGATCCCACTATCATTTTACCTAACCACTTAGTAGTTATGATTTTTTTCAGCTGTCTGATTGTCCCTAGTTATATGTCCCAAGAGAAGAAAAGGACCTTGTTCCTTTTCTAGATCTATAGGTAATGATGAGTGCAGCAAGAAAAACCAACTCTTGGAACCTTTCATAGTTCCAGTTACAGGTAGGTAGCCGTGTTGGTCTGCCATAGTCAAAACAAAACAAAATAAAAAAATTCCTTCCAGTAGCACCTTAGAGACCAACTAAGTTTGTTCTTGGTATGAGCTTTCATGTGCATGCACACTTCTTCAGATAGAAAGCTCATACCAAGAACAAACTTAGTTAGTCTCTAAGGTGCTACTGGAAGGAATTTTTTATTTTATTTTGTTTCAACTCTTGGAAGATAGTGTTTGAGGAGCAATGCAACCATCCCTTTGCACAAAACAAAATTCTAACAATAACAATACATGTGTATGTTTATGTGTGTGTGTGTGTGTGTGTGTGTAGCTGCACAAAAATACAGTACACACACACACACACACACACACACACACACAGATCTCTGACAGCATTTAATGTGATTTGGTGGCCCAGAGATACATACTTCAAACAACATGGTCCAAACTCTGATGAATAGCCTAAAAAGAGATTATAAGAAGTGTTATCTGTGTTCCAACAAGCAAGTGGCAAAGCACTGCAAGTACAACCAAAATATATCTTTTGAGTGCCCCTTTGACACATCCCTTCCCCTAAATTCTACAGATGACTGACCTACAGTCTCTTGCCTGCCTCCTTTCCAAACTTCATATACACTTCACTAGTCATGTGGCATCCTGAAGGTCATATCATATATTCTATTTGTTTATGAGCCCAAGGACAGGGACATTGGTCTCACCTTTTAATATATGTAAAGTGCTTAGAAAATGTCAGGCACCTTAAAACTGTTTATCATTGTTACTGATGATGATACCATCTTAATGAGCAAGCAGATTTGGAAGCCTCTTCTTGACTGTCCTGGCTTGCAACAGCTACTACAGGCAGCCAAGTGTGTAGGGCTCCCATCCAACCTTTACTTTGGCTCACCCTCCACTCTCCTTTGCAGCAGCACTTAGCATTTCCTTGCCAGGCAGAACAAGGAAAACACTCCCATCTTGTTTTCTCTAGTAGCCTCAGGTACCTAGCCGCCAGTGCTTCCAGTGCCTTCATTGCTTCTTGTAAGTTTCTCAGGAACAGTCGCAACTTTCATACTGATTATAATGTCATGGATTCCCCCACCCCCTTGTCATCCAGGTAACAGAAGTGGCAATTCTATTTGTCTCTCTTTTATTGATATTTAGTGTTCCAGCAATCAGGCGTGTTTGGAGAAAGGCTGTAGTTCAGTGTTGGAGTGTATGCACTGCATGCAAAAGATCCCAGGTTCAGTCTCTGTGAGAATTTGTGGCACAGTGGGTCAGTGCAACTCGCTATTAACCAGTTTCAAAACCGTGCAGTTTCAAAACTGATCCTGTGTCAAAGGTGGGCAATGGGATCTGTACTGATCATTCACATCACTCAGCACATGATATTTTCCGGTAATCACTTCTTGGGCTATGCACACTGTGATGTGGTTAATGTGTTCAATGTAAGTGGGTTAAATACATGCCCCAAGGACACTGGTGGATCTGCTGCATTGAATTTAGACCTCCCCCCTCTTGTGACGGCCAAATAGCACTCTGGGATGTTATCTCTTCACGTTTTCTAGTTCTGCTTTTTCTCCACTGGCAACATTATCAGCAAGGCACACCTGGCACCAGCTAGCAATCTCAGCAATGTACGGCATGAATGATCTCTTACCTGTGAAAGAGTACAAGGACAAAATGGGAGAATATTATTGGGACAAATTGACAATCCGCTGCAACCTTGGATGTCATGGTGTCTCATAAATAAATACCATTCTAGGAACAATATCCCCCTGACGTCAGCTATGGTGAGATGCAGCCAGAGCCCTAATACATCAGTAGTCCTATTGTCTTCAGTGGAAAAACAGCCCTTTTGAGACAATGGAAGGATTAAAGGTATATGGCCAAACTGCGGGAGGCAGTGAAGGATAGGCGTGCCTGGCGTGCTCTGGTCCATGGGGTCACGAAGAGTCGGACACGACTGAACGACTGAACAACAACAATCCTAGAGCTGAGCTGACATTTCTCAGAAGACACTTTTCCTAGTAAACCTCTGAGTTCCCCCACTTTTTCTCATTCCCCACTCCCCAGAAAAAGAAAGCCCTGAGAGACTGGAGGTGGGGGGAAAGATGAATTTTGACAATGGGGTAGATTTGTGCAGGAACAGCTTGAAGACTTTACACAGAGAGGAACCCCACATGGGTTTCCCCCACATGTAACATTTCCTCCAGTGAAATCACACTTACCGGTAAGTCCAGGATATGGTGGTAGATGCAAAGTGGTGGTCAGATTGCCGGCACATTTGCTACTGCTTCCACTTGCAGCCAGGGCTGGATGGATCTGCCAATTTTGGCTTCTTTCCAATTCTCATTTTCCCATTTAAGTTGAGTTTTTCATATTTCTGCATCAAATTTTTTTTAAAAGTCTTCACAAAGCTTCATCAGCATTTCTTGCAATTCATTTTAGGTGTGTATTTTTAGAGATATGCAGATGACACAACTTTGATGGCAGAAAGTGAGGAGGAATTAAAGAACCTCTTAATGAGGGTGAAAGAGGAGAGCGCAAAATATGGTCTGAAGCTCAACATCAAAAAAACTAAGATTATGGCCACTGGTTCCATCACCTCCTGGCAAATAGAAGGGGAAGACATGGAGGCAATGAGAGATTTCACTTTCTTGGGCTCTATGATCACTGCAGATGGTGACAGCAGTCACGAAATTAAAAGACGCCTGCTTCTTGGGAGAAAAGCAATGACAAACTTAGACAGCATCTTAAAAAGCAGGGATATCACCTTGCTGACAAAGGTCCGAATAGTTAAAGCTATGGTTTTCCCAGTAGTGATGTATGGAAGTGAGAGCTGGACCATAAAGAAGGCTGATCGCCGAAGAACTGATGCTTTTGAATTCTGGTGTTGGAGGAGACTCTTGAGAGTCCCATGGACTGCAAGAAGATCAAACCTATCAATTCTGAAGGAAGTCAGCCCTGAGTGCTCACTGGAAGGACAGCTCCTGAAGCTGAGGCTCCAATATTTTGACCACCTCATGAGAAGAGAAGACTCCCTGGAAAAGACCCTGATGCTGGGAAAGATTGAGGGCACAAGGAGAAGGGGACAGAGGTTGGACACATAGCTGTCAAGTGCTGTTCCCCACTGCTATATACATAGCTGTCAACCCTCCCTGCTGTTTCCCAATGCTCCTGCAACCAATCAGAAACCACAGAAGCCGCAACAGATGTTTGGGTTCCAAAGAACGTTCTCAAACCGGAACAATCACTTCCAGGGTTGCGGCGTTTGGGAGCTAAAACGTTTGTCTTGCAAGGCATTCGACTTCCGAGGTACAACTGCACTCTTAGTTCCTGCACAAGGTGGACTGCTCAAATTAAAACAAAAACTGTGGGCCTTGAAACTATGCCCTGCGACACTGTCAGTAAAACCTGCTGTAGAGCCCCTTCCTCCTCCAAGCCTCATTTCAGCTGAACTTAAAATCTGTTTTTAGTCTCTGAGACTGCTGCTCCCTTATGTGACAAATGTGTTCATAGAGTGTGCTGTTCCTGTTTTACAAGCCAAAGGAAAGGATGACTTAGAAAATGCCCTGTGCCGGAAAGGTTGCTGCCCTAAGATGTTGGAAATGGGTGTGTAGCTTAGACGAGGGTGGGGAGCTACCCAGCCCATCAGTTAGTCCTTTGAACTATTTATAGTTTCTCTGGATTTCTTTTCGATAGTTAAGCCCCCAGCTGTTTGCAAAGGAAAGAGTAAATGCTTGGCAGATAAACTTAGCTTAGGCTCTTCACTTGTATGGCCTCTTTCCTGTATGGCACAGGTCTACCTACACGTACACAAAGTTTGCTGCACCAGCGGCAGGATGCGTAGGACGGGACTGAGGTTATCGCACTTGGCTCCGATTGCTATTCTTATTTTTCTGACATTTTCCAAGTAATATAACACCCCGGGATTTCGCTTGCTGCCAACATCAAGGCCACTAAGTGACGTCCTTTGACAGGGGGAAAGAACTTCCTCGTGCAAATATTTATTCCAGGCCTCTGTGCCGCAAGTGTGTGTGTGTTTATGAAAATTGTGAGTTTGCCTGCTATAAGGTCACCCCAGAGCTCTCTGTGGGCACATGGCCTTGGTGTCTTGCCCCCTCCTGCCTTGTGACATGCATGCTTTGACAGAAGACCTCAGGGATGGATCCCTCCTGACCCCCCCCCAATGATCCCATCGTCAGGACAAAATCACATGGGATCAGTTTAATGAGATGGTACAAGCAGAATGTCAGATGTAGGCAAGATTAGAAAACCAGGAATAAAAAAAGCCTGCCTTATTAATAGATGGCAAAGATAAGATCTTCACAACGAGTTGAAGTAGCAAGTTACTGAGCTCTAGAAATGTCATAGCTAGCATTTGCCCTCCAGACAGTTGTTGAAAGTAGGGCCAAAAGCCACATACGGTAGGTATTTCTTAGGTGGTGGGGAACAGGCACCACTCAGAAAAATGTTGGTTGGGATTGGTAAAATTTATAAAGTGTGGGATTGATGGATGGTACCGGTAATTGCTTTCAGAGGGAAAGGAGGGCATGGGTTGAAGGCTTGACTTAATTCAGGGATGAGGAACCTGCTGGTGTGTGCTTTATTTATTTATTTTATCACATTTACATCTCACCTTACTTCTGTCAAAGTGGTGTGTGCCTGCGGTTCCCAGGTGATCACAACACTGGCCAGGGCTGAGGGCAGTTGGGAGCCCAACAACACCTGCAGAGCCAAAAGTTCCCAATCCCTGACTCAATTGTATGGACCAGGTCTGGAAATCTAAACCCACTGCAGGTAGCCAAATTCAGAACAGCCACAGGCCACTGCTATCCTCTGTCTTGCTGGTAGGTTTTGCAGCTGGTAGACACCCCCATGCCCCCCACCCCCAGCCCTTGAAACATACTGACTCATTTCACCCCTTAACACTGCACAGGCTTAAACCTGGCCTTTCTCAACTATGTTATTCCAAGTAGCCTTTGCACCAAAAATTACATAAACGTGCACAATTATCTGATTGTTCTGGTTCCGTCTTCTTAGTTTCCTAGCAAGAGAGAAATAACTTTTAGAAAGGCTGATTTCCATAATAAACACAAATGCTGTTTCCCCAAGTCCTAGCACTTGCCTAAGAACATACACAATGTTCTTTTAACAAAGCCTGGCTCCTCTTCATGATTAATAGAGAAGTGGGGAGAAGGTGTCTGATATGTCACATTTTAAGGCAGCTGAAATGCTTCAGTGAAATAAGCAAGAGGGCTTTGAGTGGGCCAGCTGCAGCAGCATTTTTAAGATGCTTTCATCCTTTCCAGCTGTAGCATTTCACCCACTATGATTAGTTCAGGGCTAGACTAGCTAAAGAGGCAGACACGTAACTGGATCACCTTCCTAAAATGGAATTTTTCCAATTCACAACAGAGAAGAAGGAAGTTCAAATGCCCTGCTTAAGCAAGTCCAGTGAGTCAGTGCTTCTGAATTCAAGCACAATCCTAATTCCTCCCCCCCCCCACACACACACACACTACATTAATTTTGTTGACACAGGTGGCCTTATATTTCTGCACAATGATTTGGTACTTGGCTGATGCAGGGATCCAGATGGGAATCCTGAAGGCTGTTTTTCTGTTTCCATGATATTGCCTATTCGCCACATGTGAACAGCAATATTTCCCCGTCTCTGCACTGCATACCAAGGCAGTTCGTACCAAGATATATCAAGGCAGTTCACAAGGTTGTAAGGCAATGGCTTTATTTATATAACACAATTTATATACTGTTTGATCATTTGATCTACACCTTTCCCAGCTCTAAAATAGCTTTGTTGAGCTGTGACAATCAGAACTGTTGCAACTGTGATCACACCATGGCTTTCTTTAAAGGCAGTACACTATTGGAAGTTTTATTTATTATTCCTCTCCTAATAATCCCTAGCATAGAAACCGTCTCTTCACAGGTGCAGCAAACAGGTCCCACATTTTTCCTCCCCCCCCCCCGCACAAACGGCCCAAGAAGATTCCAAACTGTAAATTACTCATCTGATCTACAGAAAGGAGCAGAAGACTTCTGCAAAGCCGTTCTGTATTTTGTTCAAATATATATCTCCCTTGCTTTACTTTCGATCCATTCAAAGCAGCCTAGTAACAAATCAAATTCTACAGTGGAAAACCTGCAGTCGACTTTTCATTCTCCAAGGAGAGCTCAAGATATCAGGGCAGGAGAGAGCTTCTTTTTAGCAGAGTAATCTTTGCCTGCCTTTGGAAACCTACAAACACTTCAAAGGCCCTTGGGAACATTCTAGTCTAATCCCTTTGGATTAGTGGCTTTCAAAAAAATGTTCCATTCTCTCCTCCCCTCTTTAAGAAAATCAGATTAATAGTGATAATTGTGCATAACAACATTAAGGATGAGCCACTCGATACCGTATCTGGGTAAAGGGCATTGTGTCATGATCAGACAACAAGGGACTGTCACATCTTCAGGGACAGCAGCAAAAGTGTCTGTCTCACTCAGATGACAAAACACAGTCTAGGGCCTTTGGCAGCCCTTGGCTGGAAACACAGAGAGGAGCAACACCAAAAATATAGGGCAATTTCCATTGAAGTAGATCTACAAGTGCAGGGACTGTTGGCTGTGCAATGGAGCTTCTCTCCTCTCCTTGTCCATCCCCGCAACCCCTGAAATCTGTTCTGGGGGAATCTCCCAGCCCTCTGGGAAAGATTTGGGGGAATGCATGGGGGCACATGGGGAGAGGAGGGGGAAGGGATAGTTCCATTGCACAAGTGGAAATCCTTGCACCAGGTGGCTTTTTTTTAATGTGATCTCATCCATAGTGCCTGAGCTAGCTTCACACCCTGGTTTTGGGTCTCCAAAAATTGGACAGTATGCCTTCATCAATGCAGGATTAGGATTACTATATTTTGCTTACCTCTCCCCACAATCACCTATGTTATTACTCTCTTTGGTTGGTGCCTATTGGGATTGGTAAAGCAGGGAGGCCAATGACAGGCCAATCCATGCCCTGACTGGCTGGTGGGGCTGTGGGGCATCTGCCCTAATGGACCACCCTCTCCTGTAATATAGCCACAGGCAAATTGTTAAAATCACAGAAAGGGATTATTATTATTCTTGCTCCCCCACAATTTCATAAAAGTCAGTATCTTCCTCTGCCTACTTTTCCAGCTAAGCAAACTACCCCCAAAATGCTGGTGCCAGAGATTTGCCATATCAGCTCGGTCCATTCATCATCCTGCTAGCAGACAGCTGAACTAGCCTACATAGAGGCTCCTCCGCTGCAGGTGCTGGTCAGCTCCTGCCCACAAGCGGACAGCTAGATGAGTCACCGCTCATATCCCCAAGAGGCAGCTGTGAATTTTGCTTGCCATGCCAAGTTTCATGCCAAAAACGGAGAGGCACAAAGGCTGCAATGACCCAGCCCAGAATATATTTACTAGGAAGCAGATACTGTGGAATTCAAATTGTTCCAAATTAAGTGTGTGTGTGTGTGTGTGTGTGTGTTTATTTATTTATTTATTTTATACCTCACCTTTCCTTCAAGTGCCTCAAGATGCCATTTTATCCTCATCACAACCCTGTAAGGTGGGTTTGGCTGAGAGGCAGTGAGTGGCCCAAGGCCACCAAGTGAACTTTGTAGCTGAGTGGAGATTTTAACCCTAGTCTCCAAGGTTCTGGTCTGAAACTCTACCCACTACACCACACTGGCTCTCAGTTTAGGCTTGGGATGCTGAGGTCTTTGGCTTACATCCAACTAAGTGATATTCAGAGTTGACCCACTGAAATCAATGGACTTAAGTCTTTTGATTTCAGTCGGCGCTGTTTGCCCTGCGCTCCTGGCTACATACCGTAAGATCGGGAATATAAGCTGCACTTTAGCTTTTCATGGTCAGAATTTGGGGTGAAAGTGAGGCTTATATTCAGGCCAATACGGCAGTCAAATGCATCCCTTTGTCCCTTGAGGTTTTGTGCTCAAAACAAGCCAAGGTGCAAGAACAGGGATGATCAACTTGTTTTGCATACAAAGCCATTTCAAGGCTACCGACCGTGCATAACAGTCTTACAATCAGCACTGTGGCCTTATTGCATATATACCCTACATGGAAATGGAATCTGAATCCTGGTTGGGTGGCTGTATCAAAATTGAGACTCTGGAACCGTATCCAGGCATATACAAGAAACTATTTAGAACAGGGGTCCCCAAACTAAGGCCCAGGGGCCGGATGCGGCCCAATCGCCTTCTAAATCCGGCCTCCGGACAGTCCGGGAATCAGCGTGTTTTTACATGAGTAGAATGTGTCCTTTTATTTAAAATGCATCTCTGGGTTATTTGTGGGGCATAGGAATTTGTTCAATTCCCCCCCCAAAAAAATATAGTCCAGCCCCCCACAAGGTCTGAGGGACAGTGGACCGGCCCCCTGCTGAAAAAGTTTGCTGGCCCCTGATTTAGAGATATGAAGACATGCTGTTCCAAATGCTAACCAGCCTTGCCATACCTACTAGTTTTGTTATAGTATGTGCTCTCTTGATCATAGTGAATGAACCTATCATTATGGTTTTACCCAAGGAGTCATTCTGGCCAAATAACAAAATGTTCCTTGACGGCTTGAGCTTTGGAATGTGACATCCGTCACAGTTTGGAGGAGAGGAGGCTGGTTTTGACAATACTTCTCCCTTGTTCCAGCATATGGATGGGGACAATTGCACACAGCCCCACCCACCACCCCGATCTGGCATATGGTCTCCACATGTGGATAGATTGTCTGATGGTCACCTGGGCATGTACATAGCATATTGGTTTTCCGAATTGTGATCAATATATATATATATATATATATATATATATATATATATATCGCCTGCCGATTGCTATGACCTGACTGTGATCAGCTCACAGGAACAAGAAGGCAGGCTAATTTGCTGGAGGGACCTGTGTTATGGAATGCAATCTCTGATGAGAACCAAGAGGCCCCATCTATATTGGCATTCTGACGGCTTTTGAAAACACATTCCTTGACCTCTCTCCCTGAGTCTCCTGTTCTAATTGCTGGGTTGTTTTCATGAGATGGTTTTACTGTGTATTTTAATTATGGGTGTCTATATTTTAATGTTTGTATAACTAGTTTTTGCACTTTGTAAACCACACAGAAGCCTATTTTGACACTGGCATTAAGTGTTGTATTAATGAATGAATGAATGAATGAATGAATGACCAGGAAAACAACTATACAATTTGCACATTCATAGGTAGCTGTCAGATAACCCATGCCCTCGTGTGCAGATTGGAATAGCATAGGGTTGGGCACTCTGTTAGGTAACAGGGAAGACCTGTCACTCCCCTCCATGCATTGGGCTAGACTGGAAAGGAAAGGTCAGCAAACTTTTTCAACAGGGGGGCTGGCCCACTGTCCCTCAGACCTTGTGGGGGGCCAGAGTATATTTTGAAGGGGAAAAAATGAACGAATTCCTATGTCCCGCAAATAACCCAGAGATGCATTTTAAATAAAAGCACACATTCTACTCATGTAAAAACACCAGGCAGGCCCCACAAATAACCCAGAGATGCATTTTAAATAAAAGGACACATTCTACTCATGTAAAAACACACTGATTTCCGGACCGTCCACGGGCTGGATTTAGAAGGCGATTGGGCCGCATCCGGGCTCTTAGTTTGCCTACCCATGGTATTGTCTGAAGTGACCCAGAGACAGCTAGGAAGAATCTGGAGTGAGGATAGTAATTTTGAATCAAGAGAGGGGAAAGAGAAATAGTGCTACGTTGAGAGTTTCTACTGAGGGAGAAACCTTGCGGTAATTGCAACAGCAAATTTCTGGGAATCAAACGCAGTACAGTTGTACCTTGGTTTTCGAACAGCTTAGTTCTTGAATGTTTTGGCTGCCGAATGCCACAAACCCGGAAGTGGGTGTTCTGGTTTGTGAACTATTTTTGGAAGCCAAACGTCCGACAGGGCTTCCGCAGCTTCTGATTGGCTGCAGTTGACTTCCAAGGTATGACTGTATTAGTGATTATGTTGCCTGCTTACAGGTCTGCATTTGCTTCCACTGTGTTCTGCTTGCCCATTAATAACCAAAACAAATAGTACAAAGACACCTAAGTCTCTGCCGATCTCATTCAAAGGAAACGAAACCTTGTGTAACATCACCACTAGACTTCTTTCCACTTTGGGGAATTGGGAGTGGGGTGCATAACAGCATCTAACACAAACGCACCAAATGGCATAAAACAGCCTTTGGCTCTTTTTCCTAAATTTACTCTTACAAACCAGTTTGGTTTGGTCAAATAAATCCTGAAAGAAGAAGGCTTGCAGACATGGGAATGCTTGAATGGTAGCTTTTTTGAAGTGGTCTTTAACGGATTCTGCATGGCAGCAGCTGGGGGGGCAGGCAGGGGGCAGGAGATGCAGGATTTATTGGGCTTGGGAACAGCAAGCTGCTACTCTGGGATAGAATTATCTGGATCTAACAATCTTTTGAAGCACAGCATTCATGCTAATTTGCCCGGTCTAGTTTGCCCGGTTAATGTAATGGCGTTTGTACCGGAGATAAAATTCTGGAACCTGTTGTAATGGCTAGTGAAGAGTTTCAACATCCTCTTCTGAGAATGAAAACATGGTAGTGCCAGATTCAACAGAGAAACTCCAAATGCTGAGAAAGTGACTCTCCAGGACAACAATTAAAAGCGCAGGAGATTTCCCTATCTTCTGTGGTGGCGGTCTTCAACTGGCAGGATGTGACCTGCCACTGAGTCATGCAGTGCCATTTCCAAATTTCAGAGGACCCTGGGAAAGATGCCCTCTGGGGACCCCACCACCACCCTGTCACTTTCCTTTTCCTCCAAACTGGAGAACATGTCACTTTTTTGATAAGTGGAAAGGGATCTGTTCACCCCCCCCACACACAACCTGTTTGTTTGTTTGTTTGTTTGTTTGATGGTTTTTAAAAGGAGTGGGGAATGAGCCCCTTTGTCATTTTGATTAGAGCATGTTAAATTGCTTTTTGGATATTTTTTAAAACTGTTTTTTAATGTGTGATCATCGCTGTGTCTGCTGCTGCCCTAGGCTCCTTCAGGTGGAAAAGTGGGTATCACCATCATCATCTAAAACTGGGATTAGAGAATTACAAAAAGTGTGCTGGCCCCAAGGGTTTGTCCATGAAGCAAGGTCCAAGTCCAGTCCTGGGTCTAGGGGTCCAAAGGAGGTCAATCCGGCAGGGAGCAAGGCAGGGAGCAGATCAAGGTCCAAGGCAGGTTCAGGCACAAGGTTGCAGGTTGAGCACACGCTTGCAACTAAGTTGCTCACGCAACTTGGGCTGGGTCTGGCTGGCTTTTATCTGGCCCTATGCTTAGGGCGGTCCCGATCCTCCGGAGACTCGCCTCTCCTCCGGGCCTGGAGGCGAGCACTCCTCCTGCAGACACTTAACTCCCTTCGCCTCTCTGCCCTGAGCCTCTGTAGCTCAGGAGAGGATGGTGGGTTACTGGACCCAGGGGATGCCTCAGCTTCCTCTGAAGAGGCTGGGAGTGGAGCACCTGCAGGCAATGGGTCCTCCCTCCCATCAGGAGCCAGAGCAGACTCTGCTGATGCCTGCACCTGGGGATCCAGCACAGGTGGGGATCCTTCAGGCTCAAGCCCTGGCCCCGGCTCAGCTGGTTCTGGAGGCGGGGAATCCCGTGCAGGCTGGGAACCCTCAGGTTCAGCATCAGAGTCTGACTCCCAGGCCATCACAAAAAGGTTGCTAGCACACCCAGCAATCTCTAACTTTTTAAGAAAAGTTAGGGGAAAGGGTCCTTTCCCCACTGCCTGCCTAGTTACTTATCACCTTCCCCTGTTGTTGTTGCTCCTCCTCCTCCTCCTTCCCAGGCAGGCAGCTGCAGCCCCCACAGCACCTTAAAATAAAATAAAAAGTACAGCAGGTGCACTGCTGCAAACGGAGCAAAGCTTGCCCTCTTCAGTTCTCAGAATACATCTCTGGACCCACATGAGACCCAGAGGCCCTCTAGGGATTAAAAAGGATGGACACAACTGTTAGTTTGGGTTGCAACAATAACAAAATTGGTTGGAGACTACCGGCTGTTGTGGGGCTGGCATTTGGGAGCCTAGGTTCAGTCCCTCTCATTTCCAGGTAGTGCTAGAAACATCCCCTGCCTGATGGCATAGAAACCTAGGAAGCAGCCTTCTACTGAGTCAGATTATTGGTCCATCTGGCCCAGTCTTGTCTACAATGAGTGGCCAGTGTGGCCCCCTGTAGCCTTTGCAGGATGCAATCAGAAGACTTGAGAGTGAAATATAAATGTTACTGGCATGCCCAGCTTCTCACCAATATCCAGGTAGTTTGTCCCCTTCATGAGGGCCGAGAAGACCAAGCTGAGACTTACTGGATTCCCTGAATCACCTTCCAGCAACTGAGCAATATGTTTGCAGCATGCTGTCCTCAGGAGTTTCCCGGTTGTGCTAGCTTAGTTATTGCATTCCCTCTTCCTTGCATGTCTCCAGTCATTTCAAAGGCTCATAACCATCTCTGGTTTCATGTTATTTTAAGTGATGGATCACTTCCCACTGGCATATAAGTTTTTGTTGACTCACTTTCAAATTACAAAGGCAAGAACACTCTCAATATTTATAAAACTTTGAATGTTTGGGAAGAAAGTGTATCAGTGCAAGATGGTTCAGGTTAACTCAGCCTTTGCTAACCTGGTGCCCTCCAGATGTCTTAGACTACAATTCTCATCAGCCCCAGCCAGGGGCAAAGGCTGGGTTAAAATACAGCAGTTTCAACATTTTTAGTGCTTCCTTTGTAAAAGTTCTGGCCATAATCAAGGAAGGAGTTGTGTATAGATCTCTTTCCTGGCATTTCGAGGGCATGCTGATGGCTTAGGGCAGCCTACACTGTTCTCCTGCTGTTCTGAGCTCCCCATAGCACTCTGCCAACTCTTTCCCCTTCTGGTCTACAAGATGTCTGGCAGGTCTCAAAATTATTTATCATGCCCCTTGCTTAAGGTTGCTAGGTCCAGGCCCTCAGAGACAACCTAATAATTTAGGGGAATCTAACCTCCCTTCCCCCCACAACTCTTAACAGCATAATTACGTATAATTTGTGGGGCTACTTCTGAATATGAAGAGTCCATCTTGTTCTGTTTAATTGTTCGAGGGCATGAGAAGTTTTGGGGTGATGAGTGTAAATGGATCTTCTTACTAGGGGCATTATATAAGCCCTCTTAATTCCTTTGATTCCTTCTCCCAGATCACAGAGACTAGGTTTCTAGGTTAAGTGCTTAGATCCTTGGAAACTGGACAGCAATTTGCTGTTTGATCACAGGTGAGTTGACTGTAAATAGCAGTCACACAATAATTGTCATCTATCTATCAATCTAATATAAGCTACTACTGTTTTGTAGATGTAGACATGGATAGGGAATAAAGCCACTCCTTCCAATCCACTCATGGAACTGTGGGAAAGTTCGGGGCCAACGCCGGCCTAGTTCTTCCAGGAGACCTATTTCTGGAATTTCCTGAGGTGTCAGACACTTAACTGAAAGATACGGAAACTTGGCTCAGCCTCTTTCGCCTGGATTACTAAGGAACAGGGTGATTACTTGTGAGTGCCTATTCTTAGTTAGCCTCAGCAGAAGGAGAGCCAAAGAAACTTCCCGTTTCCTGATCCTATTAACGAGGGTCTGTTTTGTAACACCAGCTAACCAAATGGAGTGATGCAAGAGAAACTTTCCCCCACACTCCTGTTTCACTACTGTAATTTCCCACCCCTTCCCTCACAGTTGTGGCTATCAGTAACACTGTTTTATTGCCAGATTTGTTGGCAAGCTTCCCTGCTACTGCTTTGAAGGGGACAGGACTAGACAATCCCACAAATGTATTTCCCTAGGAGTAAACAGACAATCATCAATGAAATAGCTAACCTCTTGCTACCCTTTCACGAAACCCAGAGTGATTCCAGATGGGACTTAATATTGTAAATCATTCCAATATCACAAACAGGAAATTGGCAACATGGATTCCCCCCCCCAACAATCTGGATTCAATGGAGGACAAATGCAGGCTGGCATTTTGATGCCAACAACCCATGCGGACAATGTGAAAAATTTGCATGCATGCGAAACACCCATATCACCATAACTATGGGGAAGGCAGAAATTCCCTGGTTCAGTCCCTGGCACCTTCAGTTACAGCTGGGAGAGACTCTTGCCTGGAACTCTGGAGAACCGCTGTCAGTGTAGACAATGCCAAGCTTTATGGACCAATGGTCTGGTTCCATACAGAATCATAGAACTGTAGGGTTCGAAGGGCCCCAAAGGGTTATCTAGTCTAATCTCCTGCAATGCAGGAACCATGGGATTCCTATGTTCTCAACACTCATCTGGAAGCATCCCCCAAACCTGCTGCCAAGGGTAGCCGCCACAATCTGCCACACTAATACCTGCATAGAGGTGAGGTATCCATTCTTTACAAAGGTTTGCAGGCCAACCCCTTTGGGCACAGGAAGCTTTATATTTTGGGCCTTTTCTTCTCAGGATTGTTGGGTAACAAGCAGAATGTGGGACAACAGGGAACTCAAATGGGTAAAAGGTGAAAGAATTTCACGTGATTCATTATGTAAAGGTCTCAAAGGGCACCGACTGCAAGCTTATCTGCTGCGTTTTTTTGTTTTGTTTGCCCAGAGCAGTCGACTTAGGTTATATTTAGCAAAATGCTTCTGCAACTGGACAAAACTTCCTGTCCTGACCATTCCTTCTGTGTTTGTGTGTTCTTGGGACATTTACCTCTTGACCTCGCCGTAGTTGCTTAAGTTTCCAGGCCTTGCACACGGTAGGTACGTGGTCCAGGCACCTGTTACAGCCGTTTAGTCATGCCATTCCACTTTAACGCTGAATCAGAACAAACAGCAATTCACATTTTCCACACATTGCTGTTTGCTCCAATTTAATGGTACAGAGTGGGTTTTCGTGAGGAAAGTGTCAGGGCAAAAAAAGAGACGTGGAGATTTAAAGCATGAGCCTGTACCTAGAAACATGACACGAAAGGAAGTCTGGGGGAGCCCTGAGTGTTGCAAAATCATCCTTGTCAAAGTTCTCTTTTGCATACCTGCCAAGTGTCCCGCTTTAAGTGGGACATCCTAGATTACCCCGGCAGCATGGGGCAGGTCGCTGTCCCGGATTTTGGTATGGGTATGCTTTTGTATGCTGAAGCTCTTGAGACAGTGCAGCTTACTAGGCATAACAAATAAGTAATATTTCCATTATGATACTAAATGATCATTCTCTTTTTATAATAATTTTTATTCATTTTATAATGTATAACAAACACACAACAACAAAAATGACATAAACAATTACAACAATAACAGTATGCTTTTTAAAATCTAATTTTCTTAACATCTTGGTGGGACCTCCTCCGATCTTCCCTTCCTGGATTCCATCTTTCTCCTATTTTAAGCAGGATCATCTTCTTATTTAACTTCTTACCTTTTAATACCCATTTATTTGATTATTCATTTTGCAACCCAATTTTCTCCTCTATTTCTTTTTTACCCAAATTTTTATCTGGAAATCCCTAACTTCTTCCCTAGATTTTCCAATATTCTCAATATTACAATATTTCTTTAAATATAATTTAAATTTCTTCCACTCTTCCTGCACCATTCTCATTTAACTAAGGTCTCCATTAAAAATAGTCTGGGGAGAGCAGTTTCCTCTCATCTTTAACAAGGGAACCTTCCTTTGATCTGCACAGATTCGCCATAGAGCCACGAAGAAGATGATGATGAAGAAGAAGAGTTTGGATTTGATATCCCGCTTTTCACTACCTGAAGGAGTCTCAAAGCGGCTAACATTCTCCTTTCCCTTCCTCTCCCACAACAAACACTCTGTGAGGTGAGTGGGGCTGAGAGACTTCAAAGAAGTGTGACTAGCCCAAGGTCACCCAGCAGCTGCATGTGGAGGAGCGGAGACGCGAACCCGGTTCCCCACATTACGAGTCTACCGCTCTTAACCACTACACCACACTGGCTGGTGTATCGCTGGTTCTATGCCACATTTCAGTTTCACGTGTGTGAAACAATATCTGGCATGCTGGGAACTATGACAAGTTCCTCTTGGCCAGCTGAGCCTTCCAGCCAGCTGAGATGGCCAAGAGCCACTTGTATTGCTGGACATCAAATGCTCAAAAACATGAGTCAACAGTCCTTAACAAAATCACAGAACAATAGATTTAAGCAATACATGCAATAGATCCAGTACCTCTTTTGATATCAATTCACTGTAATGAGTCTGAGCTTTTTGGTTATGCTGAGGTCACGTTTTCAGCATTTCTCTGCCATGATGAGGGCAAATGAAACCTGAGCTTTTTTTAAAAAAGAGAGCTGCCATTTGACGGCCACACAAATTATCCTTCTGTGCTCTGTAGACCACATCTGCAATGGTGCTCCTAAATGACAGCAAGCAAATAAATAAAAACCGGCAGTGCTCTTGCCAGCCACGGTTTCCCATTATATGGACAGAGCAATCGTTAAGTAGCAGATGTTCCAGCTTCCCAGTTTTGCCATAACAGCAGGACTTAAAGGGCAGAGTGTGCCGAGAGAGGAACAAGATGGGAGAGGATTTTGATTAGCTTCACATTTATCACCTGATATTCACTTTCCAAAACCATATGCAAATGGGAAAGCAACCACACTCTCAGTCGGTAATCTCTTAATCTCAGGGTTGTGGGTTCGAACCCCACGTTGGGCAAAATATTCCCAACAGATTCCTGCAGGAGGTTGGACTAGGTATCCCTCGCGGCCCCTTCCAACTCTACAGTTTTGTGATTTGAAATTTGCACTTCTCTGTATTCTGCAATGCACTTCTCCAGCAAAGTATACAAAATTCACATACTTTGGGGGGGGGGTAAAGTGTGCATATACATGCATTTAATGAAGAGAGAGATAGTGCCTTATGTTAAGAGAAACTGCAAAAATAAGCTAGGGAAAATTGCATACCAAAATGTGTATATTAGGAGAAAGCTAAAATGCTGGTGTGTTTTCAGGAGCACTTTTTGGCCGTAGGCTTTACATGGTGGGGGTCACCCTATTGGAATGCTGGAGCATGCATGGCCTGCGGAGGACAGAAACTGGTGAAATGGCTCCATTGACAAAGCTGCACAGTTCTTTGAGGAGAGGAAGGCTATGAATAAAGGTAGGCAGAATGGAGCATAGCCTTGTTTTTGGCAAGTGCAGCAGAAATGCTTCCTGAGGCACGAATTCTCTTTCGAGAGGCAGAAGCTCCAGCCCCACAGCGCCCTCTAGTGCCATGCTGCAGCACTGAGTAAACAGCAGCAGGGCTCTAGAGGCAGACTGTCCTTTGCAACATCAAACATTATCTCCCATTTTGCCCAGATCGCCTTGCCCTTTGCTTATATCCATGCCATCATAATTAATTTATTACTCAGATGAGCTGACGTTGACCGAGAAGGGAAAGACAAGTAGGTCGCTCTGTTTTTAGCCCTGTCAATTCGCTCATTGGGGGTGGGGGGAAGAACCAGGCTAACGCGAGATGCATTGGAAGGTGTCCGGGTACAGAGCTCGCCTCCGGTCTAAATGGTTCACCCAAAGTGAGCTGATGAGAATGAGTGTGACTGAGCCACATTCAGAAGTGGCCGGGACTGGTTTGGGTGCCTTGAAAAACATTACTGGGTGTTCCCTGCACAGCAAAGTGAGGTCAGGGACAAGTAGAGGTTTTGAACAATTAAACAAAAGCATTTCCTGTATAAAGAGGCCGGCTGGCAGGCTGTTTAATCTCCCTTCTTTTAGCAATAAGGACATCGAGGTAAATAGGGACTTCTTTCCAAAGCCGATGGAGTGAATGACAGGACTGCAGAAGCAGCGAACATGACTCAGTGAATTTTGCTTTCCAAACACCCCTCTGATCCGAGACGGGCATTTCTTTCTTTCTTTCTTTTAACAGCTTCACTATTAAAAGGTCATAATAATGACTGTTAAATTGTTGAAGGCTAGCCAGTTTGGCAAAATGATCTGAACTGGCAAAAACAATGAATGGCGTGGCTGTTCCCAATTGCCTGCCATCATCGTTTCTCAGTTTGCTCCCTAAAATGATGTTCTTGCAAATAGCTAGGAGTCTGAAAAGCCAGAATCTGTTAGGCTCTGCTCAGCTCAACTATGCCCATTATGTCTGGCCCTGCCTATCAGATCCACCATAATCTATTAAAAACAAAAATAAAATCTGCCACGGTCTCAATCTGCCCTTAAATCACAAGAGGTTTTTTTTTTTTTTTTTGGAAATCAATAATTAGAATACATCCTGATGAGTATTTTTTATTTGGAAAAAAAATGACCCAATGGTGCATGATTTGTCTCACATATACGCCTGCAAAAGCTCTGAATTAGAATCTCAAAATGGGCAGATTATTAGATGAAGGTTTGACTACTCTGGAGGTTAGCTACCAGTGAAGTTTGCAATTCCTTGGCTTGGAATGTTGGCATCCACCTTTCTTGGGAGACAATGGAGGAGTGCGTCTCTGGGGGTGAAGTAAAAACATGAATATTAATTTTGACCACTTGCAATGCTCACCATTAATACAATACTATGCACTATCCCCAGCTCTGATTTCAATCTAAGTCAGAGATGAACACCTCCATTCCAATCCACCTCTGCTACGACTGCTACTCCAGCAGCAATAACATTGCCCTCCTCCTTCATACAATGAATGCTGCCCCAGCAATAGCATCTCGAGCACAAACAACCCTGGGAAATATTGCTTCTCCAGGGCACCTGACTAGAAGCAGAGCCAGATGAAGATATTTTGTTGCCTGAGATGCAGCCGCAAACGGAATCCCTCTCCCAAGTCAATGCACACAGTGCCCAAGGCCACCAAGTTATTTTGGCATCTGGGGCAGGAAATCCCTCATGCCCCTCTCCTTCCTGGAAGTAAAGATACAATAGCAATAAACTAAATAACTAACAATATGTCATCCTTTAATGACACCCAAAATCAGCTGCCCAAGGTAGCTGCTTTCCTTGGTCTAATGGTAGGGCAGGCCCATTCAAGGAAGAGTAAGAGAAATGAACGAATTTCCCCCTATATCACATTTAGGTAAAGGTAAAGGTACCCCTGACCATTGGGTCCAGTTGCGGACGACTCTGGGGTTGCGGCGCTCATCTCGCTCTATAGGACGAGAGAGCCGGCGTTTGTATGCAGACAGCTTCCGGGTCATGTGGCCAGCAGGACTAAGCCGCTTCTGGCGAACCAGAGCAGCGCACGGAAACACCGTTTACCTTCCCGCCAGAGTGGTACCTATTTATCTACTTGCACTTTGACGTGCTTTCAAACTGCTAGGTGGGCAGGAGCTGGGACCGAGCAACGGGAGCTCACCCCGTCACGGGGATTCGAATTGCTAACCTTCTGATCAGCAAGCCCTAGGCTCTGTGGTTTAGACCACAGTGCCACCCGCGTCCCACCACACTTACTCTTCATCAAATATTTTAGCACATTTACCTTTAACTTAAGATTCAGGACCCAAAACTGCATTGTGACCAATCTAAGGTGGGTTCCACTAACAACTCAACCTCCGTAAAAAAATGTTTTTGTCTTTTTCAACGAGGGATTGATAAAGAAAAGGAGGAAGAGAGGAGGAAGTAGGAAGAAGAGGGAGATGGAGAAAGATAAACATGTGGGATCAGCAGGCCAGACATATATAGCTAAAGGAAAATGGAAAAGTGGATTTCACATAGCAGATCTGTTGGGGTAAAACATGGGTAACAAGACCAAAGAGGTTAAAATGTACTGGAACAGACTATTTTCTACTCACAGTTGCTTCAAGTTTTCCCTCATGAATGGCTGGGCATGGGGAAGGAAAAGAGATGGGATATGCCATTTGCGTCTCACAGCTTTGAAGCAAACATATGGCTTTGGATTCCTAGAATTTCCCAATTCCAATTTGTCTCTAGACAGACCCATGCTTGTGTGAACATTGCCTTTGCAGATCTCTCAGCACACAAGGCCTGTCTGTCATAATCAGAGTATCCTGGGATAACCTCTTCATACTGCTTCCTCTTTCCAGTCTTTGGTTTTTAAAAGGATCTATTTGGTTATATTTTCAGGCAGGAGGATATAGCAGAACATGCCCCAAACTTTCCATACAAGGGTGCAATCCAAAGTTAAGGGCCCCAGTTGCACAGAGCACACATTTTGCACAAGTAGGGCTAGGTGCTATTTGCACAGGTGAATAAAAGAAACTGGTATCCCAGTCAGCTATATATATCAAAGAAGAGGGGAAGGATGAATCCAGTATCTATTCATATCCTGCATTTTATCCTAAGAAGTGTGTTTTTTTACATATACAGATACATACAGAGAGAGCCCAGTTTTTGGATCAGGCTTTAGAATTGCATCTATGCCCCTATCTATTATTATTAATGGAAGTATTAGAGGAAGAAGAAGCAACAGTTTTATCACCCTCTGCCTTTTCAGTCATATTTCAGAGTAGATTACAAAAGTAATAAAACCAGTGCTTCTGGGGGGATGCAGGGGGACGCATACCCCTAAACATTTTGTGAATCTTTGTACTTTTGACCATTTACTATATTTATTTTTCCCGATGTGAACTATAAAATGGTGATTTTCTTGAGTCAAAATGAGAGTACCCCTAAACATTTTTTTTTAGGGGGGGGGAAGCACTGAATGAAACTATCTTGCTTTGGACACAGCTCCTACTTAGATTGGGTCAAAGAATCTTTATCTGTCTTGGTGATCCCAATGGAGAAATTTAAGTATGTGCTTAGCTCCAGGTATAAAGAGAATTTGCGCTTTGTTATTTGAAGACAAGCACTGGCGTAGGAAGGGCAGGGCGTAGGGGGCGGGGCACCCCGGGCAGCAGGATCCCGATAGGGTTCTATCTCGGCACGCCCCGCCCCCAGAACGTGCGCCACGCCACACCCCCGCCTGCTTCCCACCCCCGGTGCCGGAGCATGAAGCTCCGCCACTGAAGACAAGGATGTATGATCCGTCTCTCAGAAACCCTCCCAAATATTCTGCGCTGCATTCTGCACTCAAGAATCCCCCAACAATTCTGCGATATTCTCTTCTTCGCGATATCCAGCAATTTGGAGGCAAATCATCCGCAGTGGACCCAAATTCATGAGAGAGTATATTGATGGTTACTTGGAATCAGTTATAGATTCACACCCTCAGTGCTCCAAGATATTTGACTGAGAAATCACAGGAAGGAAAGCTATCTACTGTCCCCAAGGACTCATGGCAAGGAGTGGGGGAGAAGCTGTGAATATGCCCCTCTTGCACTGAGAACCAAAATGCTTCTCCTGTTCTGGAGACCTTGTGCTCTGTAGCACATTTCCCCATTTGCCTGCAAAGGAGAATATTTGGTTCAAATAACAAAAGTGTAGGGGTGGGGGGAGAGAGGCGGCAGCTAGGGAGATCTGCTCATGTTGTGCCATGTGAGGACGGCATTGTGCAAAGCGTAGCTGTTAGCAGTGTGTATGTGTGTGTGTTTGTGTGCGTGTGTGTGTGTTTCTGATTTTAAAACTCCCCCCCTCCAAAAAAATATACAAAGGGGGCAAAGGAAGAGGCGTGTGGCCATTGCTGGACTGTGACACAGCAGCTGAGAGCTGCCAGGCTATGTTAACAATAGCAGTAGATATTAAAAGGTCAGGGGGAGGAAGGGAGGGAATAAGAGAACGGTTTATTTTAAATACAGTTGAGGGAAGTGAAAATAAGCACGCGCACGCACACACACACAAAAACCCACTTGAGCCAACATTGGTAGATTATTCCTGGTAGGCTGGAAAGAACAATTTCCAGGGGCAGCAAGGGTGAGGTTACTTATTCAAAAACAGTGAATTTCTCTTTTCTTCCCCTCCCTCCCTGGTATCATTCTGCTTTCTAAAAATAGTCAGCTGTAGATGTTCTATTTATTTCATATAATTTACACACTGGTTGGTTGTTGTTGTTTTAAAAAAAAGCCCTCAAAGCCTTTTCTTTCCATTCTGTTAGTGCAATTAAGGAAGTGGAGCCCATGAGAGGTTGTCACAGAGGCACCTAAATGTCCCCTGGCTAGAAGAACATAGTTTTCCTTCCCAATCCATTTCTCTCCTAGGAGAGACTGATATCTCATGGGATCAGGAAGAAGACTACAGATCTAAAGCATAACATATTGTATGTCCAGAGAACCACCACCCGCTTCTCTAGGTAAGAGTCACATCTGTTGCTCCGCCCACATTTGTCTCTGGCCACACCCACTAAGAACAGGTGCTCCTAGGAAGGTTGCCTATTGGGAAATGTGGCCCTTTGTGGGAATGTTCAGGGAGGCAGGAAATGATATATTGTTTAATTATATCCTTTTCAACTTGTGTTAACAAGTTCTACAATTTAGCAGAGTAACATTCCCCTTTTTAAACTTATAAAGCGGATAGCGTTTGCCAGGCTTGTATAAGCCTCTAAAATAAGTTTCCTTGGTAATTCCCCTTTTCAAAAGATAAAGGGACCCCTGACCATTAGGTTGAGTCGCGGATGACTCTGGGGTTGCAGCGCTCATCTCGCTTTACTGGCTGAGGGAGCTGGCGTACAGCTTCTGGGTCATGTGGCCAGCATGACTAAGCCACTTGTGGCGAAACCAGAGCAGCGCATGGAAATGTTTATCACTCATAAAAAGATTAGACACAACACAGTCTTGTATAAACATATAAAAGAGTTTACTCACACATCCTGTTCACAGAAAGATCCCAGAAGGCAGACTTAGGTTACAAAATATATACACCTGGAATCTATCCCATAAAGAGATAGTCCCTTTGTCCTCTCTTGGCTGGAAGCACCAAGAGAGCATCTTAGGCTAAGCAGATGTTGCTTCTTCGACAAATGGAGTCAGAGAGAGAGAGAGAGAGATGGCGGCCAGTCCTATGCTTTTGTTACCTGCACAGGTGAGGCCACACCCACCTCTGGTCACATGTGGAGGAAGTCTGTTCCAGCCTGGGAGGAAACAGGAAGTTCCGACTGGCTGGTCCAGACATCCCCTTTTTACGTCCACTCTAGGGATGTTGTACTTGACTGCTCTATGTTTCACATCCCACACCCTTGGACTGAGAAAGGTTTCCCATCCCTATTCTAGGGAACAAGAACATGAGAAGAGCCCTTCTGGATCAGGCCAATGTCCCATCAAAGCCCAGCATCCTGTTCTCACAGTGGCCAACCAGATGCCTGTGGAAAACTGCAAGTCAGACCCAAGCACAAGAGCATTCTCCTCTCCTGTGTTTTCCAGTAACTGTGTATTCAGAAATATTGCTGCCTCTGACCATTAAAGCAGAACATAGCCAGCATGGCTAGTAGCCATGAATTTGTTTACTCCTCTTTTAAGGCCATCCAAAATGGTGGCAATCACTGCCCCCTGTGGAACCAAGTGCTATTGTTTAACTATATGCAGCATGAAGAATACTTTCATCTGTTCTGAATCTTCCAACATTCACCTTCCTTGGAGACGCCCAAGTTCTAGTGCCATGAGAGAGGGAGAAAATTTTCCTCTATCCACTGTCTCTATGTCATGGATAATTTTATAAACAACTATCGTGCCAAATCTTAACCACCTTTTCTCTAAACTAAGAATTCCCAAACATCCCTCATAGGCCTTGTAACCTTCTCAAGGTGTGTCAGAAACCCCAACTTTGCATTGTAAATTATATTACTGGGAAATAGACAGAGGCTTCATCCTGACTCATTGCTACAGTCATTCATTTTCATACAAAAACACATCTGTGCACACCCACACAAGTGCCTCAGTCACACAACGAAGCATTTTGACTGCTGCTCTGCTAGTAGGAACGGGAGCAGAAGGATTTTGCTAGTAGGTGTGTGTCTTTTACTGACAACTAAATATCAGGGTTACTAATTAGACATACATAGCACGTGCAGCCAATAATCACAGCTATGAATAAAACATAGTTCTCTGAGTTTTCTACTGGTCAGCACAGCTCCTTGGAAGTGACAAATACAGTGGCCTTCCACTTATGAAAAGTTCACATGGGTGGAGCGGAAGTTGAGGAGAATCTGAACCTGTAAATTGTCAGTGTACCTTCCATACACTGAAGCACTGCATATTCTATATGGCTTCTGCATGTTACTCAGCCTCATGGATTCCTGCACCTTGTCTAAATGCAACAGTTGAAAATGAAGGTGCTTTGCGGTGGTATGCCATCTGCAAATCATCTTGACTGGGAAAGTAAAGCAACTCAATGCATATCAAATATGTGCAAGGGCAGGAGATACACCAGCTCATTAAAGGTATGTGTAAATGTAGCCTTAATAATGTTCCTTAAAAATAGTAACTATTGCCTTATACAGAATTTGGGCAAAGCTAAAAATCTAGCCCCACATGCTGAGGCATGCGAAACAATAATCATTTCAAGCTAGGAAATTTTGTGTAGATAAGTAGTTTGACCTTCCTAAAATTTATTTCAGAGCAATTAGCAAGACTGGTGTCTAAATCCAAACCATGTTGGATCAGGACTTTGATACCCTGGTGGTTTGTACAATGCAAAGGCTGCAATCCCTAAATAGCACGCATACCAAGAAGATGCCCCATTCAATTGTGGGACTTCTGATTCAACATGCTTAGGGCCACACTGTCCACTATGCAGCTAGATTTTCTGTTTGATAGGCAAGTGAGATTCTTCGGGGGTGGCTCATCCCGTTTCACCACCTGACGCGAAACAGGAACTTGCTGCTCCCCCTCTGCCAAAACCTCATTTACAGAGGTCATGCGTCGGCTTCTGGCTTCTCCAGTAGCATTGGCTGGAGTGGCGAGGCACCCACAGGGGTGCTGCCCAAGGCAGCTGCTTCAATCTGCCTCATCGGTGGGCCGGTCCTGAGGTTCACATTATCCTTAAGGCTTCACATCACAGCAGAACTCCAAAATGACATCTTCTACCTTTGCAATGTTACAGCATGCAAGAAGCCAATATAGGGGGATAAATCATGGCAGTGCAGGTCGGAGAGGGGAGCAAAGAGAAAGAAGCAAACTTGCCACTCAGCATCAGGCTTCCACCTTCCGTGGAGTAAATAGGCATCACAGCTATTTTCTGATTCACAAAGAGCAATGAAAGCACTCCTCTTCTACCAGCATCCAGCAAAGACTTTTCCTTGCTGGCAATCTTGCCTACAATTCTGAGAATGCCTTTTTCACCCGGCAGCCTTAAATGGGCACTGGCATGATTCTGTCAAGTCCATTCTGATGGAAAGAGCCTGGCAGTCAGAGCAAAGCCTTCTGCCCCCTGTGCTCTGCCTTCAGGTTCTGCTGACTTGAAAGGAACAGTTCTTGCAGGCTGTTCTGACAGGCAAAGAGATGGTTAGATGCTGCAGTTCAAAAATAAAACTCTGATTCACAACCCGTCGTGTTTCACACAAGGTGATGGAAAAGTCAGGCCTTGTCCAGAACAGGGCCAGGCTGTCCTGTTGTTCAAAACTATGCAGGGGTGTGTTCACAGACGAAGAATGCCGATTGGTGGGTGATCAAGGCAGCAAATCATCTCTGCCACCTGAGAACATGCTCTTGAATGGTCAGCCCTCACACTCACAGCAGACTGGGAGGAGGTGTGAAACTGGTGTATCAGGTGTGGACCAAGAAACATGAAAGTGGGGCTGAACCAAAGGAAGGAAAGGCGCTCTAAATGCTTTTTTGACCTGTCCCCCGACTGGCGGAAATTGAAAGGCTGCCATTGTTGAGTGTTGTTCTTTTAACTTTTAACTCTCAGGTGGGCGTCATTGCCATTACAAGAGAACAAGGGGCAGGTGTTCATGGTGAGTTCTGGCACCTCTTTTTCTAGAAAATCAGCACTGTGTGTAGTATACACAGGGAATGTGGACGTGCATGTGGGTTCAGATGTGCGTAACGATACTAGGGTAAAGTATGCATCCAAATGCATACATTAGTAAAAATAGGATTCAAAAATATTAGGAAAATATACAAAAATGTATATATTAGGAAAATTGCATATTGTGCATATTAAGAGAATACATACTAAAATGCTGATGAATTTTCATTGGAAAACTGATGTGGAGAACTGAAATTAAAACTGGAAAAGTGAGAAACAAAAATTGATATCTCTCTCTCTCTCTCTCTCTCTCTCTCTCTCTCTCTCTCTCTCTCTGGTGTGTGCAGTGTGCAGGGGTATGTGTACCCCTGTGTACCCCCAGAAAAAAGGTGGGTGGGTGTGGGTGTAGTACAGGTCTAGGCCAGTTGACTCAGAAGTGGAGCATTCCACTGAGTTCAATAGCAATGGATCTCTATTATTTCTTTAATTTGTATGCCGCCCTTCATCCATAGATCTCAGGATGGTTTACATCTCTAGTAAGTGTGTGCCTTGGACTGTGGCCTTGACTTCCTTCCAGTTGCTAGAGAGAGGGACAACTTTATCTTGGTAAATTGTTGATATATATCTGCAGTGCTCCTCTCATAAGTAGGTACTCTCTGTTTACAGATTACTGCTGAGCATTGTAAGAGCAACAATGGGCAGTTTATCATCGGGGGGGGGGGGGAGCTCTGAGCTTTTGTGTTGCCAGGTCAGCTAACAAAATTATAATGTTGTTTGTTTTCACTATTCCTTTGCCTCTGTTGGCCGTGAGCCGTTCAAGGAAGGGACTGTGACTTCTGGTAATGTTTGCACTTGGCCTGTGATATGATGTGACAAAGAGGAGCCTGACATCCCTTGAGTGTTCTGTTCCTCTTGCGGGTTCAGTGCAATGTAAGGATTTCCTGTCAAACCCCTAGTTCCTTGGAACAACAGCGCCTCCGAGATTACTCTTGTCTGTCTTCCTTTCGTGTGCCAACCATAGCAGATAGGGTTGCTGAACAGTGAGTCATAGCTTCCAGATGAACCAATCTAGCTCTCCAGAGCTTATATATCAGAAAGGTACGAAACAGAGAAGAGTCTGAGGCTCTAGACATAGCCAAGTGTCAAATTCATTGATTCATTCATTATTGTATTTGTATGCTGCTTATCCATAGCCAAAACCATGCTCAAGGCAACTTACAACATGACAAAAATTACATAATTATAAACATAACAAAGGTAGTCATAAACAATAAATAAAACAACAAAAAGTACACAACCAAAGTGAACAATTTTCACATAAATCATAAGAACAAAAAATAAAATATACCAAAAAATCAATTGTCAATAACAGCAACAACCCCTTCCCCAACTAAAACCCAAAACAACACCCTGGCACAAGAGTCTGTCCAGCAGCCTCAGCTTTTGTAGCTGGAATCAGTCGGGGCAAGGGCTATTGAGCTTGGACTTGTCTTTCTGTGCCAGTTTTGCTAGTGATGCTTGCTTGGAAAATGCTGAACATTCAAGTGACCCACATATGCATTCCTGTCAAATCAGCCCTGCACTTAGTTTCTGTGACTTTTGGTACCCAATGAACAGAACACAAGCCTGAAGTTGGATGTGTTTTTCATTCATCCTAGCTCTCTAGCCCCTGCCAACATCCTTCTGAAATGTTGTGAGTTACTTCCTGGGGGCACCTCAATGATTTATGCTATTTTCATAATAAAATAGTTGCCTGCTAAAGCACTGGGAAGAGACGTAGATCTCTCCTTTTTTTGTTCTCCCTCCTCCCTCCAAAAAACAAAACTTCCTCAGAAACCTTGTATGTAATGGTAGGTTTATTATCTCAGGGGAGATCAAGTGATTCCTTTTTATCTACCTAAAACAGTAATAGCTGCCTTAGCAAGAAAACCACTGCAGCTATTTTTCTAAAAATTTCTGAGGCTTCATTCTCAGAAGTGGATGCCTACAAATTTCATCTGTTTCTGCCAAAAGCTTTTTAAAAAGTTACATACATTTCCTTTTTTGCCAGGGGTGGTGGTGGTAGGTGGGTGAACTTTAAAGGTGTCTTGCACAAAAAACCTTGAATTTGTTGGACTGTAATTTGGGAGGATTTATCCATTCTGGACAGCCTGCATATGCCTGCAAAATTTATCCCCTTCTGTCAAAAGCTGTTTTTGATTCCCCTTAAAAGTGAATGGGAGAAAAATAAGGGTTCTCCCTCCCCCCACCCAAAGCATATTCAGATTCAGGCCCCAAGCCAAATCAGGCAGCCTCTGAAGCACTTTGCTTTCTGAAGTGCTGGACTGAGATCTAAGCCAATCTTGAGACTTGTGTACACCTCTAGCTTTTACACAATGCAACAGATATTGCTCACATTAGAAAGTTGGTAAGGGAGGCACAGAGGGGTTTCTTTTGTTGTTGTTGTTGTTGTTGTTGTTGTTGTTGTTGTTGTTCAGTCGTACAGTCGTGTCTGACTCCTCGTGACCCCATGGACCAGAGCACGCCAGGCACGCCTATCCTTCACTGCCTCTCGCAGTTTGGCCAAACTCATGTTAGTAACTTCGAGAACACTGTCCAACTATCTCATCCTCTGTCGTCCCCTTCTCCTTGTGCCCTCCATCTTTCCCAACATCAGGGTCTTTTCTAGGGAGTCTTCTCTTCTCATGAGGTGGCCAAAGTACTGGAGCCTCAACTTCAGGATCTGTCCTTCTAGTGAGCACTCAGGGCTGATTTCTTTGAGAATGGATAGGTTTGATCTTCTTGCAGTCCATGGGACTCTCAAGAGTCTCCTCCAGCACCATAATTCAAAAGCATCAATTCTTCGGCGATCAGCCTTCTTGATGGTCCAGCTCTCACTTCCGTACATTACTACTGGGAAAACCATAGCTTTAACTATACGGACCTATACAGGGTTTCTTTTACACTGACTAAAAGAAGTTAAAGATTACAACATTTGCAAGATTACATTAACTCAAAGGCCACAGTACAACACAGTGCTGGATTAGGGTAGGTAAATGTTAATATGGGCTAATAATGATTAATAATGCAATTATTACAGAGCCTGAGTGGACAGGTGCACAGGAGGGGGAAAACAAAATAGATTATAAAATATTTCCTCAGTAGAACATTTCCTTCTGCAGAAGTAGTTTGTGCCCACAAAAACAAAGAGAAATTCTCCAGGACTCAGCCTGTTATTCTTTCTGGCTCCCCCCACCAGCTTTTCCTCACCGTTTTTTAGATTGTTTTTCTAACCCCAGAGACACTTCAATGGGTGAGATTCCTTTGGGTACTCTGCAATAGAGATGCAAATCACATCTCCTTGACAGATACATGTCCCCGCAGTTGCTACTAAATCAGAGCACAGGGGCAGCAATCACCCCTCACCAAACAATATTGTTCGCGTGAAACATCCCACACTACTACAAGAGGAAAGATTTCCCCTTTAGTGTGGAAGCTCAGAGCCTTTCAAACATCTGGCCTGGTGGACAGCAGAAACTCCCTCTATTTTCACTTGTTCTGAAGGGAGAGAGCAAACAAGATCAGCCTGGATCAGCACACACACAGTCCCTGGGATTGTAAAACCTCTAGACTGCACCATGCCAGAGCCAGTTTAAAGGGCAGCTAAGGACTTTGGTTCAGGGAAAGATGACAGCAGTGGAAGAAGAGGATGAGGAGACGACACAACGATACCACTAGGGGCACAAACAACTATGGTATGTTCAAAGTACAAGCCGGCATATCTGAAAGGATTGTTGATGCAGTTGTGGGAATATTGACCAGGTTGGACTGAGGGACAATGTTCTACTCTGTGTCTTATAACCCCATTCTCTTCTGCTGCCAAGTCCACCCTGTGTCCACTCTTCAGATCTGCTGCTTTGTGCCTGGAACAAACCACAAACCAGGGCACTTCAATTTCACATCAGAGGCTCTGATACAGGGATGGCGCAGAGGGCTCAAACCCCTACCCCCACCACACACACACATTTTCAGAAGGCAAACTGGGGCACCCCCCACACCAACCCTGTCACCTGCCACAGTTTACCATTCTATCCAAACCATAGTTAGTCTGAACTATGGATTATTGAAATCCAAAACATCTGGAGGGAACCAGGCTGGAGGAGGCTGTGAAACATCTGAAAGATTTCGGACTAGAAGAATGAGCTTGGGTCTGTATTCACACAGCAAAAAAAAAAAAAAAAAACCAACCTCCTTCACGCTGCTGGTCTTTCACACCTTGGTTTTTATCATGCCCACACCCTCGTCCCTTGATACTTTATCCCAAAGATGCTTACGAGGCTAGTAAATAATTAGCTGTTTGTACCTTACTGGAGCAAAGAGCTGACAGAGCCTGTGACTTTTGCCTTTTAAGGAAAGGAAAATATGCAGGATAGGATATTTCTCCCACCAACGCTGTATCTTCTTGTCTCCTCCACCTCCTGTAAATACCAACCTGCCTGGAAAAAGGACTGAGCAAGTGGAGCTTGGAATGTCCTCCTAATCCCCAGGTCAGAGAGTGGCAACAGACTATTGAGAAATCGCCCTCGGATGGTTTTCTCTTGAAGCCACAGCAATGGACTACTAGGATTGTTTGGCCAGCAGTCTTGCTAGATTCTGTGCGTTTAGGGTAAAGGAAACCTTGGACACTTTTTTTTTCCCTGCCAGGGATGCTATGGAAGGAGGATGGGTTTGGGTAGTGGGACATTGCCCCTCTTGCATTCCAGAACAGCTGGGGCTGTGCTTTGGGAGGAAAGGTATTTAGGATCAACTCACCTATTCTTCCTTCAGAGTGGCTATTAAGGTGGGTCATGTACTAGATAAGATAGATATTATTATTATTTCAGTTATGAATCATTTCCTATGAAATGTCTCATAATGCATTGAACACATATGTAAAACAACTGCATGTATCAAAGCAATTTAAAAAACTGCATATAAAAGAAAAATGGTTTTATTATTTATACCCCACCCATCTGGTTGGGTTGTCCCAGCCACTCTGGCCGGCTTCCAACACATGTAAAAACATAATTACAGGCATATGAATGCATGAAGAGAGAATCCTGTGTCGGAATAAAGAATCCGGTTTTCCTTTTGCTAGTAAGAAATGACTCTATCGTTAGATCAGAGCCAGCTCCATATAGGGTGCTGTGCTAAGCAGGTGCCCTGAAACTTGATGGAGATCTTCAAACCGAACTGGATAACCAACTGCTGGGGATTTCTCTAGCAATGGATTTTCTGCCTTGCGCCAAAGATGGGGTTAAGTAGACTCATAGGCTGAGTGGGCCTTGAATGTTAGGATTGGTGAATGAGGGATGTCTTAAGACAGAGGTCTTGTGCGCCCCAAAAGCCAGTGAACTGGCAGAACAGCTGAAGATGTATAGAAACAACTATATGATGATCCCTATTAGCAGTGGGGGTTTTTTCTGTGCGGATGCGTCCCCTAAACATTTTGTGAATCTAGGTTTGGCCTCATTGAGGGGCAGTATTTCAATATGAGTAGGAAAATGAGAGTACCCCAACCATTTTTTTTAAAGAAAAAAGCACTGCCTATTAGGAATGCCTCTAGGTCCTTCAAGCACAGTTGTCTTGTAGCAGGGCCAAGTGATGCATTTATGAAAAGCAAAGCGTTGCAAAATTTTCTGTCCCAAACTCATTATATTGAAGCAAATCCTTATCGATTAAAAAGAACAACAACAACAACAAACCGCCTTTGGAAGAACTGTGCCTAGGATTGTACCCTAAGAGCATTTTCAGCCAGAGCGTCTCCTCCCTGCACTTTCCTTACCCCTCTCCAGAGACACTCTGCAAAGAAAGCATTTGCTCAGGAAATGTGCTGTACAGCGAGAACATTTTCCCTCCCTGATTCGACGGTTCTAGGAAATGAGGACCACACAATGAACTGCAATGCATATTCTTTTTTTAAAATTTGACTGAATTCCAGACAGGAACGCAGCAGGCCGAAAGCCAAAGCTGATGGTGGCAACCATGTTTGTTGTTTGCCTGACTACCCTGTTCATGTCATATAGGTATCAGAAGAGTCTTTCCCTGGGATGGCTCATTGCCCAAACAACTGTTCTGCCCAGCTTGGCTCCAATACCAAAGTGAGCTCAGTTAGGAGGAAAGTGTTGGTGGCAACAGCCCATGGGGAAATAACCCATGTACATTTAACCCATGTACATTTAACATTATATCCTGCCCACCACCACTGCCACCTTCTACATGCATACTATGCATTGCATAGTGCATACTACATGCATACTACATGCATTGCATAGTGAAGATACAAACTAGATCAGACTAAGGATTCAGGAGATAGTTCATGAGACTCTTATTCTCAGGATCGTGAGTTCGAGTCCAACGTTCAGCAAAAGATTCCTGCATTGCAGGGGGTTGGACTTTTTGACCCTCGGTATCCCTTCCAACTCCCTTCCAAGATCCCATGACTTCACCAACCTGGGTTGTGTACACATTACTATCGACTCTGGCGCCAGCACACTCCAACCCCTGGTGTTTGAAGCCAAGTACACATGATGTTAGCCACAATCAGTGCAGTTTTTCTAGGAAAGAGGTGCCGGAACTCACCATGAACACTTTCCTCGTTCCCTTAGAATGGCAATGGCACACCCACCTGAGAGGTGCAGGAACTGAGGTCTGGTGAGTTCCTGCTGAAAAGCAAGCCCTGGTCACAATCCATTTTTACCCTGGAGTTTCTTGAGAAATGCCCCCATTTGATGTGATTGCACGTGCTCAGTTGACAGCAAATGCACAGACGACAATTTCCTTGCATAGAGTGGGATTGCAGGTGCAGGGAAGCAAATCGGGTCAGGGCCGTCTCCACCCGGGGGTGCAAGGGGTGCGGGGCACCTGGGCGCTGAAGCCATCTAAGCTCTTAAGCACGATCGGCGGTGGATCGCTGGGTCATTTCTGTTCTATTTTGCAGAAGAGCTGCTGAATCAATGTATCCAGAGGAGCCGCAAGTGGTGTCTTTCATTTCCGCATGATCACAAAAATGGAACTTGCACCCCTAAGAAAAGCTCAACAACTTTGTCCTGCCCTTCCCCCCAGTGGGAGCACTGGGTTGATCTTTGCACTCCAGCGGTGCGTATGCTAAAGACGGCCCTGATTCGGGTGATATGCATTGGGCAAAGACACCCTGCTTCCTTTCCAGCATATTCAGCAAGTGCAAATGCAATTTGAAAGTCATCATACTGGAAAAGCCTTGCTGCATTTTGAGCCACTGACACAGAGCTTTCTAAACTGTGCGTCGCGACACGTTAGTGTGCCGGCTGCAGTGTGTCGGTGTGTCATGTGAACGCTCCCTGTGCTCCTCCCAGGGCTGGAAACGGGTTAGTTTAACCTCCGGTTTGCTAGTAAAACTGAATTGCTGTGTCGCGAAATGATGCATGTCTAAAAAGTGTGTCGCCAACATGAAAAGTTTGGAAAGCTCTGCACTCGTGTGTATGTAGCCCTGGTGCCCTTCAAATGCTTTGCACTGCAACTGCCTTCTTCCTTCACTGATGGCCACACTGGCAGCAGCTGATGGGAGTTGGAGGTCAACCTCATCTGGAAGGTACCAGGCTGGGGAGGCCTCAACAAAATCGAGAAGCGATGCTAGGCAGCAGCTCATTGCCAGGTGATTTCCATATGCCAAACTCCAAGGGGGGGGGGGGAGAATAAGGATGTTGTAATGAAAATGAGAGACCAGAGTCAACAAAAACAATGAATGGGATTACAGCAGATTGATAAATTTCACCTCGGGGAATTTATATTAGATCACAGTCGCCGCAATAGGCTCAGTGGTCTCCATTTACACTGTCTTCCCATTATTTGTGTCCATAAAAGGTTCCCCAGAGAGTAAGACCGTTTGAGATTAAAGAGTCCAAAGTTTAGGATCATCTGCTGCTGGCGAGAAAGAAACCCAGTTTCTGTATATTATCCTCAGCTGAACTCTTATACAACCAGAGGGACACGTGAAGATGGCCGAGTGAGAATGTAAACAACGTTTCTGCCAAAAACACAAGTTGAAAACTAGTAGGGAGAGAGGAGAGGGGAGGCGGGAGGTTGAAAGAGAAGCCAGGGAGGGTTTGAGATCACAGGCGCCCAGGACGAAAACAACAGAAAGAGAGGGCTGAAGCAATAGCAATAGAAGTCAATGGCACTAGCTGGAAGTGTGAGGAGGGTGAGTGCTTGTGCATTCCCAACAAAGCGAGAGCCGATTTGCACTTGTACCGATTTATATGTGTAGGTGCAAATTCAGAATTACAGTGGTGCCTCGCAAGACGGAATTAATTCGTTCTGCGAGTGCTGTCGTATAGTGTCTTGCGAAACACCAACGGGGGAAGAGCGGTTTGACGGGGGGGGGAATCGCGAAAATTTTTCGTCTTGCAAGGCAAGCCCATAGGAAAATTCGTCTTGCAAGTCAGCCTTTCGCTAGCGAATGCCTTTCGTCTAGTGAGTTTTTCGTCTAGCGAGGCATTCGTCTAGCGAGGTACCACTGTATTATAATTTAAATAGAAATACTATACTGTACATCCCAGCAGAGAAATGAAAGAAAGCTGGTGTTTGGGGTGATGGCAGTGCAGCTCACTGAGGAAATTATCAGAAAGCCAGGCCAGAAGAAGATGGCTCCTCTTTCTTTTTGTGAATTTTCACTTACTTGGTGCTTTTAGAAGCCTATTAGGGGACATGGCTTGGCTTATGTGTTTCATTAGCAGCTTTTCTTCCTACAATTTGAGCACTGCGACACTTATGGGGCAATGCTTATCATTACAGTCATTGGGTGGCATTCAACTAAGTTTTACTCCGAGTAGACCCAGTGAAATTAATGAACATCACTAAGTTAGGTCCGGTGATTTCAATAGGTTTACTCTGAGTAGAACTTAGTTGCATGCCATCCCATCTGGGCTTAATAATCCCCACAGGCTAGAGTTTCACCCTGGCTTTTAAAGGAATATCTAGCTTTCTATACACCTGTATTTCTTACACAAAACTTTCTCCGGGCTCCGTTCAGGATTTAAACATGTTTCAGCATCGCTCTCATTCCTTGGTCTGTTCATGGCCCTTGCATGAAGTCTCTTGGTGGCATCTTTGAGCAGCAAGAGGTCTTTTTAAAAAAAGCTTCGGAGGAAGAGCAGGTGAGGAAGGGAACTTTGTGACGTAGCATGCTCAGAAAGCTGATAGACATTTTAGTGGGGCTAGCACAGGAAAACCTCCTGGGCCGCTGGAAACCAAGATATAGAACTGGCCTCATTATGTCTTTCTAAATGGTTATCCTAATTTCGCAGAGCAAGCCTTTTAGTGTGGATGCCTCTCTTCTGGGGAATAGTATTCCTGTCAAGATAGGACAGGAGCCCACTATCTGCACCTTCCAGGAACAACCTGAAGGTAGTTTTTGTTCTGACTGGCTTTCCCAGATGGCAAAATGGTTGGGTTGTTTTTGTTTTGCCATGAGTGTCCTCTTGTTGGGGTTTTAGTCTTGTTTTAAGTATATTTGCCGTTTTTTTCTGCCTTTAACAGTTTTTAATAAAACTGCCTTGAGACAGTTGTTTAGAAGGCAATTAGTAAATTGATGATGAGAAAAAGAAGAGGAGGAGGAAGAGCCAGTCTAAAAATCCAAATTAAGGCTTGAGATCAAATCACTTCTTCTGAAACCACAGGTTTCAAACCAGGTATGATTTCCTTACCGTATTTGACATTGCTCTATTTGCCAGTGACTATATCCTGAGGCACGCCATGCCCTCTCACACCAATAAATCTTTACTAATTCTCAGTGCCTGTGTGTAGGCGTGTGTACGTGCTGGATATAAACTCCAGGGAAATATTTATGGGAGGGATTTTAATTCTTCTTGGCTACAGGATTTTGTTTGTTTCCTTGGGTGATGTGTTGGCAAGGGAGGGATGGGTAAGTGAAGCCTCATGAGAGACTCTGTGGTTCTTCGGAAGGGGAATGAGTCTCTGCTCAGGATAACGGACAAGTTTTAACAAGCAGTGGCACCTCACACCTAAGGCCGAAACTCATATACAAAGCTCCTTCCTGCAAAGCAGTCACATTAGGTTGGAAAGGCATGATACAGGTAAATTAAGAAACTAATACCAGGATTATTTTTACCTGTAGGAACCAGGGAAAAGAATTTATATGGGATACTACTGGCTCACCCCTTTCCACATATTTATCAACCATCTCAACAAATTCTAAAATGTTAGAGAGGACTTACCTTTATTCTTCTTCACAAGACTTGTTCATCTATATCAGGAATGGGGAACTTGTGACCCTCCTGAATATTGCTGGGACTGCAACTCCCATCAGCTCCAGCTACTGTTAAAATGTTTACTATTGAAAGGTGGTGGACTCTCCTTCATTGGAGGTTTCAAGCGGAGGTTGGATGGCCATCTGCCAGGGATGAGTTGGCAGAGATTTCTGCATTGCAGGGAGTTGGATTAGATGACGCTTGAGTCCTTTCCGACTCTACAGTTCTATGATTCTATTATCTATGTCTTACAACTTGAAAGGATTTATAATCATATAAGATGACTCCTGCTAGATCAGACAAGGGAGCATCTAATCCATTTTGTTCCCATCCATCTGTGGAGAGCTCAGAAGCAGGACATGAGCACAGCAGCACTCTCTCCAACTGGTATCCAGAGATGTACTGCCTCTGATCCTGGAGATAATAGTGTGCAGTTAACATGGCTACCAGCCATTGACAACATTTATTATTATTATTATTATTATTATTATTATTATTATTATTATTATTATTATTTATATACAACCCTATACCCGGAGGTCTCAGGGCAGTTCACAGAAAAGATCAACATAAAAACTATAATATACATATATATATATATATATATATATATATATATATATATATATATATATATATATATAAAGGTAAAGGAACCCTGACAGTTAAGTCCAGTCGCGAACGGCTCTGGGGTTGCGGTGCTCATCTCGCTTTACAGGCCAAGGGAGCCAGCGTTCATCCGCAGTTTTTCCGGGTCATGTGGCGAGCATGACTAAGCCGCTTCTGGTGCAACGGAACACCGAAACCAGAGCAGCGCATGGAAACGCCATTTACCTTCCCGCCGGAGTGGTGCCTATTTATCTACTTGCACTTTTGGGTGTGCTTTCGAACTACTAGGTTGGCAGGAGCTGGGACCGAGCAACGGGAGCTCACCCCGTCGCAGGGATTCGAACTGCCGACCTTCTGATCGGCAAGCCCAAGAGGCTCAGTGGTTTACACCACAGTGCCACCCACGCCGCTAGACAATATATATAATCAAAATAAAAACAACAACCCAGTAACACCCCACTCCAAAAAGAGCCACATTTTAAAAGGGCATAGGACGTCAATCAGATCAACCAAAGGCCTGGTTAAAAAGGAACATTTTTGCCTGACGCCTAAAGATGTATAATGAAGGCGCCGGGCAAACTTCCCTGAGGAGAGCATTCCACAGACGGAGAGCCACTGAATTTTTTTATTTTAAAAATAATGAATAAACCTTTTTTGATGGACTCCAATTTGGTGGCCGTCACTAGATCTTGTAGGTCTTCCCCTTATGCAGACAAATGTTTCACCACACCTTGATTAAAGTTTGGTGGAGTCACCTGGTAACATTTGTTCCCAAATCATAGCCCAGGGCCCATTTGCTTGTTGTGCCAGCTCCAGAGAAAGGAATTTTGCTTGTCTGAGAACCAAGCACTGTTCTAAAGTACCTGCTTTTGTTTTCTTCTGCTGGGATTTCCCCACAGTCCCTTGGTTTGTTTCGGGGGGGGGGAGGGGAGAGAGAGAGATCTGAGTGAAAAGATTAGATGAAGGAACCACAGTGGAGTTACCCAAGACCTTGAAAAAAACTTGATCCGGAGGTGTAAATTCTTACAGGGTCCTTTTGTAGACCAGGTTAATGATTTAGCCTGTTCAGAGCTAACTTGCCATTAAACTTCCAAGTCCAGACATTTTATGGAATAAGCTTTAGCCTTGACAGCTATCAGCTCCAAAGGGTCTGAAACCCCAACCACAGACACAGCTTGCTCTGCACATAGTAAAGTCTCACTCATTGCAGTGCAATGGGCATTCTGCTAATCTAGATTGTGCTGTGTAAGAAAACTTCCAGAGGACAGCACCGAACGCGGTTCCTTTATCAGATAATCACTGCAACCACACATGTCTCCTCAGATAAAAAGGGTAACGAACAACAGCTTGATGAATCTAGACAAGATTCATCTGAATCTTGTATCTGAAGAAGTGTGCATGCACACGAAAGCTCATACCAAGAACAAACTCAGTTGGTCTCTAAGGTGCTACTGGAAAGAATTTCCTATTTTGTTTCGACTAGACAAGAGGTTTCCTGTACCACTAGAATGGAAGAGTCCTTCTTCACCTTCCGGGGTATTTGCTAAAGTGGAGCACCGACTCTCCATCCAGATTGTCTGTCTTGCTCCTGTTCTGTGCCCTACCTTTTTGGGGTAGATTGACAGTAGGTCAGGGTCTACTAACTATCAGATATTTGTAGATGATTTGCAGTAGAGCAGAAACAAAAAGCCCCCGCCCCCTTCCAAATGATGCTGCTAAAATGCTTGCTGGGGGTGGGGGTGGGGGTAAAACAGGAGTGGATTTTTCTGTGACAGGATTGTGAGCTCAGTTCTGGTAATAAAAACAAAATCCTCAACTGAGCATGAACTCGAAGGCACCACATTCCTTAATCCTAAGCATATGTCTGTTCCTCTGAGTTGCTATTTTACATCTGCCTTTGGCCGGTTAATCTCAGGGTTGCAGTAAAAATGTAAGGTTGAATCCAAACTATTTGAAGCACACCCACTCACTAAAAAAAAAAAAAATTCTGGGAAGCGCAGTTTACCTCCTCACAGTGCTACCATTCCCTGCACCCCTTAACAAACACCTCCTCCCAGGATTATTGAGGGAGGCGCTTTGAAATGCACGGTGTATATATAGCCTAAGTAAGTTGAGCTTAAGTCCCATTGTCTCGCTGGTTTCAATGGGACCCAAATTCAATTAACTTAGCCTGGCTCCCACGTCTCCTGAAGCCTGCCTGCCCTTGCTTATAGTCACTTGAATGGTCCAGAACAATTTTACTACTATTGCTGCTGTATGCGTATATATATGTGCATTGTTTTTGTTGTGTAAATTTTAATGTATTATTTTTGTATTATTGATTTAGTAAGTTGGTCCGTGACCGTGAAAATAAATTCATTCATTCAACAATTTTACTACTGAGCTTCTCAAACAAATTCGAAGAACAACCTGATTGGGTGGCAAGGAAGGGGCAGAATGAGACATTAAGATTTTTAAAATTAGGTAATCAGAATAGGCTTTTTCCATGTCTGGTTAGCCCCACCTATAAATACCTAGGTTTGCACCAAGCAGAATAGTAAAGAGACTACACCGGGGGTCAGCAATCTTTTTCAGTCGGTCCACTGTCCCTCAGACCATGTGGTGGACCAAACTATATTGGGGGAGGAATGAACGAATTCCTATGCCCCACAAATAATCCAGAGATGCATTTTAAATAAAAGCACACATTCTACTCATGTAAAAACACACTGGTTCCCAGACCGTCCACAGGCTGGATTGAGAAGGCGATTGGGCCGCATTCGGCGCACGGGCCTTAGGTTGCCTACCCCTGGACTACATCATCAACCCATCTAATGGAAGAGATTTACTTAAGCCGCATCTTAGCGAGTGCTCAGCTCACCAAGGGAGTGGGGAGAAGTGGTCTCTTTCCTTCCCCTTTTGTGATGGCTTCTTCAGCTCCTGTTTTTAGAAGGGGGCGGGGCATAATTTGACAGGCGGCTTAAAGAGTTCTTCTAACTTTGGGGCCCACTGATCTTCCGGATGCAGCCCTCCAGTCCCACTAGCACAAAAGCATTGGTCTTCTCTTTCACAGAAGGCACCAACTGCAGCCGGTGGGAAAAGGAGGCAGTAGCACCCACGCCACCAGCTTAACTATGGGTCCACCTGTCTCCCCACCCTCACCCCCCCCACCATCCCTGAACAGTTGCATTCAAGCTGGTCATCCTAATAACTTTGCAACTTTAAGAGCCAAGAGGCTGTGATGCGGCAGAGCAGTGCTTTAATCCATCGCAAGGGACAGGGCAGCCATTCCTGACAACTAGTATAAACAGCTCAGCAAAAAGGGTGGTTTTAGCTTGGCTGCCAGAGATCATACACAAATCGGAGACACATTTTTATGAGCGATCCTCATAATTCTTGCTCCAAAGACATAAGTATTTCCTTTGCCGTTGTTGTCACCTATTTTGTTAGCAACCTCGTTTTCTAAATTACACTATAATTCATCATATACCTATATGTTCTACACGGGACAGTTCCTGCCCGCAGGCTTACAATCTAAAAGACATGACACAAAAGGTAAAAAGGATGGGGAGGGAAGATAACAAGCGAGCTCAAGCACCTAGCCAATATAATTTTACCATCACTTAAGCAATCTTGTGTCCTTTACAGATATTCACTGTACAGAAACTTGGAGTAAACACCAGTGGCCACAATGGGATACACTAACTGGGCTAGTTGTGCCAGGAGTTGAAGATCAGGACCCCGTGTTTAAAAACCCAACCAACAGGCATTGTAGGAAGAAGGAAAAACAAATATTTTGGCTTAAGGAAAAGTACAAAAACTCCAGCAGTCTTAGTGACAAGAAGAGTCCTTTTAAGGGAGGCAATGCTGCCACCTGCTGCCACTGTTGGGAACTTGCACCATCCTCTGTACCAGAGCTTTCAAATGACAAAATCCAGAAATTTGTCAAATCTCCTTCCCTTACCCTTTTTCTCTTAGCCCAAATAATAGTGCTGGGACAAAATGGGTTTGCTTTTTGCAGTTATGTCCCCTTTTCTTCATTTGCTCTCCAGTAAAAGGTCTCATGTTGAAATTCCTCTGTGCCTTCACAGTTCCTTCAAGCCATTCCAAATACGGCTGTTCTTTCTTCCGGATAAATGATGCTGTTTGCAGGGCTTTGCTAGCAGCAATCAAACAGCGCAAGCCTGGTCCTAGCAGAAAGCAAGAAAGCTGGATTAGCCTTCTGCCGGGAGATGGCCATGCTGTCAGATAACATTTTTTTAAAAAAATATGTTGTAGATGAAATGGTGTGCTCAGGAGCTGAAGGGTTTGTTTACGATCGAATCGCTTCCCGGTGAAAACATGCAAAGCGATGAACATTTCAGCATTACGTCATGCCTTCAGGTGCAGCCTCAAGATGCACAAAAGCCACATTGTTCACCCAAATGACGGGAGGTTGCATGGGAGTGACACAGCACCTGTGTCAGAGCCAGGCCTGTAAGGACTTCCCAGCAGTCTTCCAGCCCCCCTCCATGAAAACTGGCTCCTCTATCTCTGGGGTTTGCTTCTGAACAGCAGCCCCTTTGTCGCCACAAGAAGAATCAGCAAATTATTATCTGTGTGGACACGCATCCAAGTGTCCCTATTTTCCAGGGACTGTCCCAGAATTGCGAAAGCCACCCCAGCTTCTGATTTGATCCCAGAATGTCCCTGTTTCCCCTGCCAGTGCCGCCTCTGCTGAGCTCAGGGGGGAGGGGGAGGAGCAGCCAGCACTTGTCCCACGTGGCGATGACAGTGGTGGTGGTCATGGCTGCGAGGGAGCATCTTGTGGCCTCTTGGTGGCCTCCGCTGCTGGCCTCCTCCTTCCGTAGCAGCTGCTGGAGAGTAGGCAAGGAGGAGGAGAGGCTGCTAACCCCATAGGACACACCAGCTCTGAGGGGCAGGCAGAGGGCAGGGCCGCCCTGGGCAGGAAGAAAGAGGAAGATGAGCAAAGCTCAAGGAGTCTTGGGTTTTGTTTATTAAAAAAGAGAGAGCTTTGTGCGTCTTCGTCTAATCTTGTCCCTTTCTAAAATTTATTTATTGGTGTGCGTGTTTCTTTTTGTAAATCTGCTAAGGAATAAAATAAAATAAAATTGGGATTAAGGGACTTTCTCAGGATGGGGGAGGGTGTTGTGCTGTGTCCCATTGGTGCAGTGCCTTTCTTCTGATAGGAAATTGTCTGCAGGGGCAGGGGACAAGAAACGGGGGAGTCAAGGAAGGCCGGGGGGGGGGGTTGAGAAAAGTCCCCGTTTTCATCTGAGGAATGTTGGAGTGCATGAGCATGCACACACACCGATACATGCATAGCCAAGAGAGACCAAGCACACTTTCTAAAATAGCAGGGATCCTCCCATCTTCCCATCCCCATTCTTGCTTTTAGGTTAAAGAGCAAAATAATTTGAATGCTTTATAAGTGAATTCTGCCACTCCGTCATGCGACTGGGAGCCAGGCTCTTTAAATAATTAGATCTCCTCTGGTGCACATCCTTCCCCCAATATATTTTCCTCTTTCCAACTCCCCGTTTAGTTGCTTGGATTTTCTGACTTCTTTGCTGGTCTTGCAAACATGCCGGAATATGTCCTAACTCTTCATTATAACTGTACAACAGATCACACACACCCTTCCTTCTTTTTGCTCTCAGCCCTTTGAGTGTGGCATAGAACTGATTTTCTACTACTGTACTGTCATATTCTTAAAAGTAAGTAAGTCCTCGTAAATGGCTTGCTCTTGAAACACACACACACACACACACACACACACACCTGCCTCTGTTGCCACCTTCACAACTCATGCTTAAGCTCATAGCCTTATGGTTTCCTCCCTTTGTGGTCTCTAGATGGTGCTATCCCATAGCATATCCCATAAAGCTAATATTATTTTGCGATGAAGATTTTGTTGCGTGCAAAATGCAAATACGTCATTACTAAGAAAGGAATTTCTCAGCTGAAACTTGGGTTCCTGTTGGGGGTTCTCCGCAGGAAAGCAATGCCTCTCATTTATCCAGGGCCATTGTTCGCCAGGTGGAAATACTAGTGACAGTGCAGACCCGCAGGGGAGCCAGATGTCCCCAGAACATCAATGCGCCATTGAACAAAGCAGGCGTTCCTTATTTCAGAACACCACAGCTGGCAACACTACACAGAGCAGCTATATCACAGCCCAATAATCCTTTCAAAACAACAAGGTAGGTTGCTAAAAAAAAAAAAGAAACCCACTGGGATAGCGGTAGCCTTCAGAATGTTTTCTCCCACCTGATGTCTTTCTAAATTCTCTCTGCAGTGGGTTGATCAGGGAGTGGTTGAGAAACAAGGGATGGGGCTATAGATCCTGTCAAGCAGAAGTACCATCCATATTGTCGCCTGAGCGCTCTGTTCCTTAATGGTGCCTGAGAACCACAGGGCAGTATTGTGAGGACACTGACATGTCCTTGTAAGAAAAGGACTGCAACTCAGCTCAGATGGTATATAACACCAGAGAAAGTGGTCAAAATATATATGAAGGGATCAAAAACTTGTTGGAAATGTAAATAAAAAGATGGTACATTTTATCATATGTGGTGGGAATGCAAAAAGATTAGAAATTATTGGGAAATGATATATAATGAATTGGGGGAAAATATTTTTAAAGACTTTTGTTAAGAAACCTGAAGCATTCCTCCTAGGAATTTTAGACCAAGATGTAAAAAAAGAAACTTGGAAATTATTTATGTATGCAGCAACAGCGGCAAGAATTATACTAGCACAAACTTGGAAGACAGAAGAAATACCAACAAAAGAACAATGGGAAGGGAAACTTATGGAATATGCAGAACTGGCAAAACTAACAGAAAAACTACATGAAAAGGACAACAAAGACTTTAAAAGGGAATGGGAACCATTTACAACATATATGAAGAGGCAACATAAAGAAATGGACTCATGGGCAGGGTTTGAGTAAACAATCACAACTGTATACAACAAAAAATAAGACTATATGTATTGGGGAAATTTTGGGGAAACAATACGCAGGATGAACATTATGGAAATAACACAAAACAGGGGTATGAGGGAAGTCCAGGGGAGGAGGGTGGAAATATGAAAAATTGTTAAAGATATATTGTTAGAAGTATACACGGAAAAATCAATTTTAAAAAATATGCAAGAAAAGGACTGCAGCTCAGTAGCGGAGCACATTCAAAAAGGCCTCAGGTTCCACCCTTAGCATCTCCAGGTATATCTGGGAAATACTTCTCACTGAAAGGCTGGAAAATGTCTGCCAGTCAGTGTGGACCAGACTTCTTTCAACTGTGGATCCAACCAGGTACTGTACTCCCATCATCCCTGACCATTGGGGTGGCTGGGGTTGTGGTCTGACATCATTTAGGAACTGAAGATGGAAGGTGTTGGTGCAAAGTATAGACAACACTGAGCCAGGTGGAGCAATGTTCTAAGGCAACTTTGTGTGTTCCTGTGGCATTTCCCTCAGAAAGGGCAACATGGAGAATTGCCACCTATTCAGTTCCCTTCCCAGTCACAAGAACTACAAATTTCTCCTCTTCTTCCTCCAGATTGTTCAGAAATTACATGGAAGGTGCATGTGTACTTTCTGTGTCTCAACACAGCTTGTTGTTAATTTCCCCTTCCACCTCAGGAGCATTATATCATATTCATAAGCATTGAAGGTGAACATGGGGGGAAAGCAATGGATAAACAACAAAAGCCCTTTGCAGCAGGGGAGTAGGAACATTCCCACGCAAAGCAAAACAATGTGGTTTCCTTCTATCCAAATTTACCTTCTATCCAAATTTATCCTCCTCCTGGATGAAGGAAACAGCTTCTCCATGAGCAAGTGCCATTTTCCAAACTCAAATCTGCCTCACTGAAATGAATGAGACTGGAAGAGCCTTTCTTTCTATAAATAGCAATTGAGCTCATTTCTGCATGGTTGTATTTTGCAGCTTCCACTGAGCTCTGAGCCCAGACCTCTTAGAAATGGACTGCCGCCATGTTTCGACATTGCAGCATACACAGACAGGCCAATGTCCAGGCTCTCTTCCCATACACCAGGGTCTAAAGTTCAGTCCTCCACATCAGTTTCAGGATACAGTATTTAAGTCCTCATGAAAATCCACCAGCTTTGTAGTGCAATTTTCTCCCAACAGGCACGTTTGCATGCAATTGTGCCTCACATACACAATTTTGCAAAGCAATTATCCCCTAAAATAATGCAGCTGTGTATGTTTTTTATGGACACTATACCCAAGTATATGCATTCTTGTAGAAATTTCTGGGCTGGAGAATGGCTCTGCAAAATTCAGAGTTTCGAAGGATGGCTGCATTTCAATTCATGTACCATTTCAGTCCACCTTTAAATGCAGATGGAATTGAATTTCTCTCCCATCTCTAGAGGATCTTTTTTCTGTCAAGAAGCATTATGCCTCATGTGAAATCTGCTGAAGACTGCAAACCAGCAGTGGGCAAGGCCAGAGACACTGGTTACTTTCTGTCACCCCTTTGTTTTCTTGGCCACTGCCAACCCAAGCCAGAGAGGAGAGCATCATTCCCACCCACTGTCAGGAGCAAGCCAGCAGTAAATCACCCCAGGCAAGTTGGAGTTAACTCTTTATTAGCAAGAACATGATCTGCACAGACTTGGCAGTGTTTCAGGCCTAATGAGCACAGCAGCTCATCCCCGGGAGGTCTTGCCCCATCCCCATAGATCAGTTGCTGGGACTGAAAGTCCCCACCTCTCCTCAGCTGTATAAATCCCATCCTCTCCAGGGTTTTCCCCAAACAATCAGAGACTTTGCCTGTGTGGAGCCAACCTCTCCTCCACCCTTTTCATGTTTCTTCCGGTTCTGGGACACCAGTGGGAAGGGGAGCTTGTCATAGCAGGAGGGGGAGAACCTGTGCCTCTTCATCAGGAGGACTTAACTCTGCCTCTGGCCTCCTTCTTCCCCTGCTTCAGCTTCTGCCTCTGATTCTGGACTTCTCCCTGCCGCAGATTCCCCCAGCTCACTCAGCCCTATTGCCTCTTCAGCTTCTGACACTGTCTTCTCCCTCTGACCACTCATCATTGTCCCACCACCAATCCTTGGGCTCCAAGCTTTCTTCCCTTGAGGGTTCCCCAGCTGGTTCCTCCCATCATCAAACGGCCTCAGCCCAGTATACCTGAAGGAGTGTCTCCTCCCCCATCGTTCAGCCTGGACACTGAGGTCCAGCTCTGAGGGCCTTCTGGTGGTTCCCTCACTGCGAGAAGTGAGGTTACAGGGAACCAGGCAGGGGACCTTCTCGGTAGTGGCACCCGCCCTGTGGAACACCCTCCCATCAGATGTCAAGGAAATAAACAACTATCTGACTTTTAGAAGACATCTGAAGGCAGTCCTGTTTAGGGAAGTTTTTAATGTTTGATGTTTTCTTGTGTTTTTAATGTTCTGTTGGAAGCCACCCAAAGTGGTTGGGGAGGCCTGGTCAGGTGGACGAGGTATAAGTAATAAATTATTATTAATTATTATTATCATCATCATCATCATCATCATCATCATTCCTCTGCACCCAACCGGTCAATGACATCCAGCCCCCCCCCCAGTTCCACAAACAAAAGAAAGAAAATTATTATTATTATCATTATTATTATTATTAAAATGTTGTGATGTCGAGCTTTGTTCAGCATACACAAATTGTTTGAAGCTGTGTGTGAGAGGGGTGTGTGTCCATTATTCAGATCTTTCTTGGTCTCTCTTAATTGGAGGGAAGGAGAAAGACATTGTATGCCCCACAAGAGAATGCATATTAGCAGCTGCTAAGCTGCTTATAGGGAGAAGGGGGGACAGGTTATGGGGAAAACGGAACTGTTTCCAAAATTACAGAACTGCACAGGTGTTGGGGTGATGCCTACATCCCTGCAGGAAAATGCAGGTAGACATTCTCTGCAGGCAGCGCAAAGTATCCAAACGACATGCATGCAACAGCTCTTTAAAGCAGAGGCAGATGGTGGCAACTCCCTGCAAGAGATGAGCTCTACCTGCACTGTCAGATACAAGCAGGGTTTGGAGGAGCATGGGCAATTCTCCAGATGGCAGCTGTTTCAGCAGGAACTTGAAACTTTGGCACGGCCACATCTGACGCGTAGGCAGTAACAGCACAGGCAGAACCTTGGGCGACTGCTCAGCGTAGGCATTAAAAAGGTAGCAGCCAAAAAAACAACTAGTATGACTAGAATATCACACCTGGCTGGCTGTTAACCTGCTCTGTTCCCATTATGGGAATCTAAAATTCAACTAAAAGCATGCAAATGGGGTCATGCATTCTAACCCAACAACCACACTTTAAAGGGCTTGAGCTTAGCAGAACTCTACCTGAGCCCCTGGATATAAGAGTCACAGTTCACTAATGTCCATAATATTGGTTTTGATAGATCGCCGCTAATTCCCAAGCCAGGAAGTTACTTGCAGCGTTCTGCTGGAGGTGCAGAGAGAACATGTAGGAGCGTGAATTTCCCATCGCTGAATGGCACAACGCCCAAATAAAAAAGAACCTTTATGATGACATTGATTTAAAAATAAAGAACTGGTCTCTTATTCATGCAGGGTGGTTCTCCCAGCACCTTGTGTTTCAAAAGGAGAGCAGAAAACTCTGCTTCTGTTGTGGGACAGACATCATGAATTTATCATAAAGGCAAAGGCAGAAGCAGGCTGCCCTCCAAGGGTTTTTTTCTAACTTGTGCTTTCAAAACAATGCACTGCTAAAACCTTTCTGTCCCTCTACAAACTGAAATGTTGCAAGAGGAGGATAGTTAGGTCTAGAAAGGTGCAGCCACTTTGGAAAACAGGAGAAAGCAAATCTCTCTCTCTCTCTCTCTCTCTCTCTCTCTCTCTCTCTCTCTCTCTCACACACACACACACACACACACACACACACACTGCAAGTTGCAAGAGGGCTGTAATAAAGCCCAGTCTTGGAACAGCAAGAAAGGTGATGTGATGTCATGCTTAAATAAATTGTATGAGGCAGGCCTTTAAAGTTACATGCTCCAGCATGAAAAAATCTAAGCCCCTTCATTGTCACTGGTGAACTGGACAGCTTCTCATTAAGCACTTAGCAGTGCATATATGAATAACAACAGTCAAGGATTAAATCTATTGTAATCACTTTAATTACAAGAGAGGACTCTTATGGAGCAAAAAGCCACGAACAGACACAGACAGAATTTCCATCCCTGCTCTAATAGGCTGAATACGTCGTGCCATTTGATGCAAAATTTAGCTCAGCATCCCTATAAGGATCACTAATATAAGCGCCAAAGCCACGGGGATTTAAAACCAGGCAGTGGTGGGGAGAGAGATGCTGCCGGTTCCTCTGTTTACTGATCTCAGTAAAGCAATATGCACATTTCTGTCTCATACAAGACTCGCAGCAAGTTCTGCAACAGGGACACACCCAGAGTCATAGCTGTTAACTTTCCTTTTTTTGCGGGAAATTCCCTTATTCCAGTGCCGTTTCCCATTGCAAAAAAAAGGGAAAGTTGACAGCTATGGCCGTTTCCCAATGGAAAAAAAAGGAAGGTTGACAGCTCTGCCCAGAGTAAGAATTATTCTCGGTCACTTTTTCCCCCTGGGGTGCATTAAACCCAAATATCCTGTTTTGCCGCAGTACTGAAGTGCTACCCTTTCACAAGAGACATTGGTCAGTGAAGCTTATGTGTTGTTCCTGAGCGTCAATAACTTTATGGGGAGTATCTGGACCTTGCTTTTTAACTAAACGCAGTCCCGTGGCGCTTCCGCCGAACATCCATCTGGATCTGCTTGCGGGGAAGCTAGAAGGTGTTTGTTAGTTAATGAGCATTTGCAACGATTTGCTTGTGGGGAGGTCCGGCGGCGTTGCTTCAAAGGAAATGCTATCCCGTGTGCTCTGCTGCATTTCCCTGTCACTTTCCTTCTCGCAAAAAGTCTGGTCTTTGGAGGGAAATGGGTTTGTTGCACGTGACCTCCACGTCACCTTTAATTTGCTTGGATGCCGTTGAATCCCACCCCCAAATAAGAGGCAGTCTGGAAGTGCCTCCGCATTTCTTTACCTGAATGCCCCAAGAAGGGAATAGAATTAAACAGGTTTGGGTGTAGATGATCCATTTGCCTACAAACAGGGTGCCATTTACTCAGAACTGTTTCCAGAGGCAGGCATCAATGGGCCTTTGCCAAGGCTTACACCCCTGTAGGGGGTGCAGTGCCAGTCTCTGGAGGCTCCTTCCCCTGTTTCTCCCCGTCTTTGCACTTGCTGTCCATTCACACATGCACTCACATTCTCTTTTAAATCCAAGCGTAAAAACAAGCATTATAGCATATCAGGACTATCTATAGTTTGTGAGGATATTTAGTTTGGAGGGGGTGGACTGCAAACTGAATAAGGTCCTAGTATTATGAAAGCATTTAAAAGAGAACTAGAGTTTTCTTCCAGTTTACATTTTAATTAAGTCCTTTTGCCGACACGACACTGACTTCTGAAAGCCGTACCAAAATAAAGTAAAATTCTAACTCCTCTGGTTTTTGCAGGCATTAAGATACCAGTCTCTTTGAGTGGTAGCTGACCAAGTCCTACTCAGATCAGACTGACTGAAATCCATGCACTTTAAGTTAGTTGTATCCATTAATTCCAGCAAGTCTACTCTAAGTATGTCTTAGTTGGATACTACCCTTTGTTTTTATTTCCATCAGTTTGCAGCAATGTTGATCAAGCAATTACTGGATAAAAGCACACATTTTTCCGATCCCCTCAAATAAAAAGGTGGAACATTTCCTTTCCCCACCTGTGCAAGAGATAAGACCAGCAATGGCTCAAACACACGGATGCTATGTATCATGTTTTAAAAGGTGCTACGGCAGTCGTAAATGCAAGTTTAAAACACACAAATACTTACAAATTAGAAGAAACCAAACCTTTAGCACTTACAACTGGGGAATAAATGGAGTAGTCATACGACTACATTATGGTCCCACGAACTCAGCAGCCCCACAGAAAAGCAGAAGGAATGCTGAGAACCAAAGTGTGCCTACAAAATTATTCTGAAGTTGCAATATGTAATCAGCATACTTTGGAACGGATCCACTGACTTATCAGGGATACTCTGGAGTAAGCGTACAAATAGGCTAGAAGCAGGGGTGGGGAAACTGTGGCCCTCCAGATGACGCAGAACTGCAACTCCCATCATCCCTGGCTGTTGGCCATGCCAATTGGGGCTGATGGGAACTGGAGTCCAACAACTGTTGGAGAACCACAGGTTCCCAACCACTACGCTACTGCCTAAGTACCCATACCATTCACTGTAAATTATAGCTAGACTTGACAATGATGTTTGCTGTGTGTTTCTCTCTTTTTTTGCCAAATCATTTTTATTAAATTTCCAGTTATAATTATCACATCAAATATTCCAATTTTACATATAAATATGATCCAAATAATCCATATATATCCAAATATACTGCCAAATTATTAATTTTATATGACTTCCCATGCTTCAGACTATCTTAATGTCTTAATGTCAAATTTCCATTGCCTTCCATAGTCCTATTCAATATCTTCGGTTCCCTTTCCGATGTTGTCCTTCATTCTTCTTCATTTTCAGGCCACTGGGTTGATCCAACAAGCGAGACAAAACAGCCAAAAATAATCATTTCGGTGTGGATTTTATGTCCGTAGTCTTTTTCCATAAATTGCAGCTCCCCCTGACACACTGGTATTTCTTAAGTCCAAATCCAAAGGTCCTTACTGCAGCAGCTGCCATTTTAACACAGTCCCAATAAAATCCAAACATTGCATTCTGCTTAATATTTTTTCAAACCGACTACATCAAAAGCCTTTCCAGGGGAGGTTCGCCTGTCACTGTAAGTTCATATATAAAGATTAATTTATTTTGGCTTCTCTCCCCCTTTGACTTCGATGGTTCGCAGCCCGTTCTTCGACATGGCGGTTCCTAGTTAAAACTGCATCATAAATCAGAGTCAGACATTTCCAGGGCACCGGCCAAAGTTCTTAAAACAAAAAGAAAACATCCAGTGGCAAGGGGATGCTCTGCCAATTAACAGATTAAAGCACCTTTTTATCCTCTTCCAAACTGCTCCAAAATGTAACATCTTATTTATAGGAATGGTGTTGTTTATCTCTTACTTTCATTTCCACACAGTTTATATTTTAGGAACCATATATGTCCACATATATCACACTTTTAAACTTTCCAATCTCGCTTGTTCTGAACGGTGAAAACAGCTCTTCTGGGTGGGGGGGGGGTTGCCCATTAATGTATTATTATGAAGCAAAGTGCAGTAACTAAAGAAGGGGCTCCCCCCCCCTTTCCGTTCCGTTCCCACATACCGATAGAGAGTTGAAATCTTCTTCCTCTTGGTCTTTCTTGTCTTCTCAGTGGCTGGATTATTTAGCAAAATACTTTTTCTCCTTCTTGTCTGAAGCATGTCCAAAACCTATTATCTAATTATTCATTTAAGTATTGGAACTCAAGCGCTGGCAGGGTAGACTCAGGGAGGGCCGAATTCTCTCGGGAGCTTTCCACCCAAAAGCCCCCCCCCCCCGCTCCTTCTTCCTCGGAATTCAGAGCAGAGTTAATGGGCATCCGCAGGTGAGGCAGTGTCTTCCCATAGTCCTGGGAAGATTTGGGAGGCTGCATACTCCCACTGCAGCCTTCAATTACCCCGTGAAAATTGGAACCATGTTATAATCAGCCATCACCCATCTGCACTCAAGCGGAAGTCAGTTTGCTGTGTGTTTCTCGGTATGGGAGATTTTCAGAAACCTCATTAATGTGTGTGTGTGTGTGTGTGTGTGTGTGTGTTGTTTTGTTTTGTTTTTGTTTTTAAAAAAGGAGCATCACAAATAAGAAGATGAAACAAACCTGGTTCAGAAACTTCACTCGGCTAAAGAGCTGAAATTGCAAATGAGTACAAATAGCTAGAAGAAAGAAGGCTAGTCATATTTTCTAAGCTCTGGTCCAAAAAACTTGAAAATGCATCTGATAAATAATTCACTTTAGAGTACCCTAATTAGATTTTATTTTTACATGTAGACATTCCCCCCCTCCCCTCCCAGCCAAGAAATTACCATTCACAGAATTCACAGAATTCATTAAGAAACTCAATTATTTACATCAAAATAACTCAGCAGAACAAACAATTAAGAAAAGAGCTGAGAAAACAGCTCATCCCAACTTTAACCTGAATTGGATCACTTGTACATCTATCTACATACAGCATTATTGCTTGGAGAAAGTCCCATCTAGATGGAAAAAAATGGCTCCAGAAATGGCTCCACTTGGTTTATTAACTGCACAGAAAGATCACTTTTCACAGGGAATATGCTAACCGCTTGAATCAGGAACAGTCCTGTTGATTTCAGTAGACCTAAGCTGTGTGTGTTTGTTTAGTACATAGTCAGTGAATTTCCCCCTTGAGTCTGAATCCCAAAACTAGTTATTCCAAAATTGTTTGAATACTACAACCATAAAAAACCTTTCCTGATTCAAATCAGATTATACCAGTATTTCAGCATTACTGACTATTAAGGCGGTACATACGTAAGAAACAGAGCTCTTGAGGGATACAAAAACTCATCCATAATAAATCAGTGTAAACATTGCAGAGTTGCAGATTCTCTAAAACTTTCATGCCCTTAAAATTTTACGCATTGCCTTCCTTCTCTGCTGAAATCATAAATTGATGAGCGACATAAACAGCACTTTAGCAACCACCTGGATCCTAAGAATCATTTGTAACAATTGCTTATCATGCAAGGCCATATATACTAAGAGGCAGGAACATCCCTTCGCTCTCAGCCTATGAAGTTTTGCTCCTTACTGATTTTTCCTATATGTTTCAAGATGAATGTCATTGGCATCTACATTCCAATTAGCCAGATATTATGCTAGATCACATAACACAGCTGCATAAACCTAGGAGTGGCCAGTACATTCTGTGATATAGAATTTTCTGAATTGAGGTCACAGGCTAGTTAATATATTATATAAATAATTATATTACATGTATGCTAAAGGTAAAGGCCAGTGGATATGCAGGGTACATACTTTCCGGATAATTTAGGAACTTCGCAAAGAAATTCACTAAAGTCAGAAAGAATCCAAAAGATCTGTCCTTCCAGCTTCTTCTCATGTTACTAGATTTACAATTCAATGAAAAATTACCAAAGACAGTCTAAGAAATGGGTACATTTCCAGCAAGGTAAGATAGGTCAGACAGAGGCTCTCATGACTCTGTCTAGCTAGCATGCATGTTATCTACCCCAACTTGGATAGAAAGGAGTGGGAAACATTATAAAAAAATAGACGGAAAGTGCCTGAACGAAAAAAATTAGTCATAAATCTGATGGCTCTTTTACTACACCCAAAATATCTGGATAATGTAAACTTTATTGGAGTTTATCAACACACATTATCAGAAGTTTGCTCAGTATCCCATGAGCCACCTCACTGACGGTCCTACAAATTAAATATATTAATCTGGTTTCTTCAGGGATTTTGGCACAGTCACCAAGTTCTGTATGAGACCCCTGAGAATTGATCGAATCAGCAGTATTTCATCATAACTGAAACATCTAGCTTAAGGGTTCAACTTGACAGTGGGCGGTTCAAGCCAGCTTCTTATTGTGATCCATATTCTGTACCGTAGCTAAAAACTCCAGGAGCAGCTTTGCCGTCTTCCTGGGCCGTTCCACGACTACTGAGTGTCCACAGTTTTCCAGAATGTGTACCTGACAGCCAGGAATCGACTTTGCTAGGATGTCCGCTCCTGAAACATCTAGGACCTAGACGAGGGGGAAAAGGATTCAGGAAAAGAGGAACTGGTGTCACTCATGTGGACGACATACTTGTCAAAGACCGTGGAAACATGCCAAAGGGGAAGCAGGGGGCAACCTTTTGCTCAGTTCCTTGGCCTGGATCAGAAAAACTGTCAGAAGAAGCATTCAATAAAGGCTAGCATTGTGATATAATGTGCCTCTTGAGGATGGCGCGTTTAGATTTTTTTTAAATTAAGACTGACGTTTAAACAAAGTTGGCTCTAATGGAACTCCCAATGCAAATAGCAAGGGCATGTGGTTTTTGTGGGGGGGGGGTTATGTTATCTTTATTTGGATTGCAGAGGAGGTGTCAAGCTGTACCCCAGGTTCTGATCAGGGCCCCCGCACCCTTACCATTTGCTCTTGCATTCACACAACTGCTAACTGATCCATTTGTGCCACGGTTAGTTTGGCCCATATGAAAACATTAGCTGAGCAACACTAGACCAAATTGAAGGAGGAAACCAACGATAATGGGGATGCAAAAACAAAGAAGACACAAACTCATACTCCCAACAGCTGAGCACTAAACCTGAATTTAATAAATAACCCAAACATTGTATTGGTGTATCCCTCAGATTTGCATCAAACCACATTCGTTTTTTCCTGATGACAGTTCATTTCTATTGTGCCAAAGCACAGGAAGAATTCATGCCGTAAGAAAGATCTGTCTCCTGCTCCACCCCACTCCTATCTGCAAGACCTCTGTCCTGCCCTCAGTTCCCCACAGATTTCCTCCTTGCCTGCAGATCTGTAGCTAAGGACTGCCCCATTCAACAATCACGCTATTTCATTCTGTGTGTGTGGCATAAGCACATGAGAATACACAGAAACCATGGCGAGCCACCGTTTCCCCACAAACAAATACACAGAGCGTCGTGGACAAATGTTAAAACTGCCTATCGGTCTCATGAGAACAGCTGTGAGTGTTGGAACTTCTTGACATTTGAGGCAGTTCATCATGGTCAACTCTTGTGGACCAAAAATATCTCAGCTTGCAGGGCTGATTTGTACCATCTCCAGCATTGATGCTGTTGCCCAGCAACTAGGGAGATGCATGCTGGGGGGAGAAAAGAAAGAGATCAACTACCAGCAGGAAATAGGATATGATTGTTGGAGGCTTTCTGAACACCACATATCCTTAGACCCCGAACCAATTCCTGTATCTGCTCATCCAAATCAGCCTTGCTTATATTCAGCTTTGCCCTCCGTTCCATCCCCCGTCCCCCCCCCAGTGCTCCCCCCATACACAATCATTTCCTCCTCCTAATCACTGATAATTTCTTCACATTCCCATTTCCTTCCCGTAGTTAACATTTTTCAGCTTTCTTCTTAGAAAATCGTAGAACAGAATCTCCCCCTTTTAGTTGTCATGGCAACGTCTCTCTCTCACTAACTTACAGATCTTGTGCTAATGATACCTTTTCTCAAAACACATTTGGAACTCGGGGTGAATTGGTATTCGGCACAACGTTGTTGTTTTTTAAAAAATCATACAACCCTCACTCATCCCTCATCCAACCGTTTTGTACAGGTGTGGGAGCACAACACACCCATTCAATTCAATGGAGCCAGCAAATTTATATACACAGGAATATGTGCACAGGTCTGCTACCTCTGCCAAAATGAATGGGGAAATCTTCGAGCACATGTAAGAGTTTGGGGTGTCCAATGGAGATTTGCACCTCGAGTCTATGTACACTCCATATTTTTATAGCACACAAACATACAACCCAAAGAATCCTGGGAACTATAGTCAGTTAACAGTGCTGGGAACTACAGCTCTGTTAGAGGAAAAACTGCAGTTTGAATGCGCTCATTCATTCAAAAGCGAGTTCTGTCCCACGATTATTTTTAACTTCATAAAACTTGTATTTAAATATGTATTTTACTGTTTAAATAGATATTTTACTTCAGCGTATGCATTTCTATTTTTACACATTTCATTAAGTTTTTTTAGAAGGGGGAAATCCAAAGAATAATGGTGTTCTGATCTGCACGAGGCACAAATTATGTCCATCTCCTTAAAAATGTGGACCAAACGAAATTCTCTTCTGCCTCTATGTGCAATTCTCTCATCCAATATCATCCCCTCATCTCCCACTGCATTTAATCAAAACAAAAGTGCACTTGAGCAGTTAGGGATCTTTTGTTCTAGCGCATTACATGGCAGGAAAATGAGCTGTAGAAGACAGGTGCAAATGTAGCTTTCCTAATCTGATGAAGCGGGGTTTGGTCTTACACCATATAGCATGTATGCTAATCTTTAAGTTGCCGTCATTATCTGCCTACTCTCCCTATTGGTTATTCTGCTGTTCTAATTTATCTTTACATGTTGCACTAAGGAGAGGAGAGGAGAGAGAAGAAGTGGAGACAAATTGGCTGAGGCACCTGATCTTGCTTTCCCCAGATGATCTGCGTTGCAGCTTTGATCTTGCTCATGTTTTCATAAAGCGACTTGGTGGACTTCTCATCTGCAATCTCAAAAAACACTTTCCAGAAGAGGAAAAAGGAGGAGGAGGAGGAGGAGGAAAAGAGAGAGAAAATCAGTCTAGCTCAGTTTCAGTGCACAGAACTCAAATTTTAACGAGCTGGGTTTTTGTTTTTTTTTTGTAACCTTTTACTCCTATCTCCCTGCCCGAAGAAAACCATCATGCAGTTTGGGTCAATGAAACAGCAGAAAGAAGAAGATGATTTCCCACGGCATAAATAACAAAAGGAAAACCTTCCTGGCCAGAGAGGGATGTGCGCAAAAGCCTTTGGAGGAAGTTCCCTTTCTTCAAAGTCACTTGATGTGTGGGCTGACATCAAAATCTGCACCCCCACGTCCTGTTCTTCGCCACCCACCCCAACACTTCCCCGTATAGTTTAGGCCATAGGTGGGAATCCGTGCCCCTGCAGAAGTTGCTGGACTACAACTCCCACCATCCCTGACCACTGACCATGCTGGCTGTGATTGATGGGGGTTAGAGTGCAATTATATCTGGAGGACCACAGGTTCTCCACCCCTAAGCCTGCAATTCCAGGCAATTCCAGGCAATTCCAAACCTCTGCTGTGAGACACAACAGTCAAACAGTACCTCAAGATCCAGGAGGTTGTTGATCTGATTACAGTGGTGCCCCGCTAGACGAATGCCTCGCTAGACGAAAAACTCGCTAGACGAATGGCATTCGTCTAGCGCAGTGTTTTTCAACCTTTTTTGGGCAAAGGCACACTTGTTTCATGAAAAAAATCACGAGGCACACCACCATTAGAAAATGTTTAAAAAAATTAACTCTGTGCCTATATTGACTATATATAAAGTAATTCTCTTGAATTTTTCAATTTTTCCCACGGCACACCAGGCAACATCTCGCGGCACACTAGTGTGCCGCGGAACAGTGGTTGAAAAACACTGGTCTAGCGGAAGCTGCCCCGCAAGACGAAAAAGTCAATGGGGCTGCTTCACAAGACGAAAAATTTTCATCTTTTTTTTTTTCTTTGTTTAGCGGAGCGCGGCTGTCATTGCCGCTTCGCTAGACGAAAAAATTCGTAGAACGAATTATTTTCGTCTAGCAGGGCACCACTGTATACTCAATTCCAGGGGAAAGTGTCTGGCATGGCAGGGATAGGGAACTTGTGGCCTCCCGGATGTTGTTGCACCACAATCCCCATCAGCCCCAGAAAAAAATAAATCAGTTTGCAGACCCCTCGACCCAGAAAATTTGCGGGAGTTGTGCATGGCAGTCTTCCCGCCTTTTTCCACAGGTTCACACTCCAGTCGCTCACGTGACAAGTCATGAGGCGGCATGCACACACAGTGCTCCCTGTCCATTTCAAGGCTCATGCTTTGGGGAGGGGTTGACCTGACATGAAAGTGCCTTGTTATTTCAGCACAGAAAGTCATGCCCAAAAGGTATAGCCTAGAAGAATGGCTGAACTTAGAGGGAGAAGGACAGCATAGAGAAATGACATGTGTCAATGACGTTCACTGCAACATGGTGGTGGAGAAGCGGTGGATCAGGTGTACACACTGTGAAAAGACGTTAGAAAGCGCTAGCCTTACAGTCAGTTGAACTAATGCAATAAACCCCACATGTGAATGCAGCTGTGGTCCCACTGATTCTGGAGGGACAGAGGTTCTCTCCATCTTTGTGTATGACCATGAGATTCATTTCCGGCCTGTAAGCTCCCCAAGGGTATATGGCTGGTTGCTGTTGGCAACAGAATGCTAAGACCAGGTGCACCTTTGGTCTGAGGCAGAGGAGTTCTCCTTTCGTCCCTATGGCGGCATACACAAAGCCACGGCAATCCCCACTGTTTCATTTCCTTAAAGACATTTTTAACCTGTGCGCTGCTTCAATGGGCCTTAAAACCAAATCACACCACGAGGGGTGGGGGGAGCAGGCAAGCATCCGACCCAGGGTGTAGACTGCACCTTCAGATAACAGAAGCGACAAACACCAATTCCAATTCCAATCCCAAGCTAGAGCCATCTGAGAAAGGACGCAATGCACTTACATTTGCGGTAGAAGTCATTGTGCGGGATGCGGACATCGACGAGGCCCTGCAGGATCTACAAACACATAACGGCGCATTAGAAGAACGGCTTGTTGTGGAGGGCAAGGCTCTCAGTGGCTTCTAGCCACTATGGCTATGCTCTGCCTCTACTGTCAGAGGCATCGTGCTTCTCCACACCAGGTGGGGAGAGTGTTGCTGTGCTCAGGCCCTGGTGGCAGGCTTCCCACATGCATCTGGTTAGGCACTGTGAGAGAGCATGATGCTGGACCAGACAGGCCACTGGCCTGAACAAGCAGGGCTCTTATTACGTCCCTATGTTACGTAACAGGGCAAGCACGCCATGTCCATCTGCTGCCCCTCTCTTTCCCAGTAGGAGCGGTTTTCTGGACACACCACAGAATCCATGCTGGCAATCAGGACTCTTGAACACTTGAGCAGCCGAGGAGTAAATCCGCTTGGAGACGCACTGCGGCAAGTAGAGGCAGGGAACCTTGGCAAACAAGCTTTGGGGCTGCTAGAAGGATGAGAGCCAACACGGAACGCATTCAAACTAAAGGTTACAAATCTGTAGGGCATGGCGGAGGAACCTGAGGCCTTCCAGAAGTTGCTGGACTACAACTCCTATTGTCCCCAACCACTAGGCACGCTGGCTAGGGAGGGGGAAGGTGAAGGGCCTCCGGTTCCTCATCCAAGCTGTAAGGGGAAAGGGGGCAAATCTTCCACATAGAGAAAGTTAGAATCCTCCTTTGGAAAGATTGCCAAGGGGAGGATGAATCACAGCTCTGTGTAATTTTTAAAGCAATTGTTTCGCACTGTGTAAACCCACGCAGCTCAGACTTCAAGGGAAATCAGGTTTCCCTGTCAGGGAAAGCTTGGCTGTTCAGAACAGGCTGCACACACACACACACCACATCCATTTCACTTGTTCTTTCCAATTTTAAAAATCATATCTTGCATATAGCACCTCGGTATCTATCTGCTCTCTGTACAAACACCCACATGGCTACTAAGGAACATTCAGCACATATCTTGAGAAAGGTGGGGAAGAATTAATGCTGTGGAAGGAAAGCAATACCAACCAAATGAAAATTTAAAACACAATCTGAAGCAAGTGGTACTGAGTTCAGCAGAGCACACTCCCAGGAGGCTCTGTATAGGGTTGCGGTTGTGCTAATCCTATTATATTGGCCATCGTGCTAAAAGCAGGGCTGTCCCTTGCTACGTTGTGTGAGTGTGTGTTACATGACCTGGACTCTCCTTGGAGGCTGTTGTGATGAGGTCCTACACTTCCAAATTACCATGGGTTTGGTTCAAAACTATGGCTTTCAAAATCCACTAGACCTCATGGATTTTGAGATAAGGCATTATATCTGAAGCTCAGAAACCAGTAAGGTAAACAGGAGGTGTACAAGAGTGTGTTAATTTCCAAGTGTTACAATTTGTACAGTTGATTTGTGACTGGGGTACTGATTCACGGTGGGTTTTGCTTTTTAAGTTGGAAAAAATAGGACTTCCTATTATCAAGCCTACCTAGGGACCAGGAAGCAGCTGTACAGGTGCTGAACTAAAATTGTAAGGATTAAAGGGACAGAATTCATTCATAAATAGTAGTTGAAGCCCTTCCTTTTTCAACAAGACCTATAACTGGGTTTTGTTTTTTATTTTTGTTTTTTAACCCCAGTCTGTAGATGTGTTAGATTTGAAACTGTCTTTGCATAGAAAATTGTTTCATTTTTACATAGGAAACACTTCTTGTTTTTATTGCTGTTGTATTCGTTGTCAAATTGCTCTAAGGCACTTTATAGGAAGCAGTCACAAATGGAATTCATTCATTAAAATGCATGTTACCTCAGAATCGGTACAAGCCAACCAGTTAGGAGGCCACATGGTGGGTGGCGGGAGGAGGCGGGGGGATATTGTACTTTCCTTTAATCAAATGTTTACCAAGGCAGCAACCAGCCTCATCTTAAGAAGAACAGCCTTGGGGTGGGGGGTGAGGGGGCTACAGAAGATTCCCAATTAAGGGCGCCTCTGCCATTCATACTTCTCACCTGCTGGGGCACTTTGAAGCGTACGTAAGAGCAAAGCTTTAACATTTCTGCCATTTCCTCCGGGGTGGATGGAATCAGGGGAATCTGGCTGAGGGACTCAGACTCCTTCAGCTCCCACAGCAGCTTAACAAATTTGCTTTCCACGACAGGCGGCAGCCCTGCAGGAAAAAAGAGAAGAACAGCCATATGCTGAGCACCAGAGGCAACGCAATAGGTAGGTGGCCTTGACAAGCCTTTAATTCCTCCAACAATCCTTCCAGAGAAAACATGCCAATTATTTCTTAGTCACAAGCAAGGAAGGAGGGGGGGTGGGGGATGTCAGGACCTGACTTAATCTTACCTCCCAAGTACAGAACCGCCATGTTCGTCACGTAGGGTGAAATGACACATTGAGTTGCACACATGGCCGTCACCAACGCACCTCATGCGCATTTGGATTCCTCTTGGGATATCAAAGGCAAAGATAGCCAGGGTGAGGCCCTCCAGATGTATCTGGACTACAATTCCCATCATCCCTGGCCATTGAATGGAACTTACAGGAGTTCAGCGATCCAAACTCTGGCCCTCCAGATGACTACAATTCCCATCATCCCTGACCACTGGTCTTGTTAGCTAGGGATGATGGGAATTGTAGTTCCAAAACATCTGGAGGGCCGGAGTTTGCCTATGCCTGCTCTGGGGGATACCGTGTCAGCCACCTTTCATCTAGGGTGACTCAGACTCATGGTGAGCTGCGTTTCCCAACCACTGCTGGGTGCTGGTGGAGGGCCTGCAGGATGCTCAGCACTTCGATGCGTTGACATTATGATTAGGAGGAGGGTAGTTAAGACACAGATTTGCTCTTTCCAATAACAGCCACGTGTCTGTTATAACAGGAATGGGCCTTTTTCTGTAGCAGCTCCCCATTTTTGGAATGTTCTCCCCGGGAAGATTTGCCTGGCTCCTTCATCAGCATCAGCATCAGAATTTATTATTTATACCTCGCCTATCTGGCTGGGTTTCCTCAGCCACTCTGGGCTGCTCCCAACAGAATATTGAAAACAAAATAAAACATCAAACATTAAAGACTTCCTTGAACAGGGCTGCCTTCAGATGTCTTCTAAAAGTCAGGTGGTTGTTTATTTCCTTGACATCTTATGGGAGGGCGTTCCACAGGACGGGCACCACTACCGAGAAGGCCCTCTTCCTGGTCCCCAGTAACCTCACTTTTGCAGTGAGGGAACTGCCAGAAGGCCCTCGGCGCTGGACCTCAGTGTCCGGGCTGAACGATGGGGGAGGAGACGCTCCTTCAGGTATACTGGGCCAAGGCCATTTATATACCTTTAGGCACCAGGCAAAATGGTTCCTCTTTAACCAGGCCTTTGGTTGACTGATATTCAGTGCCATTTTAAAATGGGGGGGGGGGTGTATTGGGTATTAATGGTGGTGGTGGTGTAGGCCTGCCCTGAACTACAAGGGCACGTGGGTTGCCAAGGTAGCAAGCACACGAATGCTGCTTTTACCTAGTGTCTTAACCTGTAAACATTGAGCCTAATTCTAGCTTTTAATAGGAGGTGTGGAGCAAAGCTGGATGGATCCTGAGCCAAAGTGATGTGTCTTGGAAGGTTTGGCAGCTTCTTAGGGATGAAGTGGGGTGTCTATGAGGTAGCACAAATCAAAGCTGGGTTCCCTGAAGCACTTTGCGGTGCTTCAGTGATCCGGACATAAAGAAAGGTTCATATTAGCATCCTCTGAAAAGTAAAGTACAGGCTACCCTATGAAAAAATAACATCTGGGTGGAGAGATGTGGGAAGGGGTAGCAAACACCTGAATGGAGAGCAGGAAGAAGAGCCTCACTGTGGCTGACAAATTAATCAGAGGGAATGATCTGACCTAAAAAGTCAATCCCTTTTTGTTCCCTCCACAATCGACTTTAAAAGGTACCTAGAACAAACACCCCTGGACTTCTCTTTTGTTTGCAACTTGACAGGTGTTAATCAATTGCACTCCCAAACTGTAAAGGCTACCCTTTCAGGGAAACCCCTGTGGCAATCCTTCTGAAATCTGGCAGGATTCATGCCTTCAGAAGGAGTGTCCTTGTCTACGGACTTATCCAATTCTGATCCAAAATAAAGTTTTAGAGGTTTCCTTTTAAAAGCGGGGTAGGGGAGAATGAAGCTGCCCAGAACAACACCCTCTGGACATATTTGCTTATAATTTGGCAGGCTTTAGCCACTCAGGAGCAGCTACGAGGTCTGCAAATTTCATTCACTTCTGTCAAAAGCAGAATTGAGAATTGGGAGGCGGGTGGTGGTGGCAAAAAGAAGGGGATTTAGACTGACCGCAGCCCAAATCACAGAATCATAGGGCTGAAAGAGACCCTGAGGGTCATCTAATCCAACCCCCTGCAATGCAGGAATCTCAACTAAAGCATCCATGTCAGGTGGCCATTCCACCAGGCAGATAAAGCACCTTTGACAGGAGCCGACTGTTATCCAAAGCACCAGGTCAGGAACCAATCAACTCCTGTGGTTGGTGCATACCCTGAGTATTTAAATTCACCAGACACATGGACTGTGGACACATCTCCTGCATCAGGAGGCGAAGTTCATTTGTGGCACTCACCTGCAGGGCATATAAGACTTAAGCTGCAGATCTCCGCTGGGTACTGAGCAGCATAAACTCCTGCAACATTTCCGCCCATGGAAGTTCCAAGTAGATGGAAGGGTTTCCTGTTCAGGTTGATACATTCAACAAACTGAAAAGATAAAAAAGCAACACTTAGGTTACTATGGGGCAGGCAGCAATTGCAGTAGAGTTGGGAGAGGTGAGAGGAACTGGCTTGGAAATTAATACTCACACAAGTAATAGCGGATGAGATTCAGCACCATAACAGATGTTAAGGGGCAGCCCAGAGGAAGTTAGGTTATGCGCAGTGCCCTACCTGGCTCTTCTTTTAGTAGTATTAAGAAAGTATTAGTGTTGCTTATGGAGGGGGGAGGGACTGGCTTAACTGTGCTGGGGAGAGAGAAAGCAATTTTAACAGCAGCTAAATCCTATCCTAGGTCAGGGAAAGCTAAAAACAGGCATCAAAACCCTCTTCAGGTATTCAGAGTAAATATGTGGAAAGGGTAGTGTTTATTTATCTCATTTATATCCTACCTTTCCTCCAAGCTGGCGTACATGCTTCTCCCCCTCCTCACTGAATCCCCACAACAACCCTGTGAGGTAGGTTAGGCTAAGAGACAGTGACTAGGCCAAGGTCACCCAGTGAGTTTCATGGGTGAGTGGGGATTCAAACCTTGGTCTCCCAGGTCTTAGTCTGACACTCTGCTCTGTGTGCGCACACAACCCCATCCTCTTTGTCCTCATCCCCACAGGAGAATTTTGCTCATCAGTCACGAAGGTCTGAAGGGGGCTTCTAGGCATGTTCGGTGCGTGTGGAGTTAAAAGAGGGGAGGGATGCGCAAAGAAGCCCCCACCCCCAACATCCCCATGAAAGTCAGCTTCACTTCAGACCTTCCCTTCCAGGCTGAGAGAGAAAACCTGACGAGGATGTCTACATGTGTCTGAGGGAATGAACATAGAATCCTTGAGATCCGGAACCCTGTTAAGACAAGGCTCCTGATCACAGGGAGGATTCTAAGTAAACTCTGATGATTCCTCCCAGAGGCGTCGCTGGGGAGGGGCAGTAGGGGAGGTACGCCCCCAGTGACAGGGTGACAAGCGGCGGCCCCTCCCGCCACTCCCACACGCCGCCGCTCCCTCCATCACCCCGGGAGTAGCAGCGCTGCACGGACGGGGTGCTCGCTCGGCTGAGCAAGCACCCCATCCGTGCAGCGCTGCTCCTCCCGGGGTGACCGGTAGTGCGTGGGGAGTGGTGGGAGGGGCCGCCGCTTGTCACCCCCACGCACCGCCGCTCGCTCCGTCGCCGTGGGAGCAGCAGCGCACAGTGTGTGCGGTGCTGCTGCTCCTGGGGCGACGGAACGAACGGCGGCACGTGGGGTGACAAGCGACGGCCCCTCCCACCACTCCCACGCGCTGCCGCTCCCTCCGTCACCTGGGAGCCCGGGGGTGAAAGGACAGGGGCAGGCCAGCGAGGGGAATGACACCCCCCTCGCTGGCCCAACCCCTCTCCTTTCCCCGGGATGGCTCCGCTCACGGAGCACAGCGGGAGAGGGGCGGGCCAACTGGCCCGCGCGGAGGTGTTGTTCCGTGCGCATGCGTCATGACGTCATGCGCACGGAGCGACGCCACACCCCCATGGGTGTCGCTGGGCTTGCCGCCCCCGGCAGCCCAGCGGCTAGCTACGACCCTGATTCCTCCAATCTCCCTTCAGGGCGTGTGTGACCAACATGGAAAGGTTTGACAGGCACCCAACATCCACAGTGACATTGTAGGTGGGACTTGTGTGTGCGCCCCTCCTCACCCTTCGTTTTAGCCCTCAGGCAAATGGGGCTTCTGTCCCCAGGGGTTCAGAACAGCGGCCTTCAACACTGCTCAGTGGACAGACAGGAAAACCAGCACAACCTATGAACAGACCCAAAGCAACTGAAAACAAACATCTTACCAGAGGGAAAGCTTGCGAGCAAAGAGTTTGATGACTGTCCACTGATTCTCAGACCCTGGCTCTGAATTGTCTTTTTGATACATTTAATTCACTTGTGTTTACGAAAATGCTGAGAGCATGAACAAGTCTGACAAAGCGGGCCACATATTAGCAGCTCAGCTGCTGACAGAAAAGAGGAGGCCATTTTTACAAGGCAAAGAAGCTACTTCTTTGATAACTTCTCATAACTCAGAATGTTAGGGGGACGGGACAGGAAGATATTAGCCGTGTTCTGCAATTCAATTCCTTTGGAATACAATGGTACCTTGGGTTAAAAACACCTCGGGTTACAAACACTTCAGGTTAGAGACTCCGCTAACCCGGAAGTAGTATCTCGGGTTAATAACTTTACCTCAGGATGAGAACAGAAATTTCATGGCAGCAGCGGGAGGCCCCATTAGCTAAAGTGGTACCTCAGGTTAAGAACGGTTTCTGGTTAAGAATGGACCTCCGGAATGAATTATGTTCGTAACCAGAGGTACCACTGTACAGAGGACCCCCGCAGTTAATATGTGAACTGACTACTCACCCAGTAAGAAGGGTGGCCACTTACATATCACCAAAGGGAAAAGGGAAATACGCCAACGCTAAAAGATTTACATAAATTACCATGTGCTGATTGTATATGTATAAATGCAAGTTTAGAATTAGTTGCTATAATTTAAATTTTTAAAATCTATCCATCTTGCCATAGGATGGAAAGCTGTGATGCCTGGCGGTTTAGACATCCTGTACGCCTGGTGGCTGAGTCTGCTGTGCAGGTGCTCACTGGGTAATGCCAAGGCCCTTTCTGCTCTCCTGATTTTTTTCTCTTTAAGCCAGTCTTTTAGCAGACAGCCCTTCAAATGGGAGCTCTTCCCTTTGTAAAGGAGGAAACAGACAGTCGCCTTACAACCTGCAAGCCAATTCTTTCAATCACTGATGGACTTTGATTTTCACAGGACAGGATGTGAAGAATTAAAGAGATTAAGGATTTGATAGTCAGAATGCAGACAAGAAGAAGAAGAAAAAGAGTTTGGATTTGCTATCCCGCTTTTCACTACCCAAAGGAGTCTCAAAAGCGGCTAACATTCTCCTTTCCCTTCCTCCCCCACAACAAACACTCTGTGAGGTGAGTGGGGCTGAGAGACTTCAGAGAAGTGTGACTAGCCCAAGGTCACACAGCAGCTGCATGTGGAGGAGCGGAGACACGAACCCGGTTCACCAGATTACGAGTCTACCACTCTTAACCACTACACCACACTGGCTCTCAAGAGAATCTTTTGAGACTGTAAATAGCTGGCATGTCTGCTGGCCAAAAAGGAAGGAAGGAAGGAAGGAAGCTTTCAGAAGGGAGAGTCGCTGTACTGAAATATTGGGATATATCTCTAGGGTTTTGCTGTAACCCATCTCCCATCACTCTTTACAACATTGCTTAATCTTCCCCAAACTCTCCACATCAAAACACTAGTCACCTCCAAACAATGAGTTCTGAATCAGTCCATGGACTCAAGAAGGTGGAACAAAGAGAACATCCCAACTGTTTCCAGGGTCATTTCTGGAGTATTTATTACCTGGTGTATTCGTTTCACCTGCCCATAGATTGAGTAGTCATCTAGGGATGAGCGAGTGGTACCCTCATGGCCAGGCATGTCAACACAAATCAAGTGCAGGTTCTTTGGAAGGAACTGCAGAAAAACAAGCATCGTGTGGTTAGGATGGAGGAGAGATCACACCAGAAGCAAATCTGAACAAGTTTCCAACCACTGCCATTATGTGGAAGTGGAGCTGAGCAAGCACTGCATTGGCAACAGATGAATTGTATTAACACTGGCCCCATGCAAGCTGTTCCTTAAAAGCTAAAATATATGAAGAAAATTCTTATAAAAGAGAGAGGGAGAGAAGCATGCGCACATCCCGTTACCCCAAAGTCTTTTGTGTGAATCCTAATGTCCTCAGCATATGATATTTTTTAAAATGCACTTTAGGCTAATCCCAAAGTAAGCAAGTCAGCAACCCCCCCTCCCAATCTCATCACAATAATTCATTTGCAGTTAGCAAGCAGCAGCCCCACAGGGATCGAAAATAGGAGTACTCTGAGCACAGGTGGCTCCGCAGTAGATGCAGAAGTGTGACAGCCCAAACTTTCCACAGAAGTAACAGGGACAACCATGGGATGCTCATTTTGAGCAGCTGGCTTTCCACACTGAACATGTGGGTGACCAGGAAAATGGTACCTATATTTTCCCATGGTGAAAGCCAGGCATGATCCCAACCAAGTGGACCATTTGAACTTATCAAGGCTGATTCACCCCTTACTTTTTCAGCATGGCTCATAGCACAAACCCACTGCTGGCACACTAATATATAGATTTTATATCACATGGGTACTTCCCCTGTAGCAGCGCTGATAGAAGGAAGACATTCACATGGGCCTGGCCTGCAGTGGGAAGCCTGTGGCCTTCCGGGAGTTACTGCATTAGAACTACTAGCATCCCTGAACTTTGGGCTGATGGGAGCCTAACCACATACGGAGGGCCGCAGATTCTCCAAATTTGGGATGTAATACACACACCTGATGCTGCACAAATCAGTCATAGAGAAGTGACAAGGGCACACTGGAATTGGCTGCAACTTAGCCCAAGAGCAGAACGTTGTCCCTGTCAGTACACCCAGTCCTGCCCACGCCTGGGCTAGGCGACTGGAGCACCTTCACCAACCTTCCGATCCCGGATAACAGGTCCTGGTGCAGTGGACTCACAACTGTGCATTGTGAGCACCAGAAACTTTAGAAGCCTTTAGCAAAGTACGAACGCAGAAGACTAGCTGTGGAGATTTGAAGCATGCCTTATTTTATTTCTAAGAGATACTACATACTACATAATCTACTGGCTTGCATGAGTGTTACAGTTCTCACTCAGCCATCTTATCATTACAAAGATAAGAGTCTCTCTCCCTGACTCAGTCTGGAAGAACAGAAGAGCAGTTTCCACCCCCTCCTTCTCATAATACAAGATCACCAGATTCTTGCAATTGGGGTGTGGGGTGTGAAAATATCAACAGTCCCGCCCAGGTGAAACTGTTATTTCCTCATAGAGAAGGAGAAGTGTACCTTGACTACAGAAAGCCACATATCTTTGTGGGCCGAGAATCCATGCAGCATGAGCACAGAGGGCCGGTGGCCAGGCCTCCCTCGGTAGGAGTAGCAGAACTGGTAGTCGTCGTAGTTCACGTATCGAACTTGCATGCCCAGGGCGCGGCGCCAGTACCTGACAGCAGGACAAAGGAGAAGCGTTGCAATGCAGCAGCCTCAGCATGAGAGCAAAGCATTTCTGCAATGAATTCAAGACACCACTGCCTGCTCCCCCTGCAGGAGACCGCAGAGCAACTGCCACACTTGAACTTGAACCGGTGTCAGACAGGCAGTCTTCTCCAGCCCTACCTGGTAACTGAACCTGGGACTTTCCACATGTGAAAGCTACAGCCTGAGCTGCAGCCCCTGGCATCCCATGCCTTCCTTCCCACAAGGTTGTGAAATCACAATGTGATCCTCTCCCACTTTCCCTTGCGCCAATCTTTTCCACAGTTCCCCCTTTACTGAAACAACCAGAGCTGCCACTCTAATCCCTTTGTAACAATTTCCCCTGCTTAGGCATTTAAAATAGCTTTACTGATTGATGAACCTTCCTGGCAAGCAATTTATCCCCACTCAGAAATGAACCAATGACATCTGTGCCCATGGGGAGCTAATCCTCCAAGTCAGCCAGAGTAACCGGGGTAATAAAGGCCTGCCTAGCAACAGGCGACAAAGGCATGTTTTGGTAATAAGATAATGCAGAATTCTCCCAGCAGCATTTACATTAATGGAACAGCCACCGCAATAACCATCTGTACAGGAAGGGATCTAAAAATCAGTTAAGAAAGATTATGCATCTATACATACATACATATGTAGACTTACAAGCCCCTCTATAAGCATAATAAGGAAGTTGTAAAGCAGGGAGGAAATTTTGGTCCTCCAGATGTTGTTAGACTCCAGTTCCCATCATCCCTGACCATGCTGGCTGGGGCTGATGGGAGATGGAGTCCAACAACATCTGGAGGGCCATAGATCCCCTAGTCTAGTGTTAATGAGTGTGCGTGCGACTCCACTAACCTACAACATACCGGTACATACACTACAACAGTTATGGTTGGCTCAGCAGTTGAACAACTTCTTTACATGCAGAAGGTTCCCTAGCTCCATCCCTGGAACCTCCCATTTAAAAAGGAGGAAAGGCAGCAGGTGCTCAGAAAGACCTCTACCTGAGGCCCTGGACAGCTGCTACCAGAAGAGTAGAAAATACATGTATTTTAAGAAGTACGTTGGCCTTGTGTTTTATGTTACGGCATTTTAGTGTACATTGCCATATTTACTAGGAGCTTATAAGCACTCCTATAAATAAAGTAAATCAGTATACTCGGTTAGATGGACAAGTAGTTTGACTTAGTGAAAGGCATCTTCCTGTGTTGCTATGAGGAGGCTGTATGCACAGATGAAGCATTCAGGAGGTGGTCGGGGGGAAAGACTGTGAACTTTCTGTCTATATGCTTGATCATGCAACACCACAGGTATGGTGAGAGTGCATAAGTGTTTCATACTTCCATGCCATGCCTAGAGAGGAGCCAGTTTAGTTGAATATGTGAAGCAGGCTTAGGAACAAACACTATCTGATCAGCACTGGTGATGAGAAAAGGCTTCACTATCCTCTTAGCCAGCTTAAGGCAGTCCGAGTTTAGTGGACAAGTTGAAGGAGCTCCATGCTCCAAAATGGTTCTAAGTCGGTCTTCGTCAACTTGACACCCTCCAGATGTTTTGGAATTCAACTCCCATCCGCTCCTGGACAGATGGAGAGCATCGGGTTGGCCAAAGCATGCACACCAGGCTTTGTCCAATTACCTCTTCCAACTGTGAACTAACCGTGCTACATTGGACGCCACTGCCAAAGGAGACCTTTGACTTTTGGGGGAGTTGCTGTATGAAGTCTAAACAACAGAAGGATCAAGGAAAGGAAGCCTTTGCAACTACAGTACTGCTCATTCAGAAGTTAAGAACTATTGATCATTCGGTTTCTGGCAATGTCCACGATTCAATAGTGGTTGTTCTCCATAGCCCCTCTGGGGGCTGCGAAGGAGTTCAGGCAGGTGAAAGGAAGGGAATGAGGCATAAACCCCCCTGATGTTTTCCAGTGGGGTCTAGGAAGTTCACTGCATCCTGCAGTGTCACACAATCCCATGTCTGCCAATTTGGAAGGCAGAACGGGACCGATCTTAGAGTGTGCCCCCACCATGGATGAGCCTCCGTTATGGCACGATTTGTGGAAGGTTCCTCCTTAATCTGGATAATTGGCATTGATCAATTGGCTCCTGAAACATCATATACAAATAGGCTGCAATCAATCAGCTGCCGAAAGAATTGGGACTAATAGATATAGAGATAGAGATAGAGATAGAGATAGAGATAGAGATAGAGATAGAGATAGAGAGATAGAGAGATAGAGAGATAGATAGATAGATAGATATATGACTATTGATCATTCACTCTAATTGTGGCAAACTTTTTTGGAAGTACGTAGGCTTTCTAGGGAGGCAACACCAATCAGAGCCAGGATTCTGAACAACTTACCAGTAGTATATTCTGATCAGTGCTGAAGGCCACAGAAGGAAGGATGCCACAAATGCCAAAATTGGGATAGCCAGGGTGCCTCCCGCTATTACAAACATGTTCAGCACATCAAGGTCCATTTTGTTCTCTTGGTGGCTCTACCTCAACTGCAAAAATAGATTTTAAAAATGGTCAATTATAAGCATTGGAAATCATGAACGAGAGACAGAAGGCAAGTATATCCCAGGATGCAATGGATACTTTTCAAGACCACAAACAATGCTTTGAAACCCTGCTCTACCCTTGCAAATGCCCCTTGGATGGTTTCCAGCCCATTTCTCACCAGTTATGCTCTAAGACCAAATGCAACTGCATCAAGGAAAGGAGACTTGGGGGGGGGGCATTTTCAGGAAGAGAGTCAGTGGCTGTAGAGAAAAAAGGACGGGGGGCATTCTTCCTTTCATTCCCTCTCCCTGTGGCCTCTGATGGTACTGGAGGCAAGAGGGAAATACTTCTCTGGCTCAGATTTTGGTCTGAGCCACAGAAGAACTCCAGAGTCTGCTACTTCAGGTGAGCACAGTGAGCCCGACTCAAATCTCCACATCTAGAAACGCAAATCTTGATGACATCACTAATTTCATTCCACTAGGCTGCAGCTGAGGGAAAGGTGAGACAGCAAAGCCCAATCAGCACAGTTGGAATCAACTGCCATTTAGCAACTCCTGACCTCAAACTGTCTCCTGAAGTGAATATTCCCCCAGGTCATTAAACATCTTCACCATGGAACAGTACAAAAGAAGGCTCAGATTTCAAGGGTTTGTATCAAGGATTGCAGGCTTATCAGTCAATGGGTGATGTAGGAGGAGCACCTCCACCTGTAGCACTCTAAGCCCCACAGCACCTTAATTATTTTCTCTCTTTCCTAGCCCAAAGTGCTTGGAAAGAAAGGGAAAACATTAAACGGCCTGAGGAACCCAGAGTCCTGCAGGTGGCAATGCTTCTCTTCCATTGCTAGCAGCCCACAGCAGTGCAACCAGAGATATCTCCAAGGCTCCACTACTCTGGATGGGTGGCGACGGCAGCAAGAGGCCAGCAATGAAAGAGAAGGACCAACACCAGCACTAATCTAGGCTCCCTGGTTTGACTTCTGCCCTCACCACTCATTCAGGAAAGCAAAGGGACTTCCCTTCCCAATGCTTCTGGGCCTCTCCTAGAGCCAGAGTGGGTCCAAGAAGGACTGGAGAGAAGGAAGATGATGTGGAAGCAGAGGCCTTGTGTTCCATCGTGTTTGAAAGCAGCTACCATTGTCCCAGTCCCAAAGAAAACAGCAACTAACTGCCTAAAGGACTACAGACCTATTGCATTAACATCTGTAGTGATGAAATGCTTCGAGAGATTGGTCCTTCAACACCTTAGGGCATGTTTTCCTCCGGGTTTTGATAAACATCAGTTCGCCTATAGGAGAAATAGGTCAACAGATGATGCCATAGCTACAGCCTTTCACCTTGCAGCGTGTCATCTGGAGAGACCAGGGAATTATGTTAGAATTTTGTTTATTGATTATAGCTCGGCTTTTAATACCATCCTTCTGTACATTCTTATCAAAAAGCTGATGGAACTAGACCTTCTACCATCTGTGACTGGATTAAAGACTTTCTGAGAGATCGGACATAAACAGTGAGGATTGGGCCTGTTACATCTACCTCCCTGAAGCTCAGCACTGGCACCCCACCAGGGATGTGTACTGAGTCCCTACCTGTACTCGTTGTATACATATGACTGTATTTCATCTGATCCATCCACTGTAATTATTAAGTTTGCAGATGATACTACCATAATGGGTCTAATTACAGGTGGAGATGAATCAGCGTACAGGGGGGAGGTTCAAAAAGTATCTACATGGCGCCTAGAGAATAACTTGCACCTGAATATTAGCAAGACAAAGGAGATGATGTTGGAAAAACAATATAACTCAGGTGGTTAGGAAGGCCCAACAGAGACTCCATTTTCTCAGGGTCTTGCGAAAGAACAATGTTAAACAACAATTGATGACCTCCTTCAATAGAAAGTGCCCTCTCATGTTGTATCACAGTGTGGTATGTTGGCTTGACAGCCACAGACAGAAAGTCTTTACAGAGGGTGGTGAACACAGCACATGATATCATGGGCTGTCCCCTGAGCCTGCTAGATGACATCGCAAGGGATCGTTGCCTTAGGAGAGTGAGAAAAATTCTCAGGGATGATTCACACCCCAACCAGCACCTCTTTAATCTTCTACCCTCGGGCAGGAGATATAGAAGTATAATCAGTTGTACCAACAGGCTAAAAAACAGTTTCTATCCGTGGGCTGTTAGGCTGCTGAACGGAAAACAATGTAGTGCAACTGACTTTCGGGGTTGGTGTGTTGTGCGACAAGCACACAGAGTTCAATGAGATTGAGTGTTTGGGGGGGGAGGCTCAGTTAATTTCATTGTACACAGATTGTACATTGACAATAAAGATATTATATTCTATTCTATAAGCACACATTTTGCTCCAGTTCACAGATAATTTCTCTTCTGGCTTCCTAGAGCAGCCTTTCCCACCCAGATGCGCTCCAGATTTTGCTGAACAGATTTTGTATGATCATTGGCCATGTTCTCTGGCGCTGATGGGAGATGGAGTCCAACCCCACCTGGAAGGGCACTGGGTTCTCTACCCACAATTTAAACACTACATCAAAAGCGGAAATTCAACAAGTGTAGCTTTCTCCACCATAGAGATCGCATAAAGCTGCATTCCTAGAATATCTTCCCCATAGCATAAATAAAGCCCCAAACCCACTGGCACATTTTATATAAAAACTCAATTCACAATATGAATATTCACAATACGAATATTCTCAATCACATTTCCAAAGAAGCATCTGGAAATTAAATGCACAATGCTGCTTACTCAAGTAATATTAACCAGAACTGATTAAGGAAACACAGAAATGTCAGATATTTTCTTCAAACAATCTCCCTCTGGACACATTGAAGTTTCTTATTCTGAAATAATATTCCCTCTAGATTTATGTTAAGGATACTAGGGCAGCTTTTATGTGCTGGAAACACAAAAAGGCTCAGAAAACAATTGGTGCAACCCTTATCACACAGGCCAACAGCTAACCATGCCAGCTCATCTTTTTAACAAAACCATATCTCTGTCTGATGCAAGCAGCATCCAGGAGTACTGAATGTACTGTACAGAGTGTGTGACAAGTTGATACATCCTGATCACTATGAATGGCCAACTGGTGAGTTGCAATAGACAGGAACAAAACAATGCTAACCCTTCCTAGATTGCTGGGAATTCCTCTCCAGGAAGTGGGCACTCCAGCTCTGGGGAAGCAATAGCGAAGCAGTTTGAAACTAGTTTGCAGTTTGAATGAGGTGTGGAAACTAGGAGACGGAGAATTAAGGATTGCCTGAAAGTGAAGCATCTTGAAGTGCAGAAGTTTCTCTCTTTATCTCTGGAAATCTGGTACAGGATGGGTAGATCTGCTGCCTGCATATACTTTACAGTGGTACCTCTGGTTACATACGCTTCAGGTTACATACGCTTCAGGTTACGTACTCCACTAACCCAGAAATAACACTTCAGGTTAAGAACTTTGCTTCAGGATAAGAACAGAAATCGTGCTGTGGTGGCGCAGCAGCAGCGGGAGGCCCCATTAGCTAAAGTGGTGCTTCAGGTTAAGAACAGTTTCAGGTGAAGAACGGACCTCCAGAAAGAATCAAGTACGTAACTAGAGGTACCACTGTATAGGCAACTGCTTACTTCTACTTTGCCACTGCGTGGATATTTCTAAATGGAGCAAAAGCTACAAGCATCTCACTGCTCAGAAATGGGGAATACATAGTAACAGACCAGAGATAGCTAAATGAGGTATAATACATTTCACACCTGAAAGTAGCCTCAACTCAGAACACATTCTGAAGGCACCATGTACACACACAGGAGATGCATCTAACTTGTAATGGGCAGAACTCAGCTATTGCCTCCCTGGTGATTCCTGTGAATGTTTCCTCTTCTAACTTCTTGTATCAAAATTTTCTTCAGTCTACGAGCACCAAGGTACATCATTCTACAACTCTGACCAATAAGTGCAGAGTATTTTTCATTGCAGTCAGCAGATTCTTGTTCAGTGCATCTCCCCGCCCCCCGCCCCCCGCCTTCTCTCTCTCTCTCTCGGGATGCATTACATAATCTACACAGCAAATTTCTTCAAGGGATGCTCAGCAAACTGAAGATAAATGGCAGCATCCAGAAATGCTGGGACAGCAGGCCAGATTAAAATGCTTGCAGTTGCGATAACTGCAGGTAACTGCCTGACTTGCTCAGAGTAAAGCAGGGATGTTACAGGAGATGAACAGGATCGTGGAAGAAACTTCAGACCCAAAGAAAGTGTATTGAGGAGAAGCAGCCATAAAGTTACAGGAAGATCTAGATCTGTATTGGGCAGATCTTTTCCACATGTTAATACACATTTCCAGTTTTACGAATCAGGAGTGGAACACATGTGGCCCACCAGATGCTGCTGAAGTCCAGTTCCCAGCAGCCCAACATCTGGAGGGTCACAGGTTTCACATCCCTGTTATAAACCAGCACTGGTTGCATATGAAGCACACTGGATATTAGCAAAGCTTTAAGTTAGGTATGCAAGTAGATTTTACCAGCATATAACTAACAAGCATTTTCCGGAACACAGTAGATCAACAGGAAAAACTTCAAGACAAATCCCACAATCTACAGTTCAGAGAAATGTCAACTTTTGAAAAAGTATTGGAATGAAGACTTGGAAAGCATGGCAAATTGCAGGTATCAATAAACCAGGGTTCCCCCCCTATTTCCTAATACAGTCATACCTCGGGTTGCAAACATGATCCATGTGGGAGGCACATTCACAACCCGCAGCGTTCGCAGCCTGAAGTGCCGCGTTTCCATGTGACGTGATTTGGAGCTTCTGCGCATGGCGTCATTTTGCGCTTCTGAGCATGCACGAGTGCCGCAACCCACAGCGTTCGTAACCCAAGGTATGACTGTAATTACTTTTATTGACAACATGTTTCCTGCCCAACTGCTATCTTCTAATTATGAAGGCCCCAATCCATTCCTTTTACATTACAGGTTGCCCCCAAAGGTATGGCCTTTAAGACTTGGATACAGAAGCTCAAGTGATGTAATCCCTGGTCATGGGGGAAAGTGAGGCATCCCTGAGGCAGAATATCAGAGAACAAGGGAACTGAAGCAGTAGTTGTGCCAGGATTGGATCTTCTGGAGAAGATCCAGGCAGAGTCCTAGGATGAGCCTCCATTGTGGAAGAAGGATCGGAAGTCCAGCAAGGAGCAACCATGTCCATTCCCCTCTTAAGCAAAGCTTAAGAGTTTTGCTCAGGGACCATTGTCACCAAGAGCCAAGCAAAGCCCCTGTGACCTTAACAGATTGGAGTACTGGGCCCAGGCTAACAAAATGAATTTCAATAGGGACAAGTGTAAGGTTCTGCACTTAGGCAGGAAGAACCATATGCACAAATACAGGATGGGAGACTCCTGGCTTACTAGCAGTACATGTGAAAAGGATCTAGGGGTCTTGGTGGACCACAAGCTTAACATGAGTCAACAGTGCAATGTAGCAGCAAAAAAAAAGCTAATGCTATTCTAGGCTGCATCAAGTGTAGTGTCCAAGGGAACTTCAAGGGAAGTAATAGTACCACACTATTCTGCCTTGGTCAGACCACATCTGGAATATTGTGTCCAATTCTGGGCACCACAATTTAAGAAGGATGTTGACAAGCTGGAACGTGCGCAGAGGAGGGCAACCAAGATAATTAAGGGTCTGGAAACTAAGCCTTACGAGGAGCACTTGAAGGAGCCGGGTATGTTAAGCCTGGAAAAGAGGAAACTGAGAGGTGATATGATAGCCATCTTCAAATATCTTAAGGGTTGTCACATGGAAGAGGGGATATGCTTGTTTCTCCTGATCTGGGGGGTAGGACTCGAACCAATGGCTTTAAGTTACAAGAAAGGAGATTCCAATTAAACATTCGGAAAAACTTTCAGACCTGCTTGGAAGTGGAACAGATTCCCACGAGAGGTGGTGGACTCTCCTTCTTTGCAGTTTTTAAAGCAAAGGTTGGATGGCCATCTGTCACGGATGCTTTAGCCGAGATTCTTGCATTGCAAGGGGTTGGACAAGATGGCCCTTGGGTCCCTTCCCGCTCTTAAGATTCTGTCTATGATATCCTCATAGAAGCTCCTTTCTACACCTTTTTCCAGCTCTGCAGTATTCTTCTCGAAGTACAGTGATGAGAACTGGTCACATATTCCAAGCACTGTTGCACCACAGATTTGTATAAGAGCATCGTGGCATTGGCAGATTTATTTTCAACTATTTTCCTAATGATCTCCAATATAAGAGCTCACTTTTTTCACAGCAGCCACACATAGGGCCAATGTTTTCCTTGAGCCACCTACCACAACCCAAAGAACTCTTTCCTGGTCAGTTGCTGCCAGCTCAGATCCCATCAGCATATATGCAAAGTTTGGATTTATTTTATTTTTTTGCCCCAATGTGCGTCACTTTACATTTGCTTACACTGACTCACATTTGCCATTTTAACATCCTTTCCTCTGGTTTGGAACAATCCTTTGAGAGCTCCTTAGAACTGTAACGTTGGAAGGGACCACAAGGGTCATCTAGTCCACCCCCTTGCAATGCAGGAATATTTTGCCCAACATGGGGCTCAAACCTACAATCCCTAGATTAAGAGCCTCATGCTCTACCGACTGAGCCATGAGCCATGAGCCATGAGCCATAATCCTTGCTGTCCCTTTTTCTTTTTTTACCACCTTAAATAATTTGGTGACAGCTGCAAACTTTGCTGTTTCACGGCTTACCCCTAACCCCATCCTCCAGCACCCACTATCAAATCTAACTGCTGTCCTTCATGTAACCTTACAACAAACAGTTACAACATACCGGTTTACTTATCTTCCTATTTAGCAATGATCTGACCATCCTCCTTAAAACCTTTCTATGAAAGAGATTTTTCCCTGTGTACAGTCCTAGTCCAATTTAAACCGGAGACTCCCTTGGAGATGCGTTCAAAACATTTCCACCAGTTGGCAGGTCTTGATGTGGGACCTGTAGCTGGGTTTTTAACAACCATTTGATCTGCTTGTCTTGCTTGTTCTCTGCAACTCAAGCCGCTTTTAAAGGCACATGAGGAGGCCAAGACAGTTTTCCCCCTCTCCCCAAGTAGCTGGCAATCCTACGCACAGGAGTAAGAAGAGCCAGGGAATAATTGGAAATCCCAATCCTCTAGTAATTGCTTCATCTCCTGGGACCTTTCAAATAGCCACCTACACTCTGCTGAAATTTCTTCATCTACACAAGCATTAAAAGTGCAGGATTCCTATCCCCTTTTCTCACCTGGGTCCCCTACTGCTTAATCTGAAATTTAAGCATGCAACCTTTTAATCTTTTCTTTTTTTTGCAGGAAGCTTCTCACAAGGCATTTGGGGCATACATTGGCTCTGGAATTCAACTGTTCTCTTCTTATAGCTCAGCGGCAGAGCACCTGCTTTGCATTCAGAAGGGCCCTGGTTCAACCTCAGGCATCTCCAGGTAAGGCTGGCAGAGATCTCCAACCTGAATTCCTGGAGGGCCACTGCCAGGTAGCCATCATTAACGCCACTGGGTGAGATGAACCAAGGATCTGACTCACAACAAAGCAGCTTCCTATGTTCTTATTATGAGGATTATTTTGCCATGTTTGTTTTTAGCACTGTACTTTTTACATATTCTAACAATTGATTGTAGAATTGTAGAGCTGGAAGGGACCATGAGGGCCATCTACTCCAACCCCCTGCAATGCAGGAATCTTTTGCCCAATGTGGGGCTCGAACCCACAACCCTGAGATTAAGAGTCTCATGCTCAACCGAGCTATCCAGCACTATTGTTTACATTGTGTACAGCGCTGGGATCCTTTAAGAGGAAGGGTGGTATATAAATGGAATAATTATTAATGATCAAAACTTAAAATATGAATCCTTCAGATGTTAACTCAGCGCTTTCAACTTAGGTTTGTATTTCTAGCTACTAACATGTAGATTTGGGAATGGATTTTATACAAGAAATTTGTTTTGTTTTGTTTTGCATTTCTCAGAGAAACTTGAGGCATATAGAAGACTGTGCAACTTCAGATACGGTAGCTCACTGAGTGACCTTGGGCCAATCACAGTCTCTCAGCTCAACCTACCCCATAAGACTGTTGTGAAGATAAAGTGGGGAAAGGAGAACCATGGGCACCACTTTGAGCTCCACGTGGGGGGAGGGAGGTGATATAAAATATGTAATAATACAGTAATAATGAATAAAGCACTCCTGGAATTGGATGTTGTCTCATCTGGCTTCCTGTTGGCGAAATGCTATTACAGTGGTACCTCGGGTTACGAACTTAATTTGTTCCGGAGGTCCGTTCTTAACCCAAAACCTTTCTTAACCTGAGATGCGCTTTCACTAATGGGGCCTCCTGCTGCCGCCACACGACTTCTGTTCTCATCCTGGGGCAAAGTTCTCAACCCAAGGTACTACTTCCGGGTAAGCGGACTTTGTAACCCAAAGCGTTTGTAACCCAAAGCGTTTGTAACCTATGGTACCACTGTATAAGGAAATCATGTGGATTAATCTCTGGCTCCTTGGTTGTTAACAAGTTTCTGACTATAAAAAGCCACCTCATCCTTTGCCAGATAAGCCTGGCTTCATCTACTATGACTGCAAGGGGTCTTTTCCAGTCCAGCAACATTTTTTGATAAATCAATCCATTTTTTCTTTCTTTTCTTTCTTTTTTTTAGAGTATATTGTTTCAAAAATTAAGTGCATGCTTCTTGGCTCAACACCCATCTGATTAATCCTCTCTCTTCCCTTTTGCAAAAATGAAACTGTACGTCATAGTCCTCTTCGCACAGTGCAGTGAGCAACATATAACCAAACAAATCCTCCCTGACATATTAAGCTTTCTCGGCCGCATCCAATATTTCCTCTAGTCTTCTCGGGGCTGGCATGGTCCTCCATTAAAGTCTCAAACCATCAAGCGGCAAAACCTTCCTGCCCTCCAGCCATGGCTTCAGAATAGAACGTTCTTAAAGTAATAAATAAATAAAAGGGCACTGCGAGAAAGTACATTATTTTACTGCTTTCGTATTAGAACGCTGGGCTGAAATTGTGGCGCTTTCACGGCTAAAAGGCTAGATTGGAGTAGCGAATGTGGCATCCTCCACTGTGCCATGAGAATTCCAGACATATCTGTGTTAGGCCTGGCATACATCAAAGTTCACATCCAAGCCTAGGAAGATATAAAGGCCGGCTCTATTGTTAGGCCTTTAGCCATTCTCCTGTTAGAGGACAACAACAAAAAATGTGTGCATCATGCAGTGTGTCCTGTCCCCACCCCCCAAGCTAGACAGATGCCCTCAAGTACATGGAGCGCGTTGTCCCATCATAAATGTTGAGGCAAGAATCAATAGCCAGCCTGTTCAGCTTCTTAGAATCATAGAATCATAGAGTTGGAAGAGACCACAAGGGCCATCCAGTCCAACCCCCTGCCAAGCAGGAAACACCATCAAAGCATTCCTGACAGATGGCTGTCAAGCCTCCGCTTAAAGACCTCCAAAGAAGGAGACTCCACCACACTCTTTGGCAGCAAATTCCACTGTCAAACAGCTCTTACTGTCAGGAAGTTCTTCCTAATGTTTAGGTGGAATCTTCTTTCTTGTAGTTTGAATCCATTGCCCCGTGTCCGCCTCTCTGGAGCAGCAAAAAACAACCTTCTGTAGGGAGACACTGCATTGTCCTTTGTCCCATGCAGCAATTGCCTTGCGCTGGCACTGGGAGGTTCCTTTCCCCCTTCAGCTATTATATGTGGCATGGATTCCTGGCTGGCATCACCCAGAACCATTTGCTCTGCAGGCTTATTTTGGCAAGGTAGCTGCTTTTCTACTTGTGTTCTGCTGGCCACAATGGCGGGACATGAGCGCAACAGTTTCTCTCCCCACTGGTGTTTCCTAGCAATCGGTATTCAGGGGGACGCTGCCTGGTTACTTTCACAATCCCTGGTTACTATCAGCAGCAGCGGTGGCATAACTGGTGGTGTTGCTTATTGCCGAAAATCAGCTGCACTGCCTCTCCGATATTTTGCCACTAGAAGAACCACATTACAGCAATAAAAAGTAAAAGTTGAAGGACCCCTGGATGGTTAAGTCCAGTCAAAGGCAACTATGAGGTGTGGCGCTCATCTCACTTTCAGGCCGAGGGAGCCAGCATTTGTCCACAGACAGGTTTCCAGGTCATGTGGCCAGCATGACTAAATCACTTCTGGCGCAACGGAACACCGTGATGGAAACCAGAGCATACAGAAACATTGCTTACCTTCCTCCTATCTACTTGCACTGGTGTGCTTTCGAACTGCTAGGTTTAGACCACATCACCGCCTGTGTCCCAATTTACCTTTACCTATTACAGCAATACTTCCATACAGCAATGGAGGCAAATGGATATGGCTTCGCAGACACAAGGCTGTGTTTGCAGGCCCACCATATTTAGCAATGCATACATTGTTGCTCATACTTGATGAAAATACCCTCCCTCACACAGTGACTTCTTGCGCAGAGTGGGAAGCAGCTCAAGTTTTTAAAAATGGGGAGGAGATGGAAGAACATACCCATTTTTACATCCACACTATGAAATTAGTTTCTTCAGCTTTAAAGCAACTATAAGGAAACAGGATTTTTGGGGAGTGGAATTCATGCAACCTAAAGAACACTGGCACCGGATGGGAATTTTCGTCTCAATGCAAATAGCTACACCAGTGAGGGAGAGGATTCTTACATGTGATTTATATAAAATAATTCTCAACCACCCTTCATCATAAAATTTCAGGGCAATGTCATGATAATGGCTAGGGCAGGATTAAACCTTTCAGCCCTGCCTGCAAGGTCCCAATCCTTCCCACCACAGTCCCCCATCACCACAGCTATTTGCATGGGGTGGGGGGACACACATTACTGGTTAAATGCAAAAACAAACTTTCGTTTAGCCCCATCAGATTTCTACATAGCAACCTGGAGGCTCTCCTACCTACAACATAGCAAAATCAAATATTCAGGACTTTATATAGTCTCCATTTTCTCTATACCAGAAATGTACCACGTACCAGGTGTTATTGCTCTTTGGTTCAGCTGTCCACAAAACACATGCCAAGTCATTTGACAGAGCTAGGCACGCTTCAGATGCTTTTCGCATGCCAGATGGGTGGTAATGCAGGATAAGAAGAAGAAGAAGAAGAAGAAGAAGAAGAAGAAGAAGAAGAAACGAACTTACTTTCTACAACCAGTGCACCTTTTACACTGACATTACAGACATGGGGAAAGAAGCGGGTCACCAGGGGGTCCTTCATAAGATCAGATCACACACACCTATCTTCCAGTAATCCGGAATAACCGCCGATTATCAGCACCTGATTCTGCCCTCCGAGCACTAAAGCAGATTACAGCTGCCACTCCGAGCATAAACAGACAGCAACGCACCAAGAAACAAAGGAGAGGCGAGCGTGCCTTCGACGGAGTAATTTCCAGAGGGACCTACAGAGGGTTTTGAAGCCTTTCAGCCCGATACTACAAGTCTTGCAAGCCCCACCGTGTCCAACGGGGGCAGGCTCCCCGAGGAGGATCCCAGTCAACATGCCAAACGACCGTGTGAATGCGCCAGAAGCGACACCGCTTACTGGGCTGACACAGCAAAAACGTCCGCTGGCAGAGGGGATGCAAACCGGCGGATCACTCGACCCCATAGCTACATTGGTCGGTCGTCCGGCGGAGGAGAGGGGGCTGCCTGGCCTAAAGAACGAGCGAGGAAGATAGGCGGGCCTGGGCATTTATTTTTGCTGCGAAAGCATTCTCCCTCCCTCGCCCGGCTGCCTTTGCTGCACTGCCCAGCATCCAAGCAAGGGGTGCCTGTGCTGTGCAAGCGCGCCCTTGAGTCACTCCGGCCCGACCCTCCGGAGTCCGACCCCCGCTGCCCCAACATCGTGACACAGCAGGGCCCTCTGCTCGTCGCACGGTCCCCGATGCGCCACCGACCGGCGCCTGGGGGTGAGCCACGCAGGAAGCGCACCGCACGCAAGCGATGCCGCAGCGCCTTCCTCCGGCTGCCCTCGCCTGCCTGCCTTGCATTCCACCGAGTGAGTCTGCTCACTCCATCGCAGCAGCAGCGGATGCTGTCTTCTCTCCCCGCTCCTCCGCCGGCCTGTTAACCCTCCAGCCCCTCTCCCCACCGGCTTCCCCCCCCCCTCTCCCCAGCCGCTCTGCAATGCAACCCACCACCACCACCTTGCGCCGCACCAGCTCGCTCGCCTCGCTGCACCTGCTTCTTCGGCTGCGCGGCGGGGGGGGGGGCGTCCAACCCCAGGAATCGGCGCGCGCGCGCGCAGCGCCCCAGCACCACCACCTCGGCTCGGCCGGCAGGCGTCTTTGGCCACCCCCCCCCCTTTCTTTTCTGTCGATAGAACCTTAAAGGCAAGGGCCGCGCGTGATCCCCCACCCTCCGACAGAAAAGGGGTTGGCTCAACAGAAGGCCCTTCCCCGCCTCCTCGCACGACAAGTCACGCCGATGCCACCCAGGCGGCTTTGCGCTCCGACGACGATGGACGGAGATGGGGAATAAAGGCGGCAAAGGATCAGCCCGCCGCGTTCTGTACTTACTGGATTCTTGGGATGCGACCCAAAATTAGTGCAGAGTCGCGGAGAGATTCGCCTTTGGCTCAAATTAAGCGGCATTTTCACGCTATCCTGGCACCTTTGGGGATGCCTCCACGCCGCCCCATCCCGAGCAATGCTTCCCCCCTCATCCCTTTGCAAACGATAAAACAGAGCTTTTTCTAGAAAAGGAGGTGCCAGAGCTCACCACGAACTTCTCCCTTGTTCTCTGAGAATGGCAATGGCACCTACCTGAGAAGTGCCGGAGTTGAGGTCCTGTGAGCTCTGGCTAAAAAAAGAAAGAAAGAAAGAAATCCCTGGGCTTGCGTATTATGCAAACAGTAAAATATAATACAGACTTCTGTAAGGTGGCATCGGGGTGCACTTTGGCACTTTTAGATCCCACATTACTTCACATACATGGTCTCTTCCAGACAACTGTCAGAACAGAAGAAGGGCTGCTGGATGATGCCAACAGCCCATCTAGTCCAGCACCCTGTTCTCAAGAGCAGCCAACCAGTTCCCTGTGGAAAACCCACAAGCAGGATTCAAGCGCACTCTCCCCTCCTGTGCTTTTCCAGAAACTGGTATTCTGAAGTGACAAGAATTGTATACAGAGTTCCAAGTCCAGTTTCACTTTAGATGTGCATTATTATATTGGCACTCCCTTTCCTGCCAGAATTATGTACGTTAACAAAATCTGCCTTGTTCGCTGCGATGTCCTTGTTGAATATGTAGGTGCGAGCTGGTCTCTTAGCTTTGAAGCAATTAATCCATGATAGATGTTGAATTCTTTGGCATTTCATAGATAAGTAATCTTGCCACGTAACAACCAGTTTTGCTGGTTTTAAAATTAATACTTTACTTTGCACAAAACCTCCACCAAGGTTTTAAATTTTTTTAATGATGCAAAATTGCCTAGGGAGGAGATGGGTTTATGATGTCACTGGTGTTACCCAATACCTTCCTTGCTCAGATTTTCAGGCTGCTCCACTATAAAAACATCTACCATCAAGCCTGGCTTTTCAAGATCTCATTTAGAAAGCATGAACACCACCACCATCTATTTGAAAATGCCTTATCAGTCTTCATTGTATTGGGGTTGTTTGAAGTACCTGAAATAACCTTTGGAATGATTTGTTAAAGATAATGCAAACAGCCAATAAAGGAAATCCATGGGTCAAAGTTTAACTGGTGTTAGGGCGCCAACAAGTTGGCATGCTGAAGTGCAGCAGTCAGTCAGATAAGCCGAGGTCGAACAGTCCGGGTCAGAAGCCAGCTGAAGTCAGGTATCAGAATCTCCTTTCTTGGAACTTGAGTCCATTGGTTCCCTTGGATTCCAGTTCTGCTCTGCCTTAATGGAAGCAGTCCCCACGACAGCGGGAGATCGCTGGCAAAGGGAAAGCAAGGATATGTCACACACAGGAAGAACAAGGATATAGTTTGAGTTCCTCACTTGTAGTTTTATAAATCATTTAATGTGTCAACATGAATAGAAATTATTAATATTGCAGTTGTTGTATAAGGGATTGTTATGATGACCGGAACATAATGGAAATTAATAAGATTTAATAAGATTTTGGAATGCAGAAATAAAGAAAATCAACAAATCATCAAATCTAGCATGCAGGGAGCCACTTTATCTAAATTATATAATTCAGTATTTGAGTGATTGGTATTAATAATTGTATTATAAACTGGTATTGTTATAATAAAGCTATTATTGGATTGTAATTGAAAACTAATAAAAATTATTCTGAATTCATTGGTTCCCTTGAGAACAGGGAAAAACAAGCTTGCTCCATCTGGGAAACCCAGCCAGATGGGCGGAGTAGAAATAAATTCAGAAAGTGGTGGTGGGAGATGAGTGTTCAGACCCCTGGGCTCTCACTTGTGGGGTGCCTCAGGGTTCTGTCTTCTTCCCCCATGCTTTTTAACATCTATATGCAGCCGCTGGGAGAGATCATCGGGGGGTTTAGGCTGGGTGTTCAACAGTATGCGGATGATACCCAGCTCTATTTCTCTTTTAAATCAGAACCAGTGAAGGCGGTGAAGGTCCTGTGTGAATGTCTGGAGGCGGTTGGAGGATGGATGGCGGCTAACAGATTGAGGCTGAATCCTGACAAGACAGAAGTACTGTTTTGGGGGGACAGGAGGTGGGCAAGTGTGGAGGACTCCCTGGTCCTGAATGGGGTAACTGTGCCCCTAAAGGAGCAGGTGTGCAGCCTGGGAGTCATTCTGGACTCACAGCTGTCCATGGAGGCACAGGTTAATTCTGTGTCCAGGGCAGCTGTCTACCAGCTCCATCTGGTACGCAGGCTGAGACCCTACCTGTCCACAGACTGTCTCTCCAGAGTGATGCATGCTCTAGTTATCTCTCGCTTGGATTACTGCAATGCACTCTATGTGGGGCTACCTTTGAAGGTGACCCGGAAACTACAACTAATCCAGAATGCGGCAGCTAGACTGGTGACTGGGAGCAGCCGCCGAGACCACATAACACCGGTCTTGAAAGACCTACATTGGCTCCCAGTACATTTCCGAGCACAATTCAAAGTGTTGGTGCTGACCTTCAAAGCCCTAAACTGCCTCGGTCCAGTATACCTGAAGGAGCGTCTCCACCCCCATCATTCTGCCTGGACACTGAGGTCCAGTGCTGAGGGCCTTCGAGTGGTTCCCTCGCTGCGAGAAGCCAAAATACAGGGAATCAGGCAGAGGGCCTTCTTGGTAGTGCCACCCGCCCTGTGGAACACCCTCCCACCAGATGTCAAAGAGAAAACCAACTACCAGACTTTTAGGAGACATCTGAAAGCAGCCCTGTTTAGGGAAGCTTTTAATGTTTAATAGATTCTTGTATTTTAACATTCTTTCGGATGCTGCCCAGAGTGGCTGGGGAAACCCAGCCAGATGGGCGGGGTATAAATATATTATTATTATTATTATTATTATTATTATTATTATTATTATTATTATGAAGTGAAACCAACCAACCAACCATGAGCAGAAGTAAGGTAGCCAGGTGAAAAGGGGGATAGGGATCTTGCACCTTTGATAGTTGTGTAGAAGAGGTGGAGTTTGCTTGACAATCTACACCTTCATCTGCTATAACTCCCTGTTCTGCATTCCTATTGAAGATGCAGGAGCCCTGCCTCTGGCTACTCCATACAAAAGCAGGCCACACCACCAGTTTCATAATCTTCCCAAGGCAGCACTATGTTACCTGGCAAGTGTTTACTTCTAGTTTTAAGTAGGTGTGAAACTTTGTGTGAGAGACAATAAGCCAAAGTGATAGAGAAATGTTGAAAGGTTTAAGGCTCCTAATTATTTGGTTACCAGGTGCAATTAACTATGGCGTAAGCGACTGGCATCATCATTCTTATGATGAGAGATAATTTTCTCTTTGCCAAAAAGAATTTTGATCCCCTTTTCACAAGGAACCTATTATCCAGCTCTTCCTTATGTAATGTTCTATATAATCCTAAAAGAGGAATAAATTGTTTGACAGAGACCCCCTTGTGTGCTGTCATTCCTGACTCTGTCTTAAGGAATATGTTTGTTCGCCTACAAGCTTTAAATTATACAGGAGTAAATTTAAAGTAAAGCTAGTGAAGTGAAGTTCAGGCATCCCCCCCCCCACTTACCTGCGTACTACTCACGTGGCTCCGGGGAAATAAACAAATAGAATCGTACACGGAAATTCTGGGGAGAGCTGGGGAGTCCTCGTGGCTCGTGATCCCACGGCCAGACATGCGCAGTCGATCCAAGATGGCGGACGCGGACGACACCCCTCCCAACCGGAGCCAAAAGGTAAGCCTTTACAGCACAGCTATGGTGCGCTGCTGTTCGCTCGCTGCAGCCTTAAAACGCGGCGCCGGTCGGGAGGGGGCTGTGGGATCGCGCCCGCCATCTTTGGTGGGCAGGCGCAATCCCACAGCCCCCTCCTGACTGGCACCGGCACCGGAGCCACGCGCTGCTGTTCGCTCGCTGCAGCCTTAAAACGCGGCGCCGCGCGGCTCCGGTGCCGGCTTACAGTGGTACCTCGCCAGACAAATTCGTCTTACGAAAAACAGCCATAGACGAATTCGTCTCGCGAGTCAACTAAAAACTCGCAAAAAACTCGTTTTGCGAGTTTTTCGTTGTGCGAGGCATTCGTCTTGCGGGGTACCACTGTATTGGCAATGCAACCAGTCTCATAAAGTGCCAGGCATTGTACAAAAGGAAAAAGCCCAGTAAGCATTGCACAGGTTTATTGAGCCAAGAACAATGCTCTGTTATGCCTGCCAGCTTCTGATGCATTGATATGTCATTGGTATGTCATTATTATTATTATTATTATTATTATTATTATTAATGTTAGCAACTAAATAAAAAATAGTAGTAAAATGATCATTAATATCCAAGGGCGAGATACAAATTAAAAATATCCAATGGAAAGCTGCATATTTTGTATTCCACAGTCTTCTCCCCGCACACACCAAATTTCCATTTAAAGTTCATGTCGCTCTGCCTTCATATTTCTCCCAGGCTGAAGTACCACTTGTTATGTTTTGTGCTTTCCTTTTGTCACAAATGCTCCCATCTTCCTCGGTTTGCCTATTTCTGGAACACTCACATCTGTGCTTTCATTGTTGCTTGTGCCTTGACCCCAGAGCTATTTTGGAAGACTAAGATTTGCCACCTAAATGGAACTGATGAAAACCTGCCAGAGCCGCTGCTCATTTGCATTTGCAGGGTACGACAAAATATAGAACTGGAGCTGGGGTGCCAGTTCAGAATTCACCAAATGGGCATTTTCTTGCATGCCCCCCCCCAGCAGCGTATCTCCAGAAGATCCCTACCCACTTCCTGTTTGGCTGTTGCTCAAGAAGCAATCTGCGCCACATTTCTCTGCTGCTGATCTCTTATCTCTCCCCTCAGGCTTCCTCTCTGCCTTGGAAAGGATCATCAGAATAATTGCCAGGTGGCTAGAGAACTAGCAGCTGTTGCCCTTGGAAATTCCCTGTTGACTTCCCACTTCTGCTCTGAGTTTCCCTCGTGTGGTTTTGGGCTTCTCTACTTTTTCTTTCCTTCTCAGGATTTCTGTTTTGGGTACAAACACTCACAGAAGAAGGGCCCTGCTGGATTAGGCCCGAAGCCTATCTATCTCATCAGTCCCAGGCAGCATATTCAGGGACTGGCACGAATAATGGGAGTTGTAGTCCAACATCATCTGGAGGTCTACAGGTTCGCCACCCCTTCTTTACCATTTCCCCTTTGAGGGTCTATGGATCTAGCCATGAGTGTGGAAGGGACACAGACACTTGCCCTAGCTCACAAACCTCTTGCATGTAATTCTGGAAGGTGTTTCGTGCAGGGGTATAGCTAGGGGTTGGCTAGGTTGGCTCCCACCCAGGGGTGTGTGCAAGAATTGTGACTCTCCACTCTTGCTGGGAGTCCGCCCACCCATCTGCACAATCCCCGGGCCACTCCTCCTTTGCTCTGGGCAGTGGGGCAAGGCACATAGGCTCCTCTGGGCGCCTTGGCAGATGAGGTTGTTGGCATGGACCATCACAGCAGTACTGGGGGGGCTCCTCCCCAGTAGACCAGTGGCACTATTAGAAGAGCGAAAATTTGAGTTTCTGCTCCATGGTCTCTCCTGGCTTCAGAGCTGCGAATACATCTCCTTGCCAAGAGTGCAAAGTAGCCTAGGCACGCCTCTGGTTTTATGCTAGGAATTTCCCATAGTCCTTTCTGGAGGTCCTCTTAAGAGTGGGAGTAGTGGTGTTACCAATTTTGCATCATTGCCCCGCCCCATTGCCCTGATTGTTCACCCCCTCTCCTCTGCTAATCCAGGCAAAAAGGGTTCCAGGAGGGGGATGGAGACAAAGGGAATCATATGTATGTATGTATGTATGTATGTATGTATGTATGTATGTATGTATTTATTTATTTATTTATTTATTTATATTATTGATCATTAATTAATTTATTGAATTTGAATTTATTTGAATTTATTTATTGAATTTATATACCGCCCTATGCCTGGTGTCTCAGGGCGGTTCACAGAATAAACTCAAGATATAAAACTACAAAATACCTAATAAAAAGAAAAACCCATTTCTTTCCTTCTTGCTGACTGGATAGTAGAGGAGAACTGGATCCCTTTTAAAGCATTAGATTGGGTACAGTTGTGCACCATCTCATAGGGGACACTTTTATAGAGATGTGGATTGCTCCAAAATCTTAGTCGGGGTGCACATTCCCACTCCCTTATCTGTAATCATCATCTGAGGGGTCATCATGCGTTTAAGAGTGTTGCAGCAAACCAACAGTTTTGATTGCAGAGAATTGTTGTGGACCCGAAAGCGCGCGCACACACACACACACACAATATGGGGTGGGTCAGCATTTCTTATGAGGTGCAAGAGCACATCAACCAGTTCTTTATTAAGTCTTCTTATTGGACTTTGCTGTAAACGTTTCCGTAAATAAGGAACTCGGAACTCGGAACAAACTTCAGCTTTGTATTTTCCCATGAGGTTCAAGAATAAACCTAGTCAATTGTGGAAGTTGGCTCTCAATTCAGGTAATCCCCTATGGCAAAAAGTTGAGTTCCTCAGCAACAGATGTTAGTCCCAAAAATAGAGAAGTGACCTGTGGAAGAAGCCAGTGACTTCACCTTAATTTGCATGGCAATCATGAAATATAACAGCTAAATTCCACCGGGTTTTGCAGACCAAGTGCTGAGTGAGAGAAGGACACCTCACTGCGTTTTCTTTTGGCCCAGGTTTGAAAAGATGTTGTGCGTTCCTCTGTTTCTGCTTTTCTCTTTTCATGCAGCTCTGAGCCTTAAAATCTGCTCTTTCAATGTGAGGTCCTTTGGAGAAGCCAAGCGAACAAGACCAGAAATCTTGGACGTCATTGTAGAGGTATGTTGTTTGCTCTACATGATTAAATAAATACTTTATCTAGCTCATCTTTCAGGGTATTTTATCTTCACACAGCCAAGTCCTGCTAATGAATGGCTGAGCATTAATAAATCTGCTGTGTTTCTAACAGCGGAAAAAATCAATTTGCAGACCTGAAGCCATATGTTCAGCAAGATTTATTTACACATTAAATCTAGCAGAAATACAATGTTGAATGCTGTTGCAAATGAACATGAGGGATTATGGGAACATTTTGATGGGCAAGAAAAATTGTCCCCTTCTCATCTATAGTCTCATCAGACACTGCTTCGTTATTAGCATGCTTAATTTGTTTAATCACCACTATGAAGTACCCTGGTCTCATTAAGGAGAAATTACAATCACAAAATAAGTTGGACCCTTGCAGACAAAAGTGATTGCATTATAAACACCTTCCAAGTGATTTAAGCACTTGGGTACCATTCAAAAGCCTGTGCATCAGATGCTTGTAAACAAGAAAATACATCGCCTTTGCATTGCAACGAGCTCTGCTTGAAGCCATTTAGTGCTTCCAAAGAGTACAAGAAAATGTACAAATGCAACCGCTGTTATGAATCCTTCCTCTACCAGCAAATTATGAACTTCAAATCTTTTGTTTGTCAGTGACAAAATGAGGGCACATGCAGCATTTCGTGACATGACTATTTCTGTATCTGCTCGCAGACTCATTTCTGTAATTTTATTTTATTTTTAAAAAGTGGCCCAAAATGCTAATTTGGCTGAGTGGCTTTAAACCAGTGATTCAGCACATAATACATGAATGCTAAATTCAAGTCAGCAATTCCGATGCCTCTATGGATCTTCTGCCACCATTAGAGCTATAGTTTGTCCTTTAAACATAGGAACACAGAAAGCTGCCATATACTGAGACAGGTAATTGGTCCAGCCAATTTAGTATTGTCTGACTGACAGAGGATCTCCAGGGTTTTGGACAGGAATTTCCACCCCAGCCCTGCTTGGAGATGCTGTGGGTTGATCTGGAGACTTTCCACAGTCCTCTGTCATGGACCATCACCCTTCCCCAAATGAAGCCTGCCAATAGCTTCATACTAGAACATGCACAAGTTTACTCAGCGTAGACCCATTGAAGTTAATGAACAGGTCTAAGATAGGTTGATTGATTCCAGGGCTTGCTTTAAGCTAAATGCATTATTCTTCCCTGATTCTATATTTAATGTTTCCCCTCCCTCCAAAGAGCTCAAGACAACATGGGCAGGGGTGTCTCTCTCCTCATCCTCTACATTATCTTTGTCATTGTTTTATTTATACTTTCTATGTCTATTCAGGAGTTCCATTGAGTTCAATGGGGCTTATTCCCCAGGTAAAAGGGTATTGGGTTGCAGATTTATTTTATTCAAATCCTGCCTTTTCATTTTTTGGGGGAAAGGGGGGAATCACAAGGCGGCTTGCAATCACACAAGAGGACAATAAAATAATATTAAAGACAACATGAAATCCTTGCAAAATGCATCTCAATAAAACAGCAGAAACTCAGCATATAGCACAACACCGAAACAGCAATAGAGGAACATAGCAAGAAAAGACTGAGCTAGCCATAAAGCAATTTTTATCCTCATAAATTCTTTGGGTATGTTAGGCTGAGAGATAGTGACTGGCCCAAGTTCAACCAGTATGTTTTATTGTGGAGCAGCGTGTTAAACTGGGACTCCCCCACTCCACTCCAGTCTAAATCCAGCACACTAGCCACCATGTGCTGTTTTAATGTGATAACAAGCCAAAGAAAGGGTGTTTTCAAATGTTTCAAAGAAGCACCCTGGCGGTCTGTTTGAACCTGACCTGGTAGACTCCATTCTCCAAATATTTTGCCAGTAGACTACATCTCACCTCAGTTGTTTCTGCAAGAAATAGAGAAGGTTTGGGCACCTCAGCTGAGTGCCTGTATAGCTGAAATCTCCCCATAAGAAACCCATCTCAGGTTATTGCCACCTCATTTAGTGTTGGGGCATTCTGTCAAAATCTTGTGTTTATATTTTTGAGATGAAGTGCTATTGTTAATTTTTACTGTGTAAGCCCCCCTGAGGAAGTTCTGCTTTGAAGAGCAGCCTATAACTTGTTTGAATAAATGAATGAACTTATGACAATCATGTTTTTAGATCCAGTTACAGGTGGGTAGCCGTGTTGGTCTGCTATAGTCAAAACAAAATAAAAAATTCTTTCCAGTAGCACCTTAGAGACCAACCTGGTCTGAACAAAGACATTGGATTCTTATCTCATTATACATAACAAAGCTATCTTTAGCCATCTCACCCCTTGCCTTTCCCTGCAAGACTAATTGCAGCCTAGTCGGCAACAGGTTTCCCACACATATCAGCTGATCACCCATTCCCACCACCCTTCTGAGTAATACCCCTCCCCACTCCCTCACTATATTTAAGGATCTGGTGACTTCTGTTTCAGTGTATCTGAAGAAGTGTGCATGCACACGAAAGCTCATACCAAGAACAAACTCAGTTGGTCTCTAAGGTGCTACTGGAAAGAATGTTTTTAGATGTTCTTAATGTTTTGAATTGTTTTAATAGGTCATTATTCATCTCTAATTGCATCGTTTTGCCAGGGGATTTTTTTTGTCACCCAGAGCTCATTTGGGAGGGAGGTGGGATAGAAATTTAATCGTTAATGTAATATAATATAAATCATAATTGTATTCATTTATTAGTTTGCTGCTAATGGGTGGTAAGTACATTGAACGAAAGAAGAAAATATCAGTGGGCAGCTATTAGTGAATTGCTGTTTCAAAGGCACTTACTAGAGAGTAAGACCAACTGGACACACTGAGACTTACTTCTATGTAAATGTGCACAGGATTGCATGGCAAGTGATGTTTATGACTGTGTTTTACAGAAACAGGAAAGTACTGTCTGTTCTCAATGAATGCAGAGTTCAGAGGCATGAACCTGTCTGCGTGCATTAAGACACTTTAGAATTTTCAGTTACACAACCCTTTCAATCTCTTGGAACATCATCCCATTTCTTAAAGGATTGTCTCACAGTATTTATATAGTCTTCAACCCATTATTTTCCATGGCTTCACAATAGATGTGAATACCAGAAAATCAAATACTGCCTCGGCCATTAGCTTTGAGATATCTGGAATTCTAGAATACACAATATATTCTTATGCTGAACGGAATCAATCATTAATCGGCTTTATCTCTGTCTAAATCTCTTCATCTATCAAGAGCAGTGGCCTGCAGATGGGCTATAAACTTTCTAAAACATTTTTGTTCAAGTGCAACATGAATCCACATCTACCCATTTATCCACCTTTTAAAAGAAAAGTTTGGGGTTGTTGTTTTTTTAGCACAAAACTACTCTGGAAAATGGGGGAGCATGTGAAAACATAGAGGGATTGGCTAATCAGTGGCATGCACAGTTTGTGTTTCAAACTTGCAGAACCTGTATTTTTTTCCAGAGTATGGATTTAGAAAAGGATAGATGTGTTTGGACTGAACTTAGTGAGAGTGCTTCCAGAATATTCCTGCTACTCTCAGAATTTTGACTCTGGAGCTCTTGAGTACAGGAGCTGAAAGACCAGGGATTTTTTTGAAGCCCATTTCTGATAGGTGAAATGTTCAGGAGGTATGCAAAGCCTGTTCATTCTGGGAATTCCAAGTGTGTCAAATAAAGCATTCTTAAGAATGTTCTTTCTTTCCGCCTGCAGGTTATTTCTCGGTGTGACATCATGCTACTGATGGAAATAAAGGACAACAGCAACAGGCTATGCCCTTTCCTCTTAGAGAAATTGAATGGGTGAGGTGTGAATGTCAAATTTATTAAAACATGCAGGGTCAGATCAAGTTTTTTTTTGGAGAGAGTTGGGGTCTTGGGCAAAAAGCTTTCAGTGGGCCCACTTCTCAGCTGGCCCACCTCCTTGCTACTGTCATCGCTATTCATTAGGGCCAGGTGGCCCATGAGGCAGGATGAGGCAGACTCCTTTGGTGGTAGAGTGCCACAAGGCAGCACCCCCAGAGGCTCCCCACCCCGCCACCCCCACTAATGGTGGAGAAGCAGTGGTAGTTTCTGATGAGACCTCACAAGATCTCCTCAGAATCCACCACAGTTTCATGGGCACTGCTGCACGACCCAAGTAAGGGAGACTGGCAGCAGTGGCATCAGCTTCCTGTTTCACCTCAGGTGACTAAACAGGATGTCCCGCCCAGTGGAGGACCTACAATTTTGGGGCTCTGAAGCTTGAACTGTCATGGGAGGCCCCTTCGCAACTAGCAACGAGGTCTGGATAACCACTGTTATCTTCTTCAATGGGGTTGCTCCACAACAGATCACCTGTGCTACTGACTCTCAAAATTTGTTGAAGTGTATATACAACAAAAAAGTTAATAAATTTGAGTTGTGCAACTCAAATTGGGTCCACTAGACCCAAAATCTTTAAGCAATGTGGACTGAAGTAGCTCCTAGGGCCCCACCAGGATTAGAAGTCCTGAAGCTTAAGCCTCATGAGTTCCATAGTAGATCCATCCCTGGTGCTGCCCCTGCTGTTCATTCATTTGCCCAGAAGAAGAGGTCAAGGAAAGTGAAGGCTTCTGCTGCTGCTCCTCCTTGCCCTTGTCATAGTTTGTACACTTGGAGAGACTGAGCATGCAGGACCATAACACAGTGGTAGAGCACCTGCTTTGCATACAGAAGGTCCAAGGTTCAATCCTTGACATCACCAGTTAGGGCTGGGAATCTTCTTCTTTAGCAATCACTCGTAGCCGAGTAAGATTGTCTTCCATAAACATGGTTCTAAAAGTGAATCCATAAGTGACTGTGGAGGCCAATTCTGGATCCACATGTCCTTCTACAGTGGGGACATAGGTTTCCGGATGGGAGTTGATCATGGTGAGGGTTTGCCAAGCATGCCTTCCTCTTAGCGCGTTTCTCTCTTTCGCCCTGAGTTTGAGCATCTTCAAAGCTCATGACATCTTTGGCTGGGAATATTCCCTGCTATAAACCCCTGAGAACCACTGCCGGTGAATGAGGACAACACTGAACTCATTGAAAGGCAGCTTTCAATGTTTCTAAGGAGCAAAAGCTAAGAGTAGGAAGAGAAGGGCCAGTGGGCCCCTTCTGGGATGTAGGCCTCAGGACGTGACTAACTATGGCAGAGGAGAGGAGAATCAATGCTGAAGGAGGCCTCCCCTTTTCAAGCATGCTATGGTGGATGCATCCAGTATGGTGGATTAATTCCTTAACTCACGGTTCAGATCCCCTCACGACACATTGTTTGGGAAATCACTGCACTAGCCCTCTCGAGCGCATTTCTTTCTCTGTCAGAGATGGGGGACCTGTGGGTCTTCTTAGACAACTCCTGTCAACCCTGACCATTGGCCATGGTGGCTGAGGCTGATGGAAGATGGAGTCCAGCAACATCTGGAGGACCACTGGTTTCCCTTCCCTATGGTATGATAGTCCCCCCAGAAACATTATCCATGCTGCAGACCACCCCACGTAGTAGAGCAGGAGAACCTTGGGATGGACTGTGTCAGGGCAGAAAGGGGATTTTGCTCAGATAGTTAAGCGGTGAGTTTTTCCACATGCCAAAGCCAGAAGCATTGACTACTGTTTGTGTTTCACAATGGGGTGTGTGTGTTTCCTGTGTATTCTTTCAAATATATCAAAAATAATCATTTTTCTCCAGTCATTTGCAAGAAAAGTACAGTTATGTGGTCAGCAATCGGTTAGGAAGAAGGACCTATAAGGAACAATATGCATTTTTCTACAGGTAAGTGCATTTCGGAACTTTCTGCATGTGGCATTCTTTGGAAACTGCAAGGAAATAAGCTGGTGTATTAGCCTCCAATTCCCAGTTTAGATTGTATATCTCTTGGGGAATCTCTTTGTATACTTATTAAACTCTGTACTCTCTGATGATACTGGGTAATAAATAAGAATAAAATACTCAAAAAGGGGCATCTAGATTGGCTTGGCAGACTTGAGAGTGGTTGTACTATTGGGGGCCTCTCCAGACACCCTTTTTATTGCACATCCATGATGATTTGTGCTCACAATGCTATCGGTGCGTTCACACATGACTTGAAAGCATTGGATTTTGCAGGAGACTCCCACACTGAATCCAGCAAAACAACCCTTGGAGAAATGCCTATAGAGCACCCTGGAAGTGATGGCCTTATTGACCATTGACCATGGTGGCCCATTGGTCAAACAAGGATTTCTTCCAGTGCTACTCACTGTACAGAAGCAGTATTCATATTTCTTTCAGATATATGGATGTTATTGGATCCAAAGACTAGTATCTCCCATTTGCCTTTTGTCATTCAATGAATAAGCAAAAACTAACTTGCAACAGATCTTCTCACATGCAAAACTACTTTAAGTATCCTCACCAAAGGGTAGCCTCCAGACATTGGACTACAGTTCCCATCAGCTCCCAGGCAGCATGGTCAGTGGTCAGCAACGATAGGAGTCGTCGTACAACATCTTGAGGACACCACGTTGGCTAACCCTAATCTGCACTAACATCTCCTTGATGCATCACTTTTCATTTTATATTGCCCTCTCACAGCATCTCACTGGCTTCATGGCATCCAAGCATTAAGCTCTGAACATTTCTCATATATACATGCTTCCGTCTTTTAGGACTGTGGTGGGTTGATGCTTCTGTAAAAAACAAACAAGCAAGCAACCACATAACTCTGAACACATGATTTTCTGTTCCTGAAATGCATTTTCACCCCACTTATAGAGCAGAACAGTGGGTGTACATGCAAGGATTTCATGGCTTCAGGTAGTTGTATTACTGAGCAAGAAAATTTGAAATTATGAAAACTAGCTTGCTTTTTTCAGCATTTTCATTGTTGATTGTAGTCTTATCTATTAGCTACCAGTACCTTGTGGATCTTGGGACAGAAAGTCAGCCTATACATTAAAAAAAATGTCTAAACTATGTTTTTTTTTAAATAGACTGGAAAGAGAAGTTGCTGAATTGCAACTCATTACCAGACTTAAAACCATGGAGAGACCTGGTCTGAACAAAGACATTGGATTCTTATCTCATTATACATGACAAAGCTATCTTTAGCCATCTCACCCCTTGCTTTTTCCTTTGCTACCTACCTGTAACTTAAACTATTTTAGATAGCTGATATTCTGTCACTATGTTAATTCACACTGCAGATTAAAAATGGTGTCAGTGAAGCAAATCTATCAGTATCCCGATCTGCAGCCTGATGACGAAGATGCACTTTCCAGGGAGCCTTATGTTGTCTGGTTCTCTTCTCCAAAAACTGGTGAGACATTGCTGATCATGCACTATCCTCCTTCCTTCTGCATGTTTCATATCCCACAAGCAGAGATACAGGAAAAGGATGAGCACTAGGGAAGCCCCAGATCTTTATTTTAGACTCCACTGATGAGGTCCGAACAGCAAGCCTTAATGTAGGGCCTGCTGTCTAGGCAGCTTATGGGGCCAAGCCTGCTTAGCTTCAGGAGTGGAAATGCATTATGGGCCTTCATGGGATTCTGTGAGCCACAGAGAACTCTTCAATCCCAATTTTGCTGAGGTTACTCTGCAGCTTCTTTAACTTCATGATTAATCCACCCTTGATTGCAGCCTTTCGTAGAACCACAAGCATAATCCAGAACTCACCAAACGTTGACTTATTTGTGCCAACTTTAATTAAGGTCCTAAACATTAAATAAGTCAAGACTGTAAAACTCCAAGCATTTTGCAATGAGATCTGTTGACCTCAACATTTTCCAGCACTGCATAGCAGCTAGGCTTCTAAGCGTGACTGATGTCCTAGAGCAGGGGTCTGCAACCTTTAAGACCAAAAGAGCCACTTGGATCCATTTCCGAAGGGGAAAAAAAAAACTGGGAGCCGCAAAACCATTGCGACATTTAAAACAAATATAACACTGCATTTTATTTTTTAAAATCCGATTTAAATTTAAAAAAATCCGATTTAAATAAAAAAAATCCGATTTAAATTAAAAAATCCGATTTAAATTTTAAAAATCCAATTTTTTTAAAAAAAAAATCATTCATTTTTATCCACCCTGGGGACCACTACCAGGTCACAGCCTGATCCAAGGTGGGTTGCAACAGCATACAAATATTTGATTTGTTGTTGTTGTTTTTTTAAAAAAATGAGTCCTCAACTGCACACTTGTGTTAAATGTTTGTCCCATGTCTTATTGAAGACTGCTGGCTTTTACAATAATCTTAGTGTCTTTTACCCTTAATATTCCAGACCAGAGGCTATGTTCACCTCTTCCAACCTCCTCTCTTGCTAAATAAAGCACAGAATTGCACCAGAGAAGCCTGTGATGTTTGTGCTGACTTGCATACAGGTGGCTGTAGTAGTTCGTAGTGTTCAAACCTTTTTAGGGGAGTTCCCTGCTCCCTTAATGACAATGGCGATAGATTTTGCACATGAACACAGATCCAAGTTAGGACTCCTCTCTTCCATGCCAACAGGTGCTTTGTCAAGGCTCCCCTAACACACACTCAGGACAGAGGAAAAACTGCAAAACGTCCCGGCCTTGCTCCGGGGCGGAGAGAGACGCGCGCCTGCGAGAGCGCGGTCTGAGGCTGCGGCAGGGAAACAGGTGCTGCTTCCTCGACCATTTTTAAAAAGAGGGCTTCCCCCCTCGCCCGCCACCCGCCGCCCCTGGCCCAGCCCGCAGCTGCCTACCTCCTCGTCGCCTCGACGCAGCAGCCAGCAGCCTTCCGAGAGGAACCGCGGTCCCACGACCCGAGGAGTCCTGGCCTCCAGTGCCCATGCAGGAACGCGTCTGAAGGCCCCCTTCCTGCCCCCATCCCGTCCCGCCTCCCAGCTGCCTCTGGATGCTGCGGGGTCCCACATACCCGCCGACCCCGGAGCTCCCCTGTCCGCCCCAAGGCCACCTCCCACGCTAGGAAGACTCCCGGAGCTGGGCAGGGTTGGGCCCGCCAGGCAGGCTCGGGGGGCGGCCTCTCCCATGGGCGCCTGCTTCGGAGGCAGAGGCGGGGTCTTCAAAGTTCCCCCTCCCGCTCGCCCAGCTCCATCTCTTCCCGAAGGAGCGTGCGCGCCTCAGGCACGCTCCCCGCCAGAGCCCTCGGCTGAACTGCGCCACCTCTACTGCATCCCCACCGCCCCCGAGCCCCGCTGCCCCGCTGTTCAAGGCCAGGTGATCCTGGGTATGCCCCTGAGCAGCGCCCTCAGCCTCCGGAGGGCTGCCGGCCAGCTGGAGGGCGGTCGCTGCCAGCTGGAGAAGTGGGTGGGCGTATCCGCCCCGGAGCCGCGGCAGCCGTGTAAAAGAGCCGCATGCGGCTCCGGAGCCGCAGGTTGCTGACCCCCGTCCTAGAGCTAGATAGCTGGACATAGAAAACATCTGAAGATAGGGTGGTAAGTAGCAAGAGGAATGCAGTGTAGCACATGATTTAAATTGTTGAATTCCAATTCTCATTAATATGTTGAGGCTTAAAGGTCCGTACAATAATGTGCAGGGCTGGGTCTACAATTTTTGCCGGAGGGGGCAAAAGTCTGCACTGCTACCACCCCTTCTCTTGCAGCTTCATATAGTCTCCACTGTGCCTCCACAATGAGAGGATGGTGGAGGCACAGGCTTCCTTCTCTCAAAGGCACCCTCAGGGGACAGGACACAATGAGAGAAAATCTTTTCCCCCTCTATGTCCCATCCAGGCTTCCATCTCTGTGGTGGTAGTGATGGCAGTGGGACAACAAGGAAGGGGGGAAAGCGTTTTCCCCTGTTGTCTCCCACCAAGAGAATAAAGCCTGCAGGTTCATGTCCTGTCCCACAGCCACTTCTCACCTTCCTCTTCCTGGGACAGGCAAAGAGATGGACCTTTCTAATCAGCAGCAGCCTGCCAGACAATAAGGAGTCACCAAACATGTGCCGAGGCCATTGTGTACCCCTGTCCTCTTTCTCCCATACCGCAGGGCAGGATGCTGTTTTGCCGCTACCCCAACCTGCTGCCCAGGGCATGTGCCCCCTTCTCCTCCCCTTGATCCAGGCTTGAGAATATGCATATTTTGCAATGCTAACATGTCAACATCAAGATGTCCTTTTTCATCCCAGTTTTCAAATTGGATATAAGGATAGGATTCCCAACACACATGCTTGAATGGAAAAAAGCCCACATGCTTTGTGAGAGCAGTTCCACTGCAGATGCTAAGTGGTCCTTGGGTCTGAGCACTTAGTTGTATGGAAGGCCACCTGAAAGCATCTGTAACCCACTCAGATCTTTAAAGGTAGTGCAAAGTCTAAAACTGTGTAAATACTCTCTTTTACTCTGCACCCAGTGCACTCCCACCACTGGTTTGGGAAGTAGGGTACACATTGCGTTAGCCACAAACCATGCCTATCATGTATCTAGCTGTTCCTTTCTTGTGTAATACTGTACTGTCTTTTGGTGTGTTTTCCCCCAAACCAGCTTTGATCTTAATTGAGAAAAAGAACAACCTAGCTGCATTTTAAGCCAGTAATGGGTATACAGCCCAAGAGTATGGAAGGAAGGAAGGAAGGAAGGAAGGAAGGAAGGAAGGAAGGAAGGAAGGAAGGAAGGAGGGAAGGAGGGAGGGAGGGAGGGAGCTATTTAAGAGGTGTAGACCTGTATGTACAAAAGTGCAGCATGAGAATTGATGCTAAGCAGAATCAGAGACAAAATGGGCCTGCTAAGATCTGGAAACCAATCTGGGCCCTAACAACCAAACTTCTTATAAAATTGCAAAACTGAGTTTTGGAAATACTGAGTGAGTTTTGGAAATGCTGATCATCTTATTTTTTAATGTTTGCTTCTTAAGTGGTCAGGGAATGTGTGATAATCCCTCTGCACACAACACCTGAAATGGCCGTTCGGGAAATTGATGAACTCTATGACGTGTACTTAGATGTAAGACAACGCTTGAAGTCTGAGGTCAGTCACTGTTTCCTTGGTGCGTTTGTACTAAAGCTGTGCTGAATATCACCCCACCCCACCCCACCCCACCCCACCCCACCCCTGTGAACACGGGAACTTAGAAAGCTGCATTCTGCTGAGTCAGACCAAGGGTCCATCTAGCTCAGCATTCTCTGTGTTGACTGGCAGGAGCTGTCCAGGATTTCAGATGGGGGTCTCTCTCAGCCCTACCTAGAGACCAGGGATTGTGATCTTCCACATGCTAAGCAGAGGCTTTGCCACTGAGCTACTGCCCTTCTCCTAAAGCCATGTTGCTGGAGACAGGATTACTACTGCCTGTCATCCATACTAATGAATGAAGTCATTTCAGAATTTTATCTCCGCCTCTCCCTCATAATCACACACCATTAACTTCCTCCTTTTTCGTTTCTCTGATACTTCCCCATAGATCTCTCTTTGCACCTGAAGATCTATTGAGATAATTCTCAATGTGGTTGGCACACCCAGGGAAATTCATCAGTGACTCTGTGAGCCAGTCTGATCTGGGTGCACCCGCTGTCATGATAGGGTACCTTTGCTAAGAAGCTCAAAATAGATCACTTTACTTTCCCGGGGAGGTAGTCATACCTTTCTGCCCTGCTTTCTGCAATCCTATCTCTTCAAATTTATCCTTTCACAATCTCCTGCCCCACCCTGTAGAATTTCATCTTCATGGGAGACTTCAACGCTGGCTGTGGCTATGTTGCCAAGAAACACTGGAAGAATATCAGACTGAGAAATCACACTGAATTTGTTTGGCTGATTGATGACAAAAGTGACACGACGGTGAAAGCCAGCACCCGCTGCCCCTATGACAGGTAACAGCTGCTTTTAGAGCTGCCTCATGAACCTTCCATCTAGAGCAGTCTTTCTCAGCCTTGGGTCCCCAGATGTTTTTGGCCTACAACTCCCATCATCTCTGACCACTGGTCCTGCTACCTAGGGATGATGGGAGTTGTAGGCCAAAAACATCTGGGGACCCAAGGTTGAGAAAGGCTGGTCTAGAGCCTCTGCTAAGTCACCTATTATCTGCAGTGTTAGAAGAACTCTGCTGGTTACCTTAACAAAATGCATGTCGATTTACAACAGGTCGTTAATATTGTGAGGGGGGAAATGTGCACCTCGGCTATCTATGCATGGATAAATTATTGCATATTTGGTCTCTTACCTGTGTGACATCACATCCAGCTATTAATCTATGGATAACCAATCTGTGACAAGTGCAAGAAATGGACCTAGGCAGCTGAAGACTGTGGCTTTCCATCTAGCTTACACTGCTCCATTATTTCTTCAGAACATACACTGGAACGTAAGAGTCCTGCCAAAAACCTATCAGAGTCCAGCATCTTGTTCTCAAAGCAGCCATCCAGATGCCTAAGGGAAACTCACAAGTGGGACCTCACCACAACAGCACTCTCACCACTTACAATTCCTGGCAGCAGGTATTCAGAGATATACTGCCTTCAAAAGTGAAGGGTGGAACATAGTCATCATGGCCATTCATTTGTCTAATACTTTTTTAAAAGCCGCACATGGTGCCTATTTTGAAAGTGCAATCCATTGTTTACGTGACAGTGTGTGAAGACATTCTTCCTGTTCCTTGGCTCAGAAGAATAAAGCTATACCGATGCTATACTCAGACCCTCGGTGAGTGAGGAACTTCCCCTGTATGTGAAGACAGGCTCTGGCAGATTGATCGGACGAGACCAACAGTCAAGAAGGCGATTTCTGCATGTGCAGTAGAGGAAAGTGAGCGGTAGATGGGGCTCATCAACCTGGGAAGGTAGCTCATCTAGGAGAAGGAAAACTCTGATCCTAAACCTCTGCTGCCTTGTGGGACATCTTTGGGGGAAGAAAAGGCTGAGGGGTAAACCTTACACAAATCCAGAGAGGAGTCCCCAAGGTGGTGGGATGGTATCATATATGCCTTCTTTTAGTAGCTCCTGCAACCAAGCTGATGCCCAAAGTATTGCTCTACTTTCCTTTGGACCACATCAGCGAGGATGAGATGGGGGTCTTGTCACCTGGGCAGCCCAGGACCTCCATAAACACTGCCCAGGTTTATGCCTCAGGAGGTCACTTCGGTGCTGCTAACACAGCAATTTGACTTCACCCCGAGAAACACACTCCATTGTGTCTCAAGACAGACAGATGCCAACGAATTACCAAGGCACAATGGGCTTCATAGAGAAAAGTTTTTCTTCCTCCCTCACCACACTATTCATGGAGCTCCAATGGAGCTGAGTATTGGAAGATTTGGGACAGATAAAAGAATGTACTGTTTCACACGGCTCATAAGCTATGGAACTCGCTCCCATAAGAGGCAATGATCACCACCAACTTGGGTGGCTTTAAGAGGATTGGACATATTCGTGGGGAATGGCTGCTAGCCATGGTGACTATGCTCTGCCTCCACAGTTGGAGACAGCAGTGATTCTAATTGCCAGTTGCTGGGAACTGCAGGAGGGAAGAGCGCTCTTGGGCTTGCAGATCTCCCACAGGTATCTAGGTGGCTACTGTGAGAAACCCAGCCAGATGGGCGGGGTATAAATAAAATAATAATAATAATTATTATTATTATTACTATTATTATTAACAACAACATGATGCTGGGCTAAAAGGGCCATTGGCCAGATCCTGCACGCTCGTCTTATGTTCTTATATGTACTACTGTGTGAACTTGAATGCCACCGCCTCATACTTCATACCTGCCTCGTTGCACCCGTTTTGTTTAATGTGTTATATTCCATCATTCTTGCACATCCTACTGCACTATGCAATAACAAAAAGAATGAGAAAAACTGAAACCATTCTAAAATATTTAAAAGTCTACAAAAGAGTCAAAATGTTGCACCAGTGATCCGGGGATGCAGGGAAGCAGGTTAGCCACCACTGTGATCCCCCCATTGAGAGGCAGCACAGGCAGGGCCGTCTCGTCCATTTGGGCTGGGAATACCGGGCGCCCCCTCCCCAACCCGACCCGTGGGCGGGCGCTCGCACGCCGGTGGCACAGCCCCGTCTTCAAGCGCAGCGAGCGGGGGGGGGAGTAGCACGGCCCCGCCGGCGACCTCCCCCCCGCCCCCACGGGCGGCCAGGTGCTTGCGCCGCCAGCGCTCTCCCCTGGACGCCCCGGACGCATGCGGGCACCAGAAGGATCGAGCCCACCGGCATACTGGCCGCCCCCCTCCCCAATCCGCCCCCACCCCCAAGGGCGGGCTGTCGGCCGGGCGCTTGTGCACCGGCGGCACAGCCGCTGCCGCCCATGCCGGTCCTGGGCGGGCTGCGAGCCGGCCGCCCTCGCCTCCCGTCCCAGGAGCACTGGAAGGGCGTGCAGAGCCCTGCGCCGCTCCAGCGCTACGCCCCTCATCCCCTGCTCACCCACCCCCTCCCGAGGGGTGGCAAGCGTGAGAGGGAGGCAGCAGAGAGGCGGTACGCCGGGGGCGCCGGAGGGATCACTGCGCCACAGCGGCCGATCTCCTTAAGACGGCCCTGAGCACAGGCAAGTTAATTATTGCAGCTTTCGCAACAGAACCATTCCTGAGTTGCACATTGTCATCCTCCCTGTGCAAGCCCTTCGGCTGATTTCCAGACAGAAAACATTCGACCTCCATGAAGTCTGCTAGGTTAATCACCTGAACATACTGATACTCACGATGAGTTCATTCCCTGCTGTTGGCACAGCACTTTCCCGCCCTCTGCCCACACTGTTACCCTTGGCAAGATCACCTCCCTTCCTTTTCCCTGAAACAGCTGGCAAGCAAGCACTGTGTTAGATAGGAGTGTACTCCTGAGTCACAATCCAGCCTCCTTTCCCAGCAGTGTGCATCAGGTAGTGCCAGGATGGTTAGTGATGCCTGAACATAGACCTGTGAGGACGGGCAGTTCGAGAAAAAGAGAGAAATCACTTGAGGAAGCTCTTCTCCTGTTGTTGTTTTTGCACAAAGCACTGCACAGACGAATGTGTCGGGTGGGTGGGAATCCCTGTGGCAACCTACCTGCAGTGGAATGAACTTTACCCAACTGAGAGCAAACGTTCAATCCCTGAAGATCTCCAGAGGATTAGATGGAGAAAAGGGCTGGTATTGAGTTAGTAACTGCATACCTAAGCAGTGCTGATTTGGCGAGAGTCCCAAGGCCAATATATAGAGGCTGGAGGGGGGCCTTTTTGCTCCCCCCTGGGCCTGAGGTTCCCCATCCATGATCTGGGATAAGCAGCTGGCTAACCTTCATGCTTCTCAGAATTTTGACTTACCAAGTAAGACCTGACACCAGAACAAGAAAAATATCAGAAGCAGTCCTGACAACAAGCACCAAAGCTTTCCTGTATCTATGCAGCTCAGCCAAAAATACTTGAGAACCCTCTATGTTTGGGATAATTTTAATTGGTTATTCTTTTGTTTTTCCTATCTTTATGACTAATGGAAACTGATGCTCTATTGAGGCACTTATATTGCCATTTTCCACTGTCCTCTACCACCTACGGAAAGATGAAATAGCATCTAAGAGACAAGCTATTTGTGGATCAGCTTAATTGCTGAAGTTTACAGGCAACTCTCCTTGCCCTGCCTCTGGGGCAGTTGCGGATCCATCGTTGTGCTATTGAAACCCACCATGCTCCACTGCTCACCTTTTCTTTCTGACAGCAGCATATGTATTCTCCTCCTGCACAGCAGGCTAACACCCAGTGGTCTTGTTTTCTCCTCTTACAGGATTGTTCTCCGTGGGGATAAACTCATAAATGCTGTTGTGCCAGACTCAGCCGGCATCTTTGATTTCCAGAGGGCCTTTTTGATGACTGAAGCACAGGTTTGTGTAAGACAGGAATAGTCCACAAGCGGGGCGTTTTTGCGTTCTCGTCCTGCATCCGCTGGGGCTTGAGTCCATAACTGCGCTGCGTCAAAACTGAGGAAGCAGACCAGGGAGAGAGGCAGGCTGCCAGGCGCGGGGAAACAAGAAGCAGGTAGAGCAGAGAAGCAGGAAGAACCATGAGCCAAGAAATATAGGGAATCACATGACAGAATTCCAGGCCCATCTGCACAGATAGACAGGTGTGTGCCATGTGTGCAGCCAACATACTTCCATCACTTTATCCCCCACTGCGTTCGTCTACGCAAATCAGAGACTGGTGTGGATCAAGCTGTGTAAACAGCTGGAGTAACACAACTCCAATGATGGAGGAGCCAAGAATATGATTTATGTAGTACCTGCAGCTGCATTGGTGGCTAAATTGTGAGCTGATAACAAAATACGCCACTTTAGAGCTGTATTTTGGCAGCCTTTGGACGAATGGCCCACGTGCTCCATCAGCGAGTCCTGCCACTGATAGGGCACTCTGACTAGCCCCTTTCCCCTAGTGTCCTTGGGAGGAGATAGAGCTCAGTGGTAGAGCATCTGCTTTGCATGCAGAGGGGCCCAGTTTCATATAATTATAGAATCACAGAACTGTAGAATTGGAAAAAGCCCTGAGGATCATCTAGTCCAACCCCCTGCAATGCAGCTGTCCCATACGGGGATCAAACTTGCAACCTTGGCATTATCGGCACCATGCTTTAACCAACTGAGCTGTCCAAGCAGGACTAGGGGGGACTCTTGTCCAGAACCTGGAGAGCCACTGCCAGTCAGTGGGGACAATGCTGAGTTACAAAGACCAGTGGTCTGATCCTATGTTCCTGATCCTATGCCCAAGAGTGTCTGCAGGGAGGTAAACTTTGTGCAGGCTGCTACACATGCAAAGGACCCCATGTGCATCTAGAATCCTGATTGTGCAGGACACAGTGGCATAGTGTGGGCGGAGCCACAGGGGCAGTTATCCTGGGTGCAAAATTCTTAGGGGCACAAAATTTCAAAAGAAGAAAAAAATATTAATAAAAAATAAATAATAGTGGGCCCTTCCGCTCACACAGAATATCTCCCAATGTTCATGTGGACGGGCTGAGAGGCGGATTTGAGCTATGGCTGGTTGCTAGGGTGCCTTCTGCATGGGCTTTAGAAACATGACCACTCTCCCCTGGCCATGGCTGCCACTTGGGTTGGCTGCCAAGCTATTGCCCCTTCACTCCAGCCTATTGGCAGGTAGTGCCAAGGATACTTGCCTTGCCCCAGACACTGGCAACCCGTGCTACGCCACTGGAAGGATGTACAGATGGCAAGCATGGATCTAGGTTGTGATGTCATGGTCAGGACTACTCAGCACAGCCTTCTCACATATTGGCAGAATGCACAAGAAGTTCCCCTGAAGAAGGCTAATATGGGATGGGGAAACCCACACTAACACAGTGCATTGTGCTGCAGTCTTCACGATCTATTCCCTGTGCTATAATGTAGTAAGCTCTCAGGTTGGTTGCATATTCCAAATAGAATGGACTGCCCCATATGTGTGCTTGTCGGCCAGACGCATCCATAGCCTTCCTGAGCAATTCAGCTTTAGATGTTTGAAAGCATAGCAGCCAGATTTATTGGTGGCTTCCCTAGAATAAGTGCTATGCACCTCACTTAGGGGCTATCTTTGTGTGGCTTCATGTAGCAACAAATGGCAATTACTCAACACAGTATGGCATTTAAATATTTGTATGCAAGGGACAGGGTGTCCAATTAATCCACCTATTGTGTGCCTTACTCTGCAGGCTTTAGCAGTGAGCGATCACTTTCCAGTAGAGTTCCAGCTGAGAGCCAGCAGACATTCCCCAAGACGAGCAAGAGCAAGCAATCGTAGGCGCCTCTTGCAACAGGGATAGACAGGATACTGCTGTTCTCCAAAGAGAAAAGAAATTGGATGTCTATTCACAAGAAAAGAGTGGGTTTAGTTTTTGACCTTTTCCTTGATGTATATCGGCCTCCCATGTGGCCTATTTCACCAAAAATATGCAAAATGAAACTATTTTTATTGTTAAAAGCATTGAAGGTTAAATAAAATTAACAAGCTAAAATTAACTTTGCCGTAACCTGAAAGACAAATGCAGCGATGCAATCTGAATGTCTTAGCAGTATCTTCAGCAGGGGTTGTTTGGCGAAACAATTTGTTCAGAGTTGTTCTGCATCTCTGCCCGTTCCCAACATCAGTCTTCTGGCCAAAGATATTTTACGATCAAGAACTCAGAACGAAGCTACAGAAACACACTTTTTGCAATCGACTGACTCCAATCTTGTAGGTGCATGCACACACGTCACATCACTTCTTTGAAGTTAGAGAAATGTGAAATTGTTGATTTAGGTGGAACTCCAAAGGTTACCGAAATAAAAAACCTAGCACTGAGACACTGAGCATCAGCTCAACTCTCCCCTCAGATCAGATCCAAGAAGAATGTGCCCCTTTTCCACATCACTTTGCAGAGGGAGGAGTTTAACCCTCAAGAAATTTCATAAGCATTCTAATACATACGTTTTTATAAGTAAGCTTGCCTAACATAAGCAATTTCATCTGATGATGTGCATTTTTGAATATTTTCACTAGCATACACATTTCACACACACACACACACACCCAGAATATGCCTTTTCATGCACATAGAGAGCCAGTGTGGTGTAGTGGTTAAGAGTGGTAGACTCATAATCTGAGGAACCAGGTTCGCGTCTCCACTCCTCCACATGCAGCTGCTGGGTGACCTTGGGCGAGTCACACTTCTTTGAAGTCTCTCAGCCCCACTCACCTCACAGAGTGTTTGTTGTGGGGGAGGAGGGGAAAGGAGAATGTTAGCCACTTTGAGACTCCTTCGGGTAGTGATAAAGCGGGATATCAAATCCAAACTCCTCCTCCTCCTCCTCCTCCTCCTCCTCTTCTTCTTCTTCTTGTCTTCCTCTACATTACTTGGTTGGAGAACTTTGCCGCAAAATTCAGAGAACTGCAAATATTGAACAATGGCAGTGTTTCTGTTAGCATATGGTTCCAAGGAGTGTGAATTACTGAATATTCACCTTAAATAAAAACTTAATCAAGTCATCTCCCTCATCCTTAATCAAACCCAAATTCTCAGTCTGGATGAACTGAGAACATGCAAGTAGGTTGGAAAATGTGGGTATCTGATGCTTTACATTTGCCTTTCTAGATTATTGCAATTTTGAAGATGGGCCAGTAGAATTAATGTTGTAATGCTAGACTAAATTTTATTTCACAGCTTGATCTTGCTTGCACGATGTGATGTCCTTTGTTGGATCAATTAATATGCAGCATGTTGGAAGTGAGATGCAAGTAACACAGGGCTGTTCTCCAAGATCACAATGAAATGTAGCATTACATGGCAGGCTGATATGAATGTAGAAAAAGGATTGCCCTTAAAAGCAAAGCAGCAAAATGGGTGAGAGCTGAAGAGGAGGAACACACCTTGGTTTAGATCTGTAATCATGTACAGCCAGTCCCTTCCCACCCTCCTCTTTGCATATTGCAGGAAACCTGTGGGAGTGGAAGAAGCATCCTGAGATAGCTGGTTGGTGCATTTACCCTTTTCATTCATTCATTCATTCATTCATTCATCCATTCATTCATTCATTGCATTTGTATCTCACCTTTTTCTCCAAGGAGCTAAAGGTGGCATGCATGGTTCTCTCCTCACTTAACCCCCCACAACAACCCTGTGAGGTGGGTTAAGTTGAGAGGCAATTACTTGCCCAAGGTCACTCAGTGAGCTGCATGGCCAAATGGGACTCGCAGGTCCCAGTCCAACACTCTTAACCACTATACCACATTGGCTCTCTATTTTGATGTTCCAGCACTCGCTACCATGAGCCACAGAGTCCATGGTGCTTCCATGTGCCAGCCACATGGGCCAGCAGTAGAAGGATCACCATGGAGATATATTGAAAGCAATCCTAAAATGGGCAGGAATTGGAGTAAAAAAGGGGTGGGGCATCCAGAGGCTTACCGAGCCACTTGGCTGCCAGGGGCGGCAAGCCAAGCGGCACCCCCTAGGGGTGGGGCCTCGCTCCGTAGCATATGCACCATGACATCATGACGCATGCGCTACGGAGCGCAGCCCGGGCAGACTGCGCATGTCTGCACATGCGTGGGCTGCTGCGGACATGTGCAGTCCACCCAGACTCCCAAGCCACCACCCGGCTCTCCTTCCGTGCGGCAGCTGCTCACGTGGAAGGGCTGCCAGGTGGCTTGGGAGTCGCACTCGGGGGGGTGGCACAGAGTGTCACCCTCCCCAGGCTGGAACCCGGGGCACACCGCCCCCACACCCTGCCCTCGCTACGCCACTGGGGGCATCTCCTATTTTTAAATTTGATGGATGGTAGGATTTATATTTTCTTGGAAGTGTAGTCCACCAGTGCTGGGCAGCTGCACTGTACTTAGTGCTGCCTGGTAGGTAGAAATGGCACGTGGAAACAAGACCACGATGAATGATGAAAACATCAAAGGGCGTACACAAGGAATTACACAGAAATGAGCTGTCACCAAGTCTGAGCTGCAGTGATCTCCTATTCTTTGTTTTTATATCATTGCTGCTCTTTACAACTGTGGTGTTTGATATTTATTTATTTACCAAGCTTTTTATACTGGTTTATCAAAAAGAAAATCTCAAATTATATATATATATATATATATATATATATATATATATATATATATATATACTATAACAACTGCAAAGAATAAAAAATAAATTCATATACATTGTTCTATTTTGGCATACATTGCCGTGACTTCCCTCAGACCTTTCCAATGGCTTTCAGATTTCTGTCTTAATTATATACTTCTTAGTCTATCATTGCTTAAAATATCATATGTGGATTAATCACTAAAAAAGACCATAATTGCAATAATATTTCTACCTTTATCTACAAAGCTTCTTGAAGTCCTATAAATGTATTCAATTGAGAATTATTGTCTCTCAGATAGTTCGTAAATTTAAACCAGTCTTTGATGAATTTCTGGTCCCGCTGTTCTCGGATTATTCCCGTCATTTTGTCCAGTACTGCAAATTCCATTAATTTCACTGTCCATTCTTCCTTTGTCGGTATTTCTTCTTGCTTCCATTTTTGTGCCAACAAAATCCTTGCCGCTGTCACTGCATATTGGAAAAGCTTAATATCAAAAAGAAAATCTCGAAGTGATTACGATAAAAGCAGACATTTAAAATATTTCTCAGAAGTGCAAAGCACTGGTCACAGCACCAGTTCTGCACTTTTTATCACTACTAAAGACATAGGATGTCACCCAACTAACATCAGTGCAAGGATTTATGCTTTTGCAACAGAACTGTCCCTAGTTTTGTCCCTCTGTGTGCACCTCACAACCTCTCCAAATCTGCTCTGGAGGTTTGGGAGAACACCTAGATCGGATTAAGCAACTTGGTGCACAATGAAGTGCAATGGAAGTTCCTTTTTCTCTCTTTTCCCTGTGCCCCCAAAATGTGTTAATGGTCCATCCCCCACCCTCTGGAGCAGATTTTGCAGCTGAATAGAAGGAAGAGGGGAATACGTTCTGTTGCGCAAGCGGATATCTGCTGCAGAACTGTAGCATTACTTAATTTTGCCCCAAAGGAGGAATATTTGAACTAGCCAATGATATATCAGAGAGAGAGAAGAGAAATGTATTTTTTGTGTAGGCAAACAGCCAGATAGTAACGCAACAATGCCCTACTTGTTTTCTTACTTTTGTCAGCCAACCATATTCCTCTACATACTATAGATCAGGGCTCTAATGTGATTTCTTATGAGAGAAATATGGAGATATCAAATAACTACTTTGTTAACAAATAGGTTTCACCTCCCCAGACATCTCTGTACTGCAGATTTTTGAAATGCCATGGGAAATGGTCGTTAATGACTATGAGTATTCTGTTTTTCCGCCCTTCCCTCTGCTTTCTTCCCTACAAAATACAAAATTGTTCAACTTCCGTTTATATACTTTGGCTTTTGGTTCGGCTGTTGAGACATAAATATATGAAAGCTGACACAGTGACTCTAAACATGCAGTCTCCTGAAATCAATGCTCTTTAACATTTAGTAGTTGGGGAATGCAAACAAGACACTGTTTTTAAAAGGAACACGTACTGGCACATGGAGACAATTATCCCATAGGGAGGATGTGCTCAAGCTAGGACAATGGAAGATCTTGATGGGGAAACAAAACAGGAATAGACAATTCATGACCTCCTCTTGTCTCAATCCCCCAAGACTGAAGACAGAATAATGATAAATATAGAACATGCTGACTAGCTCACACCAGACCAGATAGGTTTCAATTACAGGTTCCTGGACAAGAATTACCATGATCTCCAGACCTAATGCAGCGATTCTCAAAATGTGGGGTTGGCCTCCCTTAGGAAAGGCACATTCCAGGAAAAATAGGATTCTGAGACAGGGAAAGGACTCGGTAGTTAGAGCACATGTTCTGCATGAATCATACAAAGTCTGAGAAACTTGACAAGATGTGCAGAGTTTCTCAGAGGCTATCAGAAAGAAGCTATATGCATATCACTCAAGAAACCACAATCAAATGAAAACGGGTGTAGTGAGCTCCCAAGTCCCTGATTCAAATCTTACTGTAGGCACAAATTTACTAGGGGTCATAGGTATGCCATCACTTTCTCAGCCTCAGTCTTCTCTCCACCACCACCAACTGGCAATGTGGAGATAATTACAGGTCTGTTGTACAAATAACGGAGATATTGTGTGTGATGTAACTTAAAATGTGCTGTACATGCGGGTCCTCCTTACTGAACACAATCCATTCCCACAATCATTTGGTAGACACCCACCCCCACCTTCCCCTCCAACGGTTTCTTTCTGAAATGTCTGCAGCCAACCAACAAAGAGAGACAAAGGGGGGAATTTATTTTTCCAATAGCTCCTGCTCTCTGTTTCATCCAATCTCCCCCTCCCTGAATGGTTTCTGCCCAAAAAATGGCTGCCGCCGACCAGCAAAGCAGAAACAAGCAAGGAATTAAGGAAGTGGGCCACCTGTCTGTTTGGATATCTGAATCTTAATCTGGAGTGTATAGCAGAGTTTTGGGGATAATTATGTTCAGATAAGTGACCTTTTCCATAGCGAGCATGCAGATAGCAGAACCTGCTTGTATATAAAATATTGTCATAATCACCACCACCACATTTCTTACACAGCCTTCGCCAGCACGTCCCATGACAGGTTACAACAATTTAAAATTCAGTATTTTAAAAAAACAGCTAAATGACAGTCACAGGACTAGGGTGGGTCCTGAAAACACACACTTCAGGTGTCAAAGGTCAGGGTAAGAGAAGAAGAGGAGGAGGAGGAGGAGGAGGAGGAGGAGGAGGAGGAGGAGTTTGGATTTGATATCCCACTTTTCACTACCCGAAGGAGTCTCAAAGCGGCTAACATTCTCCTTTCCCTTCCTCCCCCACAACAAACACTCTGTGAAGTGAGTGGGGCTGAGAGACTTCAGAGAAGTGCGACTAGCCCAAGGTCACCCAGCAGCTGCATGTGGAGGAGCGGAGACGCGAACATGGTTCCCCAGATTACAAGTATACCACTCTCAACCACTACACCACACTGGCTATACCACATTCATCATGAGGTTACACCACATTCATCATGAGGTATTTCATTATGAATAATGCTGTGATATACTAGAAGGGCTGATCACACCACTAGGTGGAGTGAGTTTGTTGCCCAGGCAGCTGATTTTGGATGCAATGGTAGCAAATTGTGATTTCATTTATTACTGCTGTAGTTTTATTACTGGGAAGAGACCCTGTGGCATTTTCTGCCAAAAATAATTGGACCAGCCTTGGGTACTATGCACCATGAATTTGAGGGAAAGGGCAGTACTTACTGTTCTCCTTCTGTGTGTCAGGGCAGCAAAGGCTCTGTATTGCAATCAGAATAAATGTTTGCTTCAGATGGGACGTTGCCTTCTTCCGGTGGAAATGCAACCAAGCAAGAACTCAATCATTCCCTGTACTATTGGTCTAGGACCAGAGACTTCTTTTGTTCTCATATTTCAGCAGGGGGTAGCTTTTAAATTTTCCAGTGGCTTCTCTACCCTAAAGGATTATGTTGCAACCCACCGTGTGATCTTCAGTATATAAATTTAATAAACAATGTTGTTGTTTAGTCATTTAGTGGTGTCCAACTCTTCGTGACCCCATGGACCAGAGCACACCAGGCACTCCTGTCTTCCACTGCCTCCCACAGTTTGGTCAAACTCATGTTGTAGCTTTGAGAACACTGTCCAACCATCTCGTCCTCTGTCGTTTCCTTCTCCTTGTGCCCTCCATCTTTCCCAGCATCAGGGTCTTTTCCAGGGAGTCTTCTCATGAGGTTGCCAAAGTATTGGAGCCTCAGCTTCAGGATCTGTCCTTCCAGTGAGTGAGCACTCAGGGCTGATTTCCTTCAGAATGGATAGGTTTGATCATCTTGCTTCTCTGAGTTATTCAAGCCGCTTCACCACGACAAGGCAGTGATCCATGAAGGAGTAATACAAAATGATAATTAATAAATAAATAGGCCAACCACCGTAAGGCATACTATATCCTTTGGTCAAAGCCCTTCCTGAGACTTTAGGAGGGCATTGTGGGAAGAAAACTTAAATGAATTAAAAAATCTTATTTCCTTGCAGCTCTCAAAAGCAGGAGGATTTATACATCTTGTTTTATATATTTTTTGTATCACATTTTCCCCACCAGGGGGAGCATGAAGTCCTTGCTGTTGAAAACAAGGCAACGATTCAGATACAAAGCATTTGATTTATTTTTCTGACAAAAATTCAGGAATATTTGTTTGGTCTGCGTTTTGTTTACTTTGGGTTCCCCTGTGATTTATTTTCAAGCTCTACGAGTGTGTGCGCGCACACACATACATATACATGGATAAAACCACGCTTTTACAAGCCCCGTTGTCCTCTGAAGCCTCGCTGGCCAAGCCCAAGATGACAGCCATTTTTTCATTAGAACAATCCTAGCTGAGCAAATACAGAGCTCAGATAGGAAAAACTGAGGGCTCAGTACTTCTGACTCAGGACAAACTCCCATTTTCTCTAGTGAAGTCATTTCCTTGTGACTCGTCTGGGAATATCCACAGATAATGGTTTACAGAATTTTGTGTGTGTCAACAATGAAATTATTCCTCTAAAATGGCTTCATTCCACCCCCGAAGATGCCAGAAATGCACAACCGCACCTCTCTTTCCATCAAAAAGCTATCAACTCTTGGTCCCCACAGTGAAATACATTCACATTTTAAAATAAACAAGTGCAGTTGATGTGGCTCCTGTTTGTCTTCCATGGGGCTTCTCTGCTTGTTTGCCATGGTCTCATTTCTTTGTTTATTCACTCAAATCAATGTTTGGGATTGTTTATATATTTTCGTCTATGTTGCATTGTGTTGAAAAGCTCCTTGCTTATTCTGTCTGCCCTTGACTTCACCGGCTAACTGGAAAATAAATAACTGTCCATTTGTAGCTGGGCTTGGTGGGCAGACTAATGTAACTACACAATGTGAAAAAGATTTGAGGCATTCATAAATCAAAGGAAGGAAGGAAGGAAGGAAGGAATCCTAACATAAGCTTTGCTATGTTTTCATCACACCACCAAGCTATGGGTCATATTCACTCAGTGTAAACCAACTGAAATGAATGACCATGGCTAACTTAAGTCCATTCATTTCAGTGGGTCTGCTTTGAGAAGTTGAATACAATCCTATAATCCCCATGCTTCAAGGTAAGCCAAATTGGCCTATAAAAGAGATACATTTATAGTTTTGACATGACCTCATTGTCCTTCTTTGCAGAGAAAAGCACTATATTCAGATATCAATGATTTTAGCAGTGAACAACCCACTGTGGAAGTGCAACTCACTGTGTTTGTATTTCTAAACAATCTTATCTTCTGGATCAAGCTCAGGGGAAACTAAGGTGGAATCTACACATTAAAAAAAAACACTGTGAAAAACATTTTGAGAAACATTGAATTTTGCAAAGCTCACTTTCGCCTTCTAGTGTCACATTCGTATATTGCACTCTACAACACATTTAAAATGTTTTATTTGCAGCTGTGTAGCTGAGTCCCACTCCTGCCCACCTAGCAGTTCAAAAGCACGTCAAAGTGCAAGTAGATAAATAGGTACCACTCCAGTGGGAAGGTAAACGGCGTTTCCGTGCGCTGCTCTGGTTTGCCAGAAGCGGCTTAGTCATGCTGGCCACATGACCTAGAAGCTGTACACCGGCTCCCTCGGCCAGTAATGCAAGATGAGCGCCGCAACCCCAGAATCCGACACAACTAATGGTCAGGGGTCCCTTTACCTAGCTGAGTCCCAATTCCCTCTGTCTACAGCAGAAGTCATTTGTGTAGAGTTGGTTAAGAATGGGAGAGCATTTCAAATTAGTTTCATTAAAGTACAATCGATTTCATACATTCCAAAACAATGTCAGCGCCAAAACAAGTATAACCATTGAAATCTGCACTTATCTGAATTTTTCAAGGGAGTTCTCCAGCCAAACAATATTTACAAAAATGCATCTATTGCTGGAAATTATGTACTAAAGTGCATTGTATTAGGAGAAATCACTAGCAAAAATGCATACTTTAGTCAAAGCTGTATACAAATATGTGTCTTAGGAGAAATTCACACTAAAATGCTGAATAATTTTCATGATCCCCCCCCCCAAATTCCTAGTTGCTGCAGAATTGAATTTAAGAATGAAAAACTGAAAAACTGAAAGAAACAAAATTGACAAATCCTTCCATCCCTAGTGCTGATTGGGCTGTAGATGTGACATCATTAATCCACCTCCCATAAATTTATTTCCCATGTTTTAAATTTTATTCTCCTGTTTTTAAGTAACATATTAATGTATATTCAACCGAATAATGGAACAAGTTCTGATTACTCACTCTGGGTTGCCTGACCACCAAAGTGGAGAATAACAACCGAGAGAGTCTAGAACAGTCTGGAGGAAACTGAGGACCTCTTACGGCAGATATGAAGGCTCAAATCTCTGTTTCTGAAGCAGGAATTAAAAAAAAAACCACAACAATTAGAAATGAGAAGAATAAAACTAAGCAGTGTTAACTTGTTAATTTTAATCAAAACCATAACTTTTCAACTGCTTGGCCTTCAGCCACCCAGCCACAATGTGCCCCCTTGTCCTCCTGCCATTCATAGCTCAGCATAGCCCATGAGGACAAAACAAGCAAAAAGTAAGTATATCTTGCAATGCCAAAGTAAACACAAGTGTTTATTATTTTTTGCTGGAGCAGAAATGTCAAGGATTCACCCGGCCTTTTCTGTTCGTAACCTACATGCCCCTTGTAGATACATGAAATATGTCACCTCTGCAAATTGTATACATCTTGATGTATTAAGCGGGTGGGGAAAAGTGAAGAAGAAAAATCTTTGTGTGGCCATCGAGAAAGGTGGTGTTGATTTTATGGTTGGCTGCTGCTAATACCACCCAGGTTCTTATTTCAGGCTGTAGCCATATTTAGTGCACAGATTTCTAACCACATCTTTTTCACAGTCCTGTAACAACATATAGTCTTTTAAAAATGTACCGGTATATAGATTAAAAATGAATGAGCCATTGGAATGAACACAGGTGTGAGGATCGGAATAATTCCCCAAACTTTCCACAATGTGGTACAAATATTAATTCTGTCTGTGTAAAATGTAATATTCCTTTTCTGGATTGAAACTATCCCATCTACAGCATTATGTGTCACACCTGCATCCTTCAAATGGCTCAGTGCAGTATACACTTGGTTCTCATTTTGCCTCACAACAACCCTGTGAGGTAGGTTAGCAAAGGCTGCAATCTTAAATGCACAAATTAATAAGTCCCATCAAACTAAAAGGGAAACATACAAAAGATTGCTCTGTAAGAGGATTATTGTTACATAGGCCATGACAGTATTATCCACACATTCCACATGGAGAAGCTGAGGCTGCAAGATCGTGCCTGGCCTAAGACACCCCTAGTGCATTTATAGTTGTGACATTTGAGCCATTTAGTTCTCAGCTCACATTCTTGGGTATGTTTATGCTATGTGAAGTTTAAAATGCTTCTAAACCTCTCCCATTTTCTTTGTGCAAATATTTGATCATTGTTAACACAGAAGAGAATAGTGGTTTCTTTTTTAATTGTGTATGAGCGTTCTAGACTATAGGCTTTACTTTCAAATTACAAACTCACTGTAAACCTCATGGTGGGGATTACCCCACCTTCGGGATACACACGTGGCAAACCTGGAAGAATATTTCCGGGTTTCGCCGCACACGCATGTGCAGAAGCGCTCTACATGCTGCATGCATGTGCAGAAGCACTTTTTTGCGCCATGCATGTGCGCAGAAGCGGCACCTCCAGTTGCGGAAACCTCAGGATTCTACCGGAGCTCCAGAACGGATCCCGTCCACAACTGGAGGTACCACTGTATATTCTATTTGTGTAGGGTGGTCTCAAATAAATGTGTCACAACAGCGCATGGGTTTCCATTTGGGCAATGGGGCTTTCCCCAACCCTCCAACCCCTCCCCAGATCTGCTCCAGGGTGTTGGCAGAACCCCTAGAACAAATTTAAGGGGCACACAGGGTGAGTTCCATTGTTCAAGCAGAAATCTTTGCACTAATAGGGGTGTGACTTAGCCCTTCTTTGAATATAACCTTTAGTCACTAGGTGGCACTAGGCTTAGTTGTGTCTGGACGGAGTCAGGAGTTTCCTCTTGCTGTTTTTCTTCTCTGGCTTCCTGACTAGTCTGACTTCTAAGCCTCCCATGCAGTTTCATAGCTAAATGGGGATTAAAAATCTGGCTTCCCACATCCAAAAACAACACTCCTGTCATTCTACTAGTGACTCCTCACAACGCCCTTCCTCCTGTACAAATCAGCGCAGCTTCAAGCCCTCACCACTATAAAATGCATGTGCTATTTTATAAAATGAGGCTAAAATACTAAAAAGCTTATTTGCTATAGCTTCTATGTAAACCAATTAGACAAATTAATTGCAGGATTTGATATAACTAAAAGGCCTGCTTCTGTTAAAAAAATTCCTGTGCAGGAAATACTACCAATTCTGGGAAGACAAAACAAATAAGCAAGCATGTTTCAGTGAAGCTGTTTTGATAACCTTTTAAAATAAGTGGCTCACCGTAGATTAGGATGCCAAAAAATAGTTTGGCCCGATCATGCTGCTTCCTCCTTGGTCCATATTTCTGAAGGGATCTCCAAAGGAAGCTGTGCTTAACTTAGAGATCACCTCCTTGTTTATTTCCCATCATCAAAATAATATTGCACTCTCAAATACAAAATCTACGTGTAATGTAGATGTCATTTCCTAGCTGAAATGCTGCCTAAGGTAACATAACCACATAAGGCAAGCCCTGCCGTTTCAGATGTGGGGCTCATTCAGACAACCAGCTTATTGGGCATTCATCCTGCTCTGCTTGTGCAGTCTTTATGCAAAGGTCGGACTATGTTCACTTTTTACTGAGCATTTGTTCCACTTCGTTTGCAGGGCAGTTATATGACAGTGTTAATCCTGATTTGCTTGTGTGGTGGTTGTGGATCTTCCTGCGAATCAATCATTCATCCTGCATTTGTATGCATGTATAGAAATTGCTGGGGAAAATAAAATCCTACACTTGCATTCCCAGAAAATGATGTGTTCTCCAAAGTACACTGGCTTTGCACGGAAAGAGGGGCTCCCTGTGGCTTTTCCTTAACTTTAGGGGTCTTTAGAGGAAGCGAGTCTTTAGGGGAAGAGATTTCCAATGGCCAAGCATGAGAAAGGGCCATAGCTCAGTGGTAGAACTTCTGCTTTGCATGCAGACATTCCCGTATTCAATCTATGACAACTCCAGGTACAGCTAGAAAAAAGTAGTGTCTGAAACCCTGAAGAGCTGCTGCCAGGCAGTGCAGAGAATACTCAGCTAGATGGACCAGTGATCTGAATTCAGGCAGCTTCCTACATCCATATATACATCACTCGGAAGATGTTTTTTATTAAATTGTTGTTTGCTAGTCAGGGAGGGTGTAGAATAATGAATATACTGCTATGTGTCCTGAGCCCTGTCCAGAGAAATGCAAAGAGATGGTGAAGCCTAAAACCAAAATGAAATGGAGTAAGTATGGGTCTAGACGTAGCCTGTTATTCAGTCCATGGATCGGCATAAGCTGAATCGCAGGACTAAGTTGTGGTTTTGCTGAGAGCAGATAAAATATCAGCAATATATATCACACATGGACTGAAATTTTCATCCCTTATTCCCTGCTGGCCCATTGGACAACATTCCTGTAGTAAATCACAACACTGAAAGTATATTTCATGTTGCTATCAAATTTCAGTCAAGTGAGACATAAGACACTATGAAATTATTCGCATATACTTGAAAAAGAGCCACCTTTTAGATGCATTAGCACACATAAATTTATGGTTCCATTCACCGAATTTATTTTGCAGCACTCTTGTTTTATGCTATTTTGTTCTAGTCAAGTGGTCTCTGTGGAGCAGTGAGTCACTGGATCTCTTCGACTTCTCAAGCAAACAGAGCCAAGAAAGAAAGAAAAATTATCACCACCCTGGTTCCGGATCAAATAGGGAGAGTAGCTGAAGTTACAAAGTCCATTGTGTGAGTGTATATAGAATGAGGGTTACACAAGCTGTGAGTTGCAGCAGCACAGTTTGTCTTGGCTCCAGGGAGCACCTTCAATTCTTCGGGTATCTCAATTTTCATTTAAAATACTTGTATGTCACAGCTGTGGAGACAACTTTGAAAACCATGCCTGCCTTATGCACCCTTAAAAGCACGAGCACCCACACAAGCCCCCATTTTAATTTTAAATCTCATGTTTTTCAGCCAGGCTTGTTTGAGCTGCGAGTAACAACGGAGCTTTTGTTCACTCTTCTGGCTGTAACGCAGCAGTTGGGAGCCATGGAGGCCTGTCAGCAAAAAGCTTTCGAAAGAAGGGGCATTCTGAGGCAGTCACGACTATTCTGTGGAGTGGGGAATCGCATATCTGAAAATAACCCTTAGAAAAACAAGGGAATTCTGGTAGCCCCAGGTTCACCTCACTTGGGGGCCTCTGTCCCCTGCAGGCAGCAACCTTGGGCTCATAGATCATATTTTCTACTCAATCTGAGCTTTGCTGTGGATATGACACACAGCAAAGCATGGCTTTCTCACATTATATTTTCAAGAAACCAGGGTACTCTCACAAGTCAGTTACATCCATGCCTGAAGACCTTTAGGAAAAACAGCACAAGCCACAGAGCTACCCATCTCCGAGGGCTGTGTCCTGTGAATTTTTGCTCACCATTAGTTCGTTGTCTCCATGACTGATCAGCTGATCAGCATACCTGTGTATGACATACACATAATTGCAGCTATAAATTCCTCATAGTCTACCTTTATTATACAAGTGAATGATGGGTTCGCTCCCATGAGTGAAAATAGTAAAGTCATTTTGGTACTCCACCCAACGTCTAAGGAACAATACAACAGTTCACACAACCTCCAAGGAAGAATATGATAATGTAAGGTAAAGGCCCTGACCATTAGGTCCAGTCACGGATGACTCTGGGGTTGCGGCGCTCATCTCACTCTATAGGCCAAGGGAGCCGGCGTTTGTCTGCAGACAGCTTTCGGGTCATGTGGCCAGCATTACTAAATATGATAATGTACCCAATCACTAATGGAGCAGACTTGGTCCATCTATTCCTATACTGCTTACTCTGACTGGCAGTTGCCCTCCAAGGCCCCAGTCAAAGGTCTTTCATATCCACTACCTGGAGAACTGGGAATACTTTGTCACAAAAGTTTTTGTTACAAACCTGCACCCCTTTTGAATTTCAAAGCAGTTCTCTAACTTCATCTTGGTATAAACTGTGACAGGTGCTTTAAAAAAATATCAGCCTATGGCAGGTCTTCTTTCAGGGTGTCACCACAAAAGAAACTATCACAAGTAACATCACAACAGCCATATGAATTAATTGACTCTAAATCAGACTCTGGTTCCAAATGTATGCAAGGTTGTATACACATCCTTGACACAGAACCCAGTAAGTTACTCTGCCAGAATGATAGGTGCTGTGCATTTATTACACAAGAAGCAGTGCTACGTGCTACAGGGAGAGGAAGGCTGGAAGCAAGTTCTAAATCTGAAAGAGTAATTATGGAGGGAAGTAATTATAGAGGGTTGTCTGATCCAATACCACAACAAATATCCATGCTAGGCAACATTGCACAAACATTTTCCACATGTCAGTTAGCAATAATATTCATGACAGCTTGTCAGTTTTTGATGGATGATAGAAGATTCCATTTTTGAAGTAGAAAGTATCCTTTACAATTCGGGATTTGCCATGAATTGGTGTCCTCATGTCCTTAACCACGTCTCCTGGAAAAATAAATGTAATTGAGCGTTACAATTTGCATGCCTAAGATACAGGTAACCTAAAGCCCATTTTGAGCAGAATGCCGGCTGCCACATGATGTGATTTTCAGATTCCCTTACAGAACAGTCACAATTTGTAAACTGATAAGCAAGCAGCAGTATAAACCTCTCATCCATTTCCTGGATTTGGTGAAATCATCACCTTGCATTTAACTGACTCACCATGAATTCACCACCTGTAGCTGTGATGACTACATCGCCTTCCTGGAACTGCTCAGGTAGTTCCGCCTGCGTTTACAATTGGCTAAAGCCAACATGTGCTCTTAACTGAAGTAGAAATCACTAAAACCTGTTTGGGTCTTTTGGAATGAGATCTGAAGAGCTGCAATACGTTACAGCTCCCCCTGAACAAATCTTTGCTCCACAAAACAATAATGCACGAAACAGCAGCTTAGTTCCACTATTAATAAAAGATATAAACGCTTAGATAATGGCAAACTTTTTCCCTGTCTGTAATAGCAGCAGACTACACAGAAATTCAGCAGGTGCACCCTTGCCCATCATTTTATCTTAAAAGCTTCACCTGCCTAATTTCTACCATTCAGGGGCAGGCAGGCTTAAATGTGGCTTCCCCCTCCTTCCATTTTATCCCCACAAGCACCCTATGAGGCAGGTTAGGCTGAGAGATGGTGGCTGACCAAAGGTTCATGACTCCATGGGGATTTGGACTCTGAAGTGGGGCCTGTAAAGGTAGCGTCATCCCGAGTAAACACCACCAGCTTGTGCTTCACTTTATTTAGTTCTTACTGTTTTGTATTTCTTCTTAACACTTACGCTCAGAGCGAAGTCACCATGTAAGCAAATGAAACATTACTTTGGCATACAGAACTAGATTGGCTTCTGTCACCGTGACTCAAGGAATAATGCTTAGCTGGCAATTCAGTGGTTTTCTGGGGGTTTATGCAGAATGAAATAGGAAGGCTGCTAAGTGGTAACAGATAGAAAGGCAGGCATAGGGCAACTAGAGTAAGTGGGAGGTACAATTCAGCTACTGCGCCTCAAAAATGCGTTTTTGAACAAGGCTTAAATTAGAGAGGGTGACCAAGCGGCCTACCTTAGAGAGACAGTCCTCTACTGAAGAACAGTCTGCTCCAAAAGAGACAGACGTCAATGGAGTTGTCAATCCACAGTTGATACCTGGACTGCAGGCACACAGGCCACCTGGTCACAGTCTTCCCATTTGACCTATAGTAATTATTTTCAAATTTGCAAACATATAAATTACCTTATGCAAAATACTGCGCTGATTTCTGGCCTCTTTTAAGGAGATACATTCCCTCGGGTTTTTTGCCAATGTGTAAGTGGGCCACCATACTTAAAACTGTTCAGGAGCCGGCGTGTGTGCATAAGGAAAGAGACAGCTGTCAGAGACACACCCTGTTAGTGCCCTGTGCCTTCCCAAATCTGCTAGAGATCAGGGGAAGTCCTACATATGGCGGGGGAGAATGTTACATATGGACAACAGACAGCGCCACACTGCATTCTTTCTACCCTAATAATTTTCCCTCACAAAGACAATTAAAGGAGGCAGAAGCAACTTGAAATATTTATTGTCACTGGTGAAGCATCCTCTTAAGCCTACTGCATGCCTCTTGTGCTCTGGGGTCCATGCAATAGCCATTACTGGTTCATTACTCTTACCTAAGCGCCAGCCGTACTCCCACGATGACAGCACTGGGTAGCAGAATTTCTCCTCAGGGCTCTTCATCTTCCTCTGCTTGAGGTAGTGGTGCCTCCCTTTGCCTTCATGGGAGAAGCCCTGGTATAGCAGCTGAGTTGTCTGTGGTGTGGGAACCCTCATCTCGGGAAGAGGATGCTGAAGGCTTGGTCCTTCCTCCCCCTGCTTCTCCTCCTTCCCTGACAGCTGCTGCCCGTCCTCTTTTTGCAGAGTTACTTCTTGACACCGGAGGGAGCTTGCACTCTTCTCAGGAGGGCAGATGGCAGGCAAGAAACACTTCCTCTTGGCGACCCCATAGTCAGTCACCCGCCTGGGGTATTTGTGCCCGTATTTGGCCTTCCAGCTGACCCTGCAGGAGGCCTCCTTGTTGATAAGCTCCCTCCAGCCGTTTTGCTCCCGCGTGGTCAGCAGGCCCCTCATGGCCCCAGAGAGATGGCAGAGTCTGTGTGGTGACCGCTGTGTGCTTGGCAAATGTTACTTCCTGCCTCTGGTGTCCAAGGAAACATACACAAAAGGGCCAGTGAAGCTGTTCTCAAATTACAGCCTCTGAACAGGGCCTGTGTGCGCTCTCTCTCTCTGACACACACCCCTCCTGCAACTACCGGTAGGTGACTACACGGCAAAAAAACTGCGTTGGAAGGGTTTGTTTTTGGTGAAATGTTGAAAACCTTAGGTGGGCTTCTTTGCAGCTACAATTGCCCGATAGGTAGAATTAGTTACCTTACAACCTAGTTGAGGCTTTGTAACTGCAGTGCTCGTAAATCAAACTGAAAATAAAGAATAAGCCTTCCCTCCTCACCCTTCCCACTTGTGCTGACTACAGAGAATATTTATATCCGAGACACACACAGGTGTGCATGCACACACACATACAAGGAGTGATTTCACCAAAACACTTGGTTGGAAGTTAGTAGTCCATCTTGAATGCAAGTTGTGCACAAGCAAGCAGGGGATTTGCCAATCTTCATTTCCCCGATTTTAAGTTGCATTGGACTCAACCCAAAGAAAATCAAAGCCAAACTCAGCGGAAGCCACAAAAAGTTAGATTGGCTACCATTCCATGTGGTGCCTGTGATTTCTCTCTCTGAAACCACGAAACTGGCTGTGTGCCCTTGCTTAAAACCCACCCTGGCGTTTGGGTGCGTAATACAGCCCCAAAGCAGGCAAGTTTTGACTGGCTCTCTGTCTGTTACACAAAGAATTCAAACACCTTCTTAAAAGCCCCCTGCCTTACAATGCAGTAGTCATAGTGATAGCTGAAAGGTAGCACAGTAGGGGGATAAATCTTTTTCAGAGTAATGTACATAGTACACAGCTAGAGAGTGGAAAGTAAAATGCATAGAGAAGGTACTCCCTCTATCCTTTCTTGTCCCGTGGTCTTAATTTGAGGAGTTGCCCTTTAAAAGCAAAGCATCTTAAAATAACAGAATCAAAAGCATTTGTAGCCGAGAGATGGGTAAGGCAGCTGTATAGAGATGAACTCCATGCCAGCCATTTGGTTTCCTCCTCTAATGCTTTCATCGCAATGCAAGAACTACCACACCCATAAAGAAATGGGAAAGTTTCAGACCTCTGGAGTTAAGCCATAAATTAGAAGATTCAAATGCCAGGCCTCCACCCAAGTTTCAAAGAGTACATAGTGAGTAAACTAATATAAAGAGGAGAGAGAATATTCTGCACAAATTCATAACACTGAACTTTGAAACTGTGGTGTGTGCCTAGGAGTGGCAAGGGAAACAGTGAAAGCTTTTGTATGCAGCTCTAGCTATTAACTGCCCACAGATGTGGGAATCTGACATCTATTAGAAAACATGGCACGGCCCTTTTAAGCTAGGGCCACAGTGGAAGAATATTAGGACCGAAAAAAGAACATTGCAAACAAAATGAAAACAGCAATCATTACTTCTGGTTCTATGGTAGCATTAGTTACAAAGACTGATAAATTCCACATACACTGTCCATCAGCCATAGCTCAGAAGTAGGGTGCATTCTATGCAAGCATAAATCTTGGGATCCATTCCTGGCATTTCCAGAGCAGGTTGGAAAAACTCCTAACTAAAATGCTGATGAGCTGTTTCCATGTCAACACAGCTCAGACTTTTTCAACCTGGTGCCCTCCTAATGTTTTGGATTACCAGCTCCCACCATCCCAACCATTGGCCATGATAAGTGGGGTGGATGTGAGTTGGTAGTCCAAAACAACAGGAAGGCACCGGGTTAGGGGAAAGCTGGTTACGGTCAACTGACAGCAGCTCTGAAAAAGGAAACATTTTACATAATTTGCTACCTGGTCTTTATCTGGAGAAGCCAGGACTTGAACCTGGGTTCCTCTGCATGGAAAGTGTATACTCTTACCACTGAACTACAACCCCTCCCCAAAAATTCAGATCTCCAGAGTGCCTTTCAATTTAGGGATTAGTGGTAGACTTTGGGCAGAGCCATGCAAACAAGTAGGAGGCTTAAGAGCTAAATGCTTGACCAAGGGCTAGCTTGTTTTCACAGCACGAGACCTAGAATATTTAGTGTAAAAATCTGTGGAAAAGACACAGCATACCTAACTCAGCCACAGAGACAGTCTTAAGAGCTAGGGAGCCTGTGTGTTTAAAATCATGCGTGATGGACTAAAGACCACATCTGCTTTTACCATTGCCAGTTATGGTCCATGTTCAAGATCTCCGTACTACTGTAAGGCACTTTGTTGCCTTATGCTATTTCCAGGTTTCAGTTCCCATTTGGAAAAAAAAAAAACAACCACCACCCACCAGCAGGAGTGACATTTGATGCAGGTACAATACAAGTTAGTCCATTTAGACAGACATGAGTCATGGCAAAACCAAAAAAATACTTAGAAGCCCACCTGAGTTTGTTTTTAACATGCACATTTTATTTCATGAAGCCAACATTCATGGTTTTTAATAAGTTATGGGATACAATATTACAATCTTGCAATTATTCCAGTTTATTCTGCTTTTCCTTATAGTTTACAATGTAGTGAGCATTTCACATTAAGGCACACAGCACAGTAAAAAAGAAAAGAAAAAAAGGATGTCTTGTTACCCTAGCTCCCCCTCCAAGAAGCTGTGCTCAGACTTAGTGCACTGGTATACTACTACAAAAATAAAGGTGACCAAGTAGAAATCTTTCTCTAAACAGAGGGAACAAATTTCCATCAAGTCTGTTCTTCCGTTAGGCACATTTAAAGCTCTTTGAGAAAGAGAAAATCTGCTAAAAGCCACAGGAGTTTTGTAGTAACCATTAGTTGCATACCTGGAATGTCTTTTGAAATCTGGAATGGCCATGTGCTCATTTCCTTATCCCAAAACAATGAGGGGGATAAACACTTTGTGCATGAACAGGCTCAATAAACTCACACCATTAGCAGAAACATTCAGAGGTAAACTTAATATTGTCTGACTGACTAGGCTAGTTTTCACATCATCATGATCAGGGATACGATGAGCAAGTCAGAAGCTACTTTTTTTTTTTTTTTTACTCAACTAAGAGCCTCATGTGCTGGAGATAAACGTCTTTCTAGCATAGCCAATGTGTGAGCTGCACAAGCATGAATTTTACATTGAGTGCAGAAACAAGCAGGTAACTCTTGGGAGAAACGAAGTTCCTGCATGTTGCACCTACTGTGTGTCACTCAACCGACCAAGCACCCAGCCAAATGCACCTGTGGCAGAATATCAGCTTATTTGGCATCCTGTCAATCACAACAATCATGGTTAAAGTAAGCTAGCATCGCACACAGCAAAAGAGGCGAAGACTTCCAGGAACAGTTTGATACCCCTTGCAGTTTTCATTTTCTGCTAACGTAAACAGCCAAGCTTTCTGTTATGATGTTTTAGTGTCGAGCTGTAACACTTGAGAGTTTTCAATGTTATTTTTTTTAAAAAAAAAAAATCAAGTATACAAAAGGCACAATAAGTACCAGTTTTACCTCATTTTCTTTACAGAAGAACTGGCAATAGCCAAAGTGATTTTCTACAGCTAAATTTAAAAAGTTTCCAGTCTAAAAAATGTCCATCAAAAGTCAGTAGTTTAAGCTACCCAATTATCAAACACAAATTCCAGTTTAACATGTAAATTCTAAAATCCACAAAAAGGATAGTGCCCGTGTTACATGATTGCATATCAATCCAAAAGGTACATTGGTTTACATTTGTATAGGAGGGACGCTTAAGACAAATAGAACACCTTTTTTTAAAAAAGTTGCAGAATTTAAGTTGGGGTGCATTAAAAAATGTGTTCTGTATACATGAAGGTATACTCTTATTTCTCACAGGAATGCTCACAGTATTGAATTGTTCAGATTTCACTTGAACAGAGCTGAATGTTTTGAAACAATACGAACTTAGGGAACTGTAACGTGGAAGGGGCTTCCAGGAATGTGTTCTTCACCCCACTTCACGGCTAGAATATAGTCACCCTTCTCCTTGACGACGTACTTTACACCGTACTGTTGGTTCCCAAGGTGTTTCACAGATACTTCTTCACAAGGAGTTGTAGGTCCATGGACACCAACTAACAACATATTTGAACCTAAGGCAGAATGAAGAATGTTAATGCCACACCCCAAATTCAAACAGCTCCAGTCAAGCTTTACTAAATATTTTGACTAATCAGACTCAAAGTTAAGAGCCTTGCTAGATCAGGCCAACGGCTCACTTAACCCAGTGCCCCGTTTATGCCAAACAGGTGCCTATGGGAAGTTGGGATGCAGAATCTGAATTCACAGCACTTTCCCCATTTGAGAGTCCCGTACTTGGGTCCAGAGGCATACTGCCTCCAACAGTGGGACACAGTCATTGCGGTTAGCAGTCTGCTCATGGAGGATAATGCTATTTGCAGGGCAAGGTATTTCTGCAGAGAAAAAGCACTGGGCAAAATTCATCAAGTAACCTTGCTGACTCCTGTGCAAGACAAAGAATTCTAGTTCTTTTCTTAGCAGTTCATCTTTAGATCAGGCTTTCCCATACTTGCGTCTCCAGCTGTTTTTTGGACTACAAATCCCATCATCCCTGACCTACTTGTCCTGCTAGCTAGGGAAGATGGGAGTTGTAGTCCAAAAACAGATGGGAGACCCAAGTTTGGGAAAGCCTGCTTTAGATGCTCTTAAATGCTTTGTAAAGTGGTGGGAGATCCAACATTCCACTGCCAATGGCAACTGAATACTTTTCTCTGGGGCGAAAGAGGTGCTAAAGATTTAGTGGACACTTACAAGGTGGAGAAGCTCAGGTCTTTGGTCACTGGACCAGTAATAGAAACCCACATTCATTCATTCATTCATTCATTCATTCATTCATTAAAAGGAAGTTACCAGCTTTGCTGCAGTCGACTGAAAATGTGTTTTTCTGGCCCACGAAAGCTCTAGAGAGCCCTGCTCCTGTGGAGATCACTCTGCTTGCGTCAGATGAAGATTTGGGAATGGCACTGTAGCAGGTATCAGTTGTTGACCTGGTCACAGATTCCACCATGATGGAGGATGTTTCATTGGACACACCCGGGCTAACCAGCCGCTGGCCTACATAGCAAGATAACCAGAGCACAGTTTGAGCAGTGTGGCAGTACCCCTGCTGCTAGGTGCAAGGGCTTAATGGCTACCGTCAACTAGATGCCAGTCAAGTCAATGACACTGTGCCACCTTGCGAAAGTCCATCTCTCGGCACCCACCCTCCCGCTGAGAACACAACCAGGTAGGTAATACTGGATCATGAGTCTTACCTGTCACTTTTGCTTTGAAAGGGCTGCCCGCTATGTGATTGGGCCCTCCGTATTTAATTCCAATTAAGTAGTTCCCTGGGGCCATAGGTGTATACATTACATGGTAGCCCTCCAGAGCTTCTTGACAATCCATTTTCACCTTTGACGGCCCCTCGATTGTAACAGCAAGGGTTCCAGGGCCTGCTTTGGTGGTGTCTATAGTAAATGCCGATTGTAACCCTGGAAATAAGAAAGAAATAAGGAGAAATAAGAAGCATGGGTTCCAACACTAACAGTTTGTCACTTCACATTTTCATGCGGCAATCTTGTTTGCCAAGTATATGTCATGGATACTGCCTCCCACCCCTCAACAATCTGCCATTGCAAATTGTGTATTATTATTTTTTTTAAAAAACAGATCACTTTCTCAAGAAATACCCAAAGTGAGTCACGACCACTAATCCATCAAAAAAGCAAGTACTCCAAATGATTTAGAAAAAACTTGTCCCACCTCCTAATAAAAGCAGCCCTTTCTTTGATGACTTGCGATCACAAATTTCACACTTTCCCATGCTGCTGCACAGGCGAGTGCAGGCACCCCCAACCTGTGGCCCTCCATGTGTTTTGGCCTACAACTCCCATGATCCCTAGCTAACAGGACCAGTGGTCAGGGATGATGGGAATTGTAGTCCAAAACATCTGGAGGGCCGAAGGTTGGAGATGCCTGGGCAAGTGTATGAAGACAAGCAAAAAGCAAAACAAAACCCAGAACGACTGATGAATGCTTCTTGTAAGGTGGAATCTACACACATATAAAAACGTTCTGTAAATGCTTTCCTTTAAAGTGTTTTAAAAAATACACTGAATTTTCCATAAGGCTCACCATTGTCATCTGGTGTCACATTGTGCAGTGCACTTAAAACACACTTGAAATGTTTTATTTGCAGCTGTATAGCTGAGACCTAAGTGCAGCCAGACCATCAGTAAGTAATGTTTGGCTGTGTGGAACCCATCATGGCTTGATCAATAGCAAGGACCCAGCCCAAAATGTTAAGCATCAGCGCTGGCAAATGGGTATGTTGCTGGTAATATTGACAACTCATTTGTCGAATTTCAGTTAATTTCTCCCTCCAAGGGCCTTGGGAGATATAAACAGGCACTACTCCCATGTGACCTACTGAAAACCACACAGGCCAGAGATGGAGAGCCTGTGCCCCCCCTCCAGATGTTGTGGAACTCCCAACAACCCAGCCAAATATGACCAATGGTCAGGAATGATGCGACCGTGTGATAAACTGCTAAACTGAATTGGCACAGCACTTGCTCAAATCAGTTCAGCATCCACTTCTGCATTTTTTTGCTTATTGGCTTTTCTCTGTTTAACTGAAATGAACCGAGACCACCACCCATTTCGAAACATATTGGCTGAGCCTGTTACAAGGTATAGCCCAACTGTGCCCAACAGATGAGTGTTAGCTAGTGAGGCAAAGGCAGTATCTGGGTCAAGACCATCCTATTTTTCAGAATTCTAACGCAGAACGAGGAAACCTCTCACCTGTTACGCCACTCTCAAGGCCTGGCCCATAGGCGGTGACAAGAGCTGGGCTATCTGCTTGACCTGGTTCCCCGACTCTAACTTTAAAAGGACTGCCTACCACATGGCTACCGTTGAACTTCACATCAATAGAATGAATGCCGTTTTCACGAGGGATGAACCGAACAGCGTATTTATCTGCAATACATATATAAGCCAATCATCACAAATTTAGGTTGAGAACTTGATGTCAAAAAGCGGAGCACACACCCTACGCCAATCCCGACCTCTCTCACCGCCAAAGAAGCACAAGCGAACAGAGAACACACACAAACAACGCTGACACCAAACCCTACATATATTAAGGAAAATAGAAACATCGTTATCCCGCCCACCTCTTCCCCCCTTCTCTCCCTAATGTCTCAGCAACCCAAACTGATTTGTAAAAATGTTACGTGGAAAAAATATGAGACATTGCACACACTTTTGTAAATCAAGAAAATCTTTAATAATAATAATAATAATAATAATAATAATAGCGGAGCACACAGCATCTAAAACTACTGCGCCAGATTTCTATGACTCACATGCCTGGGCCATGGGAAGGTGGCACATGAAACATGCCTGAGGAGAAGCAAAGCCTCTGAAATGCAATCCTCATGTGGAGAACATGCATAGGAGTTGGAGCTGTCACTTTAAAATACATTCTTATTGCTTTAACCACCAGCGTGCTGCAAGTTGTTTATTTTCCAAGGGTTTATTATAACTGGTGACAAGCAAGGCAGGACCATTCCGCCTTGAAAAATGGTTATCCACTTGCACTGGTAGAAAACTGCATTTCTTTATTCCACAGCAAATATTATAATTATAGCACAACTGAGTATAGCTTGTTCCTTTTAATCAGTGACTAGTCTGAAAACTGTCTGGGAGACATAGAATCCTAGAATGGTAGAGCTGCATGGTTAAAAGTAGCTAGAAACGGCTATCAAAAATGTAAGGCCAATTTAAACAAATCAGCATCAGCATCGGCATCAGATCAGACCCTTTTGGAATCAGCCTACAGGTATACCGTGTATTTTCAAAAGTGAAGGATGAAGGGAGAAAGAGTTAACGAAAATGTATAGGGCAGGATGAAAAGACAGGAGCCATTTCAGGTAGCTAGAGTTGAAATATCTACAGCAGGCTTCCTGAACCTCGGCCCTCCAGATGTTTTTGGCCTACAACTCCCATGATTCCTAGCTAACAGGACCAGTGGTCAGGGATGATGGGAATTGTAGTCTCAGAACATCTGGAGGATTATAACTTTTCCTTGGTCCACAATTCAGCTAAAAGTTGTGAAGCCATCTCTCTACTATGCAGAAAGATGCGTATGCAGCCATTCAACCAAGCTATTAGCACATGCAACCTCATGCACACCTCTGTTCACAGGAGGACTTCCTTTCTGCACAAACAAACAACAACTGAGGTTGTGGTAAAGTGCACATGCCAATTAGCCTTAAAATGGGTTATGCAGAAGTATTTTGTTCAGTAGTTCCTTTTACCACCAAGGAAGTAGTACTAAATTCCTCTGTGGAACAGAGTCCTTTGTACAATAAGCATCCAATCACTGTTCAGCATGTTTCTTTACTGGCATGAACTGAAATTGCCACCTCCTGTTTAATTATTACGACCATTTTGACTGTTTACATATTTAAAGCAGTTTTGAGTACAAAGTTTACGACACACCCTTACCTTGCTCCAATTCAGAAACATGGCATTCTTCTACAGCTCCAATTGGGCTATGCACTTTAGCGTCAATCTTGCCCTTTGCTCCGTTAAGCCTTATAGCGAAGGATGCTGGCTGGTTAACCTTCAACCCAGACTCCTAACAACGCAATAGTAAGATCCTCACATACATATTGACATTTGGCTTGCAAGGAATATATAACAGTTCAGTCCTTTACTGCCTCCAAAATATAGCAGCAGCTCTGCCTGTTTTGTCTAACACAGAAGCAATATTTGACACATGGTAGCCCTGTACCGCATTTGCAAATGTAAAGTTATTGCATCACAGACGTTATGGTTGTGGAAAAACATTATCAGTCTCACTATTTACAAAAATGTGCCTGACAAGGACACAAGCACCCCTGACCCTGCTTGCTATATGTGATGCTTTTCTCAACTGAGTATTCTCATGTCTTAAAACTAGGGATATTTTTTATTTTTAACTTCCTAGTTCTAAGGGTTCCAGGTACCACCAAGTGATGTGATCTTGTCTTAGTGAACTAATTATATTCCTGAACGGCAGTACAATACATTCCCGAAGTGTGGGCTTGGTTAAATTTGTCTACCCACACACTTTTTTCTGGTCTGACTACATAAGTATTCAAGGTCATCATTTGCTACAAATGTAGGATGCCAGCCCCCAAATCATCAAATGCATCAGCTTTAAAACAAAATGCTTGTGCTGCCCAAATCTTTATGATTGTGCTGAACTTGCTTTGCTATACTCCCAAAATCACTTGAAATCTCTGTTCCTAACTGTGTGGCTAACTCATTAACATGCTGCCAAAAGCAGATTTCCATATTGCATCTAGAATTAAGCCTGGAGCTTTCTGTTTAAGCAAAGCATGTTTCACCCCCATGCCAACAAATACAAAGTTTTGGAGATTTCTGTTAACACGCCAGCAAAGGTGGAACCAAAAGCATATATCAATGCACACCTGCTCCGCAGTAGCGGTCACCACACACACAAAAAACCACAGTCTCCTGGTGTTATGCATGTGTGATTCCCACCCCCAGTCACTGAAAAACTGAAGTTCCATCGGGGGGAGGGTTGCTGGAATGCTGCGCTTTTGCTTTCAGTGCAGAGCTTACCTTAATTTCCACTTAACAGTTTTATCCTCAAGAGAGAAATAAACTGACACTGACAAAACAGGCAGCCAAAATACACCAAGGAAGTTTTTTATAGAGTGCAAAACGGCATCTTTTGTAAAAAGATTACTCCTCCCCCCCCCCAAAAAAAATATCAGTTTTATTTCCCTCTTCAGGGTTTAAGTCAGCTGACACCACACATTCTGTCAAGAGTCTTTAAATGAAACACAAGAAAAACATCAGTACCACAGCAGCTAATTATCGTCCTTGTAACTCCTTGTTTTAAGTTCAGCTCTGGCTAGAAAGTTACACCAAATGTCAGTCTATAAAATCATAGTTCTGAAAAGCAGTGCAATTTAACTAATACTGCCGCCTCAAGCTGCAGCAAATCTACACATGATGGGCTGGATGACACTCAATCTGAAACTTCCAGGCTTCTTATTTTAGATTAATGACAGTCACTTAAAAATGTTGCTAGATGCACACCACAAAAAAGTCAGGACTATGTACAAACTCAAGCCGTTAGAAGTCTGGAATCGACTCAGACTTTGGCTGCTGTTTAAGAATCATTTAAAGTACAAGCTTGTGGTTTTGCAACATCTGCACATGTGTGATTTACTGCTCTGTGCTCACCCCAGAGCCTTGTTTGTTCAACCATGTTCATTCTGGGAGCATATGCCAAGCAGAAATGTTGCATGTTAGCCTAACTGCCTTGTCAGCATGCAATCATGCAAGCCAGCTTACCCCTCTAAGTATTGCTTCATTGCTGAACGCTGTCATACACAGACAAAGCTTGTGAGAAAATTAACAGCAAGGTTTATAGAACTGCTTAGTGCCACTGTGCGGGGAGAATGGAGGCCATAGTTGTTCCTTAGCTGAATAGTACTAGGAAAGAGTCAACCCTTTTCAGATGCTGTTTCCTAACTTGGAAGGCCTACATGCTTGCCAAGGGATTTCCTCTGAAGAAGTGTAGCTAGTGAGCAAGTAATAATTTTAAGGAGCTTGAGCACAAGGATGGTATCAGCTTGTGGTAGGCTATGGGAGATGCTTCCTTATGTCTCACCTGAAGGCTCATAACAGTGAGCCTACGAGCATCATCGGAAGGAGCAATCACAGGAACCAGGTAAGGGCTTTCCGGAATATGCTCATCGTTGAATTTGATGGACACCTCGTAGTTACCTGGAAGAAATAAGAACTTTGCTAAGCATGGAGGAACTGTTTTCTGGTGTTTCGCTTCATTAACATTTCAACTTGCTAATACGTAAGATATCCATACCAGGCTCTTGAGCGGTGTATGATACACCACACGATCCGTCTTTATGGTCTTCAAAAGCAATTTCCGCCTTACTTGGTCCTTCTACTGCAATGGAAAGGCCTCCAGCTCCAGCTTCCCTTGTCCAGATGCTGAACTCAGCTGTTAACAACAACCACCACCACCCAGGAATTAGAAGCAGGCAAATGACCCTCCAATCCCTTTGTGATATGGGACTCTGAAACACAAGGCAGGGTCACCAGGCTTCTTGAAATGTGTTAGGTGTAAACACCCTGTTCCAAGGTTACAGCTATCGTGCCCTCTCACTGCAAGGCCCTTAGACCCGTGCCCATGTATTCAGATGAAATTTAGCGAAGGTCTTACCTGGGATGCCTGCCTCTGCTCTTTCAAGTCCTGGACCGCCAGCTCTGACCTTATTGGCCCCTCCTTCACCAAGTGGCCCAACGGTAAACTGGAATGGACTGCCTGGCACATGCTGTCCTCTGTATTTCACATCAACATTATGGACCCCCATTTCTTGTGGTACAAAGCGGACACAGTACGTGTTTTTATCATGCTCTGCTATTTCTGCATCTGTCATTCTCCCAGATGGGCTAGTGACCCGAGCTGACATGTCACCAATGTCGATTTCTTTTAAAAAAAAAAAAAGAAAGGAGCTGACCATTAATGGAGAGCAGGTAGATTTGGTTTCTAAACATCTTACTCTGTCACACAATGCACGAGGGCAGAGTTCCCCAGTATTTCAGTTGTTTTGAAACCTTCCCCATAGGAAACCCAGTCACCAAGTTTAGTTGACTATACAACTGAGGTTCTTGGGATCTATTGGAAGTTCCAAAGTCAGCTGCTTTCACATGTTTGAGCTGCCCTCAAACGTTACATGCAAAGTGGCCCTTGAGTGCACATTCGTCTATAGATCATGCACCAAAACACTTTTACCTGGCAGACATTTGCTGGGAACCTGATGGAACTCAACTTCCCAGAACTGCAACCAGCAAAACGTAACTGACGAGCAAGTGAGTGCATACCAAGCATTCACCTGTGCATGCAAAGTGCCATATATATATTAGGGACGAGCACACACTTATCAGTTCACCTCAAAAACCAAGAATGTTCACAAATCCAATTATTTTGTCACCCGCCACCCTTGACAAGCAAGTCACGGTGTCTCCATTGACTGCAGAAAGCAGAGTTAAGAGAGCTTGCAGCTGGTAATGAGAAATCAATACATTGCTCTTTGAGCCCCCACCATCCGTTTTTGAAGCTATGGAATCTCTTAAATGAAATTAAAAGAGAATACTTCAAAAGAGTTAAGCATATTAAGCGGCTCCCTTTTCTTGCAAAATATGGAATTGGGATAGAGCCTCAACTGCACTCACACTGAGTCACATGTGTTCAAGTGTGGAGTATGAGTTAAATTTGAGCCCACTCCCCCCTTTTTTGAATGTTTACCTGATCAATGTATACAGCAGGTGCACAATCCAGAAAGCAGTCTGCCTCTTTCTGAAGCACTTGACAAATGAATCAAGTTGAATCACACAACTGAAGTCCACTTCATCCCCCACCCCAATAACTACTGGGAAATAAATAATAATAATGACCTTTTCCTGTTGACAGAAGAGGATGGAATTTGCAGGCATAATAGACTCCCCCCCACAAAAGAGCAGATCAAATCTACCAAATTACAGACAAATATGGCCAGGAGGGGTTGTGCTTAGATCCTTTGAAGTTCTCGGAAAGGAAAGGAGGAAGGAAGGAAGGAAGGAACTCATTTTAATTGTGAACACAATTGGATTTAGTGCAGTGAACATCACCCATTCTGAGGACTGATAGGAATTGGACTTCAACAATATCTGGAGGGCCACAGGCTCCATTACTGACTGAGGGTTTTGTTACAGGTCTTCGTAACAAATACTTTTGTTGCTTACTTGCCATGCATTGCACCTTAAAGCAGATTTTATTGAATTATGTAATGCCATTATAGAACAACCTCAGTACTACAACGTACCCACTACCCCTAAGGAGCCAGGTATGTAATACATCTGTAGATCCCATAGAAGGACTGATTGGAAACTTTGTTGTCTGATGTTGGCTGGGTTTTTTATGAAACTAGGACACCGAGATTCTTTCAATTGAGTCTGGCAGTTTTCCTTCTGCTCAGCACACAGGAAAGTGGGAATGAACTGGTGTGAAACACGGGACAATCTCTCCAGACATATAGCCATTTGGAACCATGTAACTATGGGAAGGCAATAGGGGGAAAGAAAGGAACAGAAGACAGGAAGACCAAGATTGATTAGAGCAGCAGAGAAAGACAGAAACAGAATCAGAATATGAAGTGGCATGCTGAATATATTCTGTAACCAGCCAATTATTTTATGTGTCTTGCCCAGTTAGATCCACATGATACAGATCTCTATAGTAGCAGCTGTAACTCACGCATTACAGTGACTCAAGTACAAACTTCTGTGATCATTCTAACACCCGTACTTCACACGTAGCATGAATGCATGAATTCCCAGAACAGAAATTTTGGGCATACAGTGGTGCCCCGCTAGACGAAAATAATTCGTTCTGCGAAAATTTTCGTCTAGCGGGTTTTTCGTCTTGCGGAGCGGCAATGACAGCCGCGCTCCGCAAAACGAAAAAAAAAAAGACGAAAATTTTTCGTCTTGCGAGGCAGCCCCATAGACTTTTTCGTCTTGCGGGGCAGCCTTCCGCTAGACGAATGCCTTCGTCTAGCGAGTTTTTCGTCTTGCGAGGCATTCGTCTAGCGGGGTACCACTGTATTATTCTTCATCCAGTACTGCTGTGCTACAGTGAGTTAAGCCATGGTTTGGCTTAACATGTAGCCCGAACTCAAGCTCATGGTTTGTTTCCTCTAGACAAACCATAAACTGTAAAACCAGGAATAAACCTTAGTTAATAAAATAAATCTGGGTTCAGCCATGTGCTAAATCAAATTGTGGCTTAGACTCAGGTAGATTGGCAGCAGGAGGAAGGTCTAAGAGGCAAAAATAATGGTATCATTTTGAATTGCCTGTGCATTCACCTGAAGTCCAGGTTCGGCTTAGCATTACATGTGAACCAGCTCACTTGTTATTAGAACTGAGTCAGTGGGTGATGTGCTGGAAAGCAAAATTTAAATGCCATGGCTGCTTCATGGGGCCTAGGAAGACATGGGTGTGAGCCCTACCACGCAAAGCCCCGATCTAAGTAAGAATGCCTTCCCTGACCTCTGGAAGTATTTGGATAATATTCCATTTTTAAATCTGATTGCAAAGAATGTCCAGAAGATTCAATGACTTACTGGTTTATGGTTTCCAAAATAGTAGATTTATTAGTAGAACTAACTTACCTGGAATTTTTAAGTTAAGATCACACAAGCTTCCAACTGTGGCCACAGAAGGAGCCCGCCGAGTACGTGTAATGCTTTCCTTCACCCTTCCTTCACCACTTATTTTCACAGTAAATGGGCTCCCTGTAGTTAGTAGAGACAAAACAACATTGAGTTCCATCTATCAGTAAAGGAAGCGTAAAGACTTTCACAGGCAATAAAGTACCATATCGTCTACTAATAGTTATTTCCACTAGCATCTTAGAATTCTTTCCCACTGAGGAAGGCTGGACCACTGCATTATTAACTAAGTACATTAAGCATGAGACTTATCAGCGATGACCATCAAGGAAGCCCCATCTTCCTACACAGGTTAACTTGCTATTTACACACATTCAGCTTTACATGCTTAGCTAATTTTAAATAAATTGGGGGGGGGAGCAGGTGTCCAATAAAAAAAAGGCTTTGGCAATCCCACCCACCAATGACCCCAATTTATTTTGACTATCCGTGATTTTGGCTTTACATGCTACACCCTAGAACGCAACTCCCACGTAGGTTGAGAGTCACCTGTACCAAACCAATATTCTAGTTTGAGTAGCAAAGAGCTAAGTGTTACACTGCAGCAGGAGACATCCCCTCAAACAAAAGCATCTTCAAGGTGCGCAAGAAGTTTATTATCCTGACTTCCAAAATTTAGCAATCTAGCTTCTTCAGGCACTTTCAGAACATGAAGGCCCTGGTGGGAAGCCTGGATAGTGTCCTATAGACTCTGCACTTATTACAAGAGGTCAGTGCTGGTGGGGAAGTGGATCAGCAATGGCTCTCCTACGAAGGCTTCTTTTCTCTTACCTGGGATGTGCTCATCAGCAAACTTAGTAGATACTATGTAGACACCAGGTACAGTTGGAAAGTACGAAACTCTGCAAGTTCCATCTTCTAGATCTTCTGTCTGGATATCTACTTTGCTAGGTCCTTCAACTGCCAGCGAAATCCCACCATAACCTAGAAAAGAAAGCAGCTGGGATGACGGCAAGCAGTTGTGAAGAGCTCCTACGAGCACTGCCTAAATCTTTATGGAGTCAGAGGGCTTAACAGATTGCAGTCATTGTATATTAACCATTGCAAGTGAGCCAGTCGTTTCAGCTCATGGTCACATATGGGATTTTGCTTGATATGCTGTTTGTGGTATAAAGCTGTGAGTTTTAACCTATACAAATTAGCAGATTGACAGAGCATCCAAACCAGTTCTACGTCATGGCAACCACCATTTACAAGTCAGAGGCAATTTTGCTCTGCTCTGTTGCTGTGATGAATGGACAACTGTGTCTCAGAACAACAACAGCAGATCAACCACATCACAGGTGGGCAACCCGCAGCCCACAGGCATCCCTTAGATACTCTCTGGCAGCCCAGGAATTCCAGTACTGACCTGCATCTCTTGTATCTACAATGAAGTCACACATTTCAAACGTGCGTCCTTCGACCAAGCCACGTCCAGAAACCCTTGCTCTGCTCGCATCACCAATCTCGGACTGGACCACCATAATGGACACCGGACTGTTGGGGACGTGGCTCCCGTTCTTCATGATACTGACCAGGTGCTCTCCCACCTCCCGTGGAATGAATGAGATACCTGCCAGACGGAGGATAGCAGCGTGACAAATTTGTAACTTGGCACTTTATCTTTTCGTGTCCCCACCCCCTCCTCCCACACTGTCAAATCACAATACAGAACTGGAAGATAGCTGGCATTAAATATTATTTGTGGCATCAAAATCCCACTCTAGCCACAAATTAAAAGTATTGTTTGTTTCCAATTGTGGCCCAGGCTCACAAGCTTCCCCAAGACCACCCTGCCAGCACCACACAACCAATACAGCAGTCTCCATAGAAGATGATTAAGACTTACCAATGTGGTTATTGGGTAGCCTTTTCAGAAGACAAGGTTCATCTCGGCCAGATGGGGCTTTAATACTGGCTGTCAAGAGGCTAAGATCAGTCTCATTAATGTCTAACAGGAAGTCAGCAGCAGAGCCCAGTTTAACTTGAGATTGCTTCCTATTGTCATCTTTAAGAAGGAAAAATTCCCATTAGGATTTTGGATTAACACACTACTAGATATTAACATTACTAGATCTTAACATTCTGGGCAAACCATCCAAATGCCTTTCCACTTAAATTTACAAAGAAAGCATCAATGAGAATCAGAAGACATGTATGCCGCTTACAAATGCAAATTTATGCTCCACGAAACCAGGACTCTAGTAACTGGGCAAAACTTGACAGCTCAGAAGTTATTGCAGGGAAGATACCTTTTGTTTCTGCAATTCATACTAAATTACTGGGCAAAAGCCAGCTAAACACAACATGACTTCATCACACAGCATGGTTAAAAACAAGTTGTCAGTTCTCCGTTTGCCGTCTACACAGAGTATTTATGTAAATTTATACTAAATGCAACAGATTGCAAACACAAAGCTTTTAGGCCTATCGTAGCTGTTTCAAGTGCTCCTTGTACCTGTGATTTTGGCAGTGAATGGGCTTCCTGGGATGTGTTTGTCATTGTATTTGACTAATATACTGTAGTTTCCTGGAAGAGTTGGCAAGTAAGTCACAGTGCAAGTGCCATCCTTGTTATCAATACAACTGATCTCTGCCTTGGAGGGACCTTCAATTGCTAGGTCCAAGCCACCTGTCATGTTGGAGAAAAAAGTGCCACAAGAATTCTCAAACTTACATTTTTCAAGACATGGTTGGAAATAAACATCAGTGAACTTCAATTAAGAACCAAGTTGCAGCTCCAGATGTGTGTGTGGGGGGGGGGGGAGTCCTGCTTGGATTGAGCATCATGGCTAGCCCTCTGGAGATCTCATTTGTCATATGCCAGTTATCTTCAAAAATGTTTTATTGGGAGTGAAAGCAAGCAACTTTGAATTAAGGGAATTAAGACTGTGTCAAACTGACTGTAATCAGCTCTGAATTTCCTGCTGCAAACAAGGGGTTGGACTACAAGGGCAGTAAGACCCTGGGCTCCATCTCTATGGCTCTATACAGAAACATCTTTGTTTCTCCTAAAGGAGGGTTCAGTGTCCAGAATCGTATTTGGACTTGCGGGTACACATCCACGCTCAGCCATAAAGCTCACTTCGTGGCTTTGGGTAGCTCTCAGCCTAACCCATCATTAGGGTCACCATAATGTTAGATGGGACAGTTGTAACACATCGTGTAATCTGCAAAATGCTTCAGAAGTACAATCTGTTAGCGATGCTTTATAGAACCATGCACTGGCATATTTATGGATCCCTAAAGTTACTGGGGAAATGAAGAAAATGATGAATTATTTCTATTCACCCTCTATGAAGTCTGATTATAACATCTGCCTCGGAATTTAAATTTTGGGGCATGCTTACATGGAAGTTAAATATTCCACCAAAAATCAAACAGGATTCATGTCAAGTAAATTCTTTAGAGACTACAGAATAGACCACTTACCTTCACCAGCATCTTCTGTGACTATGGTAAAGGTTGCTGGCTTGTTTGCTACACCATAGACAAGGCCAGGTCCATAAGCAGTTACATTTCCACTGTTGGGATAGTTCACATAGAACTGTAGAGGGCTCTCTGCAAAGGTTGAAAAACTATGCATAAACACACTTGAGGTAGGGTATTTAAATTATTTTAACATCTTTTTGTACAGCTCTCCAATAAATTTGTGTGTTTACTCAGCAATTTAATACGTCTTAAGCTTGCACACGGGTGGCGCTGTGGCACTGAGCCTAGGGCTTGCTGATGAGAAGGTCAGCGGTTCGAATCCCCGTGACAGGGTGAGCTCCCGTTGCTTGGTCCTAGCTCCTGCCCACCTAGCAGTTTCAAAGCACGTCAAAGTGCAAGTAGATAAATAGGGACTGCTCCAGTGGGAAGGTAAACGCCGTTTCCGTGCGCTGCTCTGGTTCACCAGAAGCGGCTTAGTCATGCTGGCCACATGACCCGGAAGCTGTATGCCGGCTCCCTCGGCCAGTAACACGAGATGAGCGCCGCAACCCCAGAGTCGGACACGACTGGACCTAATGGTCAGGGGTCCCTTTACCTTTACCTAAGCTTGCACACATAGTGTTTATTTTCAGTTCCTCCCTATATTCCCTTCCGTATGACAGAGAATGCTACATATTAAGACCCCTGCTATATAAGACCAAGATCTATCTACTTCAGCATCCATTTGCCACAGTGGATAGCCAGATGCTTATATAGGAAACCCACAAGCAGGAGGACATGGGGGCAATCACTCTCTTGTGCTGCAGTTGTCCAGCCATTCCTATATGAAGGCATGATGTCTCTGGTGCTGGAGAGCCTTGCAATAAACTAAATGCAAGATCCACTGTCAATCATGAGCATTTAGGAAAGTTTTCAAACATCCTGCTCAGTTCCAGTAACTTTATCCCCCTCTGATTTCAGTGTTTCACTAGTTTCCATTTAGGTTTCACATTTATTCACTGCCCAAAAGTATTAGAGCACTCTAGAAAGCCTACTACTGCAAATAATGAACATATGCAGCACCCAACCCTCCATCAAAGTCTCCCACAGGACTTTGCCTCACACCTCCCAGCTTATACATCCACACAGCAGGGACTCCAACCATCCCGTGCAGTTGCTTTCTACCAGCAAGCAAATAGCAGGTCCTCGCTCATGCTCATGTAAAGGATCCTATTCCTTACAAATTTATCAACTGGTTGCTGCCAGTGAAGTTTGAGTTTGCCAGATGGTCACTAAGCCAGTCACCAAGAAGCACATAAAAAAGCCAATGGTGTTTTTTTTATAATAAAAAAGTCCAGATTTATGCAGAGACTGTTCTTGTGGCGGGGACTTAACTGGCGCTTCTATTTCTAGCTCTGCCACAGGCTTCAAAGCTGAAATAGCTGAACGTGCCCCTGTTCCCAAAAGCTATGAGCCGGCTCCAGTTTGTCTGGATGTGCCCCAGTTTAAGGAACAAAAAGCCCCTTTTGACATGGGCAGAAACCTGCAATGCTGCTTCCATGAGTAGATAAGGAGCTGTACACACAGGAGCTGTACAGGAGCTGTACACACACATATGGAACAGGACACCCACCTCTTTCTGTTTTATTTATTTTGAAAGCTGCTTAGTCACAAAACTAAGCGATGTAATAAAAATTATTTGAGCAGCGGCACATTACTACAGGTGCGGAAGGGCACCAAGTGTGGACCCCCCCCCCAAAGCACCAGCATGCCAAAGAGGAAAAATATCCATACAGAATTCTTGGTTCCATCAATACCAGTAAGCCAGGAGAATGTGTGTGCAAAAGCTGAACTATCAGTGATTTGTCCATTTTCCCAGATAAAATTAATTGAAAATTCTTGCCAAGTAGTAAACCTTAAGCTAGCTAATAGTGTTGGCTTAAGAGAGGAGGCGGGGGAGGGGGGGAGGCCAGATGGATTGTATTCAGCTTTCATTTTTACAACTTCTCAATGAAGACGATGCATGCGAGTCAGCCAGCAAAAGTGTTGCAGGCAGTCAAAACTGGCAACGTAAGTACTTCACTAGGAAATTGGGCTGAGCTCTTTATAGCTTGATCCTTTCCACAGATTATAGTTTGAGCAAAGGAGGCCTAATATTTTACACATGCATTTCAAAACTTTTTTCTCTATTCTAGTTGTAGTACCTCCTCACTAAAATAAGTTAATTATAAGTTCCAAGCTAACTGCAAAAGTAAGGCCACAAAACTCTGTCCACAAAAGCCAAATCTGTTTTAAGTCTGGCACAGGCTGTAAACCCACTAAGAATTCCTCCTGCCTTCACTCAGCTACCCGCCGCCATCACCACACGGGGCATGCAATACAACCCTAGACCAAGGCAACTCGTAGGACTGAAGTGTCCACCACTGAAGAAAATAAAGTGTGAGTAAAGGCAGCCCTCACCTGCAAATAAACAAGAGCTGAGTTCTTGTAACATAACGTAGCGCTGATTTGAGATCAGCTGGCACTCACCTGGAATATGACTGCCCATGTATTTGATGTGCATTTCATGCAATCCAACCTCAACAGGGGCATAGCTGACTGTTACAGTGCCATCCTTGTTATCAACAATATCTGCTGGTGCAGTCTTCCCCGAGGGCATGTGAACTTCCCCTGAAAATGCAAGGCTCAAACTGAACTCAAACTGCACGATACTTCAAAAAGCAAAGCCATGTGTTTTGGTGTTTTCACACTCAAATCTGCATGGTATTGGGGCCCTCCCTTTCACGCATATAAACAGGGGAGGGGGAGGTTATATAAAGGTGCAAAGGTTTCCCTGCATTTCTTTGAAAGCACTTCCAAAAATTATCCTGCGTTAAGGCTTGGAGATCCATTTACTCTTCTGATAATGACCAGCGTATAAAGCGCCAATATTTTTTAACACAAGTCGTGTCCTTGAAGGTTGGCTTAGAAAGACAAAATCCATAAAGCCATCAAGGTCTGGTGGCATCTACAACTCTCTATAGAGTTTGCCATGGCCTGCCAAAGCGGACTGTTTTCAAGCTCAGGACCGCAATACCTCAAGGACAGCCTTTCCCCATATGAACCTACCGGGACCTTGCAATCATGATCGAAGGCCCTCCTCTGTGTGTCTCCTCCATAAAAGATCAGGAGGGCGGCAACATGAGAACAGGCCTTTTCTGCTATGGCTTCCCACTTGTGGAATGCTCTCCCAAGGGAGGTTCGCCTGGCACCTTCATTGTAACACTTTTAGGCACTAGGCAAAAATGTTCCTCTTCAACCAGACCTTTGGCTAATTAAACAATCTATGGCCTTTTTAACAGTGTAGGGGTCAGATATTATTTTCAGGCGCTTTGGTTTTAGCAATTTGTGCAAGGCTTTTTCTTGTTTTTGTTGTGAACAGCCCTGAGATCTACGGATGAAGGGTGGTATACAGATTCAATAAATAATAATAATGATAATTGTTATGGTATGTATTTTTGTGTTTTTATATTGTGAACTGCTCCATGATCCTCGGATGAAGGGCAGTATAGAAATTCAATAAATAATAATAAGAAATAATAACCGAAGGCCCCAATAAAGAGCTGTTGCTCTGGATGATGCTTAAGAGCAGATTAAATAGACTTGCGCAGTGGGGCACAAGGACAGGACAATCATGGCTACTCTAGGAGAGCTTCGTTTTTATCTCCTCCCAGCTCTGCTAAGGCCAAACAATAGCACAATCTTTTTGAAAGATTATCTTGCAGGATGAAATCTATGCTTCTATTACAATGTATTACAAAGCTAAACTTTGGGGGACCCAAAAGACAGGTGGGGGCAAGGCATTTTCTTTGACATTAATCTAAGGAATGGGGACTCTGTGGCTCTCCAGATGTTGCCTCTAACCCCCAGCAGTCAGGGACTGTGGGAGTTAAGAGCCCAACATCTGGCGGGCCACAGGGTCCTCACCACTGCATTAAAGAGAGTCATCAACTGTGTGCTGAAAGCTTGTTTACCAGTTATTTCTCCTTTTCTTACTGCGAAAGGAATGACCATATCAAAGGGCTTAAACCCAAGACCATTCATGTCACCATCAGGAACATAAGCTTCTTCCGTGACCTATTGTGGGGGAGAAAGTTATTGTCATTTTAGGAGTTCTAGCACAAAACAGTTTGCTTAGCTATTTTTGGTCAGTCCAGACAGTTGCATCCAGAATGAAGACACCACTCAAGCGCGGACTGTTGACCACCACACAAAGCTTCGCTCCCATTCATTGTTTAATGTGAAACACATTCAGAAGAGAGTTTTAAAAACATACAAAATGGAAGAGTGAAAAGATGCAAGGATAGCTCCGTCCGATGGAACACTGAAGCTGGCTATGGTCGGGAAGAAAGTTCTGGTTGTTTTTTAAAGCAGAAGAGAAATCAAAACAAAGCCAGAGCAACATGGTCAGTGACAATACTCTAGGAAGAAGCCGCTCACCATCTGAAGTCAAGAAGAAAATAGCTCCCTAAGGAAAAAGTACCATAGATGCACCATTTAAAATGATTGTGATGTTAAGAGTTGTTAAATATATATATATGAAGGAAGGTTCTGAATCAAATCCAAGTTGCCCCAAAGTAGCTTTTTGATCAGCAGTAAGATACGACAAGAAAGCAAGCTTAAGCAGACCCAAGAGGCAGGATGTCAATTCTTGAATGGAACATGAAAGACAGTGTAAAAAAAACAACAACTAGGTACCCAGGGATGGAATCCAGGGGGGCATGCTGCATTTAGTGGCTCCTGAGACAACACTGCAACTTCATCTGCATCTGTAGCCTAGTTAGTGGCAAAAGGCAAGGTATAGTTTTAAAAACCCTCTTCATTCATAGAGCTTATAAAAAAACATTGCAACTTAAGAGGTACATATGCATAGGGTTCTGTGGCACACACAGTGTGGGAGAGGTGAAAGCAGCTACAACAGAAGTAGAACACAAAGGTTGCGTGGCACTTCCAAGCTAGCCACCTTCCCTCTCTTCCGCATGAAACAAGAATGTGCCCCAAAGCCCTTTGTGACAGAACTCCAGTCTTGCGCACGCACTCTGCGTTGTGCTGACTTCTTGCTCACAGTTCCCAACTAGCTGGGGTCACAAGGGCGAAGAGCCCTGAACAAAGGGGAAAGTGGTACAACAGCAGATCTGAACGGAAGAAAGGAATTCGACACTAGGGTTTTGTGAAGTAGTATTCCTCATAGCTGAAAAAACACCACTGTGTCCACAAGAACCACATAGGCAAAACACTCAGTTCACTCCAATGCTAATTTAGGCTGCAATCCTAGCGCCACTTACCTGTGAGTTTGTCCTACTGAACTCAACAGAACTTTCTTCTCATTACTCTTGATAAGGATTGCACTAACAGGCTGCAAACGACTGTGTGTCAAACTTCATGTGACTTATTAAAGCTAACGTGCGCACTACTTATCAGTCTACTCTTAAGTTCACACAAAGGGTTTCAAAACCAAAAGCCAGACATCTTACCATGACAGTGAAGGGGCTGTTTGGAATGTCCACTCCACCGAAGCGGACATGAATTACATAGGTTCCTGGTTTAGCAGCTGTATAATAGATGTCGTATGTTCCATCCTCGTTTTCAATGACCTCTGCTTCGACTTCTGTACCCTCTGGTGTCAGGACAGTGCATGTCACTTTGCCCTTGCCAGCAGATTTAGCATCAACCACAAAGCCAACTTCCTCTCCTGACTTCACTGTGTCTGCAATGCCAGGACCTAGGAGATAAATGGTATGGTGAGCATCAGAACAGCTTCTCGTATCTTCTGCCAATAAAGTCCTGTGCAGTTTCCTTTTGGACACCTGCATTATGAAACACACAGCAACTTAATCCAAACTTCTGCAGATAAAGCCAGCCTACACCAGGCTTTTGTCTTGAAACCTTTGCAAACCACCCCAGCTGTAGCGCAAGGTCCCCTGGGTGCATGTGGAGGTGGATGAAGCGGGGAAGAGATTCATTTGCACCTCCAGATCCACTTCTCCTTTATCTGGCACTCGTAACACAGCAAAAGCAGTTTTCACACAAGACAGCAGTTTGTTTAAAGGCTGTACATCAAAATGCTACACTGGCACAAATGCAAATTTTAAAAGTTACTGTTTAAGTATTTTAAGGCTTTTAGGAGAGTTGTTTGCCTAGCTTGCCTGGCTCCAGTACTCTTATCAAACACTTGCTTACAGTGAGAAAACAGAACGAATTTACCTGTTGCCTGACACTTGCTAGCATCTCCTGCTGGCGACACACGGATTCGGTATGGAGAAAGGGGGATATCATCCCCACCGTATTTAATGCCAATTGAGTAGCGACCAGTCTTGTCAGGGAGGTAAGTCACTGCATAAGTGCCATCTTGGTTGTCTTGGACGTCAACCCTCTTTGGTTTGCCTTCTTGGTCCTGAATGCCAGAAGCGAAGCCACAATCAGCAAGAAAGCCTCAATCACAAAGAAGACGCAGAGCGTAAGCTCTAAAACCAGCAGAAGTTCAGGTTTACATCTACCCTGAATTTGACAGTTTCTATAACATGCTGTTTTTTATTTTGAAGGGGGACCTGGTATTTAGGCAATCAAAGGGCAGTTCGAGGTTGACATGGAAGTTCAAATGAATATGATTTGTTGCTGCCTGTAAAAGCCAATCTTGTGACAAGAAAAAAATCCTTAGGACAAGACTTGGCAGTAAATATCCACATTGCCTGGATCCTGCAAGAAATATCACAGGCTTCGGATGAGCAATGTGCAATTGGCTTGCTTCTGTGGGTAATGCAAACATTTTCCATGTTGCACTGGAAGCAGTCATTTTTGTTAACCTGTTTCTTCTTGATTAAGAATGGTCTAGGTTTATACTGAAACAGGAGTCTAATGCAAGACTACTGCATATCATAATGCCACCAGACAGCTTTTAGGTGTTGTATCTGTGCAGTTTTTGACTAATAGCTGCAAGTCAAATGTCCTCTGGGTAAAATGCAAGCTCTACTCTTCCATTATTTTTTTGTAACAAGTTTTCATAGCATTGCTTATTAGACAGGCGAGTCAGGCACTATGTATTATTCTGGCTAATACATACTTTTTTGCTTTAAGAGCTTTAGTGCGCTGTGGGGGTTAACTAGTATCCCTCGAAACCAAGGTTTGTCTTTGCAAATGCTCATGACAAAGCTGCCTTGAAACAGAGCCCAGAACAGCTATGATTACCTCTGAAGTATGTACTGGCCCTTCCACAAAACCTTGTCTATGTTCATTCATGGTGAAAACTGCAGACTGGCCTAGTTTATGGGGATCTGAAAAGGCTAGGAATAGTTCGCATCAAAAAGCACTGTACTGTACTATGTCCAGGGCATCCTCTATCTATTAGGAGCCACAATCTTTGCCTAGAAATAGTCGGCACACAGTAGCCTTGCTAAATTTGGGTGGTATATAAAGCGAGCGAAGTTTGCCAACTGATACTTTTAAAGGAAAGCTTTAAGGGCACTGCTGAATGGAGGTCTGCCCTGTTGAACCCCCACTGATGCTCAGCAGTGCACCAGAAGGAAACATTCTAGTTCTCCTACTCAAAATACCAGAGGTCTTTGAGTTCAGCGTGTGAAGATTCAGCTCCTGTGTTAAATGGTCAACAGTAATAAGAAATTGTATCTTACGGTCACATGCACTGAGAGAAGTCCTTGGCCTGCATCTCTAGCATCAACAGCAAACTCAGTGGGCATGCTGGCAGGAACCCCATGGGAGCTTAGCCCTGGCCCACTCGCCGTCACTTTACTGGCATCGTATGTTGGAAGCACCTTAACTTTGAACGGGCTGTTGAAAGAACAGAGCGACATATTTCAGCACTGAAGATCAAGAATGTTTATGTAAGTAGATGCCTCACCGGCATGAAGAAAGTACTTCTGAAGGTTAAACAAAGATATGGGATTACTATTGAAGGCCAGACACTGGATTAGTCACTGAACCTTTTTGATGTAGGCATTAGGGAACCACTCATTACTATATGTACAAACCTACTAGACATTTGGGGAAGAGAATGGGACACACACACCTTGTTAAACAGGCATTCCCTAGAGATCTTTTGACCCCTGTTTTTAATTGCTGTGTTGTTTCATTGTGCCTTTCAGCGATGGGCACTTGCATTTTAATGCTTGTGTAACTGGTTTTTGTGCTTTGTAAATCTTCTCGGAAGCCTATTTTGGCATTCAAGCAATAATAGCAGCACATAAACAAACAAGCTGGTCCTTGGCAGAAGCAAACACTGGGCTAGTTACAGAGTGTTTGCTAGATTCTACAGTTCAAGGAAATGCACAGCACTTTGTAGCCTCTTCCCCTTCTCCGACAACCACCAGGAGGAACCAAGCCCTTGCTGTAGAAGCATTTCTTTAAAGCCTCGTTACCAAAACTAAGTGCAAAGACTAAGCTCAGGAACAACAATGCAACCCACCTCAAATTTGGAGGACAGCTAACAGCACTGCAGTTTGCACAATAAGCTTTGTTTCCTGTACCCCACTCTTACCTGCGAGGGATCTCTTCATCTGCATATTTTACTGCAACTGTGTAGGGACCTTCTTTCGTAGGTGTGTAGGCTACTGTATGGGTGCCATCGCCATTGTCAACTATATTTACAGGTTCTGCCAAGCCTAAGTAGTAAAAAGACCACATTTCAAGTCCTTTGGCCACCTTCTTATCAAAGGCCTCAATGACACACAAGCAATTTTTGCCGCTTTGAGCATCGACACACGCACACAATGCTGATTTAAAGCTTTGCAAGAAATCTGCAGAGACATCTGCTTTGTGGTCTGTTGAGATAAGCCAATTTACTCCTATCATTCCCAGTCTGTGACCTCATCAATTAGAGAGAGGTGAAATCACTAGCAGTTCCTTGGCTGGCTCAACTCCAATGGCTGTAAGCTAAGAAACCCCCATCAAATAGGGGTTAGAACGATTTATTGTTCCAAAATTATACAGCTGGTTAGGTCAGTTATCGGGCACATTTAAATATAAGCTTCCAGAAAAAGGAAGGCTTTTTTTTATTTAAACACTACTACTGATTAGGTTCAACATCCAATTCAGTACTGAGTGTTAGTCTGGAATAGTTAGTAACTTTTGTTATAACCCAGGGATGGAGGAGAGATTTATTTGTCTGCATCGATGAGCAAACCAAATCAATTTGCACCTCCCAGATTAATACAAAGATCAGAACAGCTCTCCAAATTTTGCAATATACTTCTCAAAAACAGCAAAATGTGTAAAAAATTAAATTGCGTATTTTAGCATTTAAAAGGTTGAGAAACTGATAAAAAATGCATTAAGTATTTATTATGATAATATGTATTTGAATACAAATGTTCATGCTTTTTTATATAAAAATGCAGATTAATGTAGAAATGGGATCAAACTGACATATGAATAAACATGTGAAAACTGGCACAGAATGGGGAAAAAACACTCTGCCTTCTTCAGGTTCTACCCCTCAGTGTGACATTGAGAAGCTGAGTGCAGTCAACAAAATTTGGTGCTGTCAAACAAGTGTTATGATCGGCTAGTTCAAGGTAAGAAGAGCTCCAAGGGCCTATTCCCAGGAAATCAAGATATGTGGATTTGCACATGCAGCTATTTCACAAGATTAGTTGCAAACATGATTAGAACTGCCTGCAGTTACAATTTAGATCAAGGACCAAAGTAAGTGTGCATATAAATCAAACAAGGAATTGTTTAGTAAAAAGGATAGCTCAGTGGAGAATTAATAGTACAGCAGCAGTTAAGCACAGAAGTTCAATTAAGCTCGTTCACAGCAGCACTTAATACAGTTTAGAGGATTTGCTGGAGGCACAGGTAATTAGTTAGTAAAAGTTCAAACCTGTCTCATTAGATTCACTCTGTGGGTCACCTTTAAAGAACTCTGAAATTGCTTTCAGCGGACTGCGCCATGACTGGGTATCCGGCTCATCAGCTAGAATTAAAAAGCTATTAACTTAGTAATACAAAATCAGAGCTCTGTCAGTTGTCCCTTGAGACATGTTTGCCTTAAAACCAATTACACAAAAGGTGGTTATTCATGCAACGCCTACATTAGACAAAGTGCATCCCGTTCAGCATAGGTTCACGGTGTGCAGTGTACATGCAATTTAATTCCAAATGCCATTGCCTCCCCTGGCCCTTGGGCAGAGTTGCTTTCACAACTTCAGCGAAGGAAGACTTCTTAAGATGAAGCCGAATTAGATCTGCCAACAGCTGAAATCTACTTGCTCCAAGAAGTACTCAAGTATTCTTGGATAAGTCTACAGTACTCAGAACAATGTCTACCATGTTAAATAAAAGCCTGTTAGGTCTTCAGTAACTGGAAGAATGAGGTAAGAGAGGGGACCCAACTACCATTGGGGGAGGGGGGCCTTCATTCATCTGACGTTCAATGCATTCACATTCCATATCTGGCAATGTTAGATAGTTGACAATCAAGAGTGCTTAGCATCTAGTAACACCAGAATTGCTTTGGGCTTCTTTCACTAGCCCTCATCCCACCAGGCTGTTCCTTCTTCCAGCCCTCCTTTCCTAGCCACCCCCTCACAGCACTTTCCTCAGACCTTCACCTCTGTCCCCTTTCCTCCCTCAATCTTTCTACATGCTCTTATCAAGGATCAGGGGACTTCACAGACAAGGCAGCCAGACACTTATGTCTCACAGGAGTGGATAAGACCAAGGGCAGCTCAATGAACTTGTTGCCAAAGAGATAACCACCTTAACATTTTCTAGTACATTCACAAATAAAGAGTAAGTGGTGGTGTATCTTTAACATGTTCAAGGTAGGCAAGAAGTGTTTCAAAACGCAGATCCCCCCGTCCAGCTATCAGATGATCCTAGGCCATTTCTCACCACCCTAAGAGTATACAGTACTATTTTTAACTGAGCTACCTTGATTTTTAAAAACAAAAACGAAACAAAACCCAACATTAATATATTTGGATCAGCATGTACCATTTGTTTTTATTATTTATATTCTCATAGCAGCTCACAACAGAACAAAAATGCAAATCAATACATCATGAAAACAATCAAATATTAATACTCCTGTCTGCCGCTTTCTATGCAAGATTTGATTACATTGACTTGTTAGGGGATTGTTGGTTGAAAAGCATATTGTCCTGGCACAAGAAGTTCGTTCAACAACCAGATATGCTCCATTCCAAGTTTCAAGTACAGTCGTACCTTGGTTGTCGAAAGCCCTGGAACTCGTATGTTTTGGCTCCTGAACACCACAAACCCAGAAGTGATTGTTCCGGTTTGCGAATGTTCTTTTGGAACCCGAACGTCCGGTGGGGCTTCAGCGGCTTCTGATTGGTTGCAGGAGCTTCCTGCAGCCAATCAGAAGCTGCAATTTGGTTTTCGAACGTTTGGTAAGTCAAACAGACTTCCGGAATGGATTCCGTTCAGCTTCCAAGGTACGGCTGTACTCAAACTGCTGTCCTCCTATATCTGTTTAAACACTAGACTTGCCTTGAAGACTCCCAAATGAGTTATAAAGGAGCACCTTGATTACTGAAGCTCCCAACTTTCTGAAGCACTGCAGAGTAATAGCTATATCGGCAGTACCCAAAATTTTGCACTTCAGAACTGTACACTACTTTTTCTTAGTACTTCCAATTCAACAACTCCTACCAGTTACCACTCAAGTGCTTCCAAATAATGACCTCTGCTAATCATACAACTGTAAAACCTCATTTAAAAGAAATATAAAGCGATTGCAGTGGAACACATTACCTCTGGGCGCTGTTACTGAAACCTCAAGTGGTGCTACCCCAGCTTTACTGGTATCTACAGTAAACGACTGGGGGATTCCGGCACGGACTGCTGTTCCCAGGCCTGGTCCGGAGACTTTCACCTTGTAGGGGTCAACGACGTCTTTTACAGGAACCTTAAATGGACTGCCTGCCAGTGAAGCAGAAGCAAGTGCTAGTTCAGTACAAAGGGGAACGTGGCAACTTGTGTAAAGGTGTGTAAACAGCTACCCCTAAGGAGCCCAGCTCCTCTCACACTGCTCCCTTAGTCCCCCACTGATTACTATCCTGATAAAAAAAGTGGGCAGCTTAAATCAGATTTATACTGGCTATTTAGAAGGACAAGGATTAAATTTTAATTGAAATGGGACTGTATGCAATGTGAACTTGTTGCTCTAATGAGTTGAGAAAAATATGTTTTGGGGCACTGAAAGTTGGTTGTAGCACCCACCACAAAATCTTTAGATACATTTGGGGAAGAGCAGTGGCTCTGTGGCAGAGCATCAGCTTCGCATGCAGGAAATCCCAGATTCTCAATCTCCAGGCAATCCAGGTAGGGCTAGGAGATACCCCCCCCCCCACTCAAAACCTGGGGAGCTGCTGCTGGTTAGTGTAGACAACACTGAGCTAGGTGGACTCTGTGTAAGACAAATTCTTATGTAGCGGTCAAAGAGCAGCAGCAAAATATACTACTATTGTGTTATAGGTCAATATGGCTATTTGCTTTGTATTCCCAAAAATCTAAAGGCTCTGCTATGAGACCCTGATTCCCACCGGGAATGTTCTTGCAAAAGCATGATGTGTTGACTTTTTCAAATGCAACGCACATTATTTATTATACATTACAACATCCTTGGGGGAAAAAATAGTGATCTCCAACATGAAAGCCAGTTCACAGGCTTTTATTATGAATCCAACCTCAGGATGCAAACCGTCTTACCAGGGATGTGTTCGCCTCCATAAGTTATGTTGACATCATAGTCTCCTGGAACGTAAGGAGTATATTCTGCACTGCAGCTGCCATCCTTGTTATCTTTACAACTTATTTTGGATTCTGAGGGCCCTTCAACAGTTATTCCAAGGCCGCCAATTCCAGCCCCTCTGCAAGCATTTAAGAAAAGGGGGGGGGGAGAGTTAACATGTTTCTATTACAGCATTTTAAACTCAAGAGCCCACTTTGCTTTGCATGACTGCAACTAATTGTTCTCTGCTGCATTCTCTCAGAATGACAGTAGCCTAATAGACAGTTGAGAAGAATAAGAACCTGAAGTGCAGGTAGGTCTGCATGTTGATTGATTAATGGTTTCTTCAGTTTAAAGTCCAATTTAGCCTGGGGTATTCTGAAGTCATTGGTGAGGACATTACTTGGCAGGCGTGTGAATCACACAAAGACAGTCTGGGGAAAGTCATCAAGAATCAAAGCAGTGGGTTGAAGGTGTGTGGGCGGGTTTGTAAGGAAGATGACAATGTTTAAGCCTGTGGTGATGTCAAAAGCTGAAAGTTGCTTCTTGCTATTTTGACCTAGCCCACGGCATGTCCCCGTCCAACAGCTACTTTGGGAGGAGAGGCAAGGACACCTGCAATTCTACTTCATGCATCTACAGTCAGATCTTCAAACTTTTATTTTACAAATACGCAGCTTACTCTGCCCACATTAACGTAACAGAATACAGTCCATCATACTTACCGAGTGACAACAGCGAATGGGTTTGGTTTATTTGTGAAGGCTTCTTGTAGCCCAGCTCCTTGGGCCACCACCCGAGAAGGATGGCATCCTTCCGTAACATCAACCCTGAAAGGGCTGTTTAGTACAGGAACATCATCATAGGTTACTTCAACAGTGTGAGGACCTGCAAGCGGAAGATGAAGGTTTACTGGAGAAGTCTCTGAAGCATTGCAAAAGTTACATCACAGGTCTTTGACCATTAGTCTCCACCTTATTTGAATTATTTTCAGAATGCAAGAGAGTTTACTCTAGAAGATGTAGTGCCTTCCTGGTGTTGTTCAACTACAACTCCCATGAGTACCAGCCAGCAGGGCCATAGCTGGGGGAGGTGAGGTGGGCCCCCACCAGGGGCCCCGACGATGGGGGGGCGGTGCAAAATAGGCTAAAATATGTCCATAAATATAAATATTGATTATTGCCTCATAAGAAATGGATTTAAATAGAGAGTGAATTGAATGGGTGGAAGGTGGAGGATTGGAGAGGGAGAAAGAAGAGCTAACTTGTCTGTGGCTAAGGGGCGCAATCTGGGCGGTTCTGCCAAGAGCACAAGATCACCTAGCTATGGCTCTGCCAACCAGCATTGCCTATGGTCAGAGAAGATGGGCGTTTTAGTCTAGCAACATCTGGATGCCATCAGGTTGGCTACCCTTGTCCTGGAGCAAGCCTGCCCTTTAACGTGTGTTAAAATATAGAATGGTTCCGCTTAGTACGATCTATTTCCTCCCTTATTCTCCCAAAGTCAGTAGCAACTAGCAGACTTTACCTCTTTCATAGGGCGTGAACTCTACGGCATACGTCCCATCAGCATTGTCTTTGATGAGGCAGTCTGTGGAAGCTCCAGAGGGATTTGCAATCTGAGCTTTGATATGGTCTCCGCCAGTCTTGGTCAAAGGTCTAGCATCTACGGTGAAATCGGTGGTCGCTTCACGGAAAACATCTATGTAATAAAGTTGGAAAACAGCTTCGTTTTGGGCAGAACCATGTGCAAGAATTCCATGCTTCTGCATGGATATGGGTCCAGCCATTCTGAGACATCAATGGTACTCAGGAGACCCAAATAGTATCATGCAAGAATGACCCCAAAAAGCAGTTTCCCGCAAACCTGCTCACCTAAGCCATATTTTGCCAGGGTGCTTTCCTACAGTCTCATGAGTCACTATCAACCCACAGAAATGAGGAAGTGAGCCATGTGATTTGGAAGCGGGAAGGGTGCTTTCCTGGAAAGTTCTGGAAAGTTCTGTGAACTGCCAGGGGCACATCTAAGCATGTACTGGGATATGCAGGTTAAGAGTCATGCGAGTGACAACAAAAGTACAGTGGTACCTCTGGTTATGAACTTAATTCGTTCCGGAGGCCCGTTCTTAACCTGAAACTGTTCTTAACCTGAGGTACCACTTTAGCTAATGGGGCTTCCTGCTGCCGTCGCTCTGCAGTTTCTGTTCTCATCCTGAGGTAAAGTTCTTAACCAAAGTTCTTAACTACTCCCAGGTTAGCGGAATCTGTAACCCAAATTGTTTGTAACCCGAGGTACCACTGTATAGTGTGTGTATGCACACGAAAGCTTATACCAAGAACAAACTTAGTTGGCCTCTAAGGTGCTACTGGACAATTATTATTTTTATACATTTATACAGATCAAGGGAAGTAGTAGTACCACTCTTTTCTGCCTTAGTCAGATCACACTTGGAATTTTGTGTGCAATTCTGGGCACCACAATTTAAGAAGGATGTTGACAAGCTGGAATGTGTGCAGAGGAGGGCAACCAAGATGGTTCCAACCAAGGGTATGGAAACCAAGCCTTATGAGGAGCGCTTGAAGGAGCTGAGTGTGTTTAGCATGGAAAAGAGGAGACAGGAGATATGATAGCCATCATCAAATATCTTAAGGGCTGTCACATGGAGGAGGGAGCATGCTTGTTTTCTCCTGCTCTGGAGGGTCGGACTCGAACCAGTGGCTTCAAGTTGCAAGAAAGAAGATTCCGACTAAACATTCAGAAAAACTTTCTTCCAGTAAGAGCTGTTCGGCAGTGGAACAGTCTCCCACGAGAGGTGGAGGACTCTCCTTCCTTGGAGGTTTTTAAACAGAGGTTGGATGGTCATCTGTCATGGATGCTCTAGCTGAGATTCCTGCATTGCAGGAGGTTGGACTAGATTACCCTTGGGTCCCTTCCAACTAGATTCTACGAGTGCTACAAACCTAAAGAGAAACTAAGGAAGGCATACCTTTCCCTTCAATTCCTGGCCCAAACACTTTGACTTGACTTGTGTCCACAGCCGGATCAACTTTGACCTGTGCAGGGAAGTTTGGCACTGGTTCTCCGCCATATTTCATCTTGAGTGTGTACATCCCGGCAGAAAGGGGGACGTATGTAACTGCGTAGGTCCCATCCTTGTTATCCTGAACCTCGACATCTGCCTTGGAGCCAGAATCAGACACAGCTTCCATATCCAGAGTCCCAGGCCCAGCTTCTGAGCAGTCTACATGTAGCAAGCCCGCTTCCCCCACTTTGCCACGTTCAAGCCCAGGGCCTGTGGCGATTACTTTAGAAGCGTCAAATGGCATTTCAACGTCTGCTCTGAAAGGAGAGCCAGGAATATGGACGTCTTCAAAGAGGATGTTCACAAGGTATTCGCCAGGTTTCGTAGGCAGGTAGGAGACTGAGCAAGTGCCGTCCCCATTATCGGAACATTCTATCTTGGCTTCGCACGGGCCTTCGACTGTCAACCCCAGACCACCAGTTCCAGCTCCTTTGGTGTCTATTGTGAATTCAGCAGGCTTTCCAACAAGGCCTCCTTGAAGACCTGGACCATAGGCTCTCACCTGGGAAGGATAGGAAAGTGCTTAATTAAGTATTTAAACCTAGACAGCATCTTAAAAAGCAGAGACATCACCTTGCCGACAAAGGTCTGTATAGTTAAAGCTATGGTTTTCCCAGTAGTAATGTACGGAAGTGAGAGCTGGACCATAAAGAAGGCTGATTGCCAAAGAATTGATGCTTTTGAATTATGGTGCTGGAGGAGACTCTTGAGAGTCCCATGGACTGCAAGAAGATCAAACCTATCCATTCTCAAAGAAATCAGCCCTGAGTGCTCACTGGAAGGGCAGGTCCTGAAGTTGAGACTCCAGTACTTTGGCCACCTCATGAGAAGAGAAGACTCCCTGGAAAAGACCCTGTTGTTGGGAAAGATGCACAAGGAGAAGGTGACGACAGAGGATGAGATGGTTGGACAGTGTTCTTGAAGCGACTGGCATGAGTTTGGCCAAACTGCGGGAGGCAGTGAAAGATAGGGGTGCCTGGTGTGCTCTGGTCCATGGGGTCACGAAGAGTCGGACACGACTGAACAACAACAACAAGTATTTAACCAGGAAGGGATCGGAGCCAGTTCTAGAGTTCTCTTGTGTTAGTGGTCTGCATTCACTAAATAGATGTATAAGGACCAAACAGTATTTCTACTGTTCAAAGGTACTGTTATCACTATCACATGTTATTATCACAAGTCAGCAAGATTTCAAGCTCGACATTTTTTTCTTCGATTTTGAAAATGTAGCGACATTGCACAACAGTTGGCCTAATTAGCATATTGCCGCCAACTTGATTCTCATTAATCTAATCTGTTTTGAAAGCAAGAGAGTTGACCCAATCAGCACAAAGGAAAACAAGAGCTAAAATGGTCCCATGTGATTTATCATTAACTTCTTCAGAAATTGCCAACATTTCTTCAACAAGAACTATGAAAGAAATAGGCCTTTTAATCCTGCCAGCTATTACAAGGCTCAACATGCATTGAAATAACGTAGAAGCTTAGATCCTTACCAAAGTGCCTGACATTAATGCATAATCGCAAATGATCCAAAATAATTCTGAGTAAACTGCAGTGTCTTATATCAACTCATTGCACAATCTAACAAATTTACCAATTTGTAATATATGAGAATGCCAAGAGAGAAAGCAATTAAGATCCATGGCTATTACTGTACATCAGGAGTGGCCAACTCCCAAGAGACTGATCTACTGACAGAGTTAAAAACTGCCAGTGATCTACCCCCTTTTGGGGGGTTCAGGTCAAAGTTTTTGAGTTTTTTCAGGGAGGAGGTAAAATGTTGAGCTTTTTTTAGGGGAGCCACAGTTGTTCAGCTTCTTTGGGGGCAGTCAATGATCTACCAGTGATCTACTGCAGACGTCCAATGATCTACCTGTTGGACATGCCTGCTGTACATCTTTTGTAGGGAAACTGACGTTTGGGCGTACTAACACAGAGCCACTAACTGCCCTTATCAGAAAGACCATGCACCAACGTATACCACACCTAACTGGGTGCAGTGAGAATCACAAACACACAGGCCCATTTACTTACGTAGACATGGCATGTTGTAAGAATGTAGTCCCACCCTACCCATATATGGTACTTGCATATCCTATGGCTGATGAAATGTAGTCCAAATATGATGAAATGTTCCTGTATGCTTTTGTATAAATAAGGCTCTTGCAGCCCAAATAATCATCAGACCCTTTCAACCCACACTGTTGTGAGACTGATCATTTTCGCACAGGACGGGCTGGCTCCCGTCAGATGGTGCACCGTGTGTGTGACTTCGGACAGTCACGACGCCTTCGCTTAGGCTTCAGCGCTCACCTCGACCCGGCAAGGGTTTCAAGGCGCCTCCTCATCCTTCGTGGATCCCTCGGTGAACGCTCCCCCCCATACCTTTAAAAATGGGGAAATTTCTACGCCTTCGGCTGCTTCCAGCACTCACCTCGCCCAGCACGGGTCTCTGGCGTCTTTTCGTGGATCGCCTACTCATCCTTCGCGGATCCCTGGTGAGTTGCTCCCCCCCCATACCTTTAAAAATGGGGCTATCTCTCTCTGCACCACAGAAGAAATTTTTTGATGCATTGAAATTTCTCCTGGCTACTGACAGCCTTGTGGTGTTGGACACAGACTTAAAACTTCTTATTAAAGCTTTGGCTGCCCATTGCCCCTGGTATCTTCAAGATGGTTCATGGGACTTAAAAGATTGGGAAAAAACTGGACATTTCTTCCACAATCATTCCCAGATAGACATTCGCATCCTCAACGCTTGGTGCAAAGTCTACAAGGCTATGTCTACCCTCAGCCCGGCCAATATTCTTTTGGCTGCTGCCCCCCCGACGATTTCTCCTTTACCAACTGCTCAAGCGTCCATATCTCCAGCCCTGCCCTCACCTCCTCTGCAGGCTGATGTGCTTCCCAAGGCCCCGGAGGTGTCCAATTCATCTGCTGCAGCACCCCTCCTGCCTTTTGATGTCTCTATGCCCGCAGCAATCCTCAATAATGCAGCCCAGGCTGCCCATCAGGCTGCTGTTGGCGCGCTTGCTGCAGGTGCTGCACCCCCCCCTGCTCCCGTCTTTTTGACACAACAGGACGTAGTCAATGGACTTACTGGGGAGGGCAATTTTCTAACCATTCAGCAACAACTGGGGCTTGATCCTTCCTATTGGGACGCCACGACTGCTGCAGCCCAGGAAGCACTGGTTCCTGTCCCTGATGAAACAACTGAAAAAGGTGGGCGCTGGGGTAGTGCCCTCCAAGGACCCTCAAAACCTTATGGGACATTTGTGGATCGTTTGTATACCACCCCTAAACGCCAAGTGCAGGATGAGGCAGCACAAGAAGTCATTGTCCGCCAGTTAGCGTTTGACAATGCCAATAAGGACTGCAAGCAAGTGTTGTGCCCTCTGTTGACTACCCCCAACATTGCAAAAGAAAAAATTCAGGAGGACTTAAATGTTACCATGATGCAAGCAGAGCTGACTGTTGCAAAGGAAAAGATTCAACGTACCTTGCCACTCACCTATTTGGGAATGGACTTAGTGGCAAAAGGCAGACGCCGTGCTCTGGCTCTTACTGGCATGGACTTACAAACAGTGTATTTGCCATTTTCCCAGGAAGAGGTTAACCATCTGATGATGACTGCTACCCATGCCCAAATTGCCTTTGCTGACTTTGTGGGTCACATTTCTCATAATCCACCTAAAGACCCTAGACTGTCCTTTCTGACTGGCCTTCGCTATGTATTGGATTCTTCCTTTTCCCCTCTCCCCCTACCATCCGCTCTTACTCTTTTCACAGGATGGTACCAAGACTCAGGGGGTGGTGGTGTGGGAGGAGGGGGGTGTCTGGCATAGCTTGTACACCACAGATCAGACCTCAGCACAATGCTCTGAGCTCACGGCGGTCATTCTGGCTTTCCAAACCTTTGATTCTAAACCTTTTAACCTTATGGTAGATTTTCAATATGTGTACAATTTGTTGACAATTTTGCCCTATATCACGCCTTCTATAAGGTGATAATTTGTTTGCATTGTTTTCTGTTCTACAGAATTTGATTCAGCAGCGCAGTCATAAGTTTTATGTAGCTCACCTTCGGTCGCATACACCATCCAGGGTATTTGGCTGAAGGTAATGCTCATGCTGATAAGGACTTGAGGCCTGATGTTTTCTCTCTGTTCACTGACCCTTTGTCTAGCCATTCGGTTTTTCACCAGAATGCAAAGGTTTTAGCGAAATCTTTTGCTATACCCATTTCTCAAGCTTGAGACATTGTGTCACAATGCACTGTGTGTTCTAAATCACCCACAGTAATAACTTTTGATGCAGTCAACCCTAGGGGCTCACATCCCCTAGCGGTTTGGCAAATGGATGTTACCCACACCCCTGATTTGGCACCCTTTTCAAAGGTGCATCTCACTGTTGACACTGCCTATGGCTTTATTTGGGCGACCCCTCTGAAAGGGGAAAAACACTCGCCACACTATACAGCATCTTCTGCATTGCTTTTCTGTTATGGGCAAAACCCCAGTCCCTGAAAACAGATAATGGTTCTGTTTATATCTCTCGTTCCTTTTCTGATTTTTGCTCTCTTAAGACCCTCCTTCACAAACAGTTGGGAGGCCGCTCGGCTGTGATCTCAGAAATACCTAATATTGTTCACTAAGTGCTGTTTACTTTAAATCATCTGTTGTATCCTCATAATAGGAATTACACACCTGCGGAAGTTCATTTTCAGAAGGAAGAGGTGTTGCAATGCCCTTTTAGTGCCTTTTAGTGCCTTTTAGTGTCTTACAGGTAGCTCCCTGATCCTCAAGTGGAAAGGCCCAAACTCCCTGGTGTCCTGGAGACGCGATTTGCTAGCAGCAGCAGATACCACCATTTCTACAAAATTATGCTGAAGGCCGCCCCTGCCTTGCCCTGGACTGCGCTTTCTCTCTGCTGGACCACAGGCACCCCTGTGTGGGTGGATCAGTGGCCCTTGCCTAAGGAGAAGCTTGCAGTGGCGGACCAACTCATTGCAGAACAACTCATTGCAGACCAGCTCATTGCAGAACAACTTGCCCTGGGGCACATTGAACCTACTATCATTCTCACCCTTATTGCCCCCTGCGAACATTGTGAAACATCGCCCTCGCCGTACTGCCCTCCTGAAGAAAAACTGACGGCCAAAACCCTATCATAATATTTGGAGTAATAATATATTTGTTACAGACATCACTCATTTTGCTGATATGTTAAATTTTTCTGATTGTTGGCTATGTATGCATATTTCTCCTCAGTCGAGATGATCTGGCATTTTATTGCATGATATTCCCATTAATGAGTCTAATTTTGAGTCCTATTGTTTTTGGTTTAATCACAATGCCAGTAGATTCTTGGGACACTATCCTTATTGTAATCCTTATTGTTAATGGCTCCTTTTGCTTTCTTAATGTCACCACCATGAGCGGTAGGCCTAAGGTAGCAATGAATTTACAGGGATCTCTACTGCCTCGCCAACTGGACAAAGGCTTTGTTTAATTCCCCCATTTTAGTTTTGAAATTGATTAATAATGAAATGTCAGAAATTAGAGAGGTTGCTTTATATATTCGTTATGCTTTAAACATTATATTAACTTCTAAGGAAGGAGTTTGTGCTTTAATATATTCTCATTGCTGTATGTATATATCCAATCAAGCACCTAATATTTCAGCCACCATTAATTACATGGAAGAAATGATTGCCCTTAATCCACTGAATCCTCCCGATGGTTTTGACCCTTGGGAGTGGCTAACATCTTGGCTCCCCAATGGTGTCTGGTTGCGGAAATTGCTTATGATTATTGTATTGATTATTGTTTTATTGATTGTAATTTGCTGTTGTATTCAATGCCTTCCCTCCCTGCTTACTCAATGCATGGCATGGTGGACCACACCTCGTCCCTCCTCCAGGCTCACTAGAGGTGGTCTACGTAGCATGGTATAAACGCCTAGGAAGTACTGTGTATAACTCTGATTAAAGGTATTCTCATATAAAACAAAGTAAGAGGGAATGTAGGGAAACTGACGTTTGGGCGTACTAACACAGAGCCACTAACTGCCCTTATCAGAAAGACCATGCACCAACGTATACCACACCTAACTGGGTGCAGTGAGAATCACAAACACACAGGCCCATTTACTTACGTAGACATGGCATGTTGTAAGAATGTAGTCCCACCCTACCCATATATGGTACTTGCATATCCTATGGCTGATGAAATGTAGTCCAAATATGATGAAATGTTCCTGTATGCTTTTGTATAAATAAGGCTCTTGCAGCCCAAATAATCATCAGACCCTTTCAACCCACACTGTTGTGAGACTGATCATTTTCGCACAGGACGGGCTGGCTCCCGTCAATCTTTGGGGACATTTCTGAGTCCATAATGAATTTGAGGGAAATTGAATGGTGGGGGATAAATATCAATTGAGTATTTGAAGGAGTAATGAACGAGGATAGCATAAGTGCAATTTGATTTGAAGGAGTATCTGCTAGGAAACTGGGTCAAATTAACTGAAGAGGAAGTGCTCTGGGGTGATCTGAGAGGGTGCAAATTAAATAATTTGGATGGTTTTTAAGTCTTAGTTTCTGTGAAATTTGAATTCAAACTCATGTAAGGTTAGCAAATGCACATCTATGTCTGTGGGCCCATGCCCCAAATTTGCACCTATGGGCTTCTGCTAAAAGATAACACTTGTCACACTTTTAAACAGTGTAATGCACATACACCACAACTTGCCAAGCAATGGAAGTGTCCAAATCTCACCCACCCATGTAGCAGGGGTTAACAACAGCTTACCTTGGAAGGATCTGGTGGCAGAGTGGCTTCCACAGCATAAGGGCTTCCTGGGACTGGATTCCCATCATAATTTACATCAACTATATAAAGGCCCTCCTCCCGTGGGATATACTTTGCAGTGCTGCACTCTTTGCCTACTACAGGCTCCACAAGACATGGCACGGCTTGCTTGCTGGGGCTGAAGATGTTCACATCGAGTTTGCCCTGTCCACCAGCACCTTTTGAATCAATTAGAAATTCTTGATCCTTCCCTACTTCGACTCCTTCAGAAAGGAAAGGAGACTCAGTTACAGCATGTTCTCCTTCTCTACACTGATCATAGGTCATATTCAGAACAGAATTCACACCGGCTATCAATACAACGACATAGGGAGACTGTACATTCCAAAATATGTAGTTACTATTTCATTTTGCAAGCCAACCCAGAGTTAACGCTCAAACTCGGCAGAATGGAGACATGTCCCTGCAGTTCACTGGAACACACTCATTTTGAAACACATTCCGGATTTTGCCCTGAGCCAATATTGCCATTAAATGTGTGATTTTGGGGGGGGGGGGAATCAAGAGAGAAATAGGTGTTTAAAGCAGTCACATGACACAACATACAAGGTGAGAACTTTTTTTAAAGGTACTCTTTTTTATATAGGCCATTTTTGCATTGCCTCACCATATTATTGTGCCATGTCAAGTCTAGAATGGAGAAGGTAGTTTAACGTTTCGTTATCCTAAGCTCTAGTGCTCACCGATGAAATGTATTTCACAGCAGAACACTGCCTTCAGCAGCCTGAAGGTCTTTCAAGTTCTTAAAATTCAAACACACCTTATTTAAAAGCCAATCAACTCAAGGAATGGGCTTGGGAAAGTTGTAGAGCAAAACGTATCATTTCCACATCTTTGTTCTAGGAAGTCATCAAATGGGATCTGGAATGCTACATGACCGCCAACCTAAAATTCTGCATAACCCTCAGTGTATTCATTTTAAAAAATAAGGCATGCTTTGGATCCAACCCATGAGCAGACCTCTGTTCATGGAATGCTGTTTCCTGTTGTCCTGCCTCTCCACTTTACTCCTGGAACCCCAATTCCAAGGAAACACTGCAGGATGTAGCACAGGGGACTGCAGATGGGGAGTAGATGAAAATGGGAACTACCTTCCCAACTATTATCTCAATGTATCCAACCAAACATTTTACCAAGCGCAAACATCATACAGGAAGCTTTGGTGAAGGGTTTAGAACCAGAAGGATTCCTGCTTCCCAATGGTTAATGGGCGAACTCAGGAAAGCTTCAACGCTTTACTTTTTTTTTTCTTACCCCACATTTTGGGTATTGAAAGGGACTTATCCAAGGAAAGTCCTAGGTCAACGTTTAAGCTCGGAACTTCTTTTATGAAAAAGGCAGAACTCTCGCTTCAAGTACTTGCCTTAAATGGCCTGGTCTTTCCAAAGCAGAGACCGGCCATTTTCAATTTAACTGCGAGAACATATACAGTGGTACCTCGCTAGACGAATGCCTCGCTACACGAAAGGCATTTGCTAGCAAAAGGCTGTCTCGCAAGACGAATTTTTCAATGGGCTTGCCTCGCAAGATGAAAAAAATTCCGATTCCCCCCCCCCCGTCAAACCGCTATTCCCCCGTTGGTGCTTCGCAAGATGAAAAATTCGCTATACGACAGCACTCGCAGAACGAATTAATTTCGTCTTGCAAGGCACCACTGTACACACCCTTCTCCACCCAAAATTCTCAGTTTGAACAAACTCAGAAGTTCTACACAACACACAAAACAGTTGTATCTGTCAATTCAGGTGTCTACTGGCATATTGACCTCCATTCCAGATAAGTTTATTCTGTACACGAGGTTTTTTTTGTTGTTTTTTTTTTAAAAGGCTCACATTACTTAAGTTACTTACTATTTTCCAGGCCATTAACTTTAATTTTGCTTAGGTCAAGTGGAGCAGCAACACCTACAGTGAAAGGACTCCTGGGGATGGGATCACCACCGTAGCTCACTTGAACATTCATGCTACCCTAGAGAGATTGGACAGATTGGAAAACGTTGTTTCTTATTTCGATATTTGCTACAAGCCAGAAACTACAGCAACAGAGTCTGACATACAACTGCCCCCTAATACTTCATCAGGCATATCTTCAAATACCAGGAAGCAAAAGCTTATCCCAAACCTCCAGAGTTCTACTCAAAATTGTTCGGCAGTATATACATGCAAAGTTGCAGAGGCAAGTAAATAACTGGTAGGAGAAATCCCAATTGGTAGCGGAAACAAGTTTTGTACAGATGCCGCGTTGGCATGAAGTTTTAAGAAGTTCTGCATTTAAAGGCTAAAATACTACTATGTTTTTACTAGGACACCAACATGCTCTGCCCTGTTACAGATGAAAGCCTGTGCCCAGTCTTGCCCTATAAGGATCCATATTTTGCTAGCTTCACTCTGAAGCCTACCGTGCTTCAAACTAATCTAATTTCTACAAATTTCAGTAAAATACAAGTTTTTAAACCAAGCCCTGCCCTAAGCGAAACATCAAAATTAACACAACGACTACTCTGCAGGTTAAGGTTTGCTGTTTTACCCTTCTTATAGATGTGTAAAAATACTGTTGGGGTCCTCAACATTTTTATTTATTTATTTATTTAGTTTATTTCTATACCGCCCTATAGGGACGCGGGTGGCGCTGTGGTCTAAACCACTGAGCCTCTTGGGCTTGCCAATCAGAAGGTCGGCGGTTCGAATCCCCACGACAGGGTAAGCTCCCGTTGTTCAGTCCCAGCTCTTGCCAACCTAGCAGTTCGAAAGCTCATCAAAGTACAAGTAGATAAATAGGTACCACTCCAGCGGGAAGGTAAACGGCATTTCTGTACGCTGCTATGGTTTCGCTAGAAGCGGCTTAGTCATCCTGGCCACTTGACCCGGAAGCTGTCTGCGGAGAAACGTCGGCTCCCTCAGCCAGTAAAGCGAGATGAGCGCCGCAACCCCAGAGTCATTCGCAACTGGACTTAACTGTCAGGGGTCCTTTACCTTTTTATACTGCCCTATACCTGAAGGTCTCAGGGTGGTTCACATTAAAAATCACTTACATAAAATCAAAACAAAAACCAGATTACACACACACCCGGAAAAGAGCCAGCATTTTAAAAAGGGTATAGGATGCCAGGGTCAGGCAAAGGTCTGGATGAAGAGGAATGTTTTTGTCCGGCGCCTAAAGATGTATAGTGAAGGTGCCTGGCAAACTTCCCTGGGGAGAGCATTCCACAGACAGGGAGCTACTGCAGAGAAGGCCATTCTTGTGTTGCCACCCTCCTGAGCTCTACACTGGGTATAATGTGGATATGTATACTCCCAAGTCCGTAACTATCAAATTTATAATCTACAAATAAGAGATACAGAAAGGGGGGGGGGGGATCTAATAAAAATGTAAGAAATCTTCAGTTGCTAAAACCATTGTGTATAGCAAAGGGTGGTTTTATATATCAACTCCAATAGTTTAAACCTAACAGACCCATTCAAAATCCAACATTCTGTAGCTAAGGTATTTCCAACAACATCAAAACAGGCCACCCATAAATTGGCTGCAACCTGCTTTCCTAGTTTCCCATTCGTCCGTTACAGTCTGAGCTGCACCTATTAACACCACAAAAGACAGATGGTCAACTTCACTTTTCATTCTGTAAAACAGCTAAATTAGGTGCCAAGAAACGAAGCATTTACTGCCTAGAAACTGCCATGCATTCGTCTGCAATGTTCCCATATGGGCACAAGATTAATGGACCCAGAATCTTCGGCCTCCCTTTGTTCATTTGCTGTAGAACACTAATAAATTTGAAGGAACAGAGGCTGGCTATAGAGAGGAGACTTTGAAATTCAGATTTTTCAGTTAAGCTAGTTGGGCATGGGCCAGCAAAGCATAGCATGTTAACTCCCTGTGACTAAGGTGCATATCATGCGGCACTTCTGGAAATTAATCCCTTGGATAAGGCGCTTGGGACTGGAAGTTACATTTTCACAGGGCCCGGAGCAGTTTAATGTTTGATAAGTAGTATTTGTCACTGCTATGTTTACAGACTGACAGAGCGAAAGAGCAGGCTGCAATGTTTGCTTACTCCACCCCTTAACCAGCTCGTTCTCCCCTTCCCCCTCCAAAACCTCTATCAACGTTTGCTTCAAAAATGCAATGTACATATGGTGCAGTGTTCAAATAAGGCAGTGTTTCTCAACAGTGCCACCACCTACTATAATTTTCAACCCCTGACAGAATGCTGGCAGAATGCCAGCGTTCAGTTTCCCGAGTTTATCTCCACTTCCTTTATCTAAGCTGGGAGCCCATGGGCCAAATATTCTAACACAGTACCCGGAAAGCGGGTCGCATTTTTGAACGCTCTCCATGCAGAAGAGGTTCCCTGCACACATTAAGTCAGCATCAGCTGTGAGTTAAGGTCCAGTGTAGCCTTCTCCTAAATGTGGTAGTTTATGACACACAACATGGATGACTTTAAAGGACGATGAGGCTACTCTTGGCCGCTAGCCGCAATGGCTATGTACGGCCTACACTGTCAAAGACATCATGCTTCTGAATACCAGTTGCTAGAAATCTCAACTGTGGAAAGTGCTGTTGTACTCAAGTCCCACTTGCGGCCACTGTGAGAACAGGATGCTGGACGAGAAGGGCCTTTGGTCTGAACCAGCAGGGATGTTCTTGGGACACGCGGGGAACTCTTTATGCGAGGAAGCATTTACAAGCAAGGCTCTATGCAAATGGGTAGAAACCACAATTCTACAATTCTGTAAGGAAACGAGCGTAAAATGGCTTAGCTGTCATCCGTGTATCTTGGGCTTGGTAAGCATAGGAAAAAATTAGTACTTTCTGAGGTGTAAGCAAGCCAGGAACAGTTAACTGGCCTCCAAAGAACACATTCAACAAGTGTCAGACATATTTTGAAAACAGTCCCTCAAATGCACCCCACCACTCAGAAACTTGCTGGAGCGTAGCACACAGCACCACTGTTTTCCGAATTCATAAACTCCAGTTCTATTTACACCGGCCAGTGTCACGAGTGGCATGCCAAAGAGAAAGCTGGCATTGATGTTTCTGCTACCAAGATCCAACTAAAACAAAAGCCTATAGAACCCAGCTATTCCAAATTATGGACACCTAAAAGTTGCACAAAATACCCAAAGGATCATCTCAGCATGAAAATGAACATAGCTTAGATGAAAGGCCACCTGTATCAATGGACCAGTGCAGAAACCAGTGTCTACTCTGCTAAGGATTACAAGAAGAGTTATATAAAGATGTTAAGGATCCAATCCAGAATGACCTGCTGGGTTTTTCAGTTTTGTTTTACTGCTTGCCTGAAGGAGACTTACAAGGACCAACAGAAACACCACTTGCCAGAAGCACACAGCAGTCATAAACTATACTTAAACTACTAGGGGCAAAAATGAAAGTTGCATAATTTTGAACATGAAGTGATAGTTCAGCCAAACCATCCCTTGGAGAGGAGATCACGGTCACTGTACTCCTCCTCTGGTCCTGCTGCTATCATGCTGCCTGGGACTAAGCCATGAGACAAAAGAGATCACGTTAATACCCCCATATAGGAAATCCTACCTGCTGTACTGGAGTGTATCGTACGGTGTGAGAATAATCATAGTTGTCAATTATGTCTAAATCTTTGACAGCATCTCCTGCCATCGGTCCACTGAACTGAACATCCAGAGGGGCTTTTCCAGCACCTTTTGTGAACACAGTGAAATGTGTTGGCTTCCCATTTTCCACACCTAAGTAGGAGACAAAGCAGAATTTATCATCACCCCTTAAGGGATATTCAGAAAGAAGGTGTGCCATGCTTTCTTTTTCTTTTAACAGAATGAAGACACCAGGCGAATACCAAACTGGACTCTTCGTGACCCAAATTAAGTTGTGGGGTTTTTTTTGTATCAATGGACTGATCTCTCCTAAATGCAGAATTATATAGGTGATAACCAACAGTGTCCTGGTGGATTCCCCCTTCCTTCTCCTTCCCACTGCAGTCCCCTAAGGCTAAAGAACACATTTTGGACGCAGGGAGCTGTGAGGGAGGAGAGGAAAAAGAAGTCCCTTCTGCATAAGTGGCTCTGTTTTAATATGAAGACAATAGAAACAAGCAAACTGCTATCATGACAGCCCCCCAAGCTTCCACACTCACCAAGTTAAGGTGAACTCTCACCTGTTTTACTTAGTCCAGGCCCTTCAGCCTTCACTTTGCTTGCATCATGTGATGGTTCTACTTTCACTCTGAAAGGGCTTGTAGGGATTTCCTTCAAGACAAAAAGAAAAGCTTTGTTGCAATGCAAGTTTTCTTTTCAAGTAAGACAGTACAAAAGAACTAGCCCAGGAGACACCTGGGGCATCTTTCCAAAATGTTTATATTCAAACATACACCATGAAGTGATTGATTTCCTTCTATTTAAAACAAAGAATACCAAAATAAAATCAACTGTTTGTGGCAGAGACCACCTTAAGTAATCAATTCTTTGTGTGTACTCAGAAGCCCCATTATTAATCTAATCTTCTGCTTCAGAAGGTCGAAAGGCAAATGCTGATCCTGCTTAGACCACCCTTGGCCTAAAAGCATATATCACGGAACATTTCATGTGGTCATTCAAGCAAATGCCAGAGTGTGGTCAGATACCCTATAGAGAGGAAGTGATGCTTTGCATGGTGCCTTTTCTGCCATCTGTTTAACAAGCATTCCTATTTCTTGGTGTGTGCCTTTTAGAAGTGCCCTAAATTTTTATTTAACTGATGCTAAATGAGAAACTTGGAAGGACTCTTGTTTGGAATCAGTTCCGACTACAATCAGTCCTTGGCCACAGAGTAAGAGAACATCAAATTTATTACCCATTTTTTTGTATTATCTGTGTATTAAACAGGTTTCCTTTCTAAAGAGCAAGCAGTGAATTTCATTTTACTCTTCAAATATTAGTGACAACTGCAAGGGAGTCAGGAACAACTGCAGAACATGAAATCAAGAGCCCATTAAGTGGTTTTTTTATCTGCTACAACCATCTCTATATATTATAAGATATGTTTTTATAATTGCTGTTTTGTCATAATCCACCCTGAGGACCTTCAGGTGTGAACCCGTGAGAGGTGAAACAGAGATTAAAAATAAATCAGTCATACAATAATGTCATACATACAGAAGCTTCAGCTAACCAGAGAGCAATATAACATGGCATCTCAACTCCGCCCCCCCCCTCCACCATAATAACTACACACCTCTCCAGCAAACAGCACTTTGACAGTGTAGCGCCCAGCTGCAGGGGGTGTGTATTTAACTGTGAATGTATCGTTAGCATTATGTATGATGCCAAAGTCTATGTCCTGCTCTTCTTCACTCAATACGTGAGCATCACATTTAATGCCCACACTGACATCACCTAGGAAGAAAACAAAAGTATCAATTTGTTAGTAAAATGACTTCACAATTGCTCCCTCGTATTAGTACAGTGGGGCTTCAGGTTAAGAACAGTTTCAGCTTAAGAACGGACCTCCAGAACGAATTAAGTTCTTAACCCAAGGTACCACTGTAGTTGCGGCTTGACACCCGGTATGGAGAACCTTAGGCCCTCCAGATGTTGTTGAACTACCAACTCCCATCTACCCCTGGCCATTGGTCATGTTTGCTAAAGCTGATAGGACCTTGCATTTCAGCAACATCTTGAGAGCCCAAGACTCTCCACTCCTTCCTGCTTAACACATTTACACAGACATAACAGCTTTGTCAGCCACTTCCATTAGCACATTTCTTTCTAGAACAGTTCCACTGGAACAGCAGCAAATACAGTCATACCTCGAGTTGCGTATGCTCCATGTTGCGTACATTCAACTTACGGACCTCCACGTTCGTGTTAAGCATGCCTGTGTTACATAGCGCGATCCGGAATGGATCGCATGCGTAACACGGGGTACCACTGTAGAGCTTAGGTTAACGGTGTTAGTGATTCTGGTTTTACCTTCTCCTGCCTCTGTGCAGTCTACTGTGAAGTGTGTAGGTTCGTTGGCTTTCAGACCAGTTCTTTCCACCCCGGGTCCAATAACTTTCACCTTCTGGGGATGACTGCCTTGCCCAATCTGGACCTAGGGGGGAACATTTAATCAAATTAAAGGAGGAGCCACTTTGAGTACACAAGCCCTTTATTTGTTACAACATTTGTATGCCACTCCATAAAAGGGAAGGCTTACAGTAAGTATTAGACAATGTGGAGACAAAATAAAATCATAAACAGGGACCCAAGTACAAGATAACAAAACCTGTGGCAACCCCAAAGTTAAAAATGGATTTAAGAACTGAGAGGACCAGAAAACACGAGTATTTATGAATCTGCTTTATTTTATGGTCATAACTTTTCCTAATCTCATTTACATCTTTAATGGTGCATTATTTATTATTTATTATTTCAATTTATATACCACCCTATATCAAAAGATCCTAGGACGGTGCACAACATTAACAACACATTTTACAGAGCATAATTCTGAAAACTTAATAAAAAGCATAATGACAAACAGCATAATAATAAAATAGTCATAACAACAGTTTTCCCCAGCCAAGCTTTAACAGGCCATAGATTATTTAATAGCCAAAGGCCTCGGTAAAGAGGAATATTTTTGCCTGGCACATAAAGATGTGCAACGATGGCACAAAGCGACTGAACTTTGGGTTACAGCAGCGGTGGAGAACATCCAAATCAGACCCACCAGGCCTCTCCGTTTGGCCTACAAGACCATTTTGGTCTACACCACACAGACCTGCCCTACAGCCTCGTATGATGCCAAGGGTGCTCGGGGAATAGGGTTGAAAAGTAATTTTCAGGCACTGCTCAGCAGCAGCAGCAAAACAACTCTGTTGGGTCTTGCAAGTACGTTTTTCTTTTAAAGAAACTAGTCACCTGGTATCAGGTGACTGGTGGGCAGGTGGCACCACCCACTTGTCAAACTTGGCCTGCAAGCAGATGAGGGAGACAAAGATCCAGCCTGCCAGATGGATCTAGTTTTCCACCTCTGGGCTTAGTGTAATACTACCAACTAAACGCCAGTTAACATAAGCAAGGATTTGTGCATAAGACACGGTAAGGCATGCTACAACTGGAGGATAAAGAGCTGCAGCTATTTAGCTGCTTTTAAACTTACCCTGTAAGGACTATTGGGCACATTAGCTCCCCCCCAAGTAAGAGCAAGTGTGTGCTTGATTGGTTTTGTTGGATTGTAAGAGCAGGCATAGATACCATCCGGCTTGCTTTTCATTTGGATGTCAATAGGATTCCCTTCTGCATCCTGTAAAGAAAAAGGAAGAACGTGGATCCTCTTAAGAGGGGCGACATACAGACCGACATGGTTTTGGAATCCTATCACTGCTGGTTTACCACAAATGATGGCGAGTCAAGAGTCTTCAGTGCAAGCTTACTGGTCAGCATTTAAGGCTGCCATGCAGAACATCTTCCAATACCTTGTGACACCGTATGATCTTAACGGTACATAGAATGTATAAATGTTTTGTAGGCAAGAACACAACAAGGGTATAGAGGACGAAGAAGTGTTTTGTTTTACCTTCTCATCTACAGTATTGGTAAGTGATGGAAGCCCTTCCTGCTTTCTCTTCACTGCCACCATGTAAAGAGCCATAAAACTTGTTCCACTTTAATCCTACAGGCTATAGCTAGATTTCGCAGAGCAGGCAGATTGTAACATCAGCCACTCCCACTTAGGACCGAATTCACACTAACAAGTGCTGCTAGACTTGCTGACAAGACCAACAGTGCAATTCTTTCCTATCAAGGAATAAACCTGACCCTGTATCTTATAAGGACTTGTGCTCAGGGCATATTCACACTCGCCTATATGGCAAGTGCCAGGACCAGGCTAGTGGCCCATCAAGTCCAGCATCCTGTGATACCTGTGGCCATATGGCATCTTAAGTATTTCTGCCCGTCAGACTAATACCATTAAGAAGAAAACTCCCAACTTCTGAACACAATTCCAAGGCTACAGTTCCAGATGACTTAGTGAGAAGAAAATGCAGCCTGGAACTCTGGACCTTACTTGTGCATAGATCCTCAGAGGGGCACTCCCAGCTTCCTTTGTGTCAACTGTAAACTCTGCAGGGTTGTTCACAATGCAGCCAGTCCGCTCCAGCCCCGGACCGTAAGCTTTTACCTAAGAAAGATCAGCAGAAACATAACAGAATATGTCAACAATATATACTTGAGTATAAGCCTAGTTTTTCAGCACATTTTTTGTGCTGAAAAAGCTGCCCTCGGCTTATACTTGAGTGAGGTGGGCGGTGGGGGCGGCGAGAAAGAAGTCCTTTCTCTCCGCTTGTGCTGCCACCCGCTCTCCCCAGTCAACCATTCCTTAAGAAGCGTACAAGAACAGCGGTTCTTTACTCTCCCCAGGCAGCTTGTTCCATTCCTGAACTGCTCGCATAAATGCAAACTTGCCAAAGGAGGAAGAGGAAGGAGCAGCTCAAAGGGCTGCTTTCGGGCTGCTCGTTCCTCCTCCTCTTCCACAGCGGCAAAGGTGAACCGGCTTATACTCGAGTCAATAAGCTTTCCCAGGTTTTTGTGGGAAAATTAGGTGCCTCGGTTTATATTCGGGTCGGCTTATATTCGGGTATATACGGTACCTTTACAGGTTGTTAATAGCTCAGACTACAATGCCCAAAGTTTGTTCGAGTGAGATACCTGGATGTACCTTGCATGTCACTGCTAAAATAAGTATCTGAAGAAGTGTGCATGCACACGAAAGTTCATACCAATAACAAACTTAGTTGATCTTTAAGGTGCTACAGGAAGGAATTTTTAAAATTTTGTTTCGAAAATAAGTAGTTTTCCACTTGATGTTCTTGGGGACATCTTACAATGCAAAGTATACATGCACCAGTACCAAAATTTGCAGCGGTCCTCAATGGAAGGAGTTTCTCCAGTAGTGAACTTCTAATCTGGGACAGACTCATATCTCGTGTTGCCATGTCACTGGACAAGGCAGCAACTTTTCCAACACACCGTGAGTTTCCTTTAAATTGGGGCTAAATCCTGACCCTGAATACCATATAGCACAGCTTATACAGAAGGCTGACAGATTAACAGCTTTTTTTAAAGAGGCAGCTCCTCAGATACTTGCCTTGTCAGAGTTGAAGCCTGGAGAAGCAGGCTGGATGAACGCCATGTAGGGGCTGTCTTTGATATCTTCGTCATCGCACATGATGTGAACGGCATATTCGCCAGGCTCTTTGGGCCAGTATTTCACATCGCACGAGCCATCGTTCTGATCATCACATTCAATTTTGGCTTGAGATGGGCCTTCAATGGCAAAACCTAAAAGAAGCAAACATGTGAGCAGTGCTCTAAAGAGGTGCCATGCTTTAGCTAGTAGGACTCAAAGACCTTGGGTTGCCTGTTCAAAACCATTTTTTAAATCTACAGCATTAAAGCCTGTTAAGCAGGTTTTGTTTGAGGTAACCCTTATGTGAACTGAAATCATGTATTGCAAAGCAAACCAGAAAACTCACTGCAGTTACTGAGCTTCAGGGGCCATGTGCTAAATTTCTCATCACTTTTGTCAGAAGTCAGTTTAGTGTTGTGGTTAGAGTGCTGGACTGGGTGGCCTTGGGGCTAGTCAAAGTCTCTCAGCCTCACAGGGTTCTTGTGAAGTTAAAGTGGGGCTAAACTGGGGCGAAGAATAATAATATGTGCCACCTTGAGCTTCGAGGAGGAAAAAACAGCTTATAAATGTACTAATTAATTTTAAAAGTCCATCCCCTTGGTGTTATAGCACTGGGGCCTGCTGAAAGGCAGGGTCAATAATGAAGTTACCAGAGACATCGTAACCTTCACAAAACCACGAGAAGCAAAGGCATCAGCCAACATTTATGGCCTGTCATGCTAAAACTGGGCAGAGGACAGTGTCATCATTGTTCTTGTCAGAAGTGCTATACAAACCAATTTCTTTTAAATCCAATTGGATGTGATTCCACACCCACTGCAATGTGATGCCGAGAGACTTTCTAGGCGTCACATAAATGCAATAACCATTTAGCAAAGCAGGGCAAGCTAGGCAAGTTCTTACCTAAGGATCCAACTTCTGGGCCAATGGATTCTACCACAAAGTCGGCAGATTTACCAACAACGCCTTCATGAAGGCCTGGCCCCCAGGCTCTTACTTTCTGAGGACCAGGTTCAGGGCCTACTTGAACTTCAAATGGGCTGTGACAGAAACACCAGAAAGCAGGATTAGGAGCAACTAATATCAGATACTAAAGATGGGCTCAAGTAGAGCCACGGAGATGTAACATTGTCCTCCTGCATTTGTGGTAAGCACCTCCTGGATTAGATCCAGACTTCAAAAAACCTCTTCCTTTCTTTTCCATTTCTGCCACTGGAATCAGATCAGATAGATTGGGTAGGGAGAGGAAGGATATGATGCACCTGGGACTCTAGGAAAAGCTTGGGACTGAAAGCAGCAATGGTCACAACTACCCTTCCCTACACTGTCCACGATTCCAATTACAGCCTGAATCCAGAACAAGGCAGAGCTTATTGTGCAATCACCTCTGTCCAGTTAAAAGACCAGGAGATGGGAGCTACAGATAGATGAAGCAGGAGCCTAACCTCTATGTGGTGCATCACTTGGAAAACAGACAGGGAACAATGAAAGTTAAAATACGGCAGATATTCCAAAGGTTGCCTACATTAAAATTCCACTCTTTAAATAAAATCTGAATAATCTTGGTGCTACCAAATAGTAATCTGATACCTAGAAATACAGATGAAAGCTTGTGTCACAATAAAGTTTGTTGGCCTTTAAGATGCCACAGGATTTGGTTTCTTTTTGCTGCAGCGGACACAGTTTACTTCTTCAGAATTTGAAATATACCATTTGTCCAAACAGGGTAGTACCCTTGTACTACCGTGTTTCTCCTAAAATAAGACACCGTCTTATATTTTTTTTCGCTCAACAAAACACAGTATGGCTTATTTTCAGGGGATGTCTTATTTTAACCGTGTCGCATCGGTACGCTGCATAGCCACGCCTCTCCAGGCTGTTTTAATGGGAGGTACCACGTCACTATGGCTTATTTTCGGGGTATGGCTTATTTTTGGGGAACGGCTTATATTTCGCAAATGCATAGAAATCCTGCTATGGCTTATTTTATGGCCATGTCTTATTTTAGGAGAAACAGGGTAGATACTACCATCCGTTAATTTGCTCTTGGCAGCTGTGGAAACTTAAGCAGTTCCAACATGTTTGGTAGGGAATACACATCCATTGCTAAAAACAAACAAACCTGAAATGGATTTTCTAACTCACCTTTTAGGGATGTTGTGACCTCCCCATGAGATTGTAACAATGTATTTTCCTGGGGTTACTGGGTAGTATTCAAAGGCATACACACCATCCACATACTCCTTTTGTTTCACAAGTTCCTCCAGACCTTCTGCAGAAATACCATCAATCTAGCATTAGCCTTCCATAGTTACAGCCTCAATCCTCTGGTTACAGGCAATTCTGCCCCTTTCCAGTATTTTAAGAAAAATTGCTAAGAATGAAGTCATTCCCCCCCCCACCAGAAATAGTTTGCAAGGAGGAGAAATGGCCTCTTAAGTAGTCATGCAAGAAAGATGGCATAAATATTTCCAGAAGAGATCGATGAGTGAAAGTGTTACGTTACCTCGCTTAACTCATTCCCTTATGTTATTCCTTAGTCTGAAGAATTATGCGTGTCATGTTAAAACAAGGGAAGCTTAAGCTTCATCAGACCTCATGACCACAAGTATTTGGGGAATGCCTACTTGATTTAATTTTCCTGCAACAGTCTAAATATGCCGAAGTTTGTTGATACAAGCTTATTGTCTTTAACAGTGCACAGTTGGCAACCCTGCCCTAGCCAACGCTTTAAGCACATTACAGCTCGCAAGAGGCCCACCAGAATCCCCACCAATTTGTACAAGGCTGAAAAGGATTGCCATTCATTTTGATCTGGGGCCAGAAGGTAACAAAGCCCTGCGTCCATTTCAAGCTGCACTGTGATACAAGAGTAGAAAAAGGTGTCTGCCATATGATCACCAAGCCAGCGGGGGACTTTCTGTCCAATATGACTCCTGAATGAAGCATTAACTAGCTAAAGTGAAGCAGAGTGGAAATGATCTTGGGGTTCAGTTTTGAGTACCCATCTTTAAGGTCAGAACTCCCAGAAATGTGTAAAATGTATCATCCTGAACTGCTAAGTTTCACTTATTTTTTTTTACCAGGTCTGAGACAAGGAAAAGAATGACCGTCTGAAATCCTGAAACAGTCAAGTTAAGTTGCATAAAAATTGACAGATCATGTCCATGTTACCTCAAGCAGCTGAGGAGTATTTCAAACAATTAATACAAGTTCCATTGGCTTCCAGTATTTACACATGGAATAAGCTTTGAAGGCTGCCCATGTTTTGCCACAAGAAATATCCTTCAAATATGTTCACCAAGAAATGCATTGCACATTACTTCCACCCAACCGAAAGGGAATGCCAAATTTGGGGCAGACATAAATTCCTTCCCTTTATGTTCAGCTCCAGATATAAACCAGAAGCTAGACCTTCCTGATTGTAAACTAGAACTTAAAGTACTACATATCCAGATCTGTACACCCAACAAACAAGGCTTTGGACTTAGTGTTCCAAAAAAGCCCTTCCCCATGTAAAGCACTTCTGAAACAGAGGGGAACTCCTCAGCCACACAACTCATTTGGTTATCAGTCTGACACACACAGCCTCTTATTTATATTCCATTCAGGCAGATAAGCAAAGAAATGCAGGCACCTGACACCATCCTGTCTAGTTTGGCCTAACCTTTCTTCCCCTTTTGCATGTTTGCTTCACATTTCTTGAGCAATGTTGTCATGAAACATTATTACTGAACGTTTTTTGCTACACACACACCCTTTTGTCCAAGAGCTTTGCACCACAGATGCTGAAGTAGAAGTTCAAGCCTTTCCAAACCCACTAAAGCAGTTGCACAGCTCAGGTTACTTCTGTATTAACAGGTAAACAAGGCGGCTATCACACCCAAAGAACCAGTCATTTCAAATTTCCAGCCATGTTTACCTAGTCTCCTCTTGTGCAATTAGATATGAGAAAGAAAAGAGTGGCTCCATTTCACTTCTGGAGTTTCCCCAGGGGATAAAGTCAGCATACAGATACCAGAATCACAAGCCGGTGGATTACGCTTTTTAAGCCCTTTGCAAACTTCCCTGGCCCCACCCCAAAGCCCGAGCAATGCTAAGAAGCCGAGCACTTACTTGGTCCTTTTATTGCCACATGGATATCTCCACTCCCTGCGGCTTTAGTATCAACCTTGAAGTCTGCGGTTTCTCTGATCCGAACTCCTTTAGGTTGGAGGCCTCTACCACTGGCACGGCAGGCATTTGGATTGCACGCTGCAAGCGAATTGCAGACAGACATCAATACAGCCTTTGATTCCTAGAGATATTTAACTTAGCCAAGCTAGTCTGGAACGGCTTCTCTCAGCTTGCTTTAAGATGGATGAGATTTTAAGTTTATGAAATGTAAAACCTGAACACCATTTTGCAGTCTTAAGGAGGCAAGACTGAGGCTGTCAATGCACATTATATTAACATAAAACGGGGGGTTGCAGTTTTTTTGCTTCACGTGCTTCACTATGTACAAACACAAGTCTCATTTAAATGAATTAAACTCCTAACAAATTTACATCAGCATGGGGGGAGGGGAGAGAGATTGCAGAAACTTTTTTTAAAGTGGTTTTTTTTTTTTGGTCTTACAATATTAAAAGGAGCAAAGTATCCTGATTTTCAAAGTTTCAAACTTAGGAGGGCATATTGCCTTAGGGCATGCATGCAGATGAAATCTTCCAGTTTGAACCAGACCCCCCCCCCAGTGAAGTCTCAGGTTTCAAGGGGTGGGGGGTGAAGAGGAGGGCAAGAAGTGAAACATAGCATGAGACAGCACGAAACAATGCAAGGTGCAACATCTCATAGAGATGTTGCACCTTGCATTGTTGAGACAGTGTTGCTATGCTGATCCTGCTATTGCCCCTAAATTAGCAAATTTAATCCCCAGAGGAAGCCCCATACAGATGTGCCTGAAATGAACAATACCATGGAGGTGGGGAAATATAATTCACACGCAAGGGTTTAAACATGCTTTCCTGAACACCGTCACCATTAGGGAAAGCAGGTCTGTATGCAGAAACCACTGGATACAGTGTGAAAAAGACCACATACAGAATGATGATTTATGGGAGATAAGCAGGCTCACAGTTGTCAGTATCTGGCCTAGCCATGAAATTGGACTGTGATGCATGCAGGCTTGGGCTCCCAACAGCTCAACTCCATGCATGTCCTTCTGGAGTTGGCAACCATTTCCTTGGAGGTAAAACCAATTCATCCCACGAAAAGCTGTCCTGCTGCAAGCATGCAGGGAATTCACATCCCCAGCCAATCTGCATTGACTAGTTCTACATCCATCTGTAGATGCAACAAACCGAGGATGTAGCAGCAAGCCAAAGTTCAGTTTCAAGCTCCTTGCAACAAAGTTTAGCAGTTTGTGGTTAAGCCGTTTGACTTCTTGCAAGACCGCCTGAAGCCTGACCTGCTGCTTGCAACATTTTCATACAACCCAGCCACTTTTGCTTAGGGCTGCAAACCTGCCGACTAGGTGTTCAGAAAAAACGCAGCAACACAAGTTCACCCTGCACACCCTCTTACCGACAGAGCTTGCCCAACTATGAAGCCAATAGCAGTGAAGTCCAACATCTCACAAATTGAAAGTAGCTCAGGAGAGGTGAGCAGAGGTCTGAAAGCACAGGAGCAGGCAAGGATGGAATAGAAAGCCAAGTGTCAGTTCAAGAAGGGAAGAGAGTTGTGATACAAAATAAAGTGAATATAGTTGGTTTTAAAGAGACACAGCAAGAAAGCTCAATTCCAAAAGTGTAAGAAGGAGCAATGCGGTCATTTAGGATGACAAGACTGATTAAACCCAGTTAGTTAAATGTGATAAGATACTAACACTTAAAAGTCCTTTTTGGGGGAAATGACTTTCATGCAAGAATTGAACTGCTTTATCCAAGCCGAAAGACTAAATTCCCACATTTAGAGAGTCTCAGATACTGCACTTAATGTGCACATTTATCCAGTAATATGGTTAGATAGTTGTACATCTGCCCTAAACACATACCTTCACCAACATGAATACCCCAAGGGCTTTTGGGAACTTGCTCTCCGGCGAACACCACTTTAATGGTATGGGGACCAGCTTGAAGAGGTTTGTACACGCAACGATAGACTTGATTCCCTTTGTCTTCTATTGCAACTTCCACGGGGTTCTTCCCTTGAGGATCTTCAACTTCTACGCCTATATCACCAACACCAGCCCCTACAAGATACAAAATAGGAGCTCAAGAATTATTTCCACAATTAGGGAAGTCTCCCAGTTTCTTATATTGGCCAGTAGCCACCACAGTGGAAAGAGGGCCAAGGAAATGCACACTCTATATAGCCAAGTTGGGGTGTTGGGAAATGGGACACGGAGGCCATCTCCCCTCAAGAACACATTGTTTTGTCATAAATTTCCAGTTTAGCTTTTCCAAAAAGAACCCATAAGCTATTGAGTATGATAAATGATCCATAACAAAGGACAGGAGGACCTCAAGGTTTGCAGCCTGAGGAACTGAGTTGAAAATGCCTGATTAATACACCCTTGACATTTGCAGCCAGAATTCTCCTTATCTTTATACCAAGGTCCTGCTTGTTTTGCAGAAAACGCTCCTAGATTTGTTTAGATTTATGTCTACCAGTTTTCCTATTTGGAAGGATTTAAAAGCAGCAATATAGCCTTAACAAGACTCTCATCCCCAGTTGGGGAAAATCCTTGTTATATTCAATTCGCAGTCACCTTTTTGTTTAAGTTACAACTGCAAAATTCAAGCGCTATAAACTCCTAAGTCTAGTACTCAGTAAGTTCGTCTTAAGTGACTTCTGAAGAAACAATAGCGAAGCTACATGGCCAGATGCAAATGGCATAGCTACGGTTATGTCAAGTGGGGAAGCAAGTTTCAAAATTAAGTTATTATGCATAGTAAATACAGTCTTTCCCACTGCCTTGTTCTGAAATGTTGGAACCAAAGGCCTATACCAATAAGGGAAAGAAAGTGTATGCATGTGTGCATACTGCTGCCGAAAGCATATTGCACGCAAACACCCAACCAAGTTTCACCCAACTGGAAGAGATCGCTGCCATGCAGCAGTATTTACTATGACTTGTATAGAATGGTAGGAAGGCCCTACAATAATGGGAACCATTAAAGGGCCACCATACCTGTTGGAAGCTGTAGCTGCAGTCAAAGCCAAGGACCAGCTTGAGAACTGACCTACACAGAACACTATGCCACAGACATGCTATGCATTCCCAAGAACAATGAAGAATGCTTAGTTCAAATGCATGAACATCATGCACCTTGCACAAAAAGCTTATACTCTGCACTCCCCTGAACACAAATACATTGGCAACCTTTCTTGCCCAAGAACCCCAAGGCCATTGCCATCCCTGATTGGTAAATCAGAAAAAATGATGTAAATTCATATCAATGGCTGCTTTTAAAAAAAACCAACCTGTTGGAAGACTACTGTTGGAGTGAGACAGGCTTCTGTACTGGACACCAAAGAGATGTAAAGCAGATATACACCCCTTCATGTCCAAACTAGAGGTGTTGTTATTAAGTGATGTAACCGTGAATTGCAAATTGAACCCTGAAGCTTCAAATGCATCTTGAGCATCCTTAACCCATTTATTTGTATTTATTGTATCTAGCAAGATTCATATACCACTTCATTAAAAAATATGACAGTGGTTTACATAAAGTGGCAAGATATTAATTAAAAACAGAAATAAAGACAACCCTTTAAAAATACCACAAACAACATTTTAATGGAAGTAAATTCCCAACTCATGGAGCTCTGTGCATTCCTTCCACCCTCACATATGCTCTGTGCCAGGGAAGGAGTCTCTGGCTATGCATCCAATTCCCATCACTCCTGGCGTCTGGAAAGGTGAGATTCAGTGCCCAAAAACATCTGCAGAGCCCCAGGTTCCCTATCCTGTGTGGACACTATAAGGAGAAGTAACATCATGGCACATACAAAGAGAAGGCAAGCCTGCTCACAGCTCCATGTCACAAAGGAAGGAATCAATTCAGCCCATCTTACCTGCTGTGTAAATTTCAAAGAAAGTAGGTTTATTGGCTATATTTCCTGTTACTTCCAAGCCTGGCCCTTTTGCGGTCACTTTGCTGGCATCTCCCTGGGCTTTATCAACATTTACTTCAAACGGGCTCTTTGCAATGTGCTGGCCAGCAAACAGAACTGTAACCTAGAAGTGTAGTAACAGTATTCAAGTTAGATATGCACCACTGAAAGCAGGTAGCCAGTTTGCATTCACTCAATAGCAGATCCAGAGGAGTTCTGAATTCACAAGCTGACATTTAAAAGCCAATTAAAAAAAAAAAAAGAAGTTTCTGGAGAAGTGTCTGCAGGCCCAGCGTTGAATGTGGCATGCCAGCTACCATATCCAGATGAATTATGATCATTTTTACAGGAAAAACACATTTTAATAGGGCACTGAATGTCAATCAACCATATAGTTCACTTTCTCACCAAAAGAGAAGGCAGGATAAAAAAAGGCAGCTTAGCTACTTTAAAACAAAACTGACTACCAGTGTTGCCTCCACCTCCTCTTTTACCTGAATAATTGTTAGACCAGCTAATCAGTACTTTAAGCCGGGGGGGGGGGGGAGAACGCTGTCACTCTCAACTAGTTTTGTCTACAAAACTAGACAAACTTGTTTTGAGATAGTACTGTATTACAACAACATTGTCCTCAGCAAAATGTACTTGGCAGTTAAAACTCACGTCTCCCTCCAAAATCTTCAGATATTCTTACCTTGTGAGGTCCTGTAACCTTTGGGAGGTACTGAACAGCGTAAGTCTTGTTCTTATCGTTGTCAGGAGTCACCATGGCCTAAGAAAGAGAAAGGCATTAAGCAACTCGGTCATGCTTAAGTCTCTTGATCTTTTTCACTGGGTATCGTATTGGCTGCTGTGGTGGTTTTATGATTTTAATTCTACACATTGTGCCTATTTTTATAGTGACATTTTTGTAGAGCATTTTGTAAAAGGCGGGCTAAGAGTACAAATAATCAAATAAATAAAATGCCAGGGAATAAAATTAGGACCTTCTATATGGCCTGTACCCCTTAACTATGGTCCATCCTCATGATTCATGAAGCTCACTCAAACACCAACACACTTGAAGAGGATTCCTTTACCATAGTGTAAGATAGTAGTAAGTGGTCAACCCTTCCCTGGCCCAAGACCTCTCAATATGCATACCTCTTCTCTGTTTCCTTCTGGATCTTCTACAAAAACCAATACCTCGCCTTGGCCAGCACTGATGGTGTCTACACTGAATTTGGCAGGCTGTTTCACCATATTTCCATGTGGTTCAATTCCTGCAGGAATAAAAGGCTGTGCTTAGCTGGCTGTAAAGACGACATGCAGAAAGCGTTTTACTTGCTGAACTGTGACGCAAGTACATTATTTCCTAGAATTATCAGCACCAATTTGTAGCTGTCCTTGCTCCTAATATAGCATCAGGACATCATGGTGAAGAAAGAAGCACTGCCACAAAATATGGGAGGTTCAATTTGCGGCTAACATGGTTAATTGCTACTGACAGACAAATCCACGGTGATGGGGCTGGTCTTGGTTACCGTCACATTAAACTCAATTTTTAAAATAAATGTAAAAAACATACTTCTCAATGTACACATTTCCAAATGCATTTTATCCTAATGCACAGGTTTTGAGTAGCGAATTGTATTTCAAAATTTGGAGGTGTGCAGAATCCTAAAGATAATTACTTTCTGAACTGTGTATTCATCTGTGATATGTGAATTAGAAGTTTGCTTTAAAATTCTTAGTGTTGCTTAAAAAATAAAATAAAAATCTAGTGTTGACGACATTGATACCCTAGACTTTGGAAGTTTTCTGAATATACACGTGCATTACCGGTAGTTTTTCATGGTCTTCACAGGATCCCTGCTTGTTTTCCTTCAGTAGAACCTGTTCCTCTCCAGGTTCTTATCCCATCCCCTTTCATTCCAACCCCACTCACCAGCCTGCCTCCATCCACCTCCAGTTCCCTTGTCACTCACCCACCCAAACCATGCCCCTCTTACAGCTTGGCCAAATGGCAGCCCAAGTCAGCTATGGAGGAATAGGTCAGGGAAGCTCCTCAGCAGACACACCTCATACTGAGGTCACCTAAGCTGCTGAAGTTCACAGTGAGAACAGCAGGATGCTTGCTGGGGAACTCTGGATGTTCCTCTATAACTTGCCCAGACCAGCCACCACTGACAACACTCACCTGGGCCAACCATTCACCCACCTGCCTAGGATGCCTTCCTGCTAACCCTCTGCCTGGGCAGTCTGCCTATCAGCAGTCATGCAAACTGCAGTGTAACAACATTCTTACCATCTTATTACACACTGAGATATATCATATTTTGCTGTATTATTTGAATACAAACTGATGCAATTTGTGCAAAATAAAAGCAGCCATCAAAATGCAATTAAAAACCATACAGCATCTAGCATAGTGCATTACAATTGCTACAACAGGCAGAAATACCATTAAGTGGACTGGACCCTCTGCAGCTTTCCAGGTGGTCCATAATGGAAAAAATGTTTGGGAACCACTGCCTTACACAAAGCAATTGGTCCCCTCCCACTGACAGTGATGAAGTTTAGGTTTACGTCTTATAACAAGACAATAGCCTTGCTAAACTGGTTCTCAAAGTGGGAATTCATGTGAAAGTAGGAGTGGCTTTTGGACTATTTCCACATTTTTCTGAACCTCAGCACTGCACTAAACGAATACAATGCAACTTGGAAGTTTGTCTACAAATGTGATTTAAATAGAGCAAGAACCAACTGGTCTTTTAAAGCACAATAGTTTTGAATGCATGTAACAAGATTTAAGTAACAATACATGCAAGTTATAAGAAAAGCATTTTAGACCTCACCTCTGCCATACGCCCTTGCCTTCTTTGGATTAAGCTTAGGCTTCAAAGGAGCACCAGGTTTCAGCTTTGCTTTGGGAAATTGTGACAAGTAGGTCATTACTGAGTGTTCATCCACATCAGGGTGTATGATTTCTTCGGGAGCGATGACCTGGTAAATAAGGACATATTTTCATTAGGATTACAACATGTGAATCAGAGTTCCCCTCATACATTCCTACACATCCAAATCACTGTCCGTCCAACAATTCCCTAAGTTTGGAAATATAGTTAACCAGTAGAATTCCTAAGAGCAAGAAGACTTTTGAAAGATTACACCATGTAATTGCAACACATAGAATAAGTGCATTTTATCTGCACACATAGCTTAGTAGCTCGGTCATTTGCAGCTGAGTTACTACTGCCAGTCAAAAAGTTATGAGGCCACCTTCCTCCCAACAGCCAATCACTTGAGGGAGTTGCACTGAGTGTTTTACTGGTCCCCCTAAACACTGCCTAGGTTCTATGTACAAACTTTTTTAGACCTGTCAAATAAACACTTCAGTAGCACCAATTCAAAAGTACGTAACAGCAGTCAAGGCCCTTAATCATAGAGACGCTGAGGGCAGCTAGGTAGATTTATTAATATTACTGGCACTGACACAGTAAGTCGTAAGTGCTTTCTTTTACTGGAGCAAATAATGGGCATAATATGAGTTATTTCAATAAAGGCAGAGGAAACTATAGAAGTGTTTCTAGCAGCATTAGGATCCAGCCCAACCTTTAGAGGAAGAGGGGAAGGGGGGGGCTTCTATCCTTGTAAAAATGAGAGGTGAAACTCAAGTTTTTCAATATTGTAAAAGTCTGCAATTTACACACATTTAATTTGTGTGCATTCAGCTTTACAGGCTTGGCACAAAAAATAAAAGTGTGTGTGAGCATCCAGATAGCGACTTTGGCAATTCCACCTACCATTGAACCCAATGTCTACTGACTATACACAATTTTGGATTTAGGCACAATTCCCAGAATGTAACCCATGCATAAGTTATGGGCTTACCGTACACTAAAGAGGCAGCTTTCAAGGAAGCAGTCTCAAACGCATTTTGTGCGGAGGACCCACTTGTTTTTAATCATTTGAGACGGTGACATTTCGTACCACAGCAGGTATTTTTAAACACAGCTGAATTTGTGGGACCGGGACTATCAGATGCTACAAGTAAAATTATTTCTGTTCATATCCTGCCACCTGGATATGCTGAAGCTCAAATGTCATTCTCTTCTCCATACCTGAGGGACACCCAGCCAGTCATCTGCTTGCTGCATGGCTTCACGGGCATTATCAACGGGCTTCTTAGGGTCCCAGGTTTCCCAGTCTGGGCAAAGACCTAGCGAAGCAAGAATTATAAAGTTTTAAATACTATGAACATCCAGAACCATTTACACTTAGCATTAAATCCATTTTAATTTTAGTTAGTAACCGTCAAGGTCTACCCACAGAAGTGCACTTGCATTGCACAGAGTAGGAAGTGGAGATTATAGCCTGGCAGCCAAGGTTTTCAGACTGCAAAATCAGAATATGTGAGATAAATCCTGTTTGTATTGTTTGGCCTCCATTTGTGAGGAAAGAGATTCAATGCCAACTTGAGATCTACCAGATTGGAACTGCCTACTATCTACTGAGCTACACTGGCTGCTGAACCACTGATTGGCTTTTACAGCACTCCATGCTGCCAATCGTGTCAACTTCTATGATTCTGACAAACTACTCTCTAATTTACAATATGCATATTCAGCCCAATATACCATCGGCACAAGATTCTTGGTATGAAAGAAGTCCTCCTGGAAGTTGCTGAAACCGGAACTATAAATTGGGGTGGAAAAATAACTAAGGATTACGCTGAAATTCTAGGTGCAACATTTATCAAGTTGTTCTGCAGTGCTGAATTTTCAGAAAATTGTTTCGCCAGAAGTAGGAACAAATAAGATGCAAAAGAATCCTATTGACAACAGCAGGAGTAGCCTTCTGCCACACTCTCACCAACCCCAGACAGCCTGCCAGGGGCCAGGGGTGACAGCAGGTTTAGTCCACCAACATCCTTCTTTTCTTAGCTCAGAAACAAGTGCCAACATCTATAGGGCTACTGGCTACTCCTGGACCACAAGAAGGTTAACTTAGCCAATAGTCTTCTCATTCACTTGAGAGTTCAGTGCAACAAAGGTAGCGGCTCCTAAACATGGCAAAACAGCTCTACTGCTCAATTTACATCCAGAATATTTTGTTAAAAAAAAATTGTAGAAAAGCTTTTAGAATCCATGAAATACTTCATGAAGCTAAAAACGTGCTACTCAACAACTATGATTGGACATTTTGGAATCCATAAAATATGTACCAAGTTTTTTTTTTAGATGCATTGCAAACTTAAAGCAACGCCTAAAGGCTGTGAACTGTTCATTAAGGGTTCCTGACCTTTATACAGACATTTAGAGCTTGTTTTCATAGGTGTGACTCCTAGTCAAGTACAGGACCTCTCAAAGCAAGGGAATCTTATTTACATTAAGGTAAAGATAAATCAACTGCTATTGACATAGGGCAAGAAGATAGAAAGGTCACAGGAGGCTTACCTGGAGCACAGCTATCAACGAGGGCACCTAATGCTTTGCCATCTTGCCAGTTTTGGTTGAAGTTTGTTATTGGCAAATAAGGGATTTTGTTCTGAATCCATCCCAACAGTCTCTGTTTGGGAGTCTGTTTCTTAGCATCGTCATCTCCTTCATCTTCCCACACTGGCATAGAGATTGAGTAATGGAGGATAAGGGTCCATACTAACCCTAGGATTAGTTTCAAGTTCCCATCAACAATAGCTTTACTATCTGAAAAGAAGAAAAAACACAGAATTACTACTAAAACCACCATTAGGCATCAAGTCAAGCTGAAAGGTAACAAATCCACAAAGGCATTTGCTTTGAGCCACCATTCTAATGACACAGGAGTCAGGTGCATAATGATTGGCAGACACATCAGTCCTTTCTACCTAGGTCTCTGATGAGATCTTTTTACACATACAGTACTTTACTATACACTTGATTCATGGTTGGAGTAGCTTCCTCCAAGTTTCTTCTCAAGCCATCAGTTCAGCTGCCTACTGTCAACAGACAGATCATAATAATGTGAATTGGGAACTAGGACAACCAGCCTATTGTCCTCAATCCAAGACCTTGCCCTGCAGGAGAGCATAAAACAGTTTATATACTTTCATTATGTACCTCCATAGTAAGTGGCAGTAAGCCAATCATACTAACTGGTAGATATCCCAAAAGGGTAGAAATCCTTTGCTCTGGTTTCTCTTCAAGAGTGAATCAACCATGCTTTAAGATTAATGTTTTACTCAGCTTCTTACTGCATAACTGCAAAATTAAGCAGACTGGCAGCAACAGACCTTGGGTTAAAAAACGCTGGGGGAAGCCATGAGCAATTATTTCTACAACACAAACCTTTCTTGTAGAAAGGCACAATACATGGTGAATAAGATATACAAAGACAAGATTGAACCAATATGCATCAGTCATTTAGAATTTAGGGAACAAAAGGAGCATTTACACAGCTAGATTTCCGTCCCGTTGCATATTTGGCTATAGCTTATTCACATCAATATGAAAATGTTATTTTTAGTCCAAGTATTTCCCCTCCTTATCACTCAACTATTAGTAGCAGACTTTTTACAAAGCTAGAAATTCCTTAGTACCCTAGTCAACATTTGCCCGGGACACATCAGTATGTTGATGAAACTAGAAAGCCAAACAGATGAATGCGCTTCTAAAATGGCATCAGGCCGACAAAATTAGACTTGGAAAGCAAGCTTCCCTACTACCTAGCTCAGATGTATAATAAGCAAAAGTTCATTTCTATATGGACTCTTACAACAGCTATTTGCGAATGGGTGCCAAAGAGATCTAGAAATGAAAAACTTAAAATGAGTCCGTGCATAAGTGATACTGTGGCTAGAAAACTTATGAAGCGGTTTGCAGTGTACCACCACTCTGGCCAGTAGTGAAACCAAAAACACACCAGGGAAATTTAAAGATTCATAGTTATGAAAACAAGTCCTTCCTGGGAACTCTTGTCCAAATATTTTCAGGACTCACGTCAAGCCCTGTTTGCCAGGTCTGTTTGAACTAGACCTGGACTCACAGACTATGGCAATGCAACTGTTTCATGATGAGGAACTGCTCACCTACACAACTCTCTCCATTGCAAAGCTCTATTGTAATGTTTCTGGCCCCAAGCACAAATATATTTCATGAGCAATTAACAGTGGAATTTCTATCTAGCCACTGTCATTTGTTAATTGCATCTTAAAACTGCTTAAGCAATGCAGCTTCAGTCTGGAGGTTATTAAGGTACATGGCCTGAGGAACAGTGTTTAGCTAAATTGCAACATTTAAGCTGTAGACTCACACAAGCCAGGTTTGCAGGGCAGATCAACTGCTGAAGATAAGTTAGCTTTGTGGCTGCATACTGGTCTTTTAACATGTGAAGCCTGAGATTTGTTGGATTCCAGGGGGTCATTGCTCAATTCGGTATACAGCTACAACACACACACACACACAGGATTTAAAGGGGTGTACAATCGCTTCTTCTCACAGCTGCAAGGGCTTGCAAGAAAACAGTAGCCTAAAGTAATTCCACCAGTGAACCAAAAGTTGCACAAAGTGTAGGAACTCATTTCGCATCAATTGGACATTTCCTCCTTATGTGGAAAACATTTCTACTGAAGAACTAGTAATGTGTTTGGGCAGCAGGCACCAAATTTTTACCTGCTCATTTCCTAACTGAATCATTGTATTTTAGATAATGTGCAGTCATATTAGGGCAGGCCCTACATTAGCTGCAGAGGGATAGAGCTATAATGTAATGAATTGAGTTGCTTAGCGTCAATAGCCACAGGGAAAGATTTACAAGCATCACTAAAGAAAAAAGGTTCAGGCAGAAGCAGGCTTCCACAGTGATACAGGCACCACAGGTCAAAGGTGCTACAAATTTAAATCTAGCTTTGTCTATAGGAACACAATGGGGAGGCCTCCATATGATCTTGCGTGGTGACTACTAGAGCACGGGCAGCTAACTTGTGGCCCTGCAGATGTTACTGAACTACCATCAGCCCCGGTGAGCAAAGCCAATGGTCACAGATGATGGGACTAATGGTCCAACAACATCCAGAGCTGTGTTAGAAGCTCATATATAAGCTCATTGCCAAATGGCACCTTCAACCTAGGTTACGGTCACAACAACAAGACTGTCTAGTTGCCTTTTGGGAGTGGGGGATTTAATCATTATTATTCATTTCATTTCTTTATCACTTTATGCAGTTTACAGCACGTTAAAACAGCAAATAAAATAATCCAAAATAAAATAGCTACAAGACATCTCCGCTGATCAGCCGGCTGTCTATGCTAGAGAAGACAAATTTAGCATAATTCTTTTCTGTTTTCCCAACAGTGAATTGTTTAAGTATTTAGCTGGTGGCCTTTTCACTTTCAGATGCCAGTTTTTCAGAAATGCTGTAATTTGTTCCAAATATGTCTTTGGTTGTTACCCAAGCATTTTAAAACTTGGGACACATTCAAAACAGTAGTAACATTCTGCCCCTTCTCCTACTTACAGCCCATTGTGAACCTCACATGACTGATCAATACTGAAACTGAGCAATCTCGCAAGTATGTACTTGCAACCCTGGGAATTAGTCAGATCCTAGAGACCAGTGTTAAATATTTACTATAAAGAAGAATAGTTATTCAGGTTTATTACTGGCATTTACTAGCTAGGTTAGTTAGCTTTCAGATCTGCACTGCAATCCAAAGAATTCTTTTCAACACAGTCCAGAGTGACACCCAATAGGACCTTTTGCCTTGCTTAGAAACAGTTCTCATTTTGCCAGCAACCCACTATTCTGCAGGACCATAGTTCAAAACAAAGTTTACAGCTCAGTTTATTCACGTGAGTGCCTGGACTGGGAAACACCAACTAAAACCTCATTGCGTAAGAGCCAAGTGAATTTGTTAATTTTTAAAAACTTTGTCCTGCTGCAGTACTACAAGGAATTTGCTCTTAGACAATTAGCGGAAACACGATAAGCTACTGTGGTCAGTTTCCTTGGTAACTGGACTACACAGAAGAACTATGCTTTTTACTGGCACGAGCAAGAGATTAGAATATGGGCAAAGGAAGGACAATATTGTTATAAACTAGATCTGGCAGTTTGAGAAAACCAGGTTAACTGTCACTTGAAACAGGATAGCTCAGTCAGTAGAGCATGAGACACTTAGTCTCAAAGATCATGGGTTCAAGCCCACTCACCCACCCCATTGGGCAAAAGATTCCTGCATTGCAGAGGGTTGGACTAGATGATCCTCGTCCCTTTAAACTCTACAGTTTTATGATATGACTCTGGAAGTGACCAAACTGGGACATACCTATGGTGAACAAGCTCCTAGTACTACTGCCCAAGAATACAAGGCAGCCAGTTCTTAACATTCACTGGCATAGCAACCATTTGGACTTGTGGAAGTAAGAAGTTCAGCAAACAGCACAAACTCCAAACTTTGACACCACTTTGCAACAGGGCATCTCGACTGTGCCACCTGTGCACCTAGTTTAGAACAGCAAGAGAATGGAAAAAGGCTGCTCCACTGCAAGGGCAGCCCATTCCCCTAGATTTTCCTAACCCAATCCCAAAATAGGTTTTTATTTGGGCTTGCTTAAGATGCCAGGAGCAAAGTAAGTTGAAGGCAGGAAAGTAAGACTTCCAGAAAAGATTTTATGTTGGATTTTTTAAAATGGTTACCAGCAGACACTTATCTGTTCCACTGTAGGTCATCATATTTGCCATTAGCTCAGTTATGGTGTGCAAATTCAAATTTATTCCCTCTAGTTAATTTGTATTTGTTAGCCACACTATTTCTTGAAAGGGTATCCACTTTTTGCAATGTTTTCAGTAAGAATGATGTCACTGAGATTGTCTTCTCCTGGCCTACCCTTGATTTGAGATTACACCCAAGGCTCCTACGGAAGGGAGACAGATGTATCATTTATGAACCTAGTGCCCAGAGAGTAATATACTTCTTTTGGCAAGCCTTCAGAATTTTGTACTTAAAACTTAAGGTAACAGTTCAGTGTGGCTGCAATTATTCTACAAGGCAATACAACTAAAATATCCCCAGCCATTACGTTTCTTTTAAGGGATTTACATTATCTCAAAGGGTACTAGCAGCTATAACTTAAATGGCAGGATTTCTTCTGTAGCCAAATGCACCCCTTCACCTTGGGTGACCTCTTACATTGGGTTCCAGGCATTCAAAAACAGTGCCTTGTAGGCAGACACCCACCTATGTGCTTGCTAGTCACACTTCTTTGAAGTCTCTCAGCCCCACTCACCTCACAGAGTGTTTGTTGTGGGGGAGGAAGGGAAAGGAGAATGTTAGCCGCTTTGAGACTCTTTCGGGTAGTGATAAAGTGGGATATCAAATCCAAACTCCTCCTCCTCCTCCTCCTCCTCTTCTTCATTATGTGGTCAGAGTCATGAAAGCTTGCATCATAATAACTGTGTTGGTCTTGATAGTGCCAGATGAATTTGATGTTCCTGCTACAACAAGACTTGACACAGCTACCATTCTGGACACTAATCATTTCAGACACCAGGAAAGAGCCAGAGAATGATACTACATGGAAAATACAGAACATGTAGAACTAGAAAAGGTGTGGGGGAGGGGGGGATATGTGGCTATCCGTATGCTGCTGACTACATCTCCCATCATCCCTGTTTGCAGCCGATGTGAGTTGGTCCAACAAGTGGAGGGCTACAAGATCCCAATCCCACCATCAACAGTTGCCTTACAATGGCTGCAAATGAATCAAGTGTCTTGTAAACTAGGGAAGATGAAGCTGTTGCACATAGTTTCAAATCAAGAGTCTGTTGCAGACAATCACTTGTGGTTCTTTGGGTAAAGGGCCACAATGACCCATTGTCAACCCTCCGGGGGCCACATATCAAAATGGGTGTTAGTATGAGTGTGGTGCGAACTGCAGTTCTCAAAGCTGCCTTGCAATGGCCCCAGCAGCCATTGTGTATCATTTCAAACCATTTACCATTAAATTCAGTAAAATTTAATTTTTTAATATAATTTTGAATGGGCAACACATAGAACCACCTTTTGGGGGTGCCAAATACTGCCCGTGGGTTAGGGGGCCCCATGTTTAAGGGAAGCATTTTTATACCCCCAACCACCACAAGGACCAACACTGTCTATTCCCTGCACCTCCTGCTTCTCAGAAGGTATTTAGTTTTTGAGTGTTAGAAGTTTCAAGTTTCTTAGTACAGAGCCACAAGGCATTTGTCTTTGGCAGCTGTACAGTGGAACCTCGGGTTGTGGACATAATCTGTGACGGAGGCACGTCCGTAACCCGCAGCGTTCGCACACTGAAGCGCCGCGTCTGCACAGGCGCAATTTGGCGCTTCTGCTCATGCGCGAGTGGCGAAACCCGGAAGTAACCCGTTCCAGTACTTCCGGGTTTCCCGCGGTCTGCAACCCGAAAACACGTAACCTGAAGCGGCCGTAACATGAGGTATGACTGTATTTACCATGGAAATACTGTCTCCATGTTAAGCAAGTGTCAACTCTTATGGTTGCAAGGATGATTTAGTCCTGCAGGTACTGTGTGCAACATTCATGCCCTGCCCTGTTTACTCTTGTAGTGCTTCCCCTTAAAACAGAACTTCTAACTTTCCCATCACCTGCCTCTGAATAAAGCACACAACTATCAGAAGTGGGAGGTTTTCATGTTTGTGATTTACCCTGAAAGCAGTGTGAACTGAACATCATGCAAACAGAGCCACATTAACAAAGTTCTTCTCCCAAGAGGATTGTGCTTTTAAAGAATGTGGAAGGCATTTTAAATAAAAATGTAAGGGGTGTTAGGGGAGGGGTGGTAACTCTGGTGGGGGACACATTGTACCCCATTCTCGGGTAGTTTGTTCACCTTTAGTCCCCACCCTGCACTCAGCTCTCACCTGTGGCTCCTAGAAGCTGTCAGCTTCTAGTAGCCACACACCAGCTTCCATTGGCCAGCTAAGTCAGGTGAGGGTAACCAATGGGTCCCAAGCCCTTGGTAAGTTAGCAACTTCCCCCTGCATGCAAACACAGGTTCTGGTGGATTAAGCAGACAAGACCAATAGCGACTCCAACAGTCTGGAAGGCAGTTACTGCACATACTGTAGAAAGAAATGAGGAGCAGATGGAGCTCATCAACCTGGGAAGGTAGCCCATCTAGGAGAAGAAAAACTCTGGTCCAAAAAACTCCACTGCTTTATAAGGTAACTTTGGGAGAAGAAATGGCTCAGGAGTAAACCCTACACATATCCAGAGTAGAGTCCTTAAGACGGTTGGATGGTGCCTTGTACCCCTCCTTCTGACAACTTCTACAGCCCAGCTGGTGCCAAAAGTATTGCTTTGCTTTCCTTTGGACCACAGCAGTGAGGCTGGGGGGGGGGGACCAGTCTTGTACCCTGGGCAGCCCAGGACCTCCACACACACTGCCCAGGCCTGTGCCTTCGGGAGGTCACTTTGGTGTTGCTAATGCAGCTTGAGACAGATGCCAACAAGTGGGCTGCATGAGTATGGCAATGACTACTGGGCTGCTTTACTATGCTGCTTAGAAACCATCTGTGGCACATTTGCTAAGTGATCACTACTTAAGTCCAAGCTCAGGTTTGTTTTTCACCAGTTCTTGTTATCACTTAACGTTTACCACCACAGTCCTGAGTTAAGAGCCTTTTGGCTATTAAGATCTGGCACTAGTGGTATAACAGGAGTCAGCACCTGGTAATGCTTCCTTTTACAATAAAAATTTTCTACAGCCAACCTGGAGAACTTTGGTTCCATTTATTACTAAAACAGAAACTTCGGCTTTCAAAAAGCCCTTCCTGTGTCCTTAAAGCCTGCTGCAGCACGCCTTGAATAAATGACATCATTGGCAAACTTGTTATGCTGACAATAACTCCCAGGAGAACAAGCCCCCCTCTTACACTAAGCAAAGCACATTCCACATTAGTGAGGTCACCTCTTGTTCCCCATGTATGTGAAAAGCCCCCAGAAGCTGCAGATGAGATCAGTTTGCTTCATTACTGGCTTGACTGCAACACTGCCTTGCGAAGCATCTGAGTATCGATGCACGTATTCCCAGGAGATTTTCTTGGCAGCTAATCTAACCTGCACATGCACAGAATCATTCCCCAATCCCCCAATTCATTTTGACGCAATCTGCCTCAAGCATTTATAGAGATCTCTCGTTCTCGCTTCTATTGCAATTGCTTTGGCAGCCCAAACCTATCTCAGAGGTTCTAGATTCATTCATCCAACAACCGACAAGTGAATGGATGCCGGTGGAAGCAAACATCCTGAAGAACAGAGTTGCACCACTGGACCCCCAGGCGCTGACGGTCAAGGAGTGGCAGCTCCAATGGAAGCACATGACGACTGTGCTAATCGCTGCTAGGCCAAGTGGCAAATCAGGAACAGCATGGGTGGGACAGTCCAAGACAGGTTGTGCAAAACAATGTCAGGAAAGTGCTTTCAGGGGTAACACTATAGTCAACAGCTATTGGCGTGGAAAACTATTGTCTGGAAAGCCCTACGGTTACGTCTGCACCCACATTCACCCACCATTCCCAGTAATCTGCCGCCATCCGCATGAGTACAATAGTGTTCTGAAGTAGCCCTGCCTGCTGATTAAGGCTCCAATCCTGCATTTCGTTTCAGATAGGCCAGAAAGGAGGTATTAACTTTCCCACAACATTGTTCATGGTAGCCGTCTAGACATAAAACAATGCCCCCCTTCAAGTTTGCTGCTTGAGGCTGCTGTCTGGAATATTTGTTCATGGGTCTATTTTCAGGCAGGCATCCCACCAGCCTGTTCTCTGAAATACTAGAGTGCCCACTCATGAATAAAATGCACCAGTCAGTGGCTACACATCACAAGCACATGAAAACCAGTAATAATGGGAAAACACCAAGTCTAATGATGGATCATTTAGGAAGGAGACAGGACACCCATCACCAGGCCTCAAAGGGAACTGAAAACTCCGGTAAGTATTTATGTTTCTCCAGCGGCTCACTGTGTATCTAGATCAACTAGCCACTGGCTCTGGAATAAGGCAACCATATAAAATAACTGTTTGAAAGGCACATTACACTTATGGCTCCTGCCTAACATGCTTCCATGTCTTCAAACCTCACTTCAAAAACAATAGCATATGACTGCAGAGCAAGATAGGATGCTCCATCTTTCAAAGCTATTAAATTTAGGTAAATATAGGTAGAAACTCCCATTATTCTGCTGTCAAAGAAATTCGGGGGGTGGGGAGCAGAAAATATGAAACAGATAGCGTACACTTTACAGAGACCTTGAGTGGCCCCATGAAAGTATAGAAACCTCTAATGAAAGTATCTAAAATACACTAGACTTCCCCCAAACTGGTGAGTTTGAGCGGTTGCTGAACTAACTCCTACAATCCCTGTTACACCGGCGGAAGTGAGTTCAGGTGATCATAACTCTGGAGGGCACCAGGTTGGGGGAAGACTGAAATTACAACAGAACTGAAAAATACTAGGAGGATTCAGTGCATGATAAATTGCACAGTCATTTTTGTTATTTTTCCCACAAAAGGCCTCTCACAAACCAGAACTTCATTCTCCAAAAGGCAGCCCAGTCTTGCAATTTGACATTTGCAAGACAGAAGTAAAACAATCCTTCCAGAAAGACTAGGCAGAAGAATGCAGGTTCTGTGGGCTTGGCAACCCACACAACCATCATCAACATATGCCACAGTTCAATGCATATTATTCTACTACAAGTAAACATCAACAGTATGTGAAAGCTTTCCAATTGGACAAGAATAGTGCCACCTCGGATCGAGGCTGGAAGGACTATGCACATTACACTCCTATTTCAGTGGCTTATTGCAGACAACAGACCCTCATTTAAGCCTGCAGTTATCTTTAAGATATGTTTGGCTTTGAGTCTGTGGCATTAAGAGTGCAAATTATGTCAGCTTCAAGCCACTGTTGCCTTCTCCTTTCCTGATCGCAATACCCTCTCATTTCATAATACAGAGTCTTGTCAAAATGTATGGTTTATGCAGACAATTATTGCTATTTACAGTTTACATGCACAGATCATAACTGCATCTGTTGCCAGGAAGGCAGAAATCAAGGAGCAATGAGCTTTTTTCAACACTTAACCAGATGTATGCACTGACATCCTTTATATGTCTCTGCAGTATGTTCTGCTACAAGTACCCTGCCCAAAACAGAAAATCAGACCCTTCTTAGCAGTCTACATTTCCTAATGTTGTCCTTATTACAACGACCTATCAGAGGTCAGGGTGGTAGACCTGAAATAAGTAGGCCCAAACCCCTTTGACTTGCACTCTATCTAAAAGCACAATGCGAGTTTATTTTTAGCTTTTCCTAAAGCCAAAGCCTTTGCAATACCGACTCTCAAACTATTTGGCATTTCAGGTAACAGACTAGGTAGGTCTCAAAACTAGCCAACTAAACTTCACTCATCTTTCTCAGTTTTGATCACTGAATACTGTTCATAGGAACTATTCAGAGACACAGCCCCCAATACTCACCTTCACCATGAAGAGTAAACTACCACCTGGTGCCCTTTGTGTGAGATCAGATAAGGCTGCTTATCTAGCCATGCCGGCAGGGGCTGATGGGAGCTGTAGTCCAATAACTTCTTCTGGCCTTATCTATCCCCAGTGGTAGAAGCATGCCGACTCAAAGTACTGGAGACCTCCCAGAAACATGAAAGGGTACATCTGACCCAGGCAGGCTTGGGGTGAAGCTGGAAGTGGGCATCTTTCCCACAACTAGCTTACCCCCAAAATTTGTTCCTTATCCAAATAACTATGCTTGAAAAAAGTCTCATAAGATTCCAGTTACTCATCTGCAGCAGACTGGTTAAGCAATCACAGTCAGTAGTGGAGGCTACATGGTTAGTGACAAAGTCTGGGGAGCTTCCAAGACCAACATCCACAGCATTAGCAAGCATGTTTACTCACACTGGGTGTGGGTCAAGATGCTTCCAGGCAGCCATCGCACCAGCAGAAGACTGCACAGATAAGTGAAGCTATTTAGATATGGTAGAGCCAAATATCTTCTGTGCAGCACACGCCAAACACTAAAGCCACAGTGTATACGGGGTTTTTTAGAGCCAAAACCAACACGTTGGAAGTAATCAGAAGTGATTACTGTTTGGGGAAATCCTTGACTACAATGTACACTTTGATTCAGTTTTTCCATCTGAAACCATCCAGAGTCACCACACATAACAGTATTGGTGAGAGGAAATCCCATTCATGAAAGTATGCACAGTTCAGCCAGGCTCCATCACAGGCAGAGAGCAGAAAAAAGGAAGTGTTCTAGTTAAAGGAACAACATTTTAATGTTCATAGCCTGGTACACCTCTTAAAACTTTTTGATACACGCAATATTTTGGCTACTTCCTCAAACTAATCTGTTTTAAAGCATTTTGATCAAGGCAAGCAACACAAGACTCATGGCATAAGCCTTAAAATGTTCCCATTTTTGTTAACAATGTTTCACCCAAGTCACACTTATTGTGGCCACCACATTAAGCCCTGGGCCAAAAATTACAGTATAGAGCCATAGAATTGTATAGTTGGAAAGGACCACGAGGTTCATCTAGTCCCTAGTCACCTTGGCTAAGCAGGAATAGGGAAGAGGCCAGAGGCAATCTTGGCTGTGAGTCCTGGAAGAATTTGACCACAACCATGATTTAATTGCAAGGAATAAGTGATCAACTGGGACCAGTACTTGTGGGAAGGGATGCTTTCTCTCTCATCAACATCACCAGAGGAAATGGTTTGCCTGTGCAGCTTTGAGACCAGTCTGCCTTCAGTAGTTCAACATCACCTCCAAGAGAGGAAGATGCTTCCTCTGCCCAGCACAGACATTCTTCAGTGCCCCCCACCAAGAATGTCAGTGACTGACTAGGGTGCGGGGGGAAATGTACTAAATACCAGACTAAGAATTGCACACAACCTATGAGACATTTACCACACATAGACAAGGTTAGTCTCTCTTTCAAAGGTTATGAATGGCATCCCATGAAACATCACAAAGCCATTAATGCTCAATAAAGTCATATGTAAAAACTGCATCAGATCCAATTCAGATAGATAGATAGATAGATATATCTCCACTTAAAAGCCTTCTTGAAAAAGGAAGGCCTTTAACGGGAGTCAAAAAGGAAAGACAGCGTCAGGTGTGGTGTATAATTGGAAGGGTGCCACAATGAAGGTCCAAATACTACACCATACAGAATGGTTCACCTGATAAGGTCGTATCTGCAGGAGACCCTCTTCTATAGAGCACAGTGATTGGTTAGGTATGTAAAGGGGTGAGATGATCTTTTAGGTATCCTGGTGGCCTTTGAACACCAATACCAGCACTTTGAACTTAACCTGATAGCCGATTCATAACCAGTGCAACTATTTCAGCAGCAGGCAACCCACCTGTGCAGCTTCTCTCCTGAAGAGCAACTGGTATGCCGCCACCGCAACCCACCGGGGCTAGCAGGACTCTCCCCCATCAGACAGACACCCTCCTATCAGCAGCAGTTCAGATTGGCTACAGTCCCACTTCACTTGTGGATGCGCCTTGCAAAGAAAGAAGTGGCAGGAACACCATTTTTGGAAGGGGTTCTTTTTCTTTTTGCTTGGCTTACCGCTTGATGGGTCTTTCTCCTGATAAACACAGAGGCTGCAGATGAGAGCGGAAAGCGTAAGTAAAATGTACGTTAAGATGCAATCCCAGTGTATAGGAACTTTCCAAGTCTTTTAGTCACTGACGCATAAACCTGCTCCTCAGCAGTTTAAAGTCAGAACCTTGCAAGTTTCTGAGCTGACCATCTCCCTTTCCTGTTTTAAGCTGCAGAGGGATACTGTTGCTGCAGGGCCACTAATTTCCTCAGCTGCCTAACGAGTTCCAGTTCCCCATGCTCTTTACTCAGAAATCCCACCTTTCACTCCACCCCTGAAGAGCCCCATAAGCAGCCACAGTGCCCAGAGGGAAGGTTTCCCTTGCAGTTTGTAGAGCTCCAAGTACATTTTCATGTCAGCTGTGCTGCAGATATAACAGTTATCTCCACCTCCACACAGTTATCTCCACCTCCACACAGAAGTCTTTTTAGGATTTCTGCCTCCCACCCCCACTAACTTAATTGCAGTTTGGGCCTGGTCCCATTCTAGCACTCAGAGCAATGTTATGTCAAAGCAGCCTTCACTTCCTAACAGGCAGCAAGTGGAGCTGTGCTGCTAAAAGCATTAAGCCATTTTGCTATTCATTCATAAAGTGAAGGAGCACAACTTAAGCGTTCACCTGTTTAATCCAATTAGGGATCCCACAGCAGCCGATGAAATCAGAAAGTATAGTAGCTGGTCAGGTTTACACCACCAAGTTTCTAACGTCTGAGATAAGGACGTTGGCGCAAGTCCCTGTTCAGTTGTCAGATCATGGTGGTTATTGTTCACCCATTTCTTGAGCTACTTCCAAGACACAGAGCACCACAATGCAAAGTGCACATGAAACACTCAAGACTGCCTGGGTGGCCTCTATCATTGTAGGCCATATGGATGCAATACCCTAGCTTTTAGCACACTTAAAAAAAAAAAAAAACCACATTGCACTGCTATAAAGAATTTGACTTTGCACTACCACAAAACTCTATATTCTTTGACTTCTACTGAACAGAACTGGGGGGGGGGGGGCACAGATAGTCAACCCTGAGTTTTCCAACCCTCGTGCCAGAAATATAAAACAGGCAAGTGGGGAGTGGCTCCCATCCATAAAGAAAGGGGCCAGGAAGCCACTGGCTCTACTTTTATTTCAGCTTCATGCTAATGTTTGGGGGGGGGGGAGTCGAAAGCAAGAGAGTTGCTTCATGTATTTAATGGGAAGAGTTTGAGGGAGAAAAGAGTAGCAAACATACTTGCTGCAGCCAGCTTCCTCAAAGCCTAGAATGTTTTTTTTTAATTAATTCTACCCACTCCTCCCATGTTCCCAGCATGTGATAGATATGAGCTGTTTGCAGTGGAGCAAGCATTTCCTACTTTCCTTTATCAACAGCAACAAAAAAAAGCACCTCTAAACAAATTAGACTAATAAAACACGTAGTTGCAAAAGTGGGGGGGGGATGAGGAAAGAAACACAAGGAGTTAGCAGTTCTGGTACTGAAAACAGATTCCTGGGCTGAGCATGCCCTCAGAAGCTCCCCAGGATATATTCAGCCCCACCCTACCTGCAGACACTATTTTGAAGACCATGAGATGCCAGCAAAAAATACCCTGAAGGAGATTCCCCCCAAGTCTGAAGTCTGTCCACACCTGTGGTAGAGGATTTGTGGGAGACAAAAACAGTACTCACAGCATGAAGTGAGAAACCCCTCCAAGTTAAAACTTACCTACAGTGTGCAAATTGAATCTAAAGTTGCAAGTAGTGACTTATGTAAGAAGTTTGTGGGAACCCTGCCCTGAACTCAAGGAGATGGCCCGCCATAGGTTACCTTTTCCACGTAACAATTCCTTTTACAGAGAAAAGAAATATAGAGCAAATTCAATAAACGCTCGTGGAAAACAGGAGCAGCAAGTCAGCAAGCCCAGCACCCACAAACAAATGTTGGATAGAAGAAACAGTCTTTCCTGGCTCACAGTAGGAGCCTTGGTCTTTTACCTCCACTATGACAGCTCAATAGCACCAAAGAGTTATGCCCGGCCTACAGTTCTCAAGAACTGTACAGAAGCATATTTCACGTGATGAATTGAGTACATCTTTGCCAACAGTCATTCTTCAGATTAACAACGCAATTCTGCACAGATGGTTCATTTTTACGTGACATGATTGCGCTGCCAGCAGCAGCACAGCCAGTTTCTCTCCTTTCTTTTTGGTCATGTTGAAGGGTCCCAGAGGATTTTCAAGTCTATTAAACCCAAATGTACCTGCTTCTCTCTTACAGGAGAAAACCTTCAGAGCTGAGGCAAACAGTGTGAATCTGTTTGCAACCCTCGGTTTTGAATACTCAGATGTAAGCCCCATTGAACAATGGGACTTACTCTTAGGTAAGCATGCATAAGATTACAGCCAAAGTCAATAAGCCAGTCTCATTTGGAAGCTGTTCTATTTTGTTGCATTCCCACCCCACTTTTTTCCTCCAAGGAAATCAGGGTAGTGTTCATGGTTATCCCCCTCCTCATTTAACCCCCACAACCACCCTGTGAGGCAGGTTAAGCTGAAAGGCAGTGAGTGGCTCAAGGTCACCCTGTGAGTTTCATGGCTCAGCTCAAGCTATAGCCCAGGCTTCCTCAATCTCGGCCCTCCAGATGTTTTGAGACTACAATTCCCATCATCCCCGACCACTGGTCCTGCTAGCTAGGGATCATGGGAGTTGTAGGCCAAAAACATAGGGAGGGCTGAGGTTGAGGAAGCCTGCTACAGCCACTAAACTTTACTTTAAAAAAATGGGAGCAGTTGTCACTTGTTTATGCCAGAATTCCAGGTTTAACCAAATACTGTACCTGCAAGGATCACGACTGCTGGCAAGCACCTAGCAGGCTAATTCATTTTTGCAATCTCCATCTTTAGTCTTGAAGGCACAGCCCATTTAATTTTTATTCCCCATCCCCACCTGATTAAGAGTTCTGGAGAACTTGAAAGCTTTCACATTTCATGATTCTTGGCTTTTCTTAATAAAGATATTATATACCTATGGGTGTTGGGATATATTTTTTATCCCAACACAGCTGTCTTTGTTGGTTTGTTTTTATGCTTCATTTAGGTAGTCGTTTTTCATTATAACTGCATCTGCCCTCATTCATTTTCTCTCTCTGTCTGTGTGTTTGTAAATATATACATTAGATATTAGGATTACGATTTATCCAAACCTGTAAGAGCATTACATAAAATATAAAATGTGCATTAGAATTTCTGGTAATAAAATAAGTTAATTTAAAAAACAAGTCCTTCTAAACAGACAACACTACATATACTATGGACAGGAATTATTCTAACTTCCCAGCTAGCCAGGGCTGGGAATATGTTCTAAATTACCAGGACATTTAGATGCCCAGGCAACCAGGCACACACGCACAAACATGTCATTGCAAGGGGTAGGGCAGAGTGAGTCAGTGTTTCATGTCCCTGTGTCACAGACTATAAGCTGGGCAAAAAAAAAAAAGCCTCCTACACAGCAATTTTATCTACAATGATTTTACATTTCACCCACTATTAAAACCTACACATCACAGGAATAACAATTCTTGTGTTCACTAGCAATAAAGCAGTAATGCCAGCTGAAATTCAGTGGTAAAGTAACTCAGCTTTTCAAGTAGACGAGTTTCAACTAAGGATGATTAAGGAGTCAGTCAACAAGCAGAAAGCAATCCTTGAACCTTGGGTTCCTCCTCAGGAAGTTTGTCTGCTAAATCATTGTTCTAGGAGCAAAGGTGGCGAGTTGTGTTTTGCTGCACCATTTCCACTGTGATAATCTCTAGGCATTTATAGTTCCTATGCAAGGTTCTGCGAAATGGGAGGAGAGGGAGGAGGAAACTGCCAACATTCCTTTCAACAGTAAGTTGTAAGATGCAGCATTTGCTCTGATCAGGCAGACACAGAAGAGCATGCTTTTTGAAACAGAACAAGCTAAGTCTGTTTATAAATTCAGGTTACACATGCATTTCAGCTACCAATGCCACCCTTTACTATGAGTATATTAAGAAGCTTCCATTTCAAGATTAAAGACTACAATCTAAGCACCAATAGTTCCAATACTATCACACAGACTCGGAAACAAGATTTGCCAATGAGGTTTCTATGCCATTTTCACCCAGCACAGTCATTTTTAATTGCCACCAAAGCCTCTTTGTACACACCAACCTGAACAAAGTTATCAACTCACAAGTAGAGAGAGAAAATTATTTTTTCTATACTAAAGGGCAAGTGTGTTTTCTGTACAACTCCCAGCACTTCATGCTTTGTGTGACCAAGTCCAAAGTTCTAATCATCAGCATCCCTAGGCAAGAAATTTCAGGTTGTGGGAATGGGGAAGCCCTCTCTGCCCAAGACCTTGAAAAACCATTGCCACTCAGAAAGAACAATACTAAATTTCTGTTGAAGGTCTGGATTTTTCAAGTTCAATGTGTGGCAACAGCACGCAAACCCTGGGGCCCGATATGGCAGAAATCTTTTTTGGAATGTTGCTCAAAGTATTAGGCCATCTTCCCCTGACCAGAGAAGGGTGCAATAACCACTGTCAAGAGGATTTTAAGGCATATGCTTTCATCACTCCGCTCCTTGCCTGAGGAAACTATAATATTGCCACAATATGAACATCATACTAGGCTGGGGGCAAGTCTGCAATTACACAAGGTAAGTTCCTGCATTGTACAGACTAGAAACATGCTGGTTTCTAGTCCCCACATCCTAAAACAGCCAATTATTGCTGCATAACAGTAGCTAGCTTAGCTGTTACCTAGGTTTTTGAGTATATATAAACATGGGGTGTGGACATTAGCTGGCAGCAGTGAAACCACCCTCTCTATTTAAAAAGCTACTACTTCTGTTCACGGAGACAACTGCATATAAAGAAACCCATAAATCAAACATTTCATTTGAACTACTCCACCCAAAAAAACCCAAGTCGAATACAGGTTCGTTCCTTGAACTGCAACACGAAGACAGGAAGTTGCTTCAATAGCATTACTAATTGCAACTCAATTCACACACCCTAGTGAGCCACTGATAAATAGTACAACTGTTGCATGATTGAATGTCTAGCACGAATTGGTTCGGTATTTCTCCATATAGTGACATCCAAGTATTGCTTATCAGTGTTCCTGTTAAACTGAGTCAGCATGGGTGTAGTGCTTTTCTACTTCAAAAGTTATCTGCCCTATGTTGCAAAGAGCTATTGCCTCTACCACACGATGGAGGCAAAAGATTATGGATTGGATCAAGACTTTCCATTCTGCAAACGGAACGGCACCTTCTGCTTGTGGTACATGCCATCCAATCCAATGGAGGTTTCCACTGGAGGAGGGGAGATAAGACATTTGCACCAATTCTGCTTGCAGCCTACAACATTCTGAAGGATCCCCAATCCTCCTGAAAAAATGGCAGGGGCATAGAGGCTTCAGGGGAAGGGGCATGGGGGGGGGAAATAGCTCCCCCCTTCCATCGGCAGAAGCATCATCAGAATGGAACTCTGATCAAAGGAAGTCTAGATACAATCCCTGATCAGTCGGGAAGAGACCATCACACTCCACTTACGCACACATTACAATGAATATTCAAAAAGGAATGTATTAGGAGACTTCTGAATTCCAAGCTGACCCAGGACAATAAAAATGTTTTGCTTACTGGTGCTCATGGACATTTGGTTCCATGTTTCCTTTGAGCCTTTGCCATTAAACCAAACTGCATCTCCTACCACCAGCAGACCACTACATTCAGTGCTACAGTTTGTAGTTATTCAAGACATCTGGTTCACTGAAGGCAACCCAACTGCTCACTTGGGTGAATCATTAAGGAGTGTAGTGCAGGCGATATACTAGCATTTTACTGCTCATGAAAAAAAACTGCCAGGTTTATTGAAGGAAAAGAATTCCCACAAAGATCTGGCAATATATGCCGAATGAGGAGCACACTCATAACCTGTACTTCAGGAGTGGCACTCTCAATCACGCAGCAATCACAATTTTAAAAGTTTGGATCAATTCCCACATCTTACACTTTCATTTGCAACCCAATTCTGAGCCTAAGAAGAAAGCTACATTGGAACCTGCTTGGGGCAAATGAACCAAAATGGTTCACTAAAATATCAGTTATTAAATTTGATAGCTAGTCATTAGCTGCATATTAACTGCCAAAATACAGGTGCTTAACTATGCATCTTCCAACAAAAAAAGGATTCATATGTCTCTTGTTAACTGAAGCAGCTTTCAATATTGAGGTATATGCTGCTAAGTAAGAGTCTAAATTCCAGCTACCACTAATGGTTTAGCAGAGTACAATTCATTACGTAAATCTGCATCTAGACATGAGCTACAGGACACTAGAGGGCGGATCATTCAGGGGACGGTTTTGGGCAGTAATATTTAAGGTTTCAGTATTGCAATGTAATACAGAAAGAGGGTACTCTTTAGATTATTGTGATGCAGTTATATTTGAAATGCGTTATTTTAGACCTAAGCACCACTGAACAGGGCTATCCAAAGCAATGCCAGATTTTATCTGATTCAGGAACATAAACACCTGGAGCAAAATTAGTATGGCTTTTTGTACTTAAGATTTCAGTAAGAGAACTTCATAACAAGTTGCAAGTTTATAGATCACATTGAGGTTCAATCCTATTTCAAGCAAGGTGATTGTTTTATAAAATAACCTATGCCAGCAACTGAATCAGAGGTATAGCATGCTGGTCAAACCTTCATCTGTACACCTGAGATTCTGAAGTTCCCCTACTTTGCTTTGGGCTGCAATCCTATACCTGGGCAAAGTCCAATGAACTCAGTGAGACTTAACTTGGGAGGCAACATGCATGGAATTTTGTGTTCAAGTTCTAGCTATGGCACAGAATGCCTTCCAAGACCACACAGCAACTTTTGACCCTTCCTGTCCCATGATGAATGACAAAGCACAGTGGTGCCCCGCTAGACGAAAATAATTCGTCCTGCGAAAATTTTCGTCTAGCGGGTTTTTCGTCTTGCGGAGCGGCAATGACAGCCGCGCTCTGCAAAACGAAAAAAAAAAAAGACGAAATTTTTTTGTCTTGCGAGGCAGCCCCATAGACTTTTTCGTCTAGCGGGGCAGCCTTCCGCTAGACGAATGCCTTCGTCTAGCGAGTTTTTCGTCTAGCGAGGCATTCGTCTAGCGGGGCACCACTGTACCTAAAATGAGGATAGTCCATTGACCTGCTTGTGCCTCACAGGAGGTGAAGTTAAAGCAGCTGTAAAGCAAAGCTTGGTCCTTTGATCTCTAATCCTTTGGAATGTATCAAAATGATGCAGCCATTAAATTATACCTCAGCTATTCCCTGGCCCGAAGATAAGTTTATGCCTCTCTTTAGGTGACATGACATGTTAGCATTTAAAGCAGCTTGGAGAATTCGGGATATTTGGGAAGAGCACTTGCTCCAGCATCCTATTCTCACAGTGGCCAGCCAGATGCTTATGGGAAGTCTGCAAGCAGGTCCTGAGTGCAACAACACTCTCTTCCCACCTATGACTCCCATCAACTGATATTCGAAGGCGTACTTTCTTCAACAATGGAGGAAGAACACAGCTATCATTAAGCTTACCCAGGGCACACATTTCAGAAACTTTCCTTAAAACATGTTGCAATCGTAATTTACAATTCTGATAGAATCAAATCTATTGCTGCTACATAGCATGTACTGTAATCCACACATGCAGGAGCCTAACACTTCCTGCTTTGCCCATACATTGGAGTACCAACTTGTAAGAGGCAGTTTGCCATCTCCCAGGGGCAGTACAGGACAGGCGGGGCCTTGTCCAGTGAAAGGCATTCCCCCCACCCACCACAACAGTTTTTAATCGGGTTTCTGAAACTAGCAGCACCCAGCACTAGTTGCAGCAGTACACATTATTCCGCTTGTTACTTCTGTTGGCACTTTGCACCAACAATATTCTGCTGTTAATATTTAAACTGAAAAGAAATCAGAGTGAAGTAATCCCTGGAAAAGCAAGTTTGCAACAGCTGTCAAAGGTATTTTCCCACAAGGAGTCTGATTCAGAGCTCAGCAAGGTTTCCGTGCTTCAAAACATATGGGTTACATACAGAGAACCAACATTCTTTTCTCCTATACTTTTCCTTGAAGCCTCAACTCTATTTACACAGACAGGATGTCTCTGAAGTTCTGTTTCAGGTCTCTAACTCAAGGTCACGTTTTGCTCATAACATAGTTCTATACTCCAGAGACACCACTGCAGAGAGAACCAAAGTTACTTCCCCAGTTAAAACTCAGACAGACTTCCAAACAGGGCAACAATTGTTAGAAAGTTAGATTTCAGCTCCCACAGGCAGGTATTAGTTTTATTTTCTTTTGCTTGTTAACACACCACTTCTGTGCTACTACTTGGCTGCTAACAGAGAACACAGCAAGATCTGGCTATGAGAACCACTTGCTATTAACCCATCTTTTAAAAAGTTTGAAAGCTGCCTTCATTTGCAAATCATGTACTTATTATACTCATGCCCCCACTATTCCTGTTGGAGGTTCAGAGTAGCATTCAGTGCTCCCAAAATCTATCCATTACTGCCTTGAAAAAAAAGCTGCATCTGCAACTGAGAGCATTAAACTATCATTGAGAATGGTTACCAAGTTGCTTGGAGGAAGTGTTTTTTTTGTTTTGGGTTTTGGCCAATGGATGAAGTCTCTGCCCAGAAAAACCCTGCCAATTAAGTTTATCTTTGTGAAAATGTTTTAAGAGTATTTGTCACTTTACTGATACCACATTTGCAACTTCTGCTCTTAAAGTGGGAATTATGGGCAGCTGCTAGTAGAGGCATAATTTCCTCCCTAAATATCACATAACCTTCATCCATAAACGTTCACAGACAAGATGGATGAAGCCAAGTTCATGTTTCCATGAACACAATTGTTGTGAAGTATATCCTGCATTCTTGCTATACACTACAAGTTCCCACAAGGCATCATGTTTAGCCTCTCTTGATAATCTCAGCTGGCATTCTATCAATGCAATATTATCCAGAAACACCTCCTAATGCTATTTTGCATTATTTAGTCACTCCTTTAATACAAGTTCTACATTTTGCAAGAAAATATTCCCAACACAAAAGGCACTAGAAACACAGTCAAAGCAACAGTACTTAGCTGCAGAGCTTTCTATACAATTAATGGCTATTGTAATCCGACAACATTTATCCATTCTATAGTTCAACTATATCTCAGAAGTTTGTTTTGCTTAGGACACTGGCAGCCTTTTAATCACAGCATCTGAAATGCCATCTAGTCCTTTACAAATGGTTTCTGACTAGACTGAAGCTGACTAGTATCTTCCCTCTCTACCACTACCACCTCCCAACTCATAAGCTTAGAAAAATGCAGCTTCAAAAGAAAATATGGAGTGTCATTATGCATGGACAATTTCTAAGGGAGTCCCAAAACCAGGCTTAACAGTTTCCTGTATTCACAGAGGAATGGACTAGAGGACTGTGAGATCTTTTCACACTTCGATTCTACAACACACACTGCATATGTATCTGCAACACTGGATAACACCATGCATCTAATCTAGTGGGCTAGTCCACAAAAGCTTATGCCATCAGCATGTCAGTCTTTGTATTTTGCTGCAGCTATCCCTTTTGATAGATGACTAGTTAATAGTGCACAACACCTTATAGGTGTGATGTGTCAAATATGTATGCCCAGACTACCATACATAGCCTATCATTTTACAGTTTGTCCCATTGCAACAAGAACCTAGTCGCAGCTGACTCAACAGCAGTGCCAACTGAGAAAATAGGTGTGAATAGTCTCTGCTGAATTAGTCTTAAGTTGTAACCGTCAAATCCTAATGGTCAAAATAGATGTACCATCACAGTCACACTTTTAGAAAACCAGACACTTTAGAATGCTTGCTGGGGTATTAAAACAGTTTAACAATTATTAGCATTCCCTATATACTGAATCCTTAGTGCACAGAACCAACAGCACAGCGCATTTTGGCTGCACCACGTTCTCCAGAGAATAAAATGAGAAGGACGGCTGGTTTTTTTCCTGGCAGATGCTACTTGAGGGCATCACAAACAAGCCTGGCAGCTGCTCTTTTTTCATCTTTAATTTTAAACGGGAACCAAGTTCAGCCCAATGCCTGCTTCTCCCAGGAAAGCAGAGAAGCTGGTCTCAGATCAGAGACTGGGCTTTTATACGGCACAACCCCTTCAGAAACCTCCAGCATGGAAACCGAAGTCTTTGCCGCCAAAAGGAAGTGGCTCTACCTGCTGGGAGGGAGGCACCTCAGGAAATCCTGTCTGAGCAGCGCCAGCCATTTCTCCGCTTTCCCAGGATTAGGCTCAGGCCCCGTTTACGGTTCAATGCGAGCCCGGGGACGGGGGAGTTTGTAGATGGTGGAGACACCATTAACTGTGGCGGGGGAAGAGAGCATGCAAATACCCGACGCCTGGGCGTCCCTCCTCCTTCTCCCAACCGGCGTGCTTTACAACAGTACTTAAGAGACCGGGTAAGGGGGGGGGGTCTCTAGATAGCTTATGGGTCCTCCTTTGGCGGGCGGTAGGCTAAGAGCCGAGCTGGTTTCAAAGCTCACAGGGTGCAACAAGCCGGCAGGTATCCGCCCCGGGAGGGTCCGGTTGGGCGGCTCCTCCCCACAGCCGCCCTCCACGCTGGGCTCCCGGGGGCTCGTCAGCGCCTCAGGAAGACGCTCAGCAGCAGAGCCGCGCCCACCCGCTCGCTCGCTACTCCAGCGGAGCGGCAACTCGACAGGGCATCCACTGCCAGGCACTTTGGCCCCACTTCTGCCTTCCTCACGCCGGGCGGAATTCAGACACCTACCAGCAGCTGCGAACAGACGAGCTGGTTTGAGTTTGCCCCCAAAACCTTTTGCCGTAACCCCCAGGCACAAGAGGTGCCCGGACGGTTGGGTTGAAACCAAGTACCAAGCCCGACTAAAGAGGTCCGGGGATGCAGAAGCTGAGCTGTTTCCCTCAGGCAGCCTGTAAGCGCTGCTCTCGCCACACACGGAAGCCCGCCCGCCCCGGCGTCCCCGTTCTTTTGCCCAGCCCCGACGGGTGCGCCACAAGCTCACCGATGGAGACCAGCTTGATGTTCTCCTTCTCCAGGAACTCGAGCGCCACGGACACGTTCTCCAGCTGCATCTGCCGGAAAGTGGGTCGCTGGTGGTACTTGCGGTACATGCGCTTCTGGCTCAGCACCTCCAGCAGCGCGATGAGGCGCAGCCCGTCGCTCAGGTCGAACTGCAGGTTACCGATGCGCTTGTTCACGCAGCGGAGGTGCTCGTTGCACCAGCGGGTGAAGGTGTTCTGCTGGATCCGCTTCCAGGGCGCGTCCTCGGCCAGGTCCTTCTCGGTCACCGGCATGGCTGCGGCGGGGTCGCCTTCGAGGTCGCTGCGGCACAAGGGAGGAGGAGAAGGAAGGTGGTGGAGGAGATGTTGTTGGTGCTGTTGCTGCTGCTCCTGCCACTGAGGCTGCAAGCTGCTGCTGCTGCCGCTGCTGCCGCTCCAGTCACTGCGAGCAGCCTGGCTCCGCGCCTGCGTGCTCATGTCGAAGCCGCCGCCCCGCCTCCTCCTGGCGGTAACGAGCGGGCAGGCCGACCAACCCGCCCGCCGAGGCTGGTTTGATGGCTCCCTCCCTCGCGCTGCTGCTTCTGGGTCGCAGCCAAGTGTACAAGCGGCGAAACCTACAGGGGAAGAGAAGGAACAGCGCCGTTAGCTTGGCAACCCCCGCCCGTCCGGCTCCACCAGCCCAGCGTCGCCTCCGGAGCGCACACCTGCTCGCTTCCAAACAATCCTGCAGAGAAGTAACTATTGCGCCTCGTCTGCGCCTGGAGATGTTATATATACCCCGCGGCGGCCAAGGGATTGGACCCCAGCCAGGGAGGGGGCGGAGCACGCGGAGCGGTGCAACTGCGCGGGGGGGGGGGGAGAAGAGGAAAACGCTGGTTTCCCCCCGTCGGAGGTGCTGAGCACAACGCATCACAGCCCACTTCCAATTTTAACCTTTTTTTCCTTTGGGATGCCCAGATTCAAATCTCTTCCACCAATAACACTTGCGTGAAAGAAATGTCAAATAATATTGGGGCACCTTAAAGATTAATAATGCTCTAATATGTGGAAGCTTTGCCATAAGGTATTTAGTAGGCTTTTAAGTTTCAGGTTTGTGGCACCACCTATATTCCTGCAACAGTGTGGTGTAGTGGTGAGTGTCAGGACTAGGGCCTGGTGGAAGGCCAGGGTTCAAATCCGCACTGAGCCACGAAGCACACTGGGTAACCTTGGGCCAGCCACTATCTATTAGCCTATCCTACCTCACAGGGTTGTTGTGAGGATAAAATGTGGGGGGAGCCAGCCTTGAGGTCTTTTCAGGAAAGGGGGGGATATACTGTACATGTAATTCTGAATAAGAAAAAAGACTTGTTTCTGTCTGTGGAAGTTGTATCTGCTGAAATCACCTCGCAACTGTGAGACCATAGGAGCACATGTTCTTTTTTGAATTTTTTGGTTCTCCGTCTTCTTCTGCTCTTGCTTTTAAAGGTAAACAACAACAACAAAAGAGTAGGGATGCCAGCCCCCCAAGTTCACAGACAGGATGCAGTGACAGCCAGCTGTTTGGGTGGCTTTAAAAGAGGACCGGCCAAATTCATGGCCATCAGTGGCTATGTTCTACCTCCCGTGCCAGAGGCGGGAAACATAAGAAAAGCAGGGCTTTCCTTATATTCCCATGTATGTAGGATCAACATCAGGGGACTGCACTGTTAGGCTCACATCCAAGTAAGGGCCCACAGCTGAACCCCATGCCCTCCTTTGTCAATTTTGGCAAGGAGGGGAGGCCTGCTTGAGGAGGTAGGCCCACTGGGGGCATCTTACCCAAGATTATGGAAGCAGTGATGAATCACAGCACAATCCACTTTCATCCACAACCCATTACTTTAAGGTCAGTGTGGAGAGGGTAAATTTCCTTTAAGACTGAGGTCTCCAAACATGGCACCAGTAGTCACCCTGGCACCCTCAGGCAAGGCCCACTGCTCCTCTCAATTTGTATGTATGTAGGCTTTTTGGTGCTGTTTTCAGGTGGTTGCCTGCTGTTTCTTTGTCTGTTTTTTTTATTTGTTTTGGGGAGAGTTGGTCATTGTCACTCTTTCACAAATAAGGTTCTGAAGCATTGCCAGATTTTGTTGTGTGGAATGTGTGTTTTCTGCTGCCCAGAACAGTTCATTGGGTTTTTTTCTAAATGTGCCCCCAAAAGGTTGTGCACTCCTGCTTTAAGATATGAGCTGGAAGGACCAAGGAATGAATAGGAAGCTGCCTTATACCAAGATGGCCCATTGGTCCATCTAGCTCATTATTGGTCACACTGATTGGCAGCAGCTCTCCAGGGTTTCAGGCCTGGGTTTCCCACTCCACCTTGGAGATGCAAGGGGTGGAATCTGGGAACTTCTTCATACTCAACCACTCAGCAACAAACCCTTCCCCTGTTAATAGGAAATGTGTATAGGGTCAGCCTGCCTTTTCAGCCAAGGGCCGTGTTTGGATGTTCTAATGCAGGGATCACCACCCATGGGTGCCATGCTTTCCTTGGTGCCCCTGGAATGAAGCACAATCCCCAAATTCCCAGATTTCATGTTTCTTTGCTAAAGTAAGTTTTTATCATTTTTGGAACCTGAGATTTGAGGCAAAGAATGCAAACACCACTCTTCTCATTTTGTTTGTGAGAAATTCGCCTGCTCCACCCTTTCAATGTTTTATTTTACCCCACCCCAGGGGGGGAAAACTGAGGATGCTCATGTGTGAGAGAGGATAGGATGCTCTAGGAATAAAGAGGGAGGGGGGAAGAAAAGTTAAAAGAAGTGGAAATAAATGATCTCTTTGTAGACTTTTTGCTGTGCTTCTCAGTTAGCAGGCTTTTTTTTTTAAACCCAAATGCACGCTTAGACATTTAAATATATTAGTCTACCTGTATTTATGTTCTGACTCTTCTTCAATTTCCTATCCTCCAGGACTCTCACCACAAGAATTCTGGCTGTGGGCTTGATCCTTTTTGAGCTTGTGCGCCGTTCTGCGTTCAGATTTATTGGTAAGGGCGACTGGCTTTTTGAATCATGAGCTCAGATTCCTCTTTCAGAAACTTCCTCTGTATGGTTGGGTTAGTCACAAAAGCACTGTGCATCTGACTGTGGCTATTTGCTCAACCACAACACAGGAAAGAAGAGCTATGTGCCATAAATGTAACTGGCACATCCCCAAGATAACAAATGTACACATCATAACATAACAACTAGTGGCCTGTGCCACAAACAGCACATGTCACATTAGTTGAGGCATGGCAGGAAGGACTCCTGCAGCCCCCATCTGCAATGTCTTTTGGTGTGCTTCCAGAAGCCCTTCCCTGAGATTTAAAGGGAATATGTCATACTTGGATAATTCCTTTCCTGTCATCATGATAGTTAGGAACAGTAATTGCATTTCCTAGCCAGCCATTGAAATGCCATGAAGAGCAATGCCTGTGAGGTGCCCTCTGAGCTGGTGCCAAGTCGAATGTATTTATGGGGACAGAGGGGCTGGGAGACCAAGCAACGTGTTTTGGGTCATGGAGGAAACCAACTTCAGTGCAAGGTTGTAGATATTTCATAGATCCCCATTGGCACTGTAAGAATGAGATGAGACATGCTCCTTCCTTTCCAGTTTGATTCAGGGCTGCTGGTGGAGTGCTTGTTGCAAACTTACAGCGCCTTGCACCTCACCCTGATTTGGCCACAGCACAATGGCTTGCTGCCGAGATGGGAAGGAAGGGAGAAGCAGATTCCAAACTAATGCAAATGTCAGAGAACCTTGGAAGATGTGTCAGCCACGGAAAGAGCTATGATCGGAGCAAGCCTGGCAGGAAGGTTCATGTTCCCAGCAGTCGCTGGAAAACAGGATTCATCAGTCTAGGAACTGTAGCATTGTCTCTTATTGTGACCAGCATGCTGCCCAACCATGCCTACTCAGGAGTAAACCCTACTGAATTCAGTGAGTCTTACTCCCAGGTAAGTGGGATTAGGATTGGAGCCTTAGCCATCACCAGCAGTGAAGGACTTGCTGGTGCCGGAGAACTTTAATTGCCTGCCAGACGGTGTGTGACAGCCAGTGGTGGAAGAGCCACTGTTGCCTCTCAGAAACAAGCCCCAGTGATAGTTGGGGTCATCTTATGATTCCCTGGTCCAGATTCCAATAACTCCAGAGCAGTTATGGGTAGTGCCTGAATTTGAACTTTACTTTTGCTATTGTCCTAAAAGTAAAAGTATTATAAGGTGGGATTTTGGTTTTGTTTTAAGTATGAATAACTTACTAAGGTAAGGGACACGGGTGGCACTGTGGTCTAAACCACAGAGCCTAGGGCTTGCAGATCAGAAGGTCGTCGGTTTGAATCCCCGCGACGGGGTGAGCTCCCGTTGTTCGGTCCCAGCTTCTGCCCACCTAGCAGTTTGAAAGCACATCAAGTGCAAGTAGTTAAATAGGTACCGCTTCGGCGGAAAGGTAAACAGCATTTCTGTGCGCTGCTCTAGTTCGCCAGAAGTGGCTTAGTCATGCTGGCCACATGACCCGGAAGCTGTCTGCAGACAAACACCGGCTCCCTCAGGCTATAGAGCGAGATGAGCGCGCAACCCCAGAGTCGTCCGTGACTGGACCTAATGGTCAGGGGTACCTTTACCTTTAACGTACTAAGGGGCTGGCCCACCCATTGATAAACTGAGCAACTGTACACAGTAAATGGCCAGCTGCAACTCATGACTATGCATGGCCTTTTGATACTTCGGTTGGTGGTTCTGGATATAACTTCTTTTATAGTTACACTGTTGTTAGGAGGGATGTTTGGTGTGGGCTGCTGGTAACCAGCATTATGAAACATTAACACAAAACACCCAGGACTTGAGATGGAATCAGCAAGTAAAAGTAAATAAAGTTTCTTTTAACCACCTACTGTACTTAGTAAAACGTTTTTGATCTGATAACATTAGAAAGTATGTATGTCATAGGAGCTATAGAATCTACCTGGCACTGATTTCAAATATCTGGATTTTATGCTTAGCTTTTGAATCTGTTCTCACAATTTTTTTCTGAATCTGTGTATGTTTAATATTTTTGTTTAACTGGATTAACCTGTATGTTTGTTGGAGGAGCATCCATCCATAGACTGCCATTGTGGAAGAGCCCCTCCAGCTTGTCATCATATTGATACACTTAAGCTGTGCACAGACTCTTGTTTTCTCTGCATTCGCTGGTTTGCGAAGTGGTACATGCATGGTGATAGCCACAATCCATATATATGCTAGAGTTTCTTTTGAAATACTATGTTTTGATGTGTTTTCCACCAAACCAGCTTCAATCCAAATTGAGAAAAAGAACGACATAGCTGTGTTTTAAACCAGTAACGTGTACACAGCGACAGAGAGCGGTAACCAACATGGTGCCAACCAGATGTTATTGGTATGCCACCTCCATCATCCCTGGCCAATGGCCATGCTAGCTGTGGCTGATGGGAGTTTTACTCCAGCAACATCCAGAGGGCATCACATGGGCTACCATTGCACTAGAGCAGGCTTCCTCAAACTCGGCCCTCCAGATGTTTTGAGACTACAATTCCCATCATCCCTGACCACTGGTCCTGATAGCTAGGGATCATGGGAGTTGTAGGCCAAAAACATCTGGAGGCGCAAGTTTGAGGAAGCCTGCACTAGAGGTACATAGCTGGTTAAGCTAAAGATTTTGATGGCTGTCAGTTAGAGTGTTGTACTATGACCTGGTAGACCAGGGTTCAAATTCCCACACAGCCATGAAGCACACTGGGGGGCTTGGGCCAGTCACTGCCTCTCAGCCTAACCTACCTCACAGGGTTGTTGTGAGGATAAACTGGGGAGTTGGAGAACAATGTGCACCACTTTGAGCTCCTTGGGGGGGGAGTGGTTTATTTTTTTTCCAAATAAATAACTAACCTAATGTGCCTTCGCTTTATGGGCAGAGACTCGCTGTTGTTCAATGGAGACAGCACTCCCATGGGATCTGGAATGCCATGATTGTAACTCAGCTATGATCTCACTGGTCAGCTGTGGGCAAATTGCTTTCTTTCAGAATCAGTTCCCCATTTGTAAACTAGGAATAATAATGACCTACCAAATAGGCAACTGATCCATGGAGTGTAGAAGTACACTCAAAGATTGCCAGATACGTGGAAGAGCCCCTGGTGCTTTCATCATGCTGGCAGAGGAATCCAATGCTCAGAAAGGGAATATGTACTTTCTGATTAACCCACTGAAAATTCCTGTCCAGGTTCCCCTGAATCTGAGCAACAGCCCTGTGAATCTTCAGTAGCTGGTGAATGGAAGGAAAAAAGGAATGCCTTATAAAGTCATGGTGCTGTCTACAACCTGAATGCTTGCCCTTTGGTTTGCAATCTCTTTTGCAAGGTGGACTCAATGGCTACTTTTGTCAGTTCCTCCTTGGTATTCTGGTTATAAGGTAGCTACCTGAAGGTCTTAACTTTGGACAAAGATCAGTTAGAAAGGAATAATACCTTGTAACATTGATAAGACAGCTGCTGTGTTCTAAAACAAACCATCTCTAATTCTTTCTTTTTTAATTCATTGAATTAAATTTATTTAATTCGTTCTTAATAGGCCTTACAGGAACAGAAGAAGGTTCTCATACTGAGTCAGGCCATTGGTCCATCTAAGCTTAGTATTGCTTAGTACTGTCAGGAAGGAATAGGGGGGGTTGAACCTGGGACCTTCTGCATTCAAAGCATGTGCTTTGCTACTGAACTATGGTCCTTCTACTCCACCAAGAAAAGAAAAGAAAAACACGTCCCAAAGTATGCCTGAAAAATGAAAAGCAAACTGGGAATCAGTGGAGTTTTTTTATTTTGTTTTTTGTACAGTGGTGCCCCGCTAGACGAAAATAATTCGTCCCGCGAAAATTTTCGTCTAGCGGGGTTTTCGTCTTGCGGAGCGGCAATGGGAGCCGCGCTCCGCAAAAACGAAAAAAAAAAGACGAAATTTTTTCGTCTTGCGAGGCAGCCCCATAGACTTTTTCGTCTAGCGGGGCAGCCTCCCGCTAGACGAATGCTTTCGTCTAGCGAGTTTTTCGTCTAGCGGGGTACCACTGTATAATGCTGGTGAGATATGACCTCCACCTCTTGACAGCACAAGGCTATTCACATTTACTTGGAAACTCTATATTCAGTGGGGCTATGTTCAAGGGAGGAGTGTGCATAAGACTGCAGCCTAATAGTTTCTCCCTCTTAGCAATGCTGTTCAAATATACAAAGGGAAGGCTGTTTTCTCATCTCACTGCTATGGTCCCCATGCCCCAAAATATATAATTGAGATTATTCCTTAGTGCAAGTACGCTAAAGATGCTTCAAAATAGTAACCAAGTGGTGGTTAGAGACTACTCCAAACATCTGATTCAAAACTGCCCCACAAGTGCTATTTTGGCTCATGTTTTCTGCATGGTTGGTGAATATGTTTTATATACAATCAACTTCAGATCTAGGTACATATTTAAGTCAATCAAGGGTCATTTTACTCTGTGTGGATATCTGCTTTTTTTGCAGATCAAAGTGAGAGCTGAAGCAATGTAGGTGGCAGCTCTCTGGCCCCTCTGCTTCACAGAGATGTGTGGGACCTCCCGTGAGTAGATATACATAGGATGCTGCAGTCGTAATCACAGAATGGTTTTGTAGCTGCTTTGAGACTCGGGAGGGAAGGGGGAGGGCAAATACCTACCCTTGCCATAAGGCAGAGACAGGCCAAGCACTTCATCCATGATCTTTAGCCAAGACTGTCTAGGGGGCCAGGATTCTTCAGCCCCAAAAGCTGGCCGCGAGTATCATTCACGTTTGCTTGTAAAGTGAATTTGAATGCTTATTAACACCGAGCACATGTTCCAAGTTATGTTTTCATCAGGAGACACTGAAACAAAACATACGTTGGAAACATGCGTCCAAATTTGCTGGAATATCTTCTTCGTACTGTATATTATTACAAGTGAACTAGAGCACCGGGAAAGATCTTGGCTGTGTATTTAATGAGCAAATGTTTGTATATGTGTGTACATTACACACACATGTACTTCCACACTATCGTCAAGATCAGATCCTGTTCCTTTTTGTTTGACTTCTACAGCAAACACAGGGAAGGGAAGTTTCCTTGCCCATCTTTACGTATTGAACTATTTTAGATGGATATCCAGAGGGCATTTTCCAATATGGCCTTCCCACTTCTTCCTTGAAACAATGACAGTGAGATATGTTGTTGTTTTTTAATTACTAAACACCTCCCCCTCCTGCCAAAAGATAGCAACTGGGGCAGGTTTGCTTGTTAATAGCATCATTCCACTATAGCCCTGTTGACTGGCTATCAAAAAGCTGTTCAGAGCCTTGTGGATCAAGGCTGTTGAATGTCCTGCTGGCATTTATTTATAGATTCATAGGGCTGGAGGGGACCTCCAGTGCTGTTAAATTGTATTCATTTCTCTGAGGCAGGATTCACTAAACATAAACCATCCCAGTAGGAAACGTTTACCTGGCGTCTTGTGGGGGGGGGGACCCTGCAAGAGGAGAAATATACATTTTGAACAGTCAAAATGTTGTCCAGCTGTCCTTTCACTATCGTTCCTTAAAAGAAGGTCATCCATATGGTCAGAGAATGGCAGCATGTGAGCAACCCAGGGCTTTGCATGCCCAGCTCCTAGCACCATCCCAATAGTAACGGACCTTCCAATGCTCCTCAGATGAAAATAGGGACATTTCTCACTCCCCGCCCCTAACTGACCCTCCTCAGCTCCCCTTTTTTTTGTCTCCCGCCCCCACAGAGCATTTCCTATACTTCCACTACACCAACGGAACACATGCCCTCTACCGTCTTGAGAAAACCCCTTGATCCTGATTTTATTTTATTCTTTGGTAGATTTACAGAAAAGAAAAATGCACTGTAATAAATTTAAAAGGGGCAAGATTTGACATGGATGCACAAAGCGTGTTTAAAAAAAAAAAAAAGGACCAAAACAAAAACCAAGACTCCCTGCTCTCTGCTCTGCTCCCCCTTTCTTCCTGCTCTTGCAATCATGCCCTCTGCCTGTCACGCAATGCTGGGCCTAAGCAGCAGCAACCTCTGCTCCTCCATGTCCTCTCTCTCCAGCAGCTGCTACAAGCTGCTCAAGGCAGGAGGCCAGCAGTGGCAGTCATGGAGAGGCAACAAAATGCTCCATCACAGCCACCACTGCCATCACCACTGCTCAGGCAAGCATCACCTCATTCTCCCTGAGCTCAGAAGCGGCGTCAGTGGGGAAAATAGGGACATTCTGGGATCAAATCAGAAGCCGGGGTGGTTTTCGTTATTCCAGGACTGTCCCTGGAAAACAGGGACACTTGGAGGGTGTGTAAGAAGAGGTCTGGCCTTCAGCCTTTGCGCAGCCTAGCCCACATTGCAGGCCTTCCCATAAGCCACAAACCCCACCCCATCTCTGTCTCTGGTTCCAGCTCATGAGAGATAATATTTACTCCAGGCCTTATTCCATGGCCTTCCCTGGTCCTGCCTGACAAAGGTATGCAAAACCACATGCAAGCCAATCCTTTAAAGTAAACAACACTAAACAGTCAACCATCGATCTACGTTTGTTTTCTTAAAATCATTGGCTTTATAGATCTTAATCTTCTTCCATTAACCAAAGTTGTGGAGGTGCCAAAAGAAAACCTTGAACTAGATCTGGAAAACTTAATGCACCAAAATGCTTGCCAGTTTCCACACTTACCTATGATACTTATGTCCTATTTTTTTTTATCTTAAAAGAGAAGTAACTTTTTCCATACAAGGAACGTGAACTGGGTACTACATGGCTGGTGTTTGCAAACGCCTACTTATGTGGTCACTTCCAGGTCACTATTTAGTTAAGCCTGGTTACTAGTCTCTCCTACTTGTGGGGAACAAGTAGTTGTTTGCAAGCACCTAGCATGTAGCACCCACGTAATGTTCCTATGATGCAAAATGCCGTTTCCCCTCAATTCACAAATTTTTGGTAGCACAAGTCTTATACCATATAAACAATATGATTGTATATTGGGGGGGGGCTCCTGGTGTGGGGTGCAAAAAAGTACAATAAATACCTTCCAAAATTGAAAAGCTTCCACCTGTGATGTCTGGTGCTCATTTGAACTATAGGGTGGAAGCCAGGGAGGCCACCAGCTGGTGGCACCAGAGCCAATGACAGGTGGTCCCAACTAATTCTGGTTTCGTTCCCATCCTCCTCCCTGCTAAGTTCTATAAAGAAAACAATGAGACTAAGGAGGAGGCTGACAGCTAGTGCCCCACACCCCTCATATTGCTGGTTGCAAGGAGGCAGGTTTGTGGGGGCTGGCTGCAGGCAGACTTGGTGGGACAGTGCCCCACAAAGCACCCACTAGCTTCTATACTAATGCCATAGATAGATCTCGGCAAGAAAACCTTCTCTGCTGGAGACCTTTTTGGTTTTTTCCCCCGAGGATAATAACAATCTCATTGTCATTATTTCATCAAGGAGTGGTTTTGCAGCTTTGCTTCCAACGGAAGAAGGGTGTGGGAGAGACAACTATTGCTGGCGTTCACTGATACTAGTAAAACGAGAGTGTATGGTTGCGGCTGACTAATGCAGTCTGAGGTTTGCTTCATGCTAACCAGCTTTTATCATAATCTTATGTGCTTGTATATTTCTGAAGTCCCCCATATTGCAGAGTGCTTGCAGAACAGCCCTGGGGCAAGAAAGATCCAGTGCATACTTTCAATCCTCAAACATCCTGCATTTTGCAGCAAGAGCTTCCCATGATCTTGGGAGATAAAGCAATTGAGATTAATATTAAAATGCTAATGTAACATCTGCAAAAGTTTTAGGAGACCAAGAACTGGTTGCAGCTAAAGATATTGGTCTTTGTTCTACTGGCCAGGCAAACAAACAAAAATCCAGTTTTCCCTCATGCATTTTACATAGCTGTGCACGTTGAATATAGTTTCGTCATGTATAGCAGCAAAAGATGCACATAAAAAAAATTGCACAGCATCTACACAGCAGGAGTAAACAATTAGTTTATGAAGAGGCATTCTGCTTTGAAGAGGCATCTAATGTCAGTAGCAATGATTTGTACAGAAGAGGAGATGACATTTGTCTCCTTTATTTTTCTTTTTTTAATGACCTCCCTGGATGATCCAACGTGCAGGGAAAGGTTTGTGCCTCATGTTTTCCCGCAGCTTGTGGGCAGGCAGCCTGGGTATGGCATTTGAAACAACTGGGGCAAAAAAATAATGTTGCAACCAGATGTTTTTGGAAAAATAGCACTTGATTTAAAATATTTATATGTTTGCAGCCACGTAAGAATCTTGTGCAAACATGAGGCCTCTTTGTATGTTTCAACAAAAACACATGAATCACGACAAGCTACAGGGTTCAAGTAATGAATACATTTGCTACTTTAGCATACACTTCTAACTCATTATGTACCTGGGAGGTACATATTGCTAAATATCCATTTTTGGCATTCAGGAACTATAGTATTGAGGAAACATAACAATTTGCTATTAGAAAGAAAGAAAGAAAGAAAGGAAGGAAGGAAGGAAGGAAGGAAGGAAGGAAGGAAGACAGATGAAAATTAGCTATCAAGTGGCTGAGATCAATAGATCGATCCAGGGAAACTTACAACCCAACCTTAAACATACATTAAATCAGAAGTCAACCCACTTCAGTTGGAGTTCTTCTCAAGTTAAGACTCTTCATATCAATGCAACTTTAATTACAGTCTTTCTGTTACGCCCCAACTCCCAAACAAAACAAAAATTGCCCTAGGTTTTGGACTTCCTCGAGACTGCAGCTTAAAGCTGCGGTGGGAAACCTGTGGCCTATCAAATGGCATTGGGCTTGAACTCCCATCAGCCCCACCCAGTATGACCAATGGTTAGAAAGAATGGGAGCTGAATTTCAGCATCATCCAGAGGGCCTTAGTTCCCTCCTCCCTGGCTTAAGGCACGCTATAAAGAGAAACACGGCTGAGAAAGTTGGCCATCCTCGGATTTACATCCTCTTGGTGCCCTTAGCCAAAGCAGAGAACGGAACCAATCACACAAAAGGTGGACATATAGAGATCTACATTGCAACTGCAGCCTCTGAATAACAAATAATTTTGCCCAAGCTGTGAATGTTTAAACAAAATACCTACACTTCTCTATTTGTTTTGCTTTGTCATTTTTTTCAGACTCTGAGACAGAAACAAGTATAGGATATTGGCCCTGGTCTTCCTTTAGACATCTGGAGGGCCTTTTACAGGGCAAGGACTTTCCATCAAAGCTATCCTGGGTGGCCACTGCTCAGTAACCTACAAAGACCAAAGCACATATGCACACATTATTTTCCACAGGCTTTATAAAAGCCAATGCATGCAGGTACATCAACTCCTGCACTCTCTTTCCTAGTGTTATCAGACTCTACATGGATACATTTTGCAGCAGTCAGCTCCAATTCCTTTGATTAGGCTGGCTTTTTGTTGTTGTTTAAGCTGCCAAAATCACAGAAATGGTTGCCATGTGCTCTACTTGTGTCCCGCCTGGTTTACACTAGGAATATAAGAAGCTGCCTTGAAGTAAGTCAGGTCAATCTCACTCAGTATTGTTTAAATTGACCGGCAGTGACTTTCTCGGGTTTCAGATGGGTCTCTCCTAGCCCAACTTGGCGTTGCCAGGGGTTGAACCTGGAGACCTCCTGAGACCTCGACTGCTTAGGTGCAAACCTTTCCCTACAATGAACTTTGGATGCACTGTTCTATACATGAGAAGAATTGCATGGACAGCTTGCTTGTGCAAACTAGTCATTGCTTCTTTGCAGAAATGCTCTCATACATACAATGCACCCCCCACCCCCCACCCCAATCTTGTTCATCCAGAGACTGGTGAAGAGCCGAGACTTCTGGGTGGGTCACAAATTGTACAAACCTGGCATCGTGGAATGTCGGAATACACTTCGTGGATCCGTTAAAGATCCGCGGTTATTTGTTTATTTTAATGGTTATTAAGAACTACTTTTCGTATCCTTCCACTTAAAAGTGAAAGTGGAAGTAAGAATGAAGAGGCACTTTGCCATTAGGATTACTCCGCCCTTAACTTGTAGTTCCAGTAATGTTTCAAAATTATCAATGGACGTTTATCCTGCTTCCCGCCTTTTTGGAGGGCAGCAACAGTGGTTTTATTGGTTGAAATATTGATCGTGATGTCATACCTGTTCCTAAATAAAAGGCTGAGGCTCCCCGCTTAGGCACGTTTTGTTTAGTTGGATTTCAGTTAGGTCAAGTTTAGTTTAAGGGGTTTTTGGGAGCGGGCTGGACGGGCTGGATGGGTTTCTTTTAGTTAGGTTTAGTTTGCGGAAGTTCTTTCGGTGAGGTTTTAGTTAGGCTTTTAGGTTTAACTCAGGGCTAGATTTGCGGAAGATTTATCGGTTTAGTTTTATTTAGTTAGCATCGCGGAAGAATTGGCGCGCAGGGACTGAGAGCTTAGGGAAACTTAGCTTAGGGCTAGAAGACGAGCCTATGCGGGTTTTGCCAAAGCCACAAAAGAAAGATTCGGTGTCTGTCGTCAATTGGGGAAAAGGGTAAAGGTTTTAGGATTTTTAATTTCTGTCGGAGAAATCTCATGCTTAGACAATATCCTTGGTTTGGTTTCCTTTATTGCTCAATGATAGTGCAGGAGGTTACAAGCAGTTCCAGTTCAGATTCGAGGCATCCATTAGTTTTCGAGGCATTTATTTAGTTTCGAGGCATCCACTTACTCACGCACCTTTGGAGTCATTTTCTGTCTTACTCAGCAACCTTCAGATAGTGAGACTTGGCCGGCGCCCGTGCCCATATGCACGCGGAACGCTGGCCGCTTTTCCCCGGCAACTGGTACCTCGTGCGTGGGTAGCTTAGACTCACGCACGGGGAGCTCCAGCACCGAACCCCGGCAGTGGAACATATAGTATTTTAGATTCCAACTTCCAATGGGAATGTCAAAGTGATGAATAAGGTGTTGTTGCTTTTTAATGACAGAGAAAATAATCCACACTTTTTTCTAAATCAGAACAACTCAGAGATTTTCATCCAAATTTATTTCCAGCACCATTGTCTGTCCTCGTATGCTTAAAGCAAACACAGAAATGCTTTTATGCTTATACCTAGCACCTTGCAGGATTGAACCCTTCTGGGTAATTGCTGTGAGCTAAGGGAGGCAGAATTAGATCTACAGATAGATCACAAGAAAGGGCCAGTGAAGGGAGAGGGTAGTCAACATCATTCCAATGGATTAGAGACCAGATTTAAAAAATGGAAGACTTCTGTTCTGCACTTGCCTCTACCATTGTTATACCATGTGGCAGAGGAGGAACAAGATTGCCTTTCATCTCTGTTTAGCAAACTTTACAATGGAGATAATAAATCACAGTCATCTTAGTGAATTGCTCTAGTTTCAGTGGATGAAAAGCATTGGCCATAAACTAGACAAAAGGTCATGGGTGGTGAAGAAGAAGCCAATATGTTTATCAGCACTATAAGGCTCGCCGTGCTTATTTTGTAGCTTGGTGTCCCTCCCCTTGCGCTGGAAAGACAGCAAGCGACTGATAATGGAAATTAGGGGCCCATCCTATTATGCATGTCCAGCTGACAGCAACAAAACAAAAAACTCCCAATTACAATACAGATGCATTTTAATTCAAACTGAGTTCTGCTTAAGCAGTACTGAATTAATTGCTATGGAGTCATGCAGGAGGCATCTCACACAGGCCTCCTGGTGAAATAAATCATACAGTATTTTATGCACATAGGCTTCTTTCCCCTTCCTGGTGAAGACTGAAACAGAGAGAAGTAAAGACAGCACAAATGCTAACAAGCAAATATTGTCACTGAAGCTGCACTCCTCAAATCAATTTTCTGAGAATAATCATATTGAAATTGGCTGGCTACTCTGCAAATGAGCAGTTTGAAATCTGCAGCTTAAATTGCATGCTTGACACAGTTACGGTACTCATGGCTAGGCCTATTCGCAGCAAGAAGTCTGATATTGGGTGAATTATTTAACCTGCTGGTTGCATGTTCATGCTGCACTCCTAAAATAATATTGTCTTGTTCAAGCCACCAGTGCAAACAGACCAAATGTGTGGGTGCAGAGAGGAATAGGATTGTGGTTTCAGGCTCCACCCGCAACCTCCACATACGAAAATGAGTCAATGAATATGGAGGTTACAGGTGGAGTCTACTGAGTTTGAGATAACTACATGGTCTGCATACGTAGTACAGTATTCTTCCTGAATTCAACTGAATGGCTTTTCAAATAAACATGCATATAGAACCAGGTTGCATTGCATCAGTTGTTTATCATATTTAATTTATATACCATTTATATGCCTCAAGGCGCTTTACAACTATGCGTTCAATTGTAAAATCCATACATAATTAAAATACGCAATGATTCCATCGGAGCAGTAAAACACCCTTAATTAAAATAGACAATAAAACAAGCCAGCTAAAAAGCATGACAATTAAAGTGGTTAAGATCCCTGCATCTTCAATGCTGGGGGGAAAGCTAATCTTGCTAAAATTTCTGGCTGCCATTAGGGTGACCAGATGAAAAAGAAGACAGGGCTTCTTTAACAGTTGTGCAGAAGGGGTTTTCAGCAGGTGTTGCTTGTCATGCAACACAGCCAACTCAACCTGACAAAGCTGCACCTGCTGATATTCCCTTTCCTGCGTAAATATTAAAGGTGCAGGAGCCTTTCCTTCCTCGACACAACACAACCAGCGCACCCAAATTGTCACACAATGAGGCTTGTGTGGGGTGGGGAAGGTGGCAGCTGTTTTGTAGCTACTCCTGTCATGTGGGAAAAGCTACATTGACTCAGTGTCTGCATAAAGTGTGAAAGATACAGAAATGGAGCCAGTGAGAAGATGGCAGGGAAACCCTCGTTCAGTATTAGAGCATGCAGAAGGTCTCAGGATCAATCCCAGGCATCTGCACAAGTTTTAGAAGACATCTGAAGGCAGCCCTGTATCGGGAAGTTTTTAATGTTTGCTGTTTTATTATATGTTTGTATGTGCTGTAAGCTGCCCAGAGTGGCTTAGGAAGCCCAGCCAGATGGGCAAGGTACACATGATAAAATTATTATTATTGTTATTATCTGCAGGTAGGGCTGGACCTGAATCCCTAGAGAGCCACTGCTTGTTTATATAGATAACACTAAGCTAAGTGGATCAATGGATTGACTCAGTCTTAAGTCACCCTCCTGTGTCCCATAAGCTGCTTGGGGGTACTGAAAACTCTGTGGCTAATGGGTGTGGCAGACAGCATGGGCTCAGAATAGCCAAGAGTATTAGAGAACATTTGTCCTGTTCATCCTGTCTTACGGTACCTGCTGCCTCTTTGCCTCGTGGTGAACCAACAAGAAAGTAAGAAATGCCTCCTTCAAGAAGGGCCCAATATGAGCCCTAACTTGCAGTACTTGCCAGGCAGGTCAGACCTGAGGGAAAAGGCCCTGAGGCTGTAGTTAATGATAATAAAGCAACAGAGCAATAAAGGAGGAGGAAGCGTCTCCGCAAGCCTGGCAGGCACATGCTTTCACCACAGAGACATAGATCTACCCCCCAGGGTGCCGTGCAGAAGTCTTGGACCGCAGCTGGGGCCAAGGGGTTTTCTCAGTAAGGATATATTAGCAGACGGGGATTTGGGGAGATGCAGCAGTGGTAAAAACTGCATGTCCTGAAACGGAGATGAGAGTTGCTCTGTGGCTGGACCTTAGGCCTTGCTTGTAGTATGGGGTGGGCATTCAGTTCTACCCAATTTTTACTTTCCGACACAATGCATGAATGGAGGAGGGACGGCCATCTTCCAAAACCTGCAGCTTTCCAGATTTTACAGTACAGTTCTCTAGCCAAGTAGCGTCTACAAAAAAATGTATACACTAGGGGTAATTGTGTATTTATTTATTGGCAAAACACATCACACAAGGTAAAATTGCTTTGCAGAAATGTGTACGTTGAGTGAAATTGTATTCAAAAATGTGTATATGAGGAGAACTTTGCACTAAAATGATGAGAATTGGGGGGGGGGATAAAACCACAAACTTGTGTGTGAACTAAAGATTGGAAAAATTATAAAGTGAGAGAAATGAAAATTGACAGGCTTGTCCATCCCTGGTTTGTAGGCAGATGGCCTGAGGTTCAATCCTTGGCATTTCCAGTCTAAAAGAGTTTAGAGGGTTGGCACTTGTTTATGGGCAAAGGGTACAACTTGGAGTATAAGGAAGCTCAATAGCCACCATGGTGTAGTGGTTAGAGTGTCAGACTAGGACCTGAGAGACCAGGGTTCAAATCCCTGCTTGGCCATGAAGTTCACGGGGTGACCTTGGTTCAGTTGCCACCATTCAGCCTAACCTACCTCACAGGGTTGTTGTGAGGTGGGGAAAGACTATGTGCACTACCGTGAGTTCCTTGGAGAAAAAATGAGCCTCGAAATAACAAGTAAAATAAATCCCCTGTTCTTCGCCCCTGTTATTCCCCTGTCCTACTTTCCCTCTGGTCATTCTACATGGGATTAGGGTGATCCTAGAACTCACTCAGAAGTAAGTTCCCATTGAGTTTGCACCCAAGAAAGTATTAACAGAATCTAGTACCCACACGTGTGATGTGGCAGGCTAATTCGGGGAAAGGGGGCTTTGTGTTGCTACGAAAGAGAAATTCTTCTTGATCAACTGCAAATCATCCAGCAATCTGCCAGTAGTTCTAATTTACCTTCTGCCCACTCCCTGGCTTAACTAATTTACAGCAGCAGACTGGGAATCATTTGGTTTAGTGCACTGTTCTTACAACTTCAGCAAACTATATTATTGTGTCACCAGGGCTTTACAGGGGTGAGGAGAGAGATTACCGGTAAACTATAACAAGTAGAGCTGTGTTTGATGTTGTTCCAGCTCCTTCATGGGCAAATTCCTTGCCATCCCACCTATCAAGCTGTGAACAGAATCAATATAACCCATTAACCTGGAAGAATGAACAGGATCCCAAAACTATTTGTTTGTTTGTTTGTACCCTGCCTTATTCCCTGATGGGACTCAGTTGCTTTTCCTTGCAGCTTTACTGTGTGTCCATTATTGCCTGTCCCCAGTTCATCTGGTGGCTATATAAATATCTAAGAGACCTGCAGGAGAAAATGAAAAGAAGAATGTTTGCATTGGTGGTTCTGTACTCTTTACCTACCCAATGATTACTTTTATGAAATGGGTTGAAAGCTTGTTGCGTTCTCATAACCAACCAACTAATTCCAACAGATAGTGGAAAGTAGATCATCAGTCAAGGTGGCAAGCAAAACAGGAATGGGAAGGTGTAGTTTGCTGGTAAAAGACTCTTTTGGCCTGAGCACAGTAAGAATGATTGTGAGAGATCTCAGTTGCGATAATGAGACAGAGCTTGTAAAGCAACTTCTACACCAACCGACTTCCACCGATTTGAGGAGTAGTCATATAAGATTACAAAATTTGACCTGCTGAGCAAGGAAAGGAAGGAAAACATTTCATTCTGTTTGGATGACTAAATATATGTCATCGTTAAGAATTGCCATAGTTCCCACTAAAATAAATGATACATTTCAGTGCCGAATGAGGAGTTTGTGGTGTGTGTTTTGGACTAAAGTTGAACTAAAGAACCAACATTCATTACTATAAACAGCAATACTGTATTCCCTTAATGGAGGATGTAAAAAAGCCAGGATGCAGAGGCCTTACAAGAAACAACACTGGTGCCACCTACTGGCTGCAAATAAAACTAGCAAGGGGTTTGATAGTTAAGACCAAGCATCCTGGGCTGTGTGTTCTTTCAGGAGCAGCTCTTCATTACCTTGCTGGGAGGGCTGTCCTCTAAATACTTTCTTTTCAGACAAGTAAAATCTGTGGGTGGCACCATTATTATGGAAAAGGTTGTCCAGGGAAGCATGCGATGCAACACCCCCAATGTATTTTTTATTGCCAGTTTTTAAAAATGTAATATTACATTTCTGTCCCATTTCTAATACTCAGAAGCACTGCTGCAATAGTTTTGCATATTTACCCTGTGTGTTATGTTAACCCCATCCAAACTCGGAGGGCAGGGGAAAGAGACACAGGATTAAACCAGCTCAACATATTCAGGGCTGTTCTTTTGGATGCTGTGCAAATATGCGTCTGTGAAATTGCATCTTGGAGGCTCCAGGTTTTAGGGGCTCTTGGGCAAGGTATCTTCAGCGGGGTCTCCTCTCTGTTGGCCCCAATCTGCTCTCCACAGAACTGCCCTTGGCTTGCCCTGCCACTCTCTGCTCAATGCACACAACTTCCCAGAGGGAGAGCACAAGGAAAGTCTTTGCTCTTGCCTAGGGATGAGGGAGACATTTCATTTGGTTTGCAATACAGTGCAAAACTATCTGATTTGCACTTCCCAAAACAATACGCAATCCCACATGCCAAATTCACACTCTTAGTTTTGCAGTGCAGTTCTCCAACCAAATGATGTGCATGGAAATCTGGATGTTAGGGGGAAGTGCACCTATATTTGTGGAAATGCATTATATTACAGCAAGCTGCATGGCAAAATGTGTCTGTTAGGAGAAATGTGCACTTGGACGCTGACGAATTCTTGTGAGGTCTTTATTTATTCATTTTTAAAAAGGAAAAAAGTGGTGAACTGAATTTAAGTCTAGACTAAATGAGAAACGGAGAGAAAATGAAATTGACAGGGTTGTCCATCCCTACTCTTGTCTTTGCCTTCCTTCTCACCCTGGCCATTCCATGCATGCATGCTTGAAGTGGGGAAACTGGCAGCATCCACAATATTGCAGCAGATGAACAGGCAACATCCCAAAGGTTGAAGAGGAGGCAGGGTTAGGAGGCTCTAGAGAGCGGTCATCACATGGGTGCAGACCCTGGCAAGCACCTAACATTCCCCACCTATGACACCAGCCCTACACTGTCGTGGCATTTTCATAAACAACAGTAAACATCCTTTGGGGAGAAACTGGTCACTTGCAGATGGGGCGGCTGCAGGACAGAATTTGGAAAAGAGGCATTTTTAAATATATATTTTAATACCATTATATATTCTGGGTCCTAAGAAGTTAAGCAGGGAATGTTAGAAGCTCCCACATGGATTTGATCTTAAGGTACTTCCAGATGTCGCGTTTCCCAGTAATGGTAGCAACAACACAGTTGGTTCAACAGGAAGCACCCCTATGTTTGCTTTGCATTCAAACTGCAGATGGAGGAAGCACAGAAACAGACAGACGTTTCTCTTGTGAATTCAGGTCTCTCATAAGATTGGGTCAATAAACTTCTGGGGGGCCTGCACTGCATATCAGTCGATCAGCACTAATCGAAGGTAGAGAATTAGGCAAGAGCATTCGTGAGCATTCTCCTCTAATGCTCCAGGCATGCAATTATGTCATTGAAAAACCTACTCACCTTACAATTGCCTCATCGCCCTTTTGTTGTGAGGAAACACTATAATGTCCTCACAGACGGCGGAGGGGGAAGTGTGTTGTTGAAAGTGAGGCACAGAAAACTGCTGAGAAGCCTTTTTCAACAGGAAGATAGGCACGTCTCTGCCACAATGGGCTATTGAAACGAGGTTACAATGACATTCCACATGACCCAGAAAGCAGGGGTAGAGGAACCTGAAACACTGTGAGTCAAAGTTTACTGTCTTGTGGGAGAAGCCCAGGGAGTGAGCGATCCTAAGAATAGCTGAGATTTAGCATAACATGGAGCATGAAGACACGGTGTGTTTCTTTTCATTTGTTGTGTTTTTGTATCCCGCCATCCAAGTTGCTCACGGTGACCTTTTATTTTTGTTCTATTTTTATTTTCACAAAATGTGGTCCAGACCACCTATAAAGCATGCATGATATATCCACATATTAAACAGATGAAATAGAAATAAGGAAACACATAGAATCCTCCAAAGATCCTTTACTTGGAATCTTGGTATGCTCAGGTTTGTACTTTGGTACTGGTGGAAAAGTTTACTTCTCAACTTTGAGCAGCCAAAGGGAAATCAAATCTGTTGTCTTTTTATGCAGCTTGGCAGCTGTTTAGCGCCTTTATACATCCATGACGTCCAGACCTTTAAGATGTCCATACCCCCTCGCCCACATGGGGGACTGTGGAGAGACTTGTTGGACTAACACAATAGTGCCATGCTCACCTTCTTCCCTTTTGGTACAGAACAATGGACTTAAGCCAACCCTGCACATGTGAAGTTCCACTTCCATAACAGGGCTTCCTCCTCTCCCCATACAGTCTCAAAATCTGCCCTGGTGAGTCCTCCAACTTTCTGGAATAGATATTGAGGGTGCACAGGGACTGCAGAAAAAACTCAGGTGCACAAGTAGCAGTCCAGCAACATTGGGTGCAACATCAACACCAATCTCCACCATCTCTCATACAACTCACACCATAATTTTTTGATCTGGCCCTTCACAGTGTATACAACTTTTGCCAACCTGTCCAACTCTTCCACCATTGCTAAATATCTCTTTCTCCTCCTGCCCCCATCCTTTGCACATGGTTCCAATGCCAGTTAAAGTTCCATTGAAATGAATTGTTTTACTTCCAGATTAATTGGACTTCCATCCTCCCATCCTGATGCCTATGAATCTGCTCCAGATCTACCACTGTGGGGCCAAACCAGATGCACACAATAGGCAGCAGTCAGCTGTCTTGTTTCTCTTAAATGACTACAGATTGAGGAGAAGGCACTGCGGAGAGAGGGAAGGCTTGTTTATTCACTTCCCCCACTGCGCTCGAAATGGACTTCAGGCTCCCAGCATTGCTAAGAGCCTTAGAGGGGAAATCCCATGTCAATCAACCATAGTAGTTATTAAGTAGTGGGTGGACATAACAGACAACACAGGTATTAATACATAATAGTAGCTGTCCAGCATAGGACAAAGCTCTACCCTGTCAAAACTCAGCAGAATGGTTTGATCTGTTCCACTAGTATATACTCATCCTGCCCCTCTTTTTGGCTTGTTACAGGCTCTCCAAAATTAAAGGATACCTTCGTTAGCACTGACATATTTAATTAGAAGGATTTTAATTTGCTATGGAAACATTCAAATTATACATTAGAGAGAGTACAGTTTTTGTATGAGTACAGGGTAGGGGGACATTCCTACAGTTGCAACCCAAGAAACACTCAAGGCCTCTGCAGCTATACATAATTTTGTTTATCAGGAATGTTTGGCTGCTTGGTAATAGCATGGTCTTATAAACAGAAAAGCATGTAGGAAGTGGTATGTCTGTAACCAAATGATTCAGAAGGGGGGAAGCCAAGATGGCTATATACTTTCTTCTGTGGTGGAAATCTAAATTAATCTTAATAAGTGCAAGAAAGCAATTCATCACAATCACTAGCAAGGAACAGGACTGATCTTTTGTTGGCTTTGGCTGTGCGTTACAAGAGACTGACCCAACTCTCTTCGAGAATCTTTCTTGTCTAAAAGGTTCCTACCAAGGTAAGGAAAATATGCTCCTCTACCACCCCAAAAGCAAGCAGTGCATTGAAACCTGAGATCTACAATTTAACCCATTTTCATCCCATTAATGCATACAGGACAACCACCTTAGATCGCAGTCCTATCAGGCCTAAAGGCTACATCTCATGAGATGCCTTGTACTCAGATATGGCTTGATCCCATTTGGAAACAAATGGGTCCTTAACACCAAAAACTTCCCAAGGTTATGTTTGCGATTTTGATCTGGCTGAAGTTATGATTCAAAGCTTTGGCAAACGCTCAAGAGCTGCTAGCGGGTCTGAACAGGCACTTCATTTGTTCTGAGTACCAGATTTATGGCACAGGCAAAAGTTCTGTAATCGATGTCGCAGTTTTAGCTTTCCAAAGACTTTCAGCTGCAGAAAACAAATTGCTTTTGTATAGGTGCTTCCAAGGTCCCCCTTGATTTGATTACTCTTGTGTTTCCCTTTGTTCAAATATTTTGCCATCCAATTTTTAACGATGTACGGCATGCTATTTTCTTGTATCCCCAAGAGAGCCAGACGGACATTTTTCCAATTGTTTCCCGACACGTTTGTTTTTCCTGCTGCTTCGGAAAGGAAAAACTCTGCACAAAAATAGGAAGCACCAGTCATCTGCACATTAGTACCACACACACACTTGCTTTGCTTAGGCATGGCTGAAGCTACCATAAAATGTCAGACAACGGTTACAAGTAGAGTATATGCTAACAAGGGCAGAATTGTTGTTGAAATAACCCCCTGATACCTGGTGAGGTTTGGTCTTGCAGTGGCAGTTTCTCTCTGCACATGAGAGACAGTAAGATGAAGCTGAATCCAGACAAGATGCCAGGGTCAGGGGGCAGAGGCTGTGTTTAAGTGACTCCCTGTTCTGGATGGGGTTGCCTTTCTCCTTAAGGAACAGGGATGCAGTGTGGGACAGGGATGCGGGTGGCTCTGTGGGTTAAACCACAGAGCCTAGGGCTTGCTGATCAGAAGGTGGGCGGTTCGAATCCCCACGACGGGGTGAGCTCCCATTGCTCGGTCCCTGCTCCTGCCAACCTAGCAGTTTGAAAGCACATCAAAGTGCAAGTAAATAAATAGGTACTGCTCTGGCGGGAAGCTAAACAGCGTTTTCGTGCGCTGCTCTGGTTCACCAAAAGCGGCTTAGTCATGCTGGCCACATAACCCGGAAGCTGTACGCCGGCTCCCTCGGCCAGTAAAGCGAGATGAGCACCGCAACCCCAGAGTTGTGCACGACTGGACCTAACGGTCAGGGGTCCCTTTACCTTTTATGCAGTGTGGGAGTGCTTGCATACCCTCCAACCTTTCGCCAATGACAATAAGGACGCCCTAAGGAAAAGCGGGACCTTCTGGGATCAAATCAGAAACCGGGATGGCTTCTGTGAATCTGGGACTGTCCCTGGAAAATAGGGACACTTGGAGGGTCTGTGCTTGTTCGATCATTGTCACCAGAGGACAAAGTGGACAGAGCTGTTACGAGTGATATTTTCCAGCTTTGGCTGGTGTGATGGCTCTGGCCATTCCTGGACAGGAATCGCTTGGGCGCCATGATCCATGCGTTGGTATCCTTACAACTGGGTGACTGTAATGCGATGTATGTGGGACTGCCCTTAAGGTTGATTTGGAAGCTGCAGCTTACTCGAAACACAGCAGTTTGGCTGTTAACCAGAACAGCCTCCTGGGATCATGCAACACCTACAATGAATGAGCAGCACTGGCTGCCAGTTTGCTACCAGGCCAAGTTTCGACATCAGCTGCTGATTTATGAAGCGCTAAACAGCTTGGGGGCTGGTTATCTGAAGGAACACCTTTGCCCATGTAGACCAGCCCATGATCACAGGCCAAATCCCTTTGGGTGTACTGCAGTCTGCAGAAATACATCTGGCAGCCTCCAGGGGGCATGCTTTTTCTCTGGTGGCATCTAGTTTAGGAACTATGTCCCTCCTAAAATAAGGCATCAGTTGTTGCTTTTCCAGCACCTCCTTAAAACACATTTATTCACCCAGGCTTTTGTGGGTATCTAATACCAAACCACTGAGAATTATCTTGCTACTGCAGTTTCTGCAATTTGTTTTACTTACCGGTAATTGTAACATGTTTTATTCCATTTGTTTTTAATGTATTGTTTTATTGGAGTTGAGTTGTAAGCAACATTGGAATTTGTACAATGGATAGTAAATAAATAGATAAGCACCATTTTAAAAGGGCATTCTCCAAAATCAGCAATTTCATCTAATTGTCCCAAATTCTCTCTGTCATATGTTACAGATATCTAGTGCTTATTTTTAAATAACCAGGCAAGTGGTCTGTCATCATGCTTCACTTTTTTGTAAGTGAAAGAACAGCAATGCTACCAGCCTTCTTTTATTGGAATCTTTTGCTTCAATATGTGAAAATAGGTGGGTTCACACTGGTATAACTGAATTTAGCTTTATGAGGACCTGCTCTCTAGGGCTTGAGCAGAAGCGTCCTAGTGGAACAGCACAAAAGGAACTCTTTTGTCAGGGATGAGCAATCTGTGGTCCTCCAGATGTTGCTGGACTGCAACTCCCATCGTTCCTAGCCACTGATCATGCTGACAGAGGCTGATGGGAATTGTAGTTCAGTAGCATCCAGAGACCACAGGTTCCCCATCTTCATCTTATGTCAACACCAGAAACTGACTCAAACTTCAGCCTTGGCACTGATGATATTTCATTGCTAGCTACTCCCTGCTTGGGTGCAGCAGTGTAGTCACAGCTTGTTTTGTTTATACATCCAGTTCACCAATTGGTGCTAAAGTCAGGTGACAAACTTGGTTATGCGAACTATTCCCTAGGTTGCAACCATATACAGTAGTACCTCAGGTTACATACGCTTCAGGTTACATACTCCGCTAACCCAGAAATAACGCTTCAGGTTAAGAACTTTGCTTCAGGATAAGAACAGAAATTGTGCTCTGGTGGCGCAGCAGCAGCGGAAGGTCCCATTAGCTAAAGTGGTGCTTCAGGTTAAGAACAGTTTCAGGTTAAGAACGGACCTCCAGAATGAATTAAGTTCTTAACCTGAGGTACCACTGTACCTACTCACCTGGGAGTAAGTCCGACTGAACTCAATGGAACTTACTTTTGGAACAGGTGTGCGTAAGATTGTGCTGTCAGTTACACCAACAGGAGTGGGCTTTGTTATGTGTTAATTAAAAATTAACACATAACAAAGCTCCAGTACTTTGGCCACCTCATGAGAAGAGAAGACTCCCTAGAAAAGACCCTGATGTTGGGAAAGATGGAGGGCACAAGGAGAAGGGGACGACAGAGGATGAGATGGTTGGACAGTGCTCTTGAAGCTACTAACATGAGTTTGGCCAAACTGCGAGAGGCAGTGAAGGATAGGCGTGCCTGGCGTGCTCTGGTCCATGGGGTCACGAAGAGTCGGACACGACTGAACGACTGAACAACAACAAATTAAAAATTTCTATCTCACCCTTCGCCCTAAGGTCACATGGCAGATTACAACATCAAATGGCATAAACAGAAATGACAACCATTAGCCACAAATTAATAAAATCTCTAAAACCAGTGAACGCAGCAGTCTTCCTCACAATAATTATTTCATTAAAAAAAAATATCAGTGTAGTTAATGGCTAATTCTAATACTCAAAGGCCCAGCAAAAGCTGAATACCAGAACCCATTCAGCATAGGAGCCTGCCTGATCTCAAGGGGGAGCTAATTCTGAGCCGAGGTTGTGGCGCATGTCTTCATGTAATGACCCTGAGGAGAATTCAGCATTTTTCTTGCCACACCCCAGACCTTGTGACCCAGACATCACTAACAGTGTTCTAGAGCTGCTGTTCTACATCATGTGTTACCATAAGTCCAAAATATATACCAATAAAGTCAGAAGATTCTTCCCTATCTCCACCCCACAACAGTTGACTGAGAATTTGTTCCCATCAGCTGACATATTAGTAAATGTGACCCCTTTCCTTCCAACAAAGTAATGAGCCTATTTCAGCTCCCAGTCAACTGTCTGGAGCTAATGTTTAGCAGTTTTCAGTTTGGCTGCCTTTTCTCTTCTTAAATCATGGCTTGTGTATTGTACTCATAAAATAACTCAAGCCAAGAAATTGCAGAAATCAGAAGAGGCAGAGGTAGTCATTGGGCCACTCCCTTTTAAACAGACAATGGAGGAAAAACAACAAATCCCTTGTTGGTTGCAGGATATTCAGACTGCGTTCCCTCTCATAAATGACACGTGACTCCTACTAATTAATGGATAGTGCTTGCTGATTGCAAATAATTGGACAGCGCTCTGTCCTGTTCCCTGTGAAATTAAATTAAATGCATTGCGTGTGTATTTTAAAGTAAAGTTAGTTAGCTTGACTAAATGAGATTATTTTAATATAATTTTCCAGCTATCCACAATCATCTGAGAAAAAGCCTGGCAACTTGCAAACTAATGTAGAAGTTCTGTCTTTGCTTTCTTATTGGACAAACCAGCAAGACAAGGAGATAGACGCAGACTGTATAAAACTGGATCATGCTGCACATCTGACACAGCCTAACACAGGAGCAGTGTGTCCCAAAGGGTGGTTTATGCAATCTTTAAAGGGGTGGTCTTCCGCTGTTTAGCCCATGGGGACAAACATTCCTCTCCATTAACTGTTTTGGTTTTAAACAATGCCTGACCCGTCTAAGCAAAGATGAAAGGGAAACATTAATTATGCCTTCCTTAAAGGAAAGACGAAGGGGAAAAAATACAGCATTGTTCATTGCAACACAGATAATTCTCACTCTAAGCAGGGAAACGCTAGAAGATGTGACTGAAGCTCTTAAACTGATTTTAAAAAATGTTGGTGAAACTTTTGATTCATTGGGTGGTATTCAACTACGTTTTACTCAGAGTAGCCCTACTGAAATTAATTATCATGGCTAAGTTACACCCATTAATTTTAACAGGTCTGCTCTGGGTAAAACGTAGCTGAATATCATTCATGGGCTTTATTGAGAAGCGAGTGGAAGCTATTTACCTCTTCTAAAAAAAGAGCAAACCTAGTTAATGGCTCCCTCTATACCCTTCAAAATGATGAAGCATAGATAATTTTAAAAGCATTGGACACCCTCAACATCCTAAGTGTCAGATATTTGTCAATTTGAAAATAGCCGTGCGAATCAAATACAAGACACAGGGAAGGTCTTTGAGCATACTACATTCAGTGATGGCTCACAGACCAAGCGTTAACATTTCTCCTTCAACCTACCAGCGAAAAGGAAACAGCCAGGAGCCTCTGCTGAGTCCCAAGGCGATCTTTCAGGCTTTTGTTTTCCTACCACTTCAGTTGCTTCGCGTTAGGCATTTCCCATCTTTGTTTTGCACCGTCTTCTCTTTTCCTGGAAATAGATCCCACAAAACGTATGTCCTGATCTTTAGCTGCTGAATTACTCTGGCTTTAACAGCAGGAGGTTCCCAGGCTGACGTTTTTTGGTTAATCATAAATTCATTTTTCAGCTTAAAAAGAAAAAAGTTTAACCCCTTGGTGTCTAGCCTAAAATGCAGCCTCAGTTCCATGCATACAGGACAGCAGCAGCAGCTTATTTGTAAGGAGCAGACTATATAACTCAGTTGGTTAGAGCGTGGTGCTGATAATACCAAGTTTGTAGGTTCGATCCCCGTATGGGACAGCTGCAAATTTCTGCACTGCAGGGGGTTGGGCTAGTCACTAGAGAGCATGGGTAGGCAAACTAAGGCCCAGGGGCCAGATCTGGCCCTATCGCCTTCTCAATCCGGCCCGCTGACAGTCCCGGAATCAGCGTGTTTTTACATGAGTAGAATGTGTGCTTTTATTTAAAATGCATCTCTGGGTTATTTGTGGGGCATAGGAATTCGTTCATTTCCTCCTCTCCCCCCCCCAAAAAAATAGTCTGGCCCCCCACAAGGTCTGAGGGACAGTGGGCCGGTCCCCTGCTGAAAAAGTTTGTTGACCCCTGGACTAGAGGATCCTCAGGGTCAGGGTCCAACTATGATTCTATTCTATGTACTGGAGAAGGCCTATTCTCTGGAATATAAGAGGACACAGTGAGGTAATATGCAGAAGCCACCAGTGTTAGATTTATTCCATTTGCCCAGCCATCTGAGAGATAATTTGGCATCACCTGCCTGCCTTCCAAATTTTGCTAATAATTCTGCTTTGTAGTTATCAACCTCTTGGAGCGCAGTCCTGTGCATTTCTGCTCAGGAGGCTAATGCAATTCTAGGCCACATCAAAAAAAGTATAATGTCCATGTAGTGAGAGATAAAAGGCAAAAATGTCCCCAATAATCAGACCTTTGGCTTTTAACTATCTGTGGCCTTTTAGAAGTGGGTGGGATATTTTTTATTTATTTCTTCCTCCCCCTGCCCTTGGTTTTAAAGTGTCTGTGTGGGGTTGCTTGTTTGCTTGGTTGGTTGGAAGATGCTTTGGGTTGCCTTGGGCAAGATAAAGCAACTAATAAATTTAATAAATAATAATATTCATAAGGCAAATGTTCTATCAGCTCAAGGATTTCACCTTGCACAATGGAGTATTCTCCCACTTTCCTCTTCCTGTGTGCCCCCTAAATCTGTTCTAGGGGTTCCCCTGACCCTCTGGGGCAGATTTCAAGATGGCACAGGGCGCACATTGGGGGAAGAGAAGAGGGAAGCCCTATCATGCTAGTGGAAATAGTTCTGCTTGCACAATTGTTTTGTTGAATACTGCCCTTGATATGTCTTTCTATGGTACAGCACCTGTAAAACCTCCTGAAAACTCAACAAATGAATCACCAAGAGATTGTACATTCTGGAGCTTGATCAACATTTCAAGTAATCTGCTTCCAGTGGCAGCAGTCCAGAAATCACTTATTAGCACCTTGTCCTCCTATTGGAGATCTGGACTACTTGGAGGAATAGTGTTCACATTCCTGCCATTACATTTCGTATTCCTCGGATTGTTTCTTATTGGCATTAATCCAAAATGGTTATTATTCTTCCTCCTTCAACCCTCCAGTTTAGGATTGATTGAAATGGCTGCACGTGTGGGGTGGGGGGGTGAGGAGGTGTTAATGCACTGTTTTGATGGGGCACCTGTTGCTTTAACAGCTGCATGTGAGGCAGATCTTCAACAAGCTGATCAATAAAATTAACAACATTGAGGAATTAAAATATCAGAAAAAAAGAAAATAAATAAGGGGCCGGCAAGGTAGTGTAGGTAGCTTTTCAGCATTTCAAACCATTCAAACCAAACTGATAAAGAAGTTTCATTTTCCATCCTTCAGAATTCACACTTCTCCGAACTTGGCAACACTGTTCTCAAACCAAGTAATGTGCACAAAAATGCATATACTACTGTAAGTTGAGCATAAAAATGCAGATATTGTTGAAAATAATATCTAAAAATGCATTGGATTGGGGAATTTGCTTTGCAATAGGTGTATATTAGGCAAAATTACATATTTTGTATGTGTATATTAGGAGAAATCTGATTAAAATGCTGATGATATTTCATGAGGACTTACCAATGAGCACTGACCTTTCATTACAAAAAAGGTCACGTGGTAAAGCTATGTAGCACAAGGGAAAGTGGTGAATGATAGCTCGATTTGGACTCCACCTTAACACACCAGTGAAGAAGAAGAAGAAGAGTTTGGATTTGATATCCCGCTTTTCACTACCCGAAGGAGTCTCAAAGCGGCTAACGTTCTCCTTTCCCTTCCTCCCCCACAACAAACACTCTGTGAGGTGAGTGGGGCTGAGAGACTTCAGAGAAGTGTGACTAGCCCAAGGTCACCCAGCAGCTGCATATGGAGGAGTGGAGACACGAACCCGGTTCACCAGATTACGAGTCTACCGCTCTTAACCACTACACCACACAACAAAGCAGAATGAGAGAAGGGTGAGCATGCCAAATCTGAGCAACATGATATTCCATATTGTGTTTCTGGTCTTGTTCTTTGGCTTCCAATTCCTCACTTCTTCTGCCTTCTGGTTCATCCTTGGATCCTGACTGGTCTTGGCTTCTGGCTTGTTCTTCAGTCCTGATTGTCATTGAGTCCTGGCTGTTTCCGGGATGCTGCCCAAGCCCTAGACCTGACCCTAATCCCAGTAGTCCCACGGAAATTAAGCACTATTCATTCCAGTGTTGAATCCAGAAACCACCACCCACTGGACTCCTAGAGTTGTAGCGAAGTAAAAATAATTGCATGAGCAGAATGACTTCCACCTGTACAGTGGAACTTCCCCTCCTCTCTCTCTGCCCCATGTGTCCCCAATTTCCCACAATTCTCTGGACCAGATCTAGAATGAGCAGGGGGAGATGAAGGAAGGAAGTTCCATTGCATGAGTGGAATTGGTTGGACACAGACCCTGCTTAGGTCTTCATATCCTGCTCTGCAAAGTGGGTTACAATTCCTGAACAGCTCTCTCAGCTCCTAAAGTGAGCAAGTGGGCCCCAGCCCTGGGCAAGACCCAGAAGGCAAAGTGTTAGGTCTCTGCTCTTCATAAAAACCAGAGCCATCTCCTAGTTTTCTGTTGCTGTAGAACTGCATTTTGTCAATTACAGTTCTTCTTGGCTCTAAAGGATTTACATTGGCAACAGAGTGGTGACCACCACACCTGCCCCCCCTTTTCCTGTGAATATTCCCTTAGGGTTTTTGTTTAGCTACCCCCTGCCCCATTAACCAGACCGAAACACTCATACTGACTCCGCATCCAGTAAGCACTCCAAACCATAACACAAAGTAATGAAACACTAATTTACATTATACATTCCCATTTGTGCTTTTACAGAACAAAGAAAATCAAAGCCAAAATAACGGTGGTTAGTTCCCATCAGCTTTTCCTGGCTTCTTTCCCCCTCCCTGTGTTTCTGCAATCATTATTTAGCATGTTCCACTAGATGGCAGACTTCTAAGGCCTAATCGGTTCCATATGCAGCTGAATGAAGTGGTTAGCCAAGGAAAGATTGCAGTGTTCGGGATTTTTAAGTTTAGAGAAACAGAGAGTAAGAGGCAGCAGCATGATAGACATTTATAACATTATGTATGGCATGGAGAAAGTAGATAGGGGATCTCTTTTGCAACACTAGAAGTTGTGGACAGCCAATGAAACTAAATGTTGGAAGATTCAGGACAGATAAAAGAAAGAACTTCTTCACACGCGCATAGTTAAACAATGGCACTCACTCCCCCAGGAGGCAGTGATGGCTGCCAACTTGGATAGCCTTCAAAGAGGACAAATTCATGGAGGACAAGACTTGATGGGAGGTCTAGTTCATCCTCCAAGGAGTCTGTGTCCAACTCCAGACCAGCGTTGTTACAATTGGCTTAATGATGGGGCCTTTGGAAGGAATCTGAGTTGGTGCTGTTTGGTTTTTGGATGTGGAGACACAACTCTCCAGACTAGCACTGGCTGACCAGATCTCTTCTACACTCCAAAATATCAATACTGTAATTGCAAATAAATGTAACAACCACTTCTCTGAAGATCCAGATTGCAGTGTAGTAGAAGTCAGAGTGCTGGAAAGACCTTGAAGGAAGGTCAGATAGTTGTGCACAGCAAAAAAGAAAAAAAGGCCCACTTCTTGACCTCACTTTGCTCCATCATATCTCTAACTATCAGATCTCCAAACACCCTTTAAAATAAACAGGGAATGCTGGGATACTCGGGATTCGCTCAGTTGTCAAATTCTATATAAAACTAAACACAAACTGACATGCAGAAAATAGCAGTTTCTAATCTACTGGTAACTGCCCCACAATGTCCTAAAGATAAAGGAAAGGTAGATAACAACCACTTCCTTGAGAGGGAGCAATTACAACTGGACCATGTCCTTCCCCTTCAAATTCTGAGTTCTTCTGCATAGCACCTAACAGGAACCACTCAAACCAATCAGCTAACTGAGCCAAATACTCTCTTTTGGAAAGTACCCCTTCTGATAAGACAGATGAAATGTACAAGGCTGCCCAGGAGCCAAATGCAAGAGTCCTGTGTCTTTGGGCTGTTTTGGAAGTCATTGCAGGGACTTGTGATCTGGGGACTGTCTGTCAGTAAATTCTCCGTTGTTTTCAGTAAGTACCACATTGGCTCACATACATTTGCAGAGTTAACACTGATAGAAGTATTGGTCTCCGAACTGTGTAGTAATTTTCAGTGGGGAGATCAGCTCATCTATTAAACCCTGTAGGGAATAAATCCCTGCCCCCCTGAGAGGTTTGATGACTGTGTCCTCTTGATTTGCTCATTTCCCTTTCACCATCTGAACTCCCCCACCGCCATCATTAATCAAAGTAATTGCTCCAAGAATCAGTCAGGAATGTTTTAAACATTAGAAGCGAAACGTTGTCAGTACAAATTTGCCGGAAAGGCTAAAATATAGATCCATTCTGTCAAATTCTATGGGAAAGTTTGCTTTGGAGCTCTGGGAGCAAAACACAAATTTGCTCCCAATCTATCTTGTTTATTTTCAGCACATATGTACATGCACGGTGCTTCAGTTAAATGCTATTTTACCTCCCTGCCCCCATGTGCGTATCATTCAAAGTTTAAGTCTATGCTGCTGGCTCATAGCCAGCAAGGCAATCCATCAATGGAGCCACTGTGGGACCTGTTGAGCTACTTTGCAATTTTTAAGTGGGACTTCTTTCTTCTCACTTCTAATCACACAGAAAGACAGGTTGACCCTTTTCATTCATCTCACTTCTGATCACCTTCAGTCCCCACAATACAGTGATAGATAATGTGTCCCATTAGCAAAGTTTGGTCCTTTTTGCCAACACAACTTCTCAAATGAAAAGTCACAATCTCTTTCTTTTCTTTTCTTTTTTTATACCAATGGTGCTTCACCTCAAACATTTTAGAGCCTAAATTTGGAACAAACAAAATCTTATAAGATGGGTGACAAGAGAGAACCTGGCATGTTGTTAAAAAGAAAACTCCCATGATGAGGGCAAATAATGACCATTTCCACCTTCTCAGTCTAATGATAGAAAAGACCTATGCTAATTAAAGGTGGAGCCCCCACATCTCAGCAGATCCCCCATATGACTGCGTCTTATTTGGTGGCAAGTGTTCCACCAATGTCACTCAGAGGTCTCACTGGATTAACATGTTCTAGCTACAGGTTGTTAACTTGCAACAGAACATATCCTAAAAGCAAACTGCAACTTTCAGGACATGAAGATGCCAAGCAACAAATATGAACCATTAGACCAGCAGCATATTTCACCTGTTACATCTATAGACAGGCACATTGAAAAATCTTTTAGGGGAGGCTGGTCCATTACGGTGAATGAATCACAGCCCTACCAACCTCAGTCTCCCCTCCCTCCCTCCTTTACTTACAACCAATCAGGGGGAAGTCTCCACCTGTCCTCGGCTCTGGTTCCACCTATTGTTGGTCTCTTTGCTTTCTTACCTACCAGTCTCAATGGGCACCAGCCACCACTGTATTGTATTTTATGGTATATAGAAAGTTTTTTGGGTAATCTCTTCCCCTACTCAGGGAGATAGTAGCATGTTTTAGACACTAAGGGAGACTGCAACAACAGGAGCCAGCTCCAGAGATTTGTGGGGTCCCAGGGAAAAGAGCTATTTACTGCGATCCATCAGTGACTCCTGGTGGGCCTATGTAGTAGTAGCAGCAAGAGTGCTTCAAGAGACTGCAAATTGCCTCTACAGTATCTGCCATTTTAACTCCTGACATAGTGTTCTTTCAGGCCATTGTGGGGAATTTAAGTGGTGGCTAGATCGAGACACCTGAGGGAGACATTTTAAAATGGGGGGTGGGACCTAAGAGAGGTCTCAGCAATGGGCCTACCAAACAGCTAAAGAACTTGGAAGCTGCCCAAGGATTCCAGGTGCTGATGCCAGTACTGGCAGCCATGCCATTTCCTATCCTTTTCCTGAAAGGATCTCTCTCAGCCTCTTTCCTTCCCTGCTGGCTGTGGAATAAAATTAGAGACCTCTTGACCCTAAGAGATGAGGGAGGAAAGGTGGATGTGAGGGCTGGTGGAGGAATGAGGGGGGCACTTTTAGAAGGTGCACACACCGGCCCAAGGTTTCCCTGAATTAAGCCATATTTTAAACCTGCTAATTCAGATACTGTACAGACTTTTAACTTTATGCTCCTATGGTTGTGGCTTCACAGCAGCTTCCACTAGAAACCACTGAAGTCTGTAGGTCAACAGCTTTTGCACAGTCTCAATTCATTTGCAGCTTAAGGACCTTAGCTGGGCTAGGTCGATTTTTTGGGTGATTTCCAAGAAACACGTAAGTGTTGAAGGAAATGTGCTATTGAGTCACCCGACAGGGAGCATCATGTTACTTCTGAGTCAGATGAAGTATTGCCTCGGTTTCCTAGTCCCTGCATTGCTTTATTTATACCATTCTAGTGGAATAAGGGGGGAGGGGGGATGTGTGTATATGCGCAATGGAACAGGATTCTAAGGTGGTTTGGCATCAAGGGCCAAAAATCCAGTGTACTTCTCATTTTTGTTTTTCTCAGACTCGTATTGTGCAGTGAAATGGTTTGGTTGGTTCAAGATCAGGGCATAAGTGAGTCAATTCAGTGTGGTGGTAATGATGGCCATCAAGCCTTAAGAAGAGGGAGGGAGGAGGAAAAGAGAAAGAAATGGACCTGTTGCTGCTGAGGGTTGCTTCTCACAAGTAATATTAAGTTAACAACAACAACAAACAACAACTACATGTGCTTTGCATCCATTGTGAAGGACAGAAATCAAGGGCTTTCTTGTCAAAACACAGAGAAATAAGGGCATGATCCAGGCAAGTGTTAGCATGTTGCCATTCTTCAGTGACCTGAGGGGGGCAGCCATACTTTGCACTTGGAGATAACCATTTTCAAATGTCAGGCACTCTGAAGAAACGGCCTTGCTTTGCCTTGGACCAGCCCTTTGTCTTGGATGCCAGTATCTATGCCTAAGAAGAAAACATAAAAGAAGCGAAGGATGTTGCTATACCAAATGTATTGCAGTTTAGGAATCAATATGTTAAGGATCCACACTTCATGTAGCACCCTCACACTTGTTTGCATTGCTGGGGCAGACTAATGAGTGTATATGCCCCCAAAATACATATATGGGATCATCACATACTGTGACCTACATATAGAGAGGATTGCTTTCCTACACTCAACTGCTTTTCAATGTTTTGCTTACAATGTTTTTTTTTTTTTTGCCTTAATTGGGTACAAACACATGAGGACAAATCACAGGTCAGTCATTTTATTTATTCTTTCCTCTCTTTTATTTTTTACTGCTGGCGCAGGGTGGGTGGGTGGGGAAGACAATCAGGGTTTTTCACTTTAGGCACCAAAATGCCTTTGGGCAATGTGACGCTAGAATGCCTGTCCCTCACATTGGTTGAGAATAAGGATACTGCTGTAAGCATCCAGGCAAGAATCCAGCTAGGCCATGAGCATCCAAAAATAGCTAGAGGCCTCCAAGCATAATGAGCAGGCTGTGTTTGGGCTGGCCCTGGGCCAGGCCAAAGGCTCAAAGTATGCGAGATGGCTTCAGAGCAGAGTCCAAGGATATCCTTGGCTGCACTGGGACATCACCTCCCATGGCCCCGAGCATGACAAGGGGGCAATTACAGCACTGCCCCCTTGCCACTTTTGAGGTGCAAGGTGGGGATCGAGCACAAGCCCAACTAGCTTCTGTTTTGTTTTGGCAGAACAGCTGCATTCTGCTTTCTTCTATCCACAGATGAGCTAGTGGAATAGGATTTCAGTACCAGCTAAAGCAGACCTAAGGGTAGACTCAGTGCATGGTGGTGGCAGCTGCTTAGAATCTGGCTGTGCAGAGAACACTGTTAAGACTTTGGCCATGTTGCAAGTTGAATATTTCACTGGATTTAAGAGATGCTGTGGATGAGCAAATCTGTGGACTGCGAAGTTTTTAAGACACAGTAGTTTATTATTTTGAGGTCGCCTGCACCGGTGTACTCAAGGTAGTGCAAGGCTCAGGAAATGCTGAATCAGGGAAGAGTCGTACTGCATAGATTCTGAATGAACTCACTTTTAATTACATTCTTGACGGCCACCCACAGTTGCCCTGCTTGATATACTGCATTAACAGGACCACAAAGGGTGATGCCTCCCCAATTCCTCAGCAATACATCCCACTTCTGAGTAAGTGTGGTTAAGAGTGCAGCTGCAGTTGTTGTACAGGCGAGCGATTCACTGGTTAAACCTAAAGTAATACAAGTAACCTTTGGGGAGATGCAGAAAAGGAGACCTAGTGACTGGATCTGTTGCTTTATTCAATCTGCATATGAACCATCCTATATATTTAAACATACTATCTGCTAATAAAACTTGACCCAGCTGTTAGATGACACAATTCCACATGGTGTATTTCAAGATGAGCAGTGTTCAACACACAGAGAGACAACACACAGTCCCGTGGCTGGCCATAATGACTCTGGCTCTCTTGCCATTTTATTCATTAGCAATAAAAGCAAGTAATATGGCTTATTTAATGGGTATGACCATTTAATTAAAACAGTTAAACCAGCAGCAGGTAAAGCTATAGCCAGCAGTATGCAATGAAAAGAGAAGAGGCAAAACTGACTTGTAATAGTTACATTCTTCCATTGTTGTTGCTTTACACCCATTCTAGGCATATATACTTAGAAATAAGTCCCATGACACTGAATTGGGCTTACTTCAGAGTGTGTGTGATCGAATCACAGCTTTAAGTAAGTTTCATAGGTATGTATGAAGCAGCCTCCCTGGAATTTGCTATTCCTCTCTCCTCCTGCCAAAGTCTCACTTCTCAGTGCTTAATACTGGGGGGATCAGGTTTTCATATATGAGAGCAGCTGCTAACACATCTCCAAAATAGCAGCACAGAGAATGTTAGTATAGAGCATGCATGTGATGTTCTTATCCCCTTAGCCTTTTTGTCTTCAAACGGACAGGTATATCTCCTTTCCTATGTTTGTAAGCAGAGAGGATGTCACCCAGCACCACACAGTTCAAGCTCACTCAGCACATATCCCGTCTGTCACTGGAGTGTCCCAGTAGCAGGCTGGTGCTGACCTGTTTGAAGGCGTTCTGTCAAGGATTCCAGGGACAGGGAGCAATTACCTGGCTTTAGTTCCGCTGTCCAGCAGCTGTTCTGTTCAGGAGAGACCACAGAGGGATTACATTTGCATTCTGCCTCTCACCGCCAGGCACTAGGCATACTGAAAAAATGAAGCCAACCTTCAAAACAGAATGGGTTGCAATACAGAGATCGCTAGGTGGAATGCAATCTGTAAAGCTGGTTGGGTGGGTTATAGATCAAGAGGCAAATAATGTTTGTTTCGCAGGTGCAAGGAATCGGTCCGTCAGCATGGCAGAACCTACAGTTTGAAACTCCCTATCCATTAATATTAGGCAGGCACCTTTGCTAAATTGCTTTCAGTACCTGCAAAAAAATAAAATGTTTCCGTTTAGCCAATTCTACCCAGCCATACTCATTTCTTTTTAAACTACTTGCTTTTCCTTATAATTTGATTAGTGTTACTTTTATTCATTTTCCAGCTTTGGTTTTACTGGTGCTTTATGAATATTTTACATTGTTTTACCTTAACCCCTTTGAGGTATTTGTATATTAAGTGGCATCTAAATCATGTTCATAATTGGGCTGGCAACTGGAGAGTGAACAGCATTTTCCACAGCAACTGAGGGGGGCAGGCTAGTTTAGGGGGTGCAGGGGCCTGCCATGCATCACACAGCTGTTCTGACATCTCATCATTGCTGCCCACCCCCACAGAATCTGATGCCTGAGGCAGCTGCCTCACTCTGCCTAACAGGAAGGCCTGCCCTACAGCCCAAGCCCCCAGTTCAAGGAAGTTAACACCTTGGCGCTTCCTGAGGAACAGCCAAAGGGCACCTCTCTGCAGAACGCTGATCCCCAACACTCTTGAAGATAGTTTGTGCACTTCCCTCACAATCAAGGAGCAATTTCATCTTCTGATGTGCAGAGCTGGAGAAGTTCAGGATACTACAGATATAAACCAAGACATAACAGAAAATGCTGGCAGCTTAGGTGATGAAAGGCAAGTGCTGTTTGTTTTGGAGGTTTCAACTCACCTGAGGAGACCATCAGAAATAAATAAGAGTCCCACCACTTATACCTCATAGCACTTCAAATATAACCAACATAAAAGAAGCATTCTTGTTCTTATGTAGCCTCACTTGCCTCAGATTTTGCTCACAAGGGGTAGAATATCAGCTTTGAAGCATGGCTACCGGACGATTTCACACAAAATACAAATTTCAATACAAGTAGCCATCCATCCTTGGCTTTCATGATCAAAGGAGGAAAGGATATGAATTTAAGATGACTAATTCAACTGTCTTCTCTAGTATTTGCCAGTTCTTTCCTTTAAAGGAGCAACTCCTTCCAGAAACCCTTATGCCAGCATACAGGAAAAAAGATTAACTGAACTGTGTGAATGAAAATGAGTATGAGGTGAATGTGATGACCACTATGACAAAGTGAATGAGCCCAACTAGCAGAATTTGAAGTTTCAGCAACGGAAAGAAAACATTGTAAATGGTCATGCTAACACTGGACCATTCTCAAGAATGCATCAAGTATGATGTGACGGTATTTGCATTTTACAAAAAAATCCCAAAGGTATCAGGGGAATTGATCCACTGACTCATTGTAACATATATTTTGTACAAGTATTTTATAGTAGGATTATTACTATTGAGCATTTATATAACACCAATGTTATGCCAGGTGCTATCTTATAAGCCAGTGGTTCCCAATTGGTAACCCACCCAGGGGGTCAATGGCACATACCTGTCAACTGACCAGGGCTTCCTGTTTTCAGAGGCCATGCTCCCATGCAAGAGCACAGTGCCAAAAAATGTGTGAGATCAAAAACTATCAGACAGGAATACATGAGGAAGGTTGATTACAACCAGTTCTATTTCTGTAGAAAAAGAAGTGCTGGAACTTACCATGAACGCCTCCCTTGTTCTCTAATAATGGCAATGGTGCTCACCTGAGGTGCCGGAACTGAGTTCCGGCGATTTCTAGTTGAAAGAAAGCCCTGATTACAACTGAGCCTACACACACATACAGAGGGAAGGAAAACAAGGTACAACCCTACCCCAATATTCAGCAGACTGCAACCCTCTTCAGGAGTTAAATTCTCTTAACAATTAATATTGCATGCTCTCTCATTAGTTGTTCACTTTTATGTATTCTGTTTTTGACCAATAAAGGCTGAAGATGCAGAGAAAAGGAGTAAGTCAATATAGGGATGTGCAACCCTAGATACACAAATCCACTGGGTTCCTCTCCCACTCCCCTTTCCCCATATCATTGCCACCCAAGGCTCCCATTTTGTGCAGGTGTCCGATTGTCTCAACATTTGTGGAAGTCTTCTATATCACAAATGAGATTGCTCTGTGGCTAAGAAAAACAAAAGGGCTATTTCAATACCACAGTTTTGATAAAAGGTCTTCAGGTGGCTCAGTGTTTTGTTCTGTTTTGTTTTAATTAAGCTGAATACAATTTGAGATGTCATTAATACAAAACAGATCTTGCTACAGAGCTGGCTGGAGCCGTATTATCTCAAGGAATGATAAACACACAAACTTAATCCAGGGACAGTTGAATGAGAAACAAGATGAGCAAGAATGATACTGTGGTCCTACTTATTCACAAGGTTCCCTCTTATATATATGCTAATGAATCAAGCCTTTGAACATAAGCACCAGTATTTTGGCCGAATTGTAAAAGAAATCCTGAATAAATAGAAGCATTCAATTTTGGGGGGCAGTCCTTTGTATCATTGTAGGTCACATCAATTTATCTCTAGTAAACTGGGCAGTGCAGCAGAAACTCAATCCCAGGTTATTCAAAAACACTGTAGTCCAACAGAATGCCATCCAAAGAGCAACTGCAATTCAGGACAGTTTGTGTCTACACACTTTTTTTAAGCTTCTGGAAATTCTTGCTTTTTTCAGTGTACATTTGCAAAGAGAATTGCAAGAACAGCCTGTCAAACTCTATTTTCAGAAACACCCAAAAGGTATATATAAATTCCATATAGTCTTTTATTGAGATGGTGTATTCCAACTTCTATACTTGTTCAGCAGACTGCTTAACAATCTGAGTGAAGTTCTGTGTGCTTAAGAGTGCAAATACAACTGCAGAAACTTGATGAACAAGGTGTTATGCCTAACACAGCTTTGCCTCAATATTAGCTCATACAGTCGTACCTCATTACAAATGCTTCAGGATGTGTACAACACGGATTACAAACGCGCCAAACCCAGAAGTAACGGATTGCATTACTTCTGGGTTTGGCGGTTCGCACAAGCGCTGACGCGTCAAATGATGTGACAGATGATTTGGCGCTTCAGGTTACCCATGTCACAGGTTACGAACGGGGCTCTGGAACGGATCCTGTTCGTAACAAGAGGTACCACTGTACAAGCGTATCTATAGATAGGTGTGATGTGGTGAAATGTAATAGTATCAGGACATGGGGTAAGTTGTACGAGACATGGCAGACTGGAGATGGTAGAAGACTCAATACAGGGCTGCCATGTTGGCAGCACCGTTTTTGTAACCATATAAAGTTGCCTGTTTCTTAGGGCTACAGAGGGACAAGGACAGTGGATACCCTGAGATGTCTGGTATCTTCCTTAACATCTGCAGCAAATAACTATAATGTCAACAAAACATGGTTGTGATGCTGATGCAACCTCATGGCCTTGTGATATGCCAGTAATCTGTACGTATACCCCACCAGAAGCATTTATTGTCAATCTTAGAAACAGGCATTAAGCCAATGCAGTAAAAGGATAATGCATTTTTCATATTCACGGCTACCAGATATAATGTAATCATTGCTCATAAAAGGATTTCATCATTCTCTAGTGCACAACAAACTTATCAAAAATCTATGGATGTCAAAAATGAGATTCAACACAAACATTTATAGGGAGAGTAAAGTTATTTTATTAAATCATGCACATCATGTGTGTTAGTGCAAATAGTTCAATCTGTACTCCAGAAATTCTATTGTTTCTTTATATCTTTACAAAATAGATTTAAAACAATTATTTACTTTTAAAAATGTAATTCTGAAGTTAAGCATTTTCAGAATAATATTTGCAATAACCTATATACAAGAGGTACTGAGTACCACTGGCATGTGTGTGTGTGTGTGCGTGTGGGTGGGTGTTACAGTTTCCTGCAAATGAAAAGAATGAAATGAACAAAAACAACATTTCTAAGAGTCTGTGGACTAACATTCCCTTAATTCTAAATGATCCTCCCATTAACAAATCCCAAATAGTTTAAGACAGAACCTTTAAAGTAAAGTGACCCTCAACACCTCAAAGGCAAATTATTAACTAAAAACTCTATTTAAATACTTAACTAGATATGCTGATTGCCATTAAATCCTTTGAACCAACTATTTTTGTTTTGCTGAGATAAGTCTTCCTATGAATCAGCTGAAACATTTCACTGTGCCATTATTTGTATATTAATACAGACCTTAATTGACAGAGCTGTTGAGCAGTGCAAGCTAGCACTTTATTCAGGTTTTAATTACATACCCCTATTCACAAGTCAATGCTTACTGGAAACATTAATATTAAGGCCATATAAAGTGTGACATAAAGCTGCTAATCATTGATAGCACATTCTTTCATCTTAAGTTGTTGCATAGAGGACCAATTAGATTATTCTACCTTCCAGAAGGATTGCCCATTTCGGATTTTGTCTTCTTCCTTCCCCTAACAATAGAAGCACTCAAGCACTTCACATAATAATAAAATTATGCCAATGAAAACACAGTTTAAAGAGACAAATATTACTTCCCCAGCTTGGTTTTGATAATAAGTGACTGGAAAAATCATTTCTATAATGTGATATGTGCGAAAATATGTTGCGTTTTATAGTGTCTATATACATGAGATTTAATAAATTACATTCAAACTAAAAATTGGATCACTGCACTATGTCCATCAGAAAAATCAAGATTTTGCTCCCAGAAAAACCTTAGTTCACTCAGGCACACACATGCACACACCTGCACACAAAAACATTCTAGACCGATGATGTCCGTTCAGTTTCTTCTAGAGCTCTTTAAGGCTGACAATGAATTATACCAGTTCCCAAGTCATCGATAAAATAGGACCTTTACTGAAGAAAAATACTTGTTTCTGTCAGAAGACTTGGAAAAAATAAAATTGTTCCCAATAGCTCAGTGACTCACAGCAAGTAAAAAATAATAATGGTATGTTCATGTACAAATAAAGTCAAACTGAAAGGCACTGAGCACACTGCATCTGCTTCCAAGTATTAAAGGATATTTGGCATGGGTGTCCAAATTGGGGTGGGGGTGGGGCGAGAAATGCATTGCTTTCAATCTGGCAATCAGATTCTTAAGTAAAATATCCACACACCTAACCAGCATAAATAATTTGGTACCAAGAAGCCTACTTTAGGCCACCATAACAGTATTTAGAACTCCAACATACTATCTTAAGAATTACATGAAGTTGTGAGCAACAATATTGCTCACGACAGAATGAAGTCATAATTTTATTCCCTCTTTATAGACAGATACATTTTGTACAGTTTAAAGCAATGACCCTACTTCTGCTCTGAAGCCAAACTCTGTGGTACTAAGAGGTAAAAAAAAAAAAGGAACATGATGAATCTGTCTTTCCCCCAGTATGTGAATGATGCCAGCTTCTAAAGGGAGGACGGTGTATGGATTCAACAACAGTTCTCATGGAGAAGCTCTGGTTAGGCCTGGGTACAGCACCATGGCTGTCACAGCGACCAAAGCTGCCATCACAGGCATCCAAGGCCATTGTCTCTGTGTAGGGAGAAAAAAAAGGAAAATAATCAATATCTCATTTGTTTCAGTGGACACTAATTAGTTAACCCCTTCAAGTTCCTGGAAGTCCCTAGGAGGTTTCCCATCTGTTCGTGGTTTTGAATTATTTTTTTGACTGGGCATCAAGGGGTTAAACAAAGTTCCTCTAAGTGAAGGAATTTCAATGGATGTTAAGTCTCCATGAAGTGACATCATTAGCTTTAGCAGATGCATAAATTCATCCCTTAACTGAATGCTTCCTATTAAACCTTTCTGAATTTTTTAATCTGATAACTGCATTTGATGCTTGTGCCAAGATAAATGCATGCCATGCCAAATTATGAGCTGTTAGACCTCCTCCAGAACATTGTACAAAGTATCAGTTCATCAGTTAACAATTAACAACACATTAAACTTTTCTTGCCTAGGTTTAAAGCAGTTCTGAAATGTAGCGGTGTTAATCTTAACGTGTATATTATGATCATTCTGAAGAATATAATTCCACACGGAGGGTGGTAAGTCTTACAGAATGCATTTGGGAAGGTAATATCCATCACTGCAAGAACTGGAAATGCAAACCCACCACCTGTTGCCCACACCTTGTCCATTCATTCCCCACCCACCCAGCATCTTCTTCACCACAACAGTGAGAAAAGTGAAAGGCATTCAAATCCAGAGAGAAATTTCTGAATTAGTGGAGGGTAAAAAGGAAATAAGGGACCAGATTCAAATATGCAAACTCCTCATTTGTTTAGTGTCATTAAGCAGTTAGGTTTTCTTCCAGGCCCTAACTCTGCGGCATTTTACAAAAGACAAATGGTGTTAGAAGAAGCACAGTCAGAAACAAGTAGGTTACAACAGGACACTGTTAGCACTAGCACAAGGAAAACAAGACAGATGTTAAATGATTAGTTTGTTTGTTTTTTGGTTTGCCAATATCACACAGAATGACTTATTAAATGAAGGATTTGCATCAGGTAAACCAATACCTGTTTTTCACCATGCACTATCTTACAAAAATGGCACAAACAGGTGAGAGGGACGAACATACATGGACTGAATAGTGCTTGTAGTACCTTTCTCTACCACAATGGGTTGTAACACCAAAACAGGAAAGCCAGGATTAGGCCGATGAATACGGCTGGGACGGGTGGTAATATGGAAGGCTAAAGGGAAGGGAAGGGATATTAAAATCATTTTTGTGCTATAAAATAATCAAATAGGTAAAGATGATTTAGATAGGGGGAAAGCTCAAAGATCAAGTTTTGTTTCAACTGAAACACTAAAGACATCTAACAAGAAGACACAGCTAGTCTGGTATACAAAGTTAGTACACCACTGTACAAAGTAAACATGGATATTGAACAACAAAGCATTTCTTCCCTTAAGGAAGCTCTTTTTAATCTTACAGAATGTAATATTTTAGGGCAAAATAAACCTTAAACTCTTACTGCATTTCAGGAGGGTTCCCTAGAAGACAGAGTGCAATTGTGCTTTATGTAATTCTAGATGTTCAAAACATATTCAACAGAATATTCAGGAGCTTCAAATACCAATCAGGATTTTTAATCCATCTGGATACAAAGCCATTTAAAATTACAAAAACAAAATCCACCTTTCCCCTTTCCATCTGCAGCAGACTTGCATTTTTAACAGAATGCAAACTCTGTAGAAAAAAATTATTTTATGTTGGACGCTTTGTAAAAAGCTCTTCCTATCCTGGTATCGCCTACATATAGGGAAAAAAATGTATACTCAAAGGTAAGTGCTTTTCTCCACATATAAGTTCTTCACAAATGAGGATGCCTTCTTGTATAATCAGGGCTTTGATGAGACCCTTCTGTGGACCAAACTTCAGGTCACGCAGATCACATTTCAGCAGGCAAAAGAGCAACTTTCAGTGCTGTGTGCCCTGATATGTCACAAGGACATTCGCATTAGCTTCCTCTAAAATGGTCACTGGGCCCCAACCCCCTCTAGCAATTGATCAACTGAAGCAGATTCCAAAACAAGAAATAACTACCGGTACTCAATGTATCTTAATGTATTTTAATATTTGTTGGAAGCCACCCAGATGGGTGGGGTACAAATAAATTATTATTATTATTATTATGATGATGATGATGATGATGATGATGATGACTCGGGGCTATAGTAATGATTTTTAGCAGTCAAATCCCCCAAACACTCTGCTATTTATGATACAATAACTTCATCATGAGCTCTGATACACCTAGGCCTGAGGTAAATGAGGTAAATGCATGATGAGCACAGTGGGGTGTTTAGTTTTCAGTTACTAAAATGGGAAGCCCCTGCGTACATGGTGTTCAGAATCACAGGCAGTGCAAGAAGTGATTCAATATGCACTGCAACCTATCTCTTGTCAGCAGAGAATGAATGATATAGGGTCCATAGGATGCAAAATAGGGAACACCTGGCTATCTCTCCATATATGGTCCATCCAAATCTTATGAAAAAGTCAAGGTGGAGATCCTGCTGTTCAACCTCATACCTAAGGACAGCGCAGCAGGAAGGTTTTCCATAGAATTTTAATATTAGTGACTGTTGGAAGCACAGTATTTTCTGATTGTTTATTTTATGGAAACTATTATTTCCCCTATCGGGATCAACATAAAACAAGCTTATTTATAGAAATTCAATTGAACACAAATAATAATTTCAGCTATTTACACATATTACTAATCATAGGTATTTTACACCATATTTCTTATACTTGTTTCTAACGTACTCTGGTAAGAATGAAGCCAAAATATTAAGGCAACTTAAATGAGGGAGAATTCACGTGACCTTTTGAGCCCATAGCAAATTTTTACTCATGCCCCAGCAAGCACACACTCACCTCAGCTCAGACTGGCTTCTACTATCCAAGTGCAACATACTGTGAGCGAGCATAAAAAGTGCACCTGGGCTGGACAGAGAATGTGGCATTTGGCATGTATGTGAGTGGGAGAGGTGTGATGCAGCACAGGTGGAAGTCAGCACAGGGTAAAAAGCAAGGCTTCCACAGATTCAAAGGGTTGCAGGATTGACGCCTAGTTACGTGTGGCTGTCTCAAGACATTTTGTTGAAAAAACATCTGGCAAATGAGTGCAATTAAAAATGAAATATATGCTTCTGTTTCCATGGGAACCAGGTGTATACGTGTGCATGTTTTCTAAGGGTATATGATTGTACATGGATCTAGCCACACAAACAACTGAAATGTGCCTGTCCCCCACTACACCTGTGGCAGCTTTCCTCCAGGGTAAGACAGCCCTCGATCCCCAAAAAAGGTTTCTTACTCCAGCCTTAGAGAGCACATCCAGGCCCAATTCAAAGTGCTGGGTTGTTGTTATTGTTGTTGTTGTTGTTTTGCTTTTAATTATTTTATTGATATAATATTATTACACTTTGAAGCCAATGCATCAAACTCACTTGCTTGCCAAGAAAAAAAGAAAAGTAGTAGTGAGGGAAATAAAAAAAGAAAAGAAAGATGGCCTTTGAAGTGGAAAGGGGGCAGCATAGCAAAAACAAAAACAAGTGCTGGTTTTGACCTATCAAGCCTTAAACAGCTCAGGGCTGCAATACCTCATGGACCATCTCTCCCCATATCAACCAACCCAGGTCCTGTGATCATTATCTGAGGCCCTTCTTTGTGTGCCTCCTCCATGTGAGGTCCAGAGAATGAGCCTTTTCTGTGGTGGCTTCCATTTGTGGAATGCTCTCCCCAGGGAGGCTCACCTGGTGCCTTCACTACATATTTTTAGGCACCAGACAAAATGTTCCTCTATAATCAGGCCTTTGGCTGATAAAAACAAACGATGCCCTTTTAAATGTGTCTGTGGGAGGATGATTATTGGTTTCTGTTGTTGTTATAATATGTATTTTGTTTTCCTTTTCTCTTTCTTTCTTTTTCTTTTTGCCATAAACCGCCCTGTGATCTTAGGATGAAGGATAGTGTATAAATTTAATAAATAATAAAACAACTCAAGGGGAAACTAACAGGAGAACACCTTTGTCAACCTGCAAGGTTGAAAAATAACAGTAAATCCATTTGGGTGTGAGGTTCTCCAGTAAAGTAAATGAATGTCTACTCCTCACTCACCCTGTAGCTGAATCACCAACCACCTGCATACATAACTCTTCTCAGTCCCTATTTCTAATAATTTAGTGATTAGGGAATATGGCAGTCAGTACTGTTTTATTATTATTTCAAAGCCTTTGTATATTGCCAAGTTGGATAGATATTTTTCTACTCAAAAAGGTTGAGCAAGAGCTGCCATCAAAATGTCCTGGAATCTCCCAGCAACAGACCATTATTTGGAATGTTCACACTCACTCAATCTTCTCATTTGACTGAATCAGGCAAAACATGTTTATTGCTGAAAGTAAAATTCATGTTGATTCTGTAGTGAAAATCCCTGAGTAAGAGACTAACTCTACTCAGATTCTGCACTCCAACATATCAGCACAATATTTTTCACATTTATTCCTCTCTACACATGAAAACATTTTAAGACAAAAGTGGAAGATGAAGATAGCAGATGAAGTTTCTTTTAGGTGTTGATACACTTATTGTATTCTATTGGTCTTTAATGTATTCTCAGGTGCTTTTATAGAACTTTAAATATATATATGTTTAAGTTGATTTGAGAATGCATTTTACTAGAAAGACAATTAGCACTGCTACCAAGAAATATTCATCAGACTGCAGATTAACAGGGCATCCAAGTTATTTCCCTATAGTTCTACTAGATATACTCAGGCCCACAGCAAGCGACAACAACGAGGTTGATTCTGTAACTGTTGCAGTGCAAAGACTTCACATATCACTAATCTGTTATAGCAGATTGGGTTATATTAGGATAATTTTATTTTAAAATCATTCTAGTTGCTGTAGAGAATACTATATAGATCTAAGCTCTGTTCCCCTCAAAGTCAACAGAAGTCTGAATGACACTCGTTTATTCGCCCGAGAAGCAGAAACTGACATTCAAGAAGGCATTCACTTCTTGTATGAAGTACAGCTGAAAAATGCTGTTCTCTCAGTCTCTGCTTCTTTTTGTGTTAGATATCTTGCCCTGATTAACAAAGGTTTTCTGAAGCAAGATGCTTGAAAAATTATGGGTAATGGAATATCTCCACTGGCCAAATTGCTAGTTTTGTAAGCACTGAATATTTCAAAGGAGGAAATGAATAGAGATTCTGGCAAAGGCTCTTCAGATCCAGGCTCAGAAAAGAACTTTGGGACTCAATAAATTATTCTCCCCTTCAGATTCAAATCTGAATGGGGAAAGTATTTCCAGGTCAGTTTTCCCCTATGGAATGTGGCACCCCCACCCACAATATTAGAGTTACTCCATTAGATTGTATTGGGCAGGAGAAGTTTATGGGCCACTGATTTCATGAAATTCCTGCAACTTCACGAAATGCTTTTTCCAAACCTTCATCAGGCATGGCTAGTAATCTCGCAGTGGAAATAAAATAACAAAAATCTGGCACACGTGTTATACAGACTTACATGATTTCCTTTTTCTTGTAGCAGCTTCAGGTTGTCTTTACACTGTTTGAGTTCATCTGTGATTGATTGCTTTTCCTGCTCAGTGATTTCAAACTTCGACTTCAGCTCTGAGAGTATGATCTGTGTCTTTTCATACTAAAGGCAAAGAAAACACATATACTACAGACCCATTTAAACTAGATTTAAGAGGTTAAAGTAGCTTTGGGAGATGTGTCTATGCTTTTCAATAAAATACTACATGGAAATTAATATGCATGTTTTGGGCAGGGCAGCAATTTACTTTCTGCTATACTGGAATCAAGTTCAGGAAAAAGTAAAACCGTGGATCCGTGTTCATTCCCCTGCACTAAGATTGATTGATTGATTGCATTTATAGGCCCCCTTTTCCTCCAAGGAGCTCAAGGTGGCTGTCATGGTTTTCTCCTCTCCTCATTTAATCCCCTCAATAACCCCCCCCCCAATAATTTTAGAATAAGGTTTATCTTGTTATCACTGGTGTTTTGTTGTTGTTTTCTAAAAGGTGAGAGGAAAAGGAAAAGTGTCAAAGCACAATACAAATCCTTCATGTCAGAACTAGACCCAGCATTTCCTGCTCCTCTCCCAGCAGTGGGGGAATGCAGTCATGTCATATAATCTGTTTCATGTGTGGGAGACAGGAGATAGAAGAGCAGAAAAGGGTTTGGCAGCTACAGGTTTGCTGCAATACTGAATCCTGTTATGATTCCTCTAATAAAACGGAGCACTGAAATATGTTCTCTTTATGCATGGTGCCTGTATTACAGTTTTGCTCCTTTCCACTAGATACTTACAACTCTCTATATAAACCTTTGTTTCATATTTACTTCACAAGTTATTCCATGCTAGAAAACATTCATTTATCTAGATTAAAGCTTTTTATACAAGAATTCTCACATTGTGTGAAATTAATAACAGCACCTGCTCAAGATGTGAAACACTAGTCAGATTCCCTAAAGATAAAATCTAGCTGTCCATGAGGCTTTTCTGCTGAAAATTCTAGACCATAACATATGTCATTTGGTTTGTTTCCTTCAGTAATTCAACTTAAAAGGTGAAACTAATACATGTGATAGACTCATGACATGCAAAAGCGAGATATGTCAAGCCTTTATTTGTTATAATTGTGATGATTATGGCGTACAGCTGATGAGAACCCCAAATTAACAATTTCAACTTTGGGGTTTTCATCAGCTGCACGCCATAATTATCACAATTATAACAAGCAAAGGCTTGACATATCTCGCTTTGCTTGTCATGAGTCTATCTCATATATTAAACTCCAGTAGCTAATGAAAACAATTGCTTACATAAATGGACTTTTCCACGATATTCTAATTTTTTGAGTTTCACCTGTATTTCCTTTTGGGATGTGGCTTTAGAAATGGTGCAACAAATTTTTTATTCTAGATCAAAAGCTGCATGTCTTTCCATTTTATTAGACATCCTTCCAGAAATGTCATCCAAATTCTTTCCAGCAGAGAAAACCTCATGCCTAATTTGATAAAAATACAGCCACTCCCAACATGTTTGACTCAAAGAAAAAACTGAAGACAACCAGTGAGACAATTAATACCATTTTCCCAGCCGATGCTTTTCAGCTCATCTGAAAAAGTTTATAACTTATTCCAGATAAATTGCCACCATTGTACTACAAAAAATATTGTCAGAATGGTGAACCGGTGGCCCATGGGCCAGTTTTTACCTGTGAGGCTATCCTCTCCAAACTACTCCCACCTGCGCATCAGCTGTTGTCACTGGTGATGTCAGCCAACAGGCAAGAGGAAAGAAATTAACCCTGCATTGGCTGCGCAACCTGCTCCCAACTGGAAACAGGATTGCACAGCCAAGGCAGCAAGATTTGATCAGCTGATGGCAGCAAGTTAAAACCCTTTGCAAAAGCATTCTTTGAAGCAGCTCAGTGTTCTTCCTTCAAGCAAACAGGCATGCAGGTGCCAGCAGGGAAGAAGAGCTTCTTCTCTCCGCCCCCCCTTAAAGGAAGTGTATGGGGATGCTTCAAAGAGAGCTTTCGCAAAGGTCTTTAAAAGACCCCCAACTTCCATTTGAGACTCTAGATGTTTTGAAGGTGCTGCAGCTCCCCAGTTGGAAGTTGGGCACTTGGAAACCCAATGCAAAGGATTTCGAGAGGTGGGCACAGGTGCCCACCTGGCAATCATGTGATGTGATACAATGGCATTATGTAATTGACAGGGTATGGGATCACCACCAAGTCAAATCTGGTCCACAGATTTGGCCCATAGAGCCAAGAAGGTTGCCCAGCCCTGCTTTACTGATGTGCCACCAACCCTAAGTCTACAACCAACTACAAAAAAACAAGTTAGGGTGAGTTAAGACTGCTTCTGTCACAGGAACAGAAAAAGAAGTATGGTAGTGTGGGTCAGTAACTACATGAACATCACATCTTAGGTCATGTATCACACATTAGCTCAACATTCAGTCCTTGGATAAACACACCTTTCTTCCATGCAGATGGGCAGCTGACCAGCACAGGCTCTGCTTTGGGATTTGTGGCTTGTGGGAATGGAATGCACTAAATGGCTACCAAGTATGTAACAATGCACTTCCTTTCCCCAGTTCCCAAACTTTTAAAATGTTTTTATCGTGAGTTTTATAAACTGCCTTGTGTTGTAAATTTAAGTATGGCACAAAATCAATTCCACCATCTGCAAAACTTTAATCACATTGAAAGCCTGTTAGGTGTTTACTATTTGTTTTCAACATTTTTTTCAAAAATAAGAGAAAGTTTGCACATCAGCAAATTCAGTACAACTATCTACCTTTAAGGACCATAAGCATAGTAAGAGAAGATCAGAGAGGAACAGTGTCATGGAAGGAGGGCCATGGACAGGAGATAAGTTTTCCATATATGGAAAGAGAATGTCACACTTAAAAAAAAAAAAAAAAGCTTAGGGCTGTTCCCAACTAAGTCCTACTCGGAGTAGACATGTTAAAATTAATGAACTGAAATTAGTCTTATCCATCAACTTCACTGGGTTTACCCTGAGTAGGCCTAATATTAACCTAGGTTCGTTAATTTTTGCAGGTCTACTCAGAGAAGTCTTTTATGTCACAAAGTTCTGTAGTTTTCTTTATAAAGTACTACACAATTTGGAATCAAGCTTCTCCATCAAAATGTAACTCAAAGCACCAAAACTGAAAGATAACTTCCTACCAGGAAAGGCATTTCTCTTTTCAGTGGCAAAAAACATATTTACCCAGAGCAGTATAGAATCCCGTTTTAAAGAAACCTTATGGCAAGTATGTGAAATCCACCACAGCTGATTGTAGTGCTAAGGCCCCAAATTATGGATCATATTATATATTACAGCACACACACCGCACACCCCTCGAGGTTTTAAAAGGAGATAAACAGAGTGCTCTGAATTCCCTGTAGAAACAAAAGTTTTCTCTGCAAAGGCATATATAGAGTCCACTACAACTAAGTAACACCACTGTATTAGTGAATTTTGAAAGCCAAAATGTTGGCAAAATATACAGACCCATTAATCCCAACTACAAAATAAATATGAAAATGGCATTCAGATGGCAACTGAAATGATAACAAGGGAAGGGATTGAAAAGTGCAATGGAAATGGTCAACCAATGCTTTCCTAGTAATGTTAATGAAGAAACAAAACAGTTACTGGAGGTTTATCACCTCCATTGTTTGTGCATGAGGCACTTTCTGGAAGGCTTTTAATGCTTACTTTATGCACTTTCTAGCAAGCTCAAATGCTAAAAAAAGACACTCACCTTAATAGATGTGCATTCCTAGTTGTTAAGGGAAATGATTGTCTTGGCTACAAAACCAATTTGAACGCTTTAATCTTTACAGAAAGCAGAATTTCTATCACAAAGTTCAAAGCCTCCCTCAGGATCTAATGTGCCTAAGCTCTTCAGTGCAGAGAATAAAGGAATAATATGAATTCATTCTTACTTTCCTCCACTCCACTCACTCTCTACAAAAGTTGGAAACGGGAGGAGGCTCAGTACCCAGGTTCGTTTTGAATGTGGCACAGTTGTCATGAGGTGAACTGTGTGCCATTTTTATTATGGATTTTACTACACAGGGCATCAACCACTACCAGGCAATTCTCAAATCTTTAACCTGATGCTGTAAATATAAAACATCATCAATGTGGACACTTCTCATATGAAACTGAAAAGGCAAAAATCATCTCATGAAGTAACTGTAGGAACTGAACTCAATGAGCACTTTACAGCTTTAGCCCTAATTAGGTTCACAGGCACATCTTCATATTTGCCCTAACAAAAGGAGAAAATCAAGAGGGAAAGAAGGGCTTTACGTCTGAAGGCAGGGACTGTCCAGTTTGTAGTGAGTTGCAAGCAACTCTAGGAGCCTTTTGTTGCCGAAGGGCAGGATTGATTAGATAGATAGATAGATCATAAAAAGACAAGTGAATAAGCACAAACAAGCCTTTTTTAAAAAAAGAATTGGAGTACATTTCAACACGCAGAAGAGCATGCTTAACTCAGACAGTTTTGAGAGACAATGCATACAGAATTATTTCACATAAACTCAGCTAGGTTATCTATTCCCCAGCCACACCCATTAACGGCAGCTTTTCAAATCTCTTTAGTTCCAAAATCTGTCTGTCTCCCAAAGGCCTTGTTCATACCTGCATGTGCCCCACTTCCCTCTTCTCCCCTGGCACAGCCACAAGGAGGAGAATGGAGGCTTTTGCTTCCATTTCCAGCTCACCACAGTTAGCGTTACGTCTACGTTGTGGTTAGTGTTAACTATGGTTTAGGGAAACACAACTTAAAACCACAGTGTATACCTTGGCTTGTATACCTAGACCAGTTCACACTAACCACAATTCTTAATTTGGGCGAAATGAGTTACTATGAATAATCAAAATGGATGCAAAAACTTTCTGTCCCTTCCTTGCAGTTGGAACAGAGGAGAAGGAACCCAGAGCTAAACTGTAGCTTCGTGTTACATCCAAATGCAGCTAAGGGGAGGATGCTGTTGACAGGGCAGGAGAGAACGACAGTCAGGGTCCCCACAGGGTGGATGGAATCCAGAACAATTGTTTTTAGACATACAAAGCAGTGATAAAGATGAACTTGAATTTCTTGATACCTACCTCATTTTGAGCATCCTTAGCTTGATTCTCTGCTTCGTTAAGAAGGGTTTTTAGACTAGCTGCATCTCGCTGATGTTGCTCTTTCAAAGACCCCATTTTACTTTCAAGCTCCTTTCGAGTCAGCTCAAGAACACTCAGGTCACTGTTAAGCGCTAAACTCTGCTGTTGAGAGCTGCGAAAGAAAAGAAGGGCAAACCCCAAAGGAATACTACATTTTTAGAAACAAATTTAATCGACATGTCATCTATTTCCCCTCCTCAGAATCAAGCACTTTATAACATGTGCAGCACTATGCACCCACAGTATCCTTGTAACTGAAAACAGTACTGGTGCTCTGGCATACTGCATACAAAGTTCCATAACAAATGCATAATGAAGTTTCAAGAAGGGAAAATAAATGTTTTTTAATTGACACAACACCAAAATAAAAATATAGATAATGGAATGCTTTGGACATTATGCTAAACCATAGTTTAGTGTTATGAGAATGAATTGTAGTGAGCCTCAGATTCATGCACCCCCGCTCCTCTAGTGCTACCATATGGAAGAATCTGGAAGGTTCTGCTCCTGTTTTAGACACATTTTAATGCCCTTCTGAATCTGGACAAACTGTGATTAATATTAAGCATTGCTAGTTGAAACAAATCAATTTTAAACAACAATTCATGAAGCTGAGTTGTTTCAATTAGCTACAGTAAAGATTAATGACACTTTACAGTTTAGATTACATGTTAATTTGTGAGTAATCTAAAATGGAAGTGGAAGCTTTCGGTTTCTTCCTTGTGGCTTCAATGAAGGAAAAGAAGAGTGTAAGAATCCAAGGCTTGTTCACATCATGCTAAGCCATGGTTTAGGGTTTATGTGCAAAGCAGTCCAATGTTCAAATAAAATTAAACCAGCTGAGAACAGAAACCAGAGCTGGCATTCACCTGCCTATTTAACTAAAACCTTTCTTTACAATCATCTTCCTTATATATTACCAACATTTGGAAGGTGTCCCGGCAACATGTAAATAATTATAACTTCCTCTAATAGCAAACACAGGTGGTGAGTGCCAACAGGAATGTTGCCAACAAAGGGCGGCTGGAAAAAGGAAGGAAGCAGCAACATGCTTGGGACAACCACACTTTACATAAGTACAAGACCCATTCCTTCCAAAATATAGCCTAATGCGAAGATGAGCAAGAACTGTCCAGAAGCCATGGAAAGCTTATGGTCAAGTTCGAAAAGAAAAACAGGGAAGTGGAAGGCCCTGGTTTAAGAGGCTGGAACAGAGTACTCTTGCTTGGAGGTGAAGCTATACTGCAGTAGTTTGTTGCAAGGCCTACTGTTTATAAATGAATTTTAATGCTAGATAATGAAAACATACCACAACATAAGGCAATCTTTCCAACGTTAAAAAAGAGAGAGTATTAAGTCATGGTAAAGAATATGAGGTCTCTGCAACACAAGTGAAGCAACCAAGAAAACTACTTTAGGCCCAGTAAAGGGCTTCTTGCATGCCCAGTAGGGCTTTTGATGTCTTGCTTGCAATGGAAGACCATCCCGCTTCTGATTCATTGCTGCAGCTGGAGACTGCAAAGCATGGAATTAGTCTGGCAATTCTCTAAAATGTAGCCAAGGCTACATATGCTATGACCTTTAAGTCATGTAGCAGGGAGGGGTGGGGGGAGTCATACGGAAAATATTTCTACAAAGTGACCTTCACATTATTTGCAAACTGGCATTCAAATGCATTCCATTTTATCTCTTCAGATGTATTTTAGTCAGCATTTTCCAAAATCAAAACACATCTTTCAATACTGCTACTAATGAGTATTTTAAACTTAAAAGTTTTAAATGAAAATTAAAACATATTAGCTTCCACTCAACTTCTATCCTTCAACATTCCCTCCTGCCTCGTTATGTTATTATCTTGCCTAATAATTTCCAGAAGCTCCAAAAAGGGAGAGAAGAAAAATAAATCCCAACAACAACCCCGACCACAAGGGTAGTTAGGAAATTCTTGATGCAAGTTTCATGGAATGTATGGCATTCAGAAAATTCCAAAAAGCACTGTGTCCATTGAAAGCTTTTCATTATTTCACAGCCTGTCCTAATGGTTCTTCATTTTCAATGCTCAGTTCATTGAATGGTGAGGACTTTTGATAGTGGAAGGACTAATCTCTTAGCTATCAGTGCATAGGCAAACTCAGCCCTCCAGCTGTTTTAGGACTACAACTCCCATTATCCCTGACCACTGGTCCTGTTGGCTAGGGATGATGGGAGTTGTAGTCACAAAACATCTGGAGGGCCGAGTTTGTCCATGCCTGCTTTAAATTGTTTGAAGTTGGGGGCGGGGGTTGGAGAGAAAGGACTTGACACCAATAGTACACTTTTCTATTTCTCTTCAGAACAGGGCAAATCACTAAATTCCTAAGCAAAAATTGTCTAGTGCTTCAGATGTACTAAATGACCAAATCTGCTAGAAGAAACAGTGCAGGGTGTTGCGAATACTGCCACTTGTAGGGGAAGTCTTATTTTCATTTGAAATACATTTTCAAAATTAGCGCCCAATTTTAAGGAACTATCACCATATGGTAAGACTGATTCACCCATCCAACATCTATGGACTTCACCATTAGCTTCAGCAGCACTTACTTATGGAGCTCCTTCTCCTGTCGCTGAAGTTCACATGCAAGCAAAGAGTTCTCCTTCTTTAATGAAAGGCATTCGGTTTCAAGAACAGTCCACTCCTCTCTCAACTTTTCAAGTTCACCTACAAGCAAGTAATGCTATGTTACTCATTAAAGTGGACTGAAAATTGGGGTCTTCAAAGGTGTTCGAGTAATGTCTGCAATTATTCCAAAATATCTTTGACATAATAATTATATACCCAGTTTGTGGTAAAACTTGAGGCCAGTCTTCATAGTAACACATTTAATTCCTTTAAACCTGACCCACCCTAATCAGCACTACTGATATATATGCTAAACTAATTTTCCACTGAAAGCCATTCACAGTTTCAGGAACTACCGATAAAGAGGTCACAGTGCTAAATAATTACCAAATGCCACAATAAACAGAAACCTAGAAATAGCCTTATACGGAATTCAACTAGCTCAGAAATTTGTCTACACTGACTGGCAGCAGCTCTCCATGGTTTCAGAAATGGTGGAATCATAATTACACCAATTTACTAGAAAATATTATGATTTAACTTCATAGAACATGGGAAAAATCACCCTAAAGATAGAACTTTACAACAATGCAGGTACACATGCTAGCAGAAATCTTAAGGATTTTATCAATGATATTATAGATAGAAACAGCTAGTTGTTTATAATATTGTAGTCATGGAAACAGATCATTCTGAGTTGAGAGATAGCATTTGTTTGATCGAGGCAAACAATTAGAAGCTTGAATACATTTTGAAAAACACTCATCAGTGCAATTAGCACAGAATGAATGAAATAATTCTGGAGAGGCCAGTTGGATGTGGTTATTTAAAAATAATAATCTCACAGTAAGTAATTAGCACAAAACAATAGCCCATTTTGTTGGTGCAGCTTTATACGCATGCAACATTAACACTGTAGCACAATGTCATAACACAATTAGGTACTATATACTGTATAAGCTGGTGCTCTGGTGCCTTGTTTTCAAATATTACATTATAAAGTTTCACCAGCATTTCATCAGTTTTGATTTCTTGCAATGGTTCAACCCAACCAACAGCAGTTGGGAGTCAAGATATTTCAAGGATGATATTTATAGTTAAATGAAGGTTGCTACGCTACAAACCTGTTGCTATAGCTTGCCAAACCTTTAAGATGTTTTCAGGGATTCCAGATAAAGTGTCTGCATAGCATAGCTGTACAGACAGATCCCACTGTCCACTGCTGAACCAAAGCCTACTAGAGACTAATTTCTGTCACAGTCACATATCTTCACTTTGCTGCATCAGTGGACTGCAGAAGCCCCTAAACTTATATGTGTCATTTAAAGTGCAAAGGACAAAGGACTATAGGCATATTCTTCCTAGATCAAACTAAGAGGGCCATCTAGTGCCATACCTTGCAACCGGGTGGCCTCCTCTTTCTGCTGATCCTCACACTGCTGACATCGTAGTTGAAAACTGGCTTGCAGACTGACGATTTCTTTCTCGTATTCTGAAGCCTCTTTGCGCCACCGCTCAAGCTCAGCCCTTACTTTCTGAAGCTCTTCTTGTAAAGCAGCAACATCTGTTTCCCTTTCAGATGCAGCCTTCTCGGCCACTTGTTGCAGTAACAGCATCTCACTCTGAGCACTAAGCAACTCATTTCGAGTACTGGAGATCTCACTCTCCTTTTTCTCACGAAGACATTCAATATCTTCCTGCAGCTGATGCAGCTGAGCTGTAAACATTTACAAGAAATCAGATTTTCTTAAGGAGTTTGGGTAGGCAAATTCATGTCAGCCATTTGGGCTCTATAAATGGAAGGTGACTGAACTTTAGCACTTTACTTTTAAAAAGAAGCTAAGAAAACAAGAAAAGATGGGTGTAAGAACCTGGGTGCAAACAGACTGGCTATGCTTACATGAAACGCTAAACCATGGTTTAGTGCTACATGCACAAACAAGAATGAGCCTGAGCAAAGGTTCATGTGCTACCACCTTCCTCTCCTCCACATGCATGGCCAGGGAAAGTATTTGGGAAGAATTTTTGATCCACTTTCCATTAACCCTGGTTTGTTGTGTCATATGAATCAGGGACCATGTTTTTAATTCAGCATTTCTGGCTTGTATGTAACAACAAGCCAAGTTTTGACAAAAGGTAACTGAACTCTGTCAAAATCCTCCCAGATGAGAAAGACAAGCATACAAGTGTGAGATTTTGCTCAGGTTCCTTTTCGCTCATGTACACAGTGATAAACTGTGGGCATAGGGTGGTATATAAATTCAATACATAAACTAGTTTAGTGTTATGTGCAAACCGGGCCAATGATTTAATTCCAACACTTCTATCATCTCATGAAAACACCATTCCTAGATTAGATTCAGTTTTATGTTTCAAGTATTTAGACAAATTGGAAACCAAGGTCAATTAATCTTTTGGCACACAATGCAGAATTGGGCAAGCTGTCAGACAGATCTCATCCTGCCTGGTTCATAAAGTTGTCCAAGCGTTGCTCTAATTCTGGAATGTCTGCATCTTAAGCTCTATCGTCTTGACCATATAGCTAAAGATGTACTGCTTGCTTGCTCTTTATACAGGTGGATGGGAGTCCTGGACAGTCTGCTTGAAATTCTGAAGAAGGGACTGGGTAGCCAAAGCCTGCTGGCAACAGAATGATGGAACAGTATAACGTCCTCTCACTTCCACTCTCAGAAAGGAATTGGTGCTGTTAACCTACACCAACCCATACTCCTTAACAGTGCTATTTTTAAAAAACCAAAACAGTAGTTCCTTGTTTGTTCCAGCAGCAGCTGATCTCATCTCCTGCAACTAATCAAAAGTGACTGCTGGAGTATATTAAAAATGCCGTTTAAATTCGAGGTGGGTGGAGATACGTATTCATAATCTCAACAGAATTTAGTTTCACTTTCCCTGAATGTTGGTTTGTCATATTGTCTGTACCAGCGACAAATCCACTTTGGTTTAAAGCAGAGGTCGAGAACCTCTGAAACTTATCAGAGTTTCAAGCGAGAACCACTAGTCTGAATGTAATCCTTAACTGAAGTTCTTTAAAAGTGAAACAAAACTCTGGTAATGTCCTTGCCATATTCAAATGCATCATCTGCATCTTTTCTACTAAATCTTTTGCATAAGGGTGTTATACCTTGGAGAACTTGGATCTGCTTGGTGGATTCTTCAGCTTGCAGTCGATAAGCTTTTCTCTCTTCTTCTAACATTGCTGTAAGTATAATGAGAGGATCTGAAGATTTGCTCCATTATACTTACCATTTGGAAAACATTAGAAATTAGTTTTTAGTAGCTCATTAAAATAATGTCAGAGTCAATGTAAGTAAATCAAAATATTTAAATAATCATGTTACACTGCTAGCTGTTAATACATTTTATTAAAGCTTTTAAAAAAAAAAAAGTGCTTCCCTTCAATGCATCCATGATATTACCATGTTATGGAACAAAATGAAATGGACTATTAAAAAGGCTTATTTATTTCCATTGCTTAAATTAAACATTCAAATTTATAGTTCAATCCTATACATGTTTACTCAGAAGTAGGCTCCATTGAGTTCAGTGGGGCTTACTCCCAGGTATAGGAGTGTAGCTTCAAGCAACTCCATGGGACTTACTTCTGAGCAGATGTGTATATGATTGTGTTGTTATTTTTTACCCCTCCATCATATGGAGAGCATAAAAATGCCCTATGTACGTATCTTAACAACAATTGTCAGACTAAATAAATTTAACTATCTGTTTGGTCTTCTCGAGGCTACCAACATGAGTCTGACCAAACTGCAGGAGGCAGTGAAAGACAGGTGTGCCTGGCGTGCTCTGGTCCATGGGGTCATGAAGAGTCAGACACGACTGAATGACTGAACAACAACAATCTGTTTGGTCACTAAAGTACTTGGCCATATGATTTCCTGGGTACTCTGCAGATTTAAAGGAACCTTCATCTCACCTTGCAGTTCAAAGCATTTTTGTTTACTTGTTTTAGCTAGCTCTTGGGCTTCAACCAGTTCCTTGCGCAGCTGCTGAATTTCTTGTTTAGTCTCAGTTTCAGATTGTGCACCCTGCAATTCATCTGCTAAAAGAACATTTTTCTTTAAAGTATCAGTTCTAGCAAATTTCCATTACCCTGCGAAGACAGGATCTTAAAAGAGTCATGCAAAATTAGTCAGATACTCATTGCATTAGAGAAAGGTTAGGCGATAAATTAAAACATTGTTAGGAAGTAAAATATCAATACAATCTAGCCCTGTGTGCAAGAACAAAGTTTAAATCCGCATGAATAATGTAGGCAGGCGATTCAAGTCACAACATACTCTGTTGAGGCAACATTTCAAATATGAGCAACTCTTCATAAATACATTCAAAGCGGTTTGGCATTTCACTGCAGATGCTAATTTTATTCTTTCATTATTAATTTTTTTCTAGAAGAATGGCATATTCAGCACACCAGATACCTACTAGAAGACAAGGCAAGGCTTAGTAAGGTCGAAGGGATATCCTTGGCTTCCTCTTCTATACTCTATACCCTTCTATAGGCAGAAAGCAGTGGAACTGCTAACTCCTAGGCACACCAGATCTTTTAGTTGTGAGAGAGAGGTGTAGTCAAGTTGGGAGACATATTGGCCCAAACTGCACCCATCATTCATGCATTTCCAGAATGTCCTGGTACCTGCAGTAAATAATTCTGTCCTAGCCAGAAGCTTTTACAATCTGAGGTGTACACTTCTCTCCTGGCTATTGCTGATTGCCAGCTCCAAGGCTTCTATTTCTCTGTATTCTGAATAAGCCAGTCTTTACACACAAAATGTGTCAAACTTTGATAAGGAGAAAGTTGGGGGTGAGAAATCAGGATGCACTAAATGACAGGTTCAGAAAGTTCACCAAAGGCAAATCCAAGAATATTGCTTATTTTCTTTTCAATCATAGTTGAATAGCATAATTTAAAACCACAACAGAGTAGACTAAAACAGATGAAAACTCATAGAAACTTTCTAAACATCTGGGCAGGCTCGTCTAAGTAAGGATGTTTTTAGCAGGTGCTGAAAAGAATACAGTGAAGGTGCCTGCCTGATTATCAATAGATTATCATAGATAATCTGGTCCCAGGAAACAAAAAAGGAAGTTTTCTGTTTCTGATTTCTCTGTTTTCATTTTATGTCGGGTTTATACATAAATTACTAACACTCACTTGGGTGTTTATTTTAAATGAAATAAGTCTTGCAGTTCATTATTTCATCTGGTGCCCCAAAGGACATCCTGATAAGCAGTTTTGTTGACAAAGATATGAGAGAACGAAAAATTCAGAAGCATGCCTCCCAAGTAGAAAGGACTTCATAGCATTAACTAAAATCTGCACACAGTTTTTTACAGGGATGCTAAAAGGAATCTAGTTAATCTCAGCAACTGTAGGAGAAAATGTGCTCATCTACAAACCAAGAATATATAAGTTCTAAACTATGCATAAGGCTACAATCCTATGCACATCTACACTGGAGTAAGCCGCACTGAACTTAGTGGGGCTTACTTCTGGAAAACATGCACAGGATTCGAAGTTGTGCGTTGAATATGTCAATGGAGGCATCAGCAAGAGCAATAAAAAATATTATTAACTGTAAACAAAATTGTTGCCCAATACTAAAATATTTGCATATTACACAAAAAATCCTGACAAATGCCATCTGAAACATGAAGAAGACAGTAATTTACCTTTTAAAAGGGCAACTTTAGCAATGGGTTCATTTAGTTCATGGTCCTCCATCTGAGCATCTAAATGAGAAAGTAAGTTATTTTAGCATTCTGAGAAACAAATTACTTGAATAGCTAGGTCATTCAACATTGCGGCAACACAGAAAAACTCATCTGAACAAAATGAAGTATGTAAACAGTTTTATCTAAACTTTAAATAGCCCCCCCCCCCCTTTTAAGAAATCTTCTAAGTACTCATTGACATAAAAGTACACTTAAACTTATGGTCAAAATGCACCTGTAGTGTCGTCACTGCTTTTCTCCTTGCTTGGGCTAAGAGTATCTGATAGTTCAGCTTCTTTAGCTTTTGCTTGATTTTCTGTAAAATAAAATTAAAATTTGCCTACATTAAAGTATACACATATCTCAAAAAATATTTTTAACACCAATTCAAGCTGTATTTTTGCCTGATAAAAGCTCAGAGGTGAAAACAAACAATAATCACAGTCGTTGAAAACCAATGTTTTCTTATGCCTTTGCACTCCTGTTCCCAACTGGATTAAATATCCCCAGGTCACATATTTAATACTAAACAATCCAACACAGGATGCAGTTGCCTCATGCGTAATTCAGCCTTTTGTTTGAAAGTTGTTCTCTGGCCAGCTGGAACCCAGTGTAAAGTTAGTTGCTTTGTTCACTAATTCTGGGATCAAATCAGGAGAGAGAGACTCAGAAAACCATTTCCAGAACAATACAGATATTGTGACATGGTAGAAAGAAAAGAGCTATTAGGAATGAACGCCGCTTTGTAGCAAGCTACACTGGGTATGGAAAAACATTTGCACAATAAGATGCTTCATAAAGAGCAGTAGTATGGCTTTTTTTTTAAAGCTCCACTATGTAACAATTTAAAAACAACATTATGTTTCGACATCCAAGAAGTCTTGATGAACCTTGAAATTTCTGTCCTTTTCACACATTTATATATCTAGTGAAGCTTCAAAAGTTGTCTGAAGCCCCTAGAACTGACCAAAAGCCGGGGCCAGTACGGAAAAGCTGGGGGGCTCAGTTGTGGAAAATGTTCATTTTCTATACTGCCATTGGATTGCTTATTGATTCTTCTGGATATTTCAGCTGGTTTGCATATAACTGATCACAGTATCCTTCTAGATCAACTTGCCACGATGGGGACTGGAGACATTGTGCTTAGCACCCATCTGGCTGGGAAGTGCTGCAATTTGGTGCCATGGTACTTGTGCTACGGTGTTCCACAAGGCTCTATTTTGTTCCCATGTTGTTCCAAGAGCTACATGAAGTTGCTGGGAGAGGTTGTGCAAAGTTCTGCAATCAATTTAGGCATGGCACACAGCTCTCTCGTCTTTTTTATCAGATCCAGATGCCTGGAGCCAAGTAATGGGCTGGATGGAAGCTATCAAACTGAAACCCAATCCAAACAACACAGTGGTGCAGTTGGTACTGGCCTATCATGGAAGAGATATCAAACATACAATCCTACATACAATCCTATCTATAACTTTGTACACTTTTGATCTCCAGCCTTGTTGCTGGAAGCCAGGTGTCATACCATGCAACATCTTTCACTAGTTTCACCTGAGGCATCAGCTCTATCTCCTTTCTTGGTGCAGATGGCTTGGCCATAAATATATATCTAGTATATCTAGTAACATCCAGTCTAGATAATTAATGTTATGCATGGGATCCCCTTTGCAGAACATTTAAATACTACAACGGGTGTTAGAATGTAACAGCTAGATTAAATTTAATTAATCCCAGATCATGAACTATGCCAGTGCACTTGGTACAGAGTCTTTACTATCTTCTAGCACCAGACAACATCTGTCCTGCTCTCTCATATCTTTAATGCTTTTAAGAGTCAAAAATGGCTCTTTACTGGATTGCACCATTCTAAATTGTTTTGGTGGCTTCCTTTACTGTTTTGGTGCAGTTTTTCTGTTTTAATTTTTTTTTTTACTTTTTACTGTTAATTTTGGTATTCCAAGTCACCTTGAGAGACGAAAAGGTAGAATTATAAGCAAATATAGCCTTAATACAGGTGTGCTAATGAAAATACTTTACTATAAAGGTACTAAGGAGACCTGTCGATCTTATTTTACAATATAGTATGTTGAAATTCTAATAAATTTCTTGCTAGCCCACTATTGTGATTTTTGTGTGTGTGCAGCAGCAGCAGCAGCAGCAGCAGCAGCAGCAGCAGCAGCAGCAGCAATGCAACTCATTATTTCCCTATAAGGTTATAGAAGAAACAGCTGGACCCTCTGTGCAAAATCTTGATGAGTCATCTGAGACACAGGCATTTAAAAAAGCAGTTTACCACCACGGGGTTTCATTCTTGATTTTAGACTATTTTTATATATATACTTTATAAGGGTCAGTATAAAATAAACAATACCAAATGTCAGCAAAGGCTGAAGACAAAGGGCCCAACAATATGCACAAGGATGCAAAGATCCACTTAACTGGCACTACATCCTCAAGGAGAACTGTATTTATGTTTCTTGAACATCATCTCCTTAAGACACAGAGCAAAGGATTCTGCAACGATGGGAGCTGCAAAGCAGCTTGTGGTATGACATGGGGTAATTCAACAAGGCCACTCTGCTAGGTGCAAACCCATGGACACAAGATCTCAGACCCTATGACTAACTTGCAATATTTTTCTGGATTATTCTAAGTTTTCAAAGTCATTCTACAAAATATTTCACATTCCTAAGGAAAGGAATATTTTTTTTAAAAAAAAACCTAGGTTATGGATTTCATTATAGGATACTGTCATAGAATTCTCTCAAAGTTCTTACCTGCTATTTCAGTATAAAAGGAGTCAGTCCAATAACCAATTGTCAAATATTAAGTTTAGTATCAAAGGAAGCTGCTTATATTAAGCTTGGCTATTTATCTATGCACAATCTGCTTAGATTGGTAGTAGCTCTGCAGGGTTCCAGTCAGAGATAGTCATCTTTATCTGCTACTTGTTTTGTTTTGTTTTGTTTTACAATATAGGAGATTTAACCTGGGCTCTTCTATACACAAATCATTAGTTCCCTATAGCAGGCATGTCCAACCGGTAGATCGGGTCTTCTTCCCGCAAAACAGCTCAAAAACTTTGGCTCCCCCCCCCCAAAAAAAACTCAACAACTTTGGTCAATCCAATGAGAGGATTAATGCCAGGTTTTTTTATATATAGTGGGAGTAAATCACGGTCTCTTGGGAGTTGGGCATGCCTGCTCTATAGGAAAGGTATTAGTCTCTTCCCTTTTATAGCATTATACAATTATATCAGTTTAGTTTAAATGAAATTGATTCTAAATGACACACTCACTTTGTTTTACCAGAATGGCTTTTCTTTACCTAATTTTCTTCTTTTCATAGTTTTCATCTCGTTTTAAAACTATATGAAGTTATTTAAAACTTCATGACAGAATCTTTTTTAAAAAACAGATAGAATGCATTACACATCAATGAAAAAATAACTTGCCATTAAGCAAGATAATGCTGGCATGCAAGCATTAAGTTACACTTGTGTTTATTGTCTGCATTCTTTTCCAAATATGGCATGCTACCTACACTTTACACAAACAAGAACACACTAGAGGGTGATTACATACAGGATTTGAAAACAGTGATTTTTCAAAGACGGTAGTTGTAAATCATAGGATGCACACTTTGAATTATGTAAATTTTGATTATCAAAAAGTGATATATACAGTTTGAGGAAATCCACAACAGCAAAGTTTTAAAACCTTGAATATAGTTCATGTTGAGCAGAAAATTCTATCAATAATTTACTTTACAGGAAATACTAGAAATGCCATGACTTCACAACTAATTACAATTTGTAACAGACATGCTTTTGAAGTAACTAAATTCCCTTTTTTCTGAACTGGACTGAATACAATTCGCAGGTTAAAAGTAGTAAGATGCAAGTTAAGTCTCAAATGTGCATGTTTCAAAACTCTTTCCATTCATATTGTTTTCTAATACAAAAACTGGTATTGTTAAATTCATTTACTTGGGTGTAGTTTTTATAATACACTAAGCAGTTAGGCTTGGTGTATTATAATCCCTCAAACACTCCTCACACTTGCAAAATAAATTCCTAAACACCGATTCAAACATTTGCTACATGCCTCAAAAGCAAATTAATAAGTCTAACCTTTCAGGATCTTTGTTTCATCCACTCGGGAAAGATGTCCTTCGTCTATGAGCTTGTCTGGTGAACAAAATAAGGGTTACTATCCCAGCTCAAACTAAGCAAGCATTTCTTTGTACACGTCTCTAATACACATTCCATGACCAAATTTAAACATGGCAACATTACCTCATACTTCTCTGTGCTGGAATCAATGGAACTTTTTCAGTCCAAAAACCATTTTAATCTTAATTATCTATGCACAAACAAGATGATAAATTAATACAAAAATGTTGCCAAAGATTTGAGCTTGCCCAAGCTACTGAACTGAAAGCTGATTATGAAATTAATAAAGACATTTATAAATTCTACAACAGAACTGTTTTAAAACCTGGTATTAAATATAATTCACAAACAGTGAAAAGTATATAAAATTGATATTGCCGGGGGGGGGGGGTGCGGTTCTCCTATGGAGCCTGAGAGTAACCTTATACCCACACAAGTTAACACTATGGCTGAATTCATCTACAGGACTATATTCCTCTGGTATAGAGGTGTTTTTCTTTGTGCCTAACATAGATATGCATTATCAACACTATGTAGTGGTCACATTCCTTTACCAGGAATAATACTTTTGAAAGCTGGTGCTCAACTCTTGCTATAGCAGTGTCCAGAAGCGAGGGAAAAGACGAGAAATTCTGGAAATGTTTTATACTTCTAGTGCACATTTCCTGCAACCCAGCTATTGCTTTACATTGCTGAACTTTGGGGAAGGCGCAGGGATTGAATATATCAGGCGTCCTTTCTTATTAGTTGGCAAATGGTTGACAGCACACCAGTATTTAGATTGGTGGTGTTTTTTCCAGTAACAATCCCCAATAAGACTTGTAAGTGGGAGCTACAAGAAGATTGGATAAGGGCACACAAGCATGGTGGCCTTATGCTTTGTTAGCAAAATAATGAGGCAAGTGGGGGTGGGGAGAACCACAAACACAGAATAGGCAAGAAAATAAAATTAAGTTAACATGACAACGTGGAAAAATCAGACTAAGAGGCCAAAAGAAAATATCAGTGGAGAGAACAAAGATAGGAAGAAGAGTGGCAAATTAAGGGGTCAAAGAAGAAGAGGTAGCACAAGACAGATGTAGCAGAAAATGAGATCACACATTCTGTACTATTCTGAAAGGACAAAAGTAGGAAAATAAAATGGCATTGGAGAGCTGAGGAAATAATGGTTTCAAATGATTGTTTTATGGTTAAGTAAATGTTATTCATTTTCATCACTTCATGACTGCAGTATTACATCATGTATAAACCATCTTTACCAATCAAATTTCAGGGTTTTCATGTCATCTACCAACTCAGCCTTAAACACTTTTTCAATTCAGATAGTTCATGTTTGTTAGATGAAACTTTATTACCACGTAATCAAGCTGTAAGACACATCTGAGTGCTATAAATGCCTGTATGAATCTCAATTATTTTATCAGGCACCAAGCAGCTCCACCTGCATTTTCACTTGATAAACTAATAAAAGGAAGCCTGCTCAGTGCTACTAAGCAAGATATAAAAGTAAAGGCCTTTTTTCATGGATGAGAGAGTAATGCCAGAGCAGAATGTACTTAAGAGGTGACTGTTTCAGGGCTTTTAAGATAAGCAGACAGACTGATGAGAACTAGACCGCATTTCATACTATGGAAACAGATACTAATGTTTGAGATTTATGTCATGGATCACTGACAAGCATTTTCTATGAAAATAAAATCTGCTCAAAATATGTAAGCTAATAAATATATAGGACTTCCATGATTACAGAACAAATTGGTCACTAATTGTGAGGCCTATCCTCTATCTAAACTTGCATATAATAATGCTATGCTACGTAGACGTAACCATCTTCCCAATGAAACAAAAGCTCTCTTATCTTTTCTTATATGTACCTGACAGGGCGTAACCAGGGACCTTCTTCCTCTGATATACACATATTTCAACCTATTGTATCATAGCAAGATAGTGAGCATTAACTGTGTAGTGCTTCTTTCCTGAAAGACCAGTTGGTGAACTTGTGATCAATACATTGTTTTTCAGTTTGGCTGTAACCTAATATAGATTATTAATATTAATCAGTGCCTTAGCCATGACATCAGCTATCCCAGATTACCAGATCAGCCTTCCAGATAAAGTCCATTGTCTCTGGTCTAATCTGAGTGATGGCTGATCCCCAGGGGTTGAAAATGTGACCATACATAAAAAAATAAAAAATAAAAATTGAAGGTAGACCTACTGCCTTACTGACTGCAGTTTCTTGAAATAACTCAGCAAAATAATATTTTCCTGACATAGTGTGTTTAGTTAGAAATGTTCTTAAAGAGTGAAATCCCCCCATAATATTAGAACCTTTCTTTCTCATAATATTAGAACATACAGCCATCCAATGAAGGTGAATGGTGGGAGATTCAGGATAGCAGGGCTCTGACTACCAGATACTAGAGAACAGCAGAAGGAGTGCTTCTGCCCTCATATCCTGCTTGTGGGCATCCCACAGGTATCTGGCTGGCCACTGTGGGAAATAGGATGCTGGACTAGATAGGCCTCATAGTATTTATAGGGTGTGCACCAACCACAAAGGTTAGTTGAGACCCCAATTCAACACTATGGAAAACAGTCTGCCTCAGTCTCAGATGCTTCATGAGCTGCCAAGTTTGGCTTGGGCATCTTTCTGAACCCACTTTGTTCATACACATACCATCTCTACTGGAAAATGAAAAGCCCCCTCCCCTTTTTTTGCAGATGTGGATGAGCCCTGCCAAGTTACAGGCAAACAGGCCAAATGTGATTTTTGATTTTTTTAAAAAAGGAAATGTGTAACACCTATTTTATAGGGGGCATAATTAGATGAAAATTGTAAGCAGTGTCACTATTTCTGAAACCTCAGATCCTGCCAGATTTCAGAATTTGAATAATTGAAGTGCTTTTCTCACAAAGGCATATTTTACAGTTCTAGGGTGGGTTAAAAAAGAAATTTATTGTCCCTGGAGTTTGGTGGGCAATTTATCAAATAACTGAAGCTATGACAGAGGTCCCCTTGGGAAAGAAACACACTGGATGGGGAGGGGAGAACTAAAAAAGGATTCACTTTCCAAGTACAGTAAAACAATTCCCTCTGGTTACATGGCTGACCTGTCAGTCACAATGGTAGTCTTTCTCTGTCTTCTCTCCCTTTCCCCACCACCTTACACTGCTGTTATTTCTAACCTAGAGACATTGCTTGTGTTTTAAGGAGACACTTGTATTCAGGACTTTTTTGTCATCTGAATCACCAAGAGCTTCCTGATTCAACTTGTGCCACCTTAAAACCAATCCCTCCTTGCCTCTGACAGGTCCAAAATTGAGGTAGCCCACTGCTCTGGGGACTCAAGAGTTTGTCCAAATCCAAGCCAAATCCAATGCACACCTCTAACATATATCCTGTTCTAATAAACAAATGGCCTCAAGCAGACTTACAGCAAAGCTAAAATATCAAGCAAAATAAATAAATAAATAAATAAATAAATAAATAAATAAATAAATAAATAAATAAATGCAATACTTAAGCCTCCTGCTTTTCTTTCTCCCTCTTTCCCCCCCTCTCCCTCCCCCTCCCTCTCTCGTTGCTGGAGAAGGGGCAGATGGCTTTTGCCAGAGGTAAACCAATACCTTGCAGAGAGCTTTGTTCCTTCCTCCTTCCATCTCTTTGAGTCTCCTTCTTGTTTTTTCCCCCCCTTCCTATCCTCCTCCTCTCCTTCTGGGCTTCCCCCAACCACATAAAATTAGGCTAAGGGCCACAGGTGCCCCACCCCCTTTAGCAATCTTGTGAGATGTGAATTCAACAAAACCAACTTCAAAACTGATGGTCTTGGTTATATGAACTATATAAATATATATTTTTAAAATTAAGATTACAAATGATAAAAACTGTACTTAAATAACATTTTGCCAATATGTAATATGGGAAAGATTACATAACACAAACCCAAAGAGAAAAATGCAAAAATGAAGAAAGCAGAAAAATAAGCACTGAAATCTGCGAAGAAATTCAGAATGTAAGTACATTGGGGAAGCTACTTCCACCCCTGCCCCCACTCTACCCCACCCCTTAATGCCAATCCAGTACATTTTTGTTACCAGCAAATATGCTATATTTAATTTTTAAAAGCCTTCATGGAATACATAATAATGTGATAATAGTATTGGAATGATTGCAAAAAGTTGGAAAACTGAGGAAGACAAGGATGAGGTACACAACAAACTGTACTTAACTACTGCCTTTCTGGAGCACGCTGAACATTTATTATTATTATTATTATTATTATTATTATTACACCTAAAATATTGCTTTTTCCACAAAACTCTCCTAAAGACGTCCAGTGGAATATATCCTTCTCACTTTCCCCAAGCTGCCTGTAAGCTATCCTGGAAACTCAGTGACAGGAAGAATTTGGATCCTTTTAATACACTCCAATCATTGTGGTATTTGGGCACCAGAGACTTGCTGATTCACTTTGAACAATTCTAGTGAAACGCTGAAAGGGGAAACCTGCACATCTCCCCTGTGATCATATGTGAGATCTCCCTCTTCTATTTGCCCAGCTCACTATGGAGGGATGCATGAAATCTCCTCCAGCTGTATCACTGGAATTGTAGAAGTTGGTCTGCCCTTGATAAGTTGAGTGAGAAAATTCATTTGAGGCTTGCAGTCAGCTGTTTCAACTAGATTCACTACGCTCAGGTTAAGTCCCAATCTGGATTTCCCCATTCTACTCATGATTGCAGGCTACCTTTCCATAATACTGTAGCAACAACTATAGTTCTGTTCTGTTTTTCAGAGCACTTCAAAAATATAACTGTCCCAACCCTAGTACTGAATATATGATACTGTTTTTATAGACTTTTTAGTGAATGTGATGAATGCTCTGTACTCACTCTGGCACTCTATGAACTGATGAATAAAAGTGCAGTCCCCTCCACTCTTTGAAAGAAAGTGCTCTAGTAAAGAAAGAAACACCTTTTAAGTTCAATATCTCCATCTTTTTGAGGGCTCATGACAAAATGTATAAGCCTCACAGACATCAGGGAAGGGAGGAGAATTTTTCACCAAAAGGCACAATAAAGAAAAGGGGAGACACACACCCTCAAATCCAAAGGAAAAGCACCAGTGTGCTATAGAATATATTGAAGGTGTAAATATACAGATTTGTAATCTGCATGTTTACATCTTCAAAATTTACAAGCCTCACAATTTATATTAATATACGTTACTACTGGTGAAAGTTAACCTATACCAAATCCAGATTGTATCAACAAGGCACTTTCTGTTGTAATACAAATACCTTTAGATTTAAACATTTTAAAATTGTTACCCAACTCAGAAATTGGACACAATTTTAAACTACCTTCAAATTACTAGGTCTCAATGGCTGGACTTGATTCATAACATATATTAATTTGTGAAGTTGCGTATGGCTAAAGTAAACAGTTGGAAAGGATTATACCTGTTGTTTAAGAGTTGTAGTTAAAAGGGTATTTTCAGGCATCAAGACAGTTCCTCGAAATAGCTTTCGTCTCACTAATGTCTAATACAGGGGTGACAAACCCTCATTGTAGCGGCTTGACATGGTCCCCAAAACAAAATTTTCTGACCCCACTGACTATAGCATCAGGGACAAATAAATAAATAAAGTAGTGCACTAGAGTGGGTGGAGCCCAGTGGCCTGATGGGGATGGGAATCGATCATCTTTAGTAATCATATCAATCATTTAATGAGAAGTGGGATTGTGTGCCTGTGTGTATATCTGCCTGCATGTGTGCACACGCGCATATGAGTATCTGTATGCAAGAGTGCGGTATGCCCCATGGAGGATTGGGCCATGGGTGAATGTGTCCCTTGAGCCAAAAAATGTTAGCCACCCAAGTCTAACAGGTTTAAATCTCTAATCAGTTTAATCTGTATTATATTTTCCAAAGAAGCTGTTAAAGTGCCATCTTAGACAGAAAGGGAAAAATAAGACCATCAAGTTTGTGTGGTTCGGAAATAATTATTTATCTAACACACACACACCCCGGTTACCACCGCTATAGAATTTCATTAGTGAGTGGGGATTCTAGCCTGGTTTCCCATGCCCAAATCAAATAGTTGCCATTTCACCATCCAGACCTCGATGTATATGCATAGTGTACATTGTCAAAGGCTTTTGCAAACCTCAAAACAAATGTTGCTTCTGCACATTTAAGCTTTGAAACAAAACTGAGTCCATTTGAACAGCATTATCAACTGCATATCTAGGATTGGACAACAGGTCTCTCAGTGTCCCACAAAGGGGCCCCATAATCACTTACTCTGGTGATGGGAGAGGCCCTCTTTCCCTGTGAAAGGAAAGCAGCAGCCCTCACAAGAATCTGTCCTGACAGTGGGGCAAAGCTCCCATGTAAGGTGATGTGCACAGTGCGGGGAGCAGAAGTTGTGTAAATGACTTGAGAAGAGAATGGCATCTGGCATCATCCATGCTACCTAGGGCAGAATCGCAAGGGAACTGCCAGATTACAAAAAGTGGAACATGAAGAGTGGGAGAAGTTTTGAGAAGCAATAAGCCCCACTCCGTTCACAGAAGAAGAGTAACGGTACAAGACCCTGCGCTATTACAGGTCTACGAGAAGACTGGATTGGGCAAGCCCAGGTCCATGTTCATGAATGAATGATGGTCTCATCTGTTTTCTCGTGAAAGCTCTGAAACTCAGGCTACCAAGGATAAAGAAAATATGATATAGTGCAAAAGAATTTGTTAGGGAAACTGAGCTTGTTGTGGTAAGCAAGGAAACAGTATGGCAGAAGAAGATTCTGTTGAGCAAACTGAAGAAAAACGTGAATGTCAAGGGACAAGTAAAGTTAGGAACTACAAGAGAGAAAAGGTGGAGAAAGGAATGCTGGCAGTATGAAAGTAAAAGAATAAGTGGATCTGCCTGACAAAGGCCTAAAGAGCAAAAGTGCAAGCAGAGCGCCCTTGTGAGTAGAAACATTACCAGATCTTTATCACTTCTGAGACTGTGGGTTTTTGGTCAACAAAGCTGTGGAAGAAAGCTCCACAGGAGGAATAGTTAATAAGAGCCACTGCTTGTTAATTCCCAGTAAAATGTATCTCCACAAAGATCATACAAGATGATAAATGTGATGCGTGACAGCAATGACTTCGGCCTGGTCTGGACATAAAAGGAACCAGAGTTTGGGGGATTGCCATAAAATACCACCCTCCCACTTTTGAATGCAAATTCTAGCCACCCTCTTCAAACTGGGTTCCACATTTAATATTATCTTTTCAACAACTGTGATTAAAATGAACCCAAGGTATGCTCCAAAACTCATTTTGAGACCCTGTTTTCAATCAGGTTCTCAAAATGGGTAGAGGTAAATACCAGAATTAATTGTAACTCGGGTTAACACTGGTCACACAAACCAAACTAGATAAAAGGAGGCAGTGGAAATTTGCATACAAGAAGAGAGGTGGAATGGAATCCTGATATCTTGATCCCAGTGTTATGTTCTAACTGGGTTTTGTTCCGATCACTACAGCTGATGAGGCAAGCCTTTAGTCTGTTTTAAATTTGATTTGCTTCTTTAGATGTGGCAGTGCAACAGAATAAATTACACAGAAAGTTACAGGTGTCCAAAAGGGTCCTCTGCATTCCTCAGATCCTAAGAGGGAAGTTAAGTATTTCAAAAGAAATTAGAACATGGTGTGCACTAATGTTGAAGGATAAGTTAGGAAGTGATCATGCTTGCAAATTTAGCATCTTAAGATGTTAAAGGCAGGAACATTTTAGAGTTAATTAGCAAGCAAAGCAAAAGATTTCTAGGGCTGCGATCCTACATATGCTTACCTGGGAGTAAATCAGATTAAACTCAGTGGGATTCCTTTCAAACAGGCAGGTATAAGATTGCCCTGCAAATTAACTTGGGCACCCTTATCCATTTTGGAACATACTACATTAACAGTACCCTGCAAAGAATGACTGAAGTTTTCATCATTTTGAGGCAGAAATTTGACATGTTTTTTTAAAAAAGTCTCCAACCACCATCAGAGTTAAACTTGAAGAGTCATTGGCATTATTGTCCTGAACTGCCATGTTGATGTATCTGCTTTTATTACTGTAATTATTTTCCTACAGTGGAAAGATGTCATATTATTCTGATGTACTCTGTTACTAAAGTCTCGCTAGTATTGAAATCTTCATGTTCTGGCTGATAGTAGAGTATCCATGCAAAGGCATGTCTAAAAATACCAAAGAAGCCAACACCAAGTGTTTCTTCAGTAATATTTTAACTTATTTTTTGTTGTAAAAATTAGAAAAATATTAACACAAAACAAGCAAATAACCAAAAATAAGCTCAAAATTAAAACCACCACCACAAAAAGGCAGTCATTAAGGATACTCTACCTTTTTCAGCGCTCCCATTAATTTTAGGAATGAAGTCATCAACTTGTATGCCTAGAATTAACAAATGGTATTAATTCTGAATAAGCAAAGTATTCTGTAGATATGGGTGCTGACTTTCTATATTACATAGGACAGATTAGAAGCAGACACACTCTATTTGCAGGTGGCAAAAGTGAGCTGGGCATTTGGACTATTACGGGGGTTAAATTTCAAGGGCAAGGCTGCAAATCTCACCAGGTCTTTCCTAGCTCCTTATGAACCAACATTTTCAGTTGCTCAGAATGTCCTCAGAATGAGTGCCATTGTGAGGGGCATCTGAAGAAAGAACCTTGCCCTCCTCACTGGCAGCCACCACTCATCATGCCCCTGAATGCTCCTTTGGATAATACTCATTCTGAGGGTATTCTAGGGAGTTTCAGTTCATGGCTGTAGCTACAAGAACTTGGGAGCAGCACTGCCAAGTTTCAGGCCCCCTGCCCTTGACATCCAGTAACAAAGGAAGCTGCCTTTTACCAAAGGAAACCAGTCGTCCATGCAGCCCAGTGACAGTCAATTTCACAGATTGTCAGTCACTCTCTAGGGATCTTTTGCATGCAAAGCATATGCTATGGTCACCCCCTGAGCTATTTGCCCCACCCTCTCACAAAATGCAGTTCAGTTTTGCTACCCAGTTCAATCATGAACCTTCCACTAAATATGGGCCAAACTTCTGAAACCTCTATTAATACTTTATCCTTCAAGCTACTGGAAAATAAGAAATAATCTCAATTTCCCTCCTTTGAGCAACAGAGTTTGTCACATATCACAAGTGCCGAAATCAATATACCATGCGAAAAACATTGTTAATGATGTCATAATTCTTCCTTAACTGCATCACTAGAATTTAAAAAGTTGTAATAGTCAAGTGACCTTTTGTGTTGGGACTTTTAAAAAACAGTGCCATCTACTGTTATTTTCTTGAAACCATTGTTTATCAATAATCGAGAAAATAAACTATAATAAAACTAAAGGCATCATTTTCAAATTTTCTTACAGTTTGTGATCTATAACTCATTTAACTGCTTTGCATGAAAGGGGTACAATTTAATAATCAAATTTCAACATTAAGCAAAATACTTTAACATCAGACCTACCTAAGCTGTTGTGTTCTTTAAGAGCTTTCTCCTGAAGATGTTCTAACCGGACTGCAAACAGAATTCCAAAAAAACATATATTTCACAGTTTTAAAGAAAAAAATTATGATAAAAACATGTTTGGACTACTGGACTGACCTTGTAAAGCAGTTAGCCGTTCATTGGTGAAGTCATTATCTGCTTGCAAAGCCTCTATTTTTGCTTGAAGCTCTTGCTCTCTCTCTTCCATCTCTTCTATTTTGTGCTGCAATTCCTTTTTCTCAGCCTGTCCCTTTTGCTGGATTTCTTCTTGTCTCCCTTCAGCTGCCTGTTCAACACCATGAAACACAACCCACAGATCAGTGCCTATGGATGGCGATTCCAGAAAAAGAATAAATGCAAAAGTCACGTTAGTTCTGGAACCAAAACGTGTGGTTAGAAAGACCACCTGTACCTTTAGTTTGTCAGTGAAATCTTTAATTTCATTTACAGCTCCATTGTATTTGTTGGCCAATTCCCGCAATTCTTCCTGAGTCCGTTCGTTCATTTCTTTCAAGTGAGTACATTCATCTTCGGTGTTGCTTAAGCTTCGCTGTGAGAAGAAAAATTGCACATTGAAGCCCAAAATCTATTGAAACCAGAAACTTTTCTGTTACTCTGTTTTTAAGATTTATTATAACTGTGGAATGTATGGGAATTATAGCAACCATTTCCTAGAGGAATGTACCAGACATCACTCCAATGGCTCTGCTGAAATGGGCCAGCCCCACCAGGCCTCCTCTCTTTCAACTGGGGACAGCCTGTCCAGAAGTGGGGGAGCTAGGAAGCAGAGCTCACTACATCAGCTCTGCTATGGCAAGCCAGCTCCATCATTCCTTATTCCCTCCCTATCCCCTTCTCCTTGGGTGGCATGCTTTTTTAGAATTTGCTTTCATTGTATGTAAGCTGCTCTGGGAGTCTTTTCGGCTGAAGTGCGGAGTACAAGTGCTCTAAATAAATAAATAAAATTACTCAAAACATTATTTTGCTAAGCATGCTGCCCTTGCCCTCTCCCCAATCCCTGCAACATTCCCTCCAATCTATTCTAGGGGTGATGCATGGGGAATATCTGTTGCACAAGCAGAAGACGTTGTGCAAGCTCAGTGTCTCCATTGGATTCAATCCTACTCTTTAAATAAATACAAGGGGCAATCAATTTGAGTACAGTTTAATTTTGAACAGAAGTGCGCATAGTGTGAATTCAACTTTAATCAAAATAGCTGTGCCATTTTATGATCTTTATGCATATGCAATTTTAGTTAAATTAAAGTGACAGTTCAAGTCATTAGTACTAGCATACAAAACAAAAACCTGAACGCATACCTGAGAAAAATGCACAAGTCAGATACATACATTCCAAAGAAGAGTTGTTTGAGCAGGGAGAAAGTACCTCCCTAACTTTGCAAGATAAAACCCTATTTTAAAAAGGGTTCAATCTCAGAGTCAGGAAAAAAATATCAAGACAAGCAAAAAAACAGCAAAAAATAATAAAGATGTTGACATATTGATGCTTTATTTTCATGGTATGGTGGCAAAACCCAGTTTTGTGTTTCAGGAACATGGCTAAAATGCAAATGATAAATACCTCCACTTCAGAGAGTTTTCTGACCACTTCAATTTTTTCCTGAAGGACCCGCCTCAAGGACTCTTTGGCAGTTGTCTCATAGTTATGTTTGTCTTCCTGTAATGCTATAAGCTCCTTTCGCAAACTATCTTCTGTTTGATTCTGTAAGCAGAAATGCAACATGGTGGAAATCTTAAAGCCACATGCTCATATTACCATTTACAATAGTATTACTCTGAGTTACGAAAATATTTCATCCATTTTAGGACTTCACTTATGGGTTTTATCCTAGGAAATTTGGTATTCCATTAAAAGTTTCCCACCTTGTCCTTCATGATGTCTGAAACATTCTTACCCCTGTTCAAATGCTACATTGTCTGCCATTCTTGACTGCAGATTTACTTCTGAGAAGTCACCTCAATACAGAGGTACCTCGGTTTAAGAACAGCCCTTTTTATGAACTATTTGGTTTATGAACTCCGCAAAACCAGAAGTAGTGTCCCGGTTTGAAAACTTTACCTCGGTCTAAGAACGGAATCCAAACGGTGGAGGGCCTCATAAGGGAAAGCGTGCCTCGGTTTAAGAATGGTTTCGGTTTAAGAACGTACTTCCGGAATGGATTAAGTTCGTAAACCGAGGTACCGCTGTATACCATTTCAAACTGAAACTACTATGCTTGTGCTATGCAAAATTATAACGTATTTTTTCTCATTAAAAAGAGAAAAGAAAAGGGAGAATGCTTCAGGGATGTAAGAGAGAGGTGCAGTCATAACATTAACTCCTTAACCATAGTTAATGGCCAGGAGCTAACTTTGGAAATGCATACTCCCTTCCTTTTCAGGAACTACAGTCAAACCTCGGCTCCCGAAAAGCTCCGTTTTTGAACGATTCGGCTTCCAAACACCGAAAACCCAGAAGTAAATGCTCTGGTTTTCGAACGTTTTTCAGAAGCCGAACATCTGACACAGCTTCCGCTGAGTGCAGGAAGCTTTTGCAACCAATTGGAAGCTATGATTCAGTTGTCGAACGTTTTGGAAGCTGAACGGGCTTCCGGAATGGATTATGTTCGACAACCGAGGTTTGACAGTATTAAAGACACACACATATGTAAACTATGGTTAAGGAAACATCAGCAGAGACCTTGCAGTTAACTGCTTAACTGCAGTTAACACTAACCAAGGCTGCAGCTTAATCAGGATTTACATCAAGCATTAAAATGTAATTTTAGACTTTGGTTAAACAAAAATCATATTAACATTAACCATACTAAAGCTCTATGCTTACAGATATGTTTCAATTAGTTCTTAAGACAAAATGAAGCAGGTAATTCACTCCCGAGAAAGGAAGAAGAAAAAGAAGAAGAAGAAGAAGAGTTTGGATTTGATATCCCGCTTTTCACTACCCGAAGGAGTCTCAAAGCGGCTAACATTCTCCTTTCCCTTCCTCCCCCACAACAAACACTGTGAGGTGAGTGGGGCTGAGAGACTTCAAAGAAGTGTGACTAGCCCAAGGTCACCCAGCAGCTGCATGTGGAGGAGTGGAGACGCGAACCCGGTTCCCCAGATTACGAGTCTGCCGCTCTTAACCACTACACCACACTGGCTCTCACTGGAAGAGGAAAGAGAATATGCTACCATAGTGGGTGCCCAATCTCTTAACCAATGTTAAGATGATGACAATGCTACATTTGCAGCAGCCCAGATCTGTGAAGCAGAATTTGAGAAAACATGCAGTGAAACCACAGAAAGCAAAAATGGAGTTAGAGGATTCTGTGAGATGTTTACATCTCTCTTAATACCTCTGCAATTTTTCTTCCCCCCCCCCCCCATTTCTTTCTTTCTGTGGTAATTCTTGGTTACAAATGAGACCCAGAAAGGTGTACAAAGTGTCTGGATAGCTCTGCTCATAAAATCCTGCCTCACACAGCTAAGCCACTAGTTGACACCCAATATCTTTGGCTATCTCACGTTGATTATCAAAAACTACTCTGCTCTAGCTATTTTAAGAAAGCATTGAATGACTATCCCAGATAAGCCCTCCATGCTCTCATGGCTGCAGTGAAAATAACACTTCATGCACAGATTGCAGAGTATAAAGTCTGCATATAAAGCAGTCATTTGACTTGATAATTTTATATCATGACTTAGAATTGTTTTAATGTGAATCAGTCAACACTGCTTTTGAGGAACAAAGATTAAAATAACTTATCTAATCAGAGTAAAATGCACACCTGAAGGAGTGGCTCCACCCTCATCATTCTGCCCGGACACTGAGGTCCAGTGCCGAGGGCCTTCTGGTGGTTCCCTCACTGCGAGAAGCCAAGTTACAGGGAACCAGGCAGAGGGCCTTCTCGGTGGTGACACCTGCCCTGTGGAATGCCCTCCCACCAAATGTCAAAGAAAAAAACAACTACCAGACGTTTAGAAGACATCTGAAGGCAGCCCTGTTTAGGGAGGCTTTTAATGTTTAATAGATTATTGCATTTTAATGTTCTGTTGGAAGCCGCCCAGAGTGGCTGGGGAAACCCAGCCAGATGGTGGGGTACAAATATGTTGTTGTTGTTGTTGTTGTTGTTGTTGTTGTTGTTATATAAATATTTATTTAAATAAATATATAAATTTAAATATTTATTTAAATAATGGATACTTTAAAAGATGGATATTTTAAATATTTATCCAAATAATGGATACAGTGGTACCTTGATTCCCAAACGGCTTAGTTGATGAACAAATTGGCTCCCGAACACCGCAAACCCGGAAATAAGTGTTCCGGTTTGTGAACATTTTTGGAAGCCAAATGTCCATCTCGGCTGTTGGCATTGTTTCTGCGGCCAATCAGCCAATCAGAAGCCGCACCTTGGTCTGTGAACGTTTTGGAAGTTGAACGAACTTCTAGAACGGATTGAGTTCGAGAACCAAGGTACCACTGCACTGTGGTTTTATGAGCACCTCAAGGTGGCTTATGTGTAAATGGAGCTTCATCCTAAAAGCAATAAACTGAACACGAAAACAGAAGGAACAGTGAGCGGCAAGACGACACACAATTTTTCAGCACTAACATGATCCTGGTACTGCCACACTGAATGGAAATGGCTACTGGCTTAGAATGCTTTTAAAATGGCAACCAGAACAAATTTCATTATACAGTCATAGACCCAATAAAAACAAACACCAAAATCATACAATTCCTTGAATACACAGAGTTCACCCCCCTCCAATCACTGGCTTCTAGGTATCATTGCTACATGAAACCTCCATGTCCAAAGGTCGTATGTCACTGAGTTTAAAGGTGATGAGGGGAGGTGGCAATGGTGGAGCAAATGCTTTCCTGCCCTGTTTGTAGGCTTCCTGATAACATGTGCATGGTCACTGTGAGAAACAGGATGTTGACCTAGGTGGACCTTTGATCTGATCCAGAAAGGCTCCCCCTTATATTCGCTAAACAAATAATACATGTTTTGATATTATCAAGTACTCTAAGTTCTCAAACTCTAAATCCAAGCAAACTACCTACTTTTGAACATGCTTGTAGTTGGTTTCCCATAACCTCTAACCTTGATAGTAGTCTATCTTCATCTATCAAAGCCTGTTAGAAAGAAATTCAAGCACATTCGTAAATTAGCAGCATCTAATACAGTAAAAACACACAGTGATTATTTAATAAGTACATGGGTTTTATGCACTACTTTACTACCGGGGAAGCCAAGTGGTGCCCTCCAGATGTTGTTCGACTCCAACTCCCATTGCCCCTAACCACTGGCCATGCTTTACAGCACTGCTAACTACACTTCAGATTAGTTCACAGTAATCTATAGTTATGACAGATAAGTAGATGCACCATCTACTTACTGAAATGGTCCAAAATCAACATCACACAAAATACCTGCCAACTAGTATCTGATGCCTCTTGTGTGACAGCAAGCAATCGCTGCAAGGTGGCCAATTTCTGTTCCAACATTTGTTCCCTATGTAAGGCTTCCTGCATTGAATAATAACAACAAAAAACCTATTAGTACAACACAGTAGCGATATATATATATCAGCACTTACAGAGTAGAGTTAAATGGTTTAAAAGGATGAGAGATTTCAACACACTGTCTTTTGTACCATAGTGTTTATAAATAGATATGATTATTTTGGTTGAGTTGAGACATCAATGAACTTGGGTTCCCATATATGCATAGAATGTGCTCTGGCCTCTTACAGATGTTGGGGCCCATCTCACTGTAGGTGAGTTTTAAAGACAAAAACACTTCAAAGACTACTTCTGTTTCAAGGAAAAGAAAGCAGCTCAGCAGCTATCAAAGTTCAAAGAAACTGAAAGAACAAGCCCAATTTCTCACCAAAATGTTCAAAGTTATCTTTACCAAAAACCACTAGGTGGCATACTTTACCCTTCTTTTTTAAAAGGGCTTGGTAGTCAATAGGAATACAGGCAACCCCCAATTATGCAGGGGTTGTGTTTCGAGTAACCACGCACAACCACGCACATACATGAAATCATGTATAATTGGAGCACCCATTGGAAACACCCTCTAAACCTCTGGAAACCCTTGAAAAACCCTTTGAAAAACCAGCAGCCCAATGAGCAGAAATGGCGGCCATGGTGGCACTCAGTCTTCCTCATTGCTAGAGGACGATTTTCAAAAAACAAATGAGGTAGACCAGTACCCCGAGGTGCTTGGCTGTGGGTCAGATTCACTTGGTAGGGCTGGTGGTGTCTTGCAGAGGAACATGGTGATGGGCAGCTGGTGCTTCTGTCTCTTCAGCTGGTCAGGGCACACTTGGGCAGCCTCCTGGTCCATGGATGCAGCTTCACCACAGGGGCCAACATTCTTTAAATTGACGTTTGAAGCAGGCCAGCCAACCAGAGCTGGCTTGGAGCTCCTTCACAGGAGTGTGCGTACAGCCAGAGAGGCTTTTTGTGCAAGGTGTATCTGTTGACAAGGATACACTAGCAGTTCATGTCATCTAGCCACAGGTCCAGTGCCTCATATACCTTCACCAGGGCTTCATCCCACACCTGGCTGGGACCTTGGCAGTTGTAGGTGTACAGGTACTCACTGTTCCGCTGCCTGGATTTTCTTCTCCCATATCCTAAAGGCACGTATGCTGTACTCGTTCTTGCCAAACTTGTGTGCCATGGCACACACGCTCATGCCATCCCAGAAGCAGTCCAGTACTTCCAATTTCTCCTCCAGCGTGGGCACCACTCGCTGCCTCTTGAGTTTGTTGTCACCCAAGGAAGATGATGGTGCCTTGCGTTTAGGTGCTGCCTCAAAGAACGGCTTGAAAAACTCCACCCAAAACTCTGCTACGGTCGTTCCCTCCCAACCTCCTTCCTTAAACTCAAACTCGCTACAGGCCTCAACGGTTGGTGCAAGTGCTCTTGTGACTGCAATTGCAAAGGCTCGTGGGATTGCTAGGCGCTGTTTTTGTGCCTTTTCCTGACCTTTCTTGGCTCTTCTGGGGCAAGTTTAGCAATTTTTAAATTCACTTCTGGGTTCAGTGTAACATGCATATATACAGTAATGTGCATACTGAACATGTGTAAATGGGGAAGGGTTGCCTGTATATCTTCTCCTTAATCAGCTCAAAATACAACTGCTCTACCACTAACCAAAAAATTGGCTGCACTTAATAATTTTGCAAACAATACTACTACAATCAGAGGTTTGCAAATTGGCACAGGCAGTTTCCAGAAGTCGATTTTAAAACTGTTGAAACCTCCAAAGTGTAACCCTGCATTGATTGCATTCCCACCACTGGTTTTGGAAGCAGTGTACATGCATTAGTCTCAATCCATAACTATCTGTTTGTTTTTATGAAATGCTGCATTTTGATGCATTATTCCCCAAACCAGCTTCAATCCCAATTGAAACCTAGAAGTTTTAAGCTGGTAATGTGTACGTAGGCTAAGAGAAAAGAGAGATTTATACGGCTCACTCTTGTCTACAGTCCAGGAAGAAATGGATCAAAGGGAATACAAAAGGGGTAATGCCAGATAGCCGCTCTGGGAGATCTGAAGTGCACTTAATTTTATTCTTTATAGGTTAAGTATACTAGAACTTCCCATAGATACATTTTACTCGGATATAAAGGGGAAATGCCAACTGAGAATGGGGATTAGGAGACTTGCAGGAAACATGTTCACTCCTGCAACTTGGTGTTCCAATCTACCTTAAATTTCATTGGGTATCTTGCCAAAGTGAGTATCAGATATCAGGATGACTGGTTGGAGAGATGCTACAGCAGTTTGGGGGCAAGACTGAAAGATGCTGCATGTCCCATCTACTCTCAAACCCCCACCCCAGGCCATTTCCCCATACATACTTGGGAGACAGAAGTTAGGAATGCTAATCCTAACAATGAGCTGAGATTAGGTTAATACTAGCATGCTACAGATACTAATTATGACTATAGTGTATGCATGGCAGGGAAAACACTTGGAACTGCTTTCTAGAATTTCAAACATTATAACAAGAAAGTCCCATTATATGCATGATGTCACTAGCTGATCCAGTCTCAGCCTTACTCCTGATATATTTGCCAGACAGAAGTTCCTAACTGATTATGTAGAAGACCACTCAGTCAAACCTATACAATATAAAGGAACAGGAATTATACATATGCCCAAAAGAAAAGTTACCTGTAGATACTGAGAAAGCTGAAACAGTTCCTGAGAGTACATACTGGGAGTGTTAGCAGCAACCTGTGAAATTGAAGAACAAATTTCTCTGGAACTCATAATACTTTCAAAGTATATAAAATAAACCATATCAACAAATTCCCTTATTTTCTCTCCTCTTAATCCATTCAAACAATTATGCAAACTAGTGAAGGCCTGTCATCAGTAGTTCACTCGATTTATGAGGTTAATAGCAAAACTGCAACAAAAAGGTTTTTATCCTCTAAAACTTTTGCAAGGACTTCCTTAATATCAGCATAAATGCAAGCTACTGTAAGAAAAAGGGACACATGTATACATTTACAGAGCATCCTTATTTTGAGCTAACAGTTACCCCTATTTTTTCTTTTTATCATTGTTTGCTGGCCACTCTCAAATTATATATTTGAAAGGTAAATGGAATTCCATTTTTTGTAACATACTAACAGAACAGTTAGTATGAAGCAATGTGCTGGGTGTTTGTTTGTTTGTTTGTTTGTTTTTTCAGCAAGCCTAATTAAGTTGCCCATTTTTTTAGATGTTTTATTCAATTGTCTTTCTTTTCATTTTTTGACATGCTGGTTTTATGTATACTTGTCTTATTTCTCTAGATTTCTGTTACTTTTCTTATGTTGAAGAAATTAAGCTAGTAAATTGCTTAGCAACTTGACAGAGCATATTAGTATGATATTAGTCATACCCAGCCAATTGTAAATGAATACATGTATGTACCTGTAAAGCACAAGCCAGCTTTTCAGTTAGCACCGGTCTTTAATCTAGTCTATACTTACATCAAGATAAGTTAATTAAGGATATCTATAATTAGATTGTTGGGTACTGCACCCTTTAGAACTGTATACAAGTGTAGCACAGTATTGGAGGCTAAACATGAAAAACACATGGCATTAAACACCCTACCTCTGACTTTTATATTTGGGTTGCCTGAGAACTCTTATGCTAAAAGAATCTTTCAAGCCATAACTGGATAGCCAAAAACCAACCTTGGCTTATCACTATGGTTTGTTTGGAGTAAAGCAAACCATGATTTTTGGTTCAGAATGCAATGCTAAGTCAGCAATCATTGTCTGTTTTGCCCCAGCATAAGAAGAGAGAAACAAAGCGAGTGCAGGCTTCTTGTACATTGCCAACCATCACTTTTACACAAATTCCTACAATCACAGATAAACTTTTAAAAATGTGTTCTTGGTTTTGTTTGTTACTATGTATTTTTTGTTTTTATATTGTAAACTGCCCTGCTATCCTTGGATGAAGGGTGGTGCAGAAATTTAATAAGGAATAATAAGACACATTTAGCTGCCCAGAGTGGCAGGGGCAACCCAATCAGATGGGTGGGGTACAATTTTTTATTATTATTATTATTATTATTCAAATGAACTTAGTTTTCAAAAAGCTGGGGCAGGAATTATCGAAAGATGGGTTTATTAATATCCAGAACAATTTAAGACTACTGTACGTGTCCTCCTAAGTCTGTACACGTGTCCTCATAAGTTTTGCTGTGTTGAATTTATCTTATATTGCTTTTATGGCTTAAAAGGTAACATTTTTCACTATCATAACAAAAATTAAAAAGCAATTTGAGATGGCATAAATTTGTGCTTATATAAAAAAATGGAATACGTGCAGCCCTCAGGCACATTTCTGTGTCAACGCTTTATTCAAAACAATTTGCTGCATCCCACTTTTTGACTGGCATCCTCAAAGCAGGACGCCCACACTTTCAAACAGTATGGAAGTTATTGGGGGAGGGGACGGTGAGGAGATGTACTCAGGAATAAATATTCACTTTGTATGTCTTTCAAAGCACTTGGCTCTTTTTTAAAGTGTTTTTACTTCCATGTGACAGAAGGAAAGAAATGTTTAGGACTTACCTTATCAACAGGACTTGGTAAGGGAGCATGGATGACACTGTAGAAGAAAACATCACCATTTAAATATTATTATCCTTCTGTACCCTGAATAGAGTTTCAGTGTCCCTGAAGGAGCAAATTTGCAACCTGTGGGTGCTTCTGGATCCAGCTTTGTTGCTGGAGGCTTTGGTAGCCTTAGTGGCTAGAAGTGTCTTTTGCCACCTGAGACTGGTATGACAGCTAGGACCACTCCTGGATCAGGAAAGCCCAGCCACAGTAATTCATGCATCGGTTACTTTCAGATTGAACTATTGAAATGCACTCTATGTGGGGTTCCCTGGCACTTGACCTGGAAATGGCATGCAGTGCAGAATGCTGAGGCACAGTTGCTGACCCTGTCTACACCACCGAGCCTAGGGCTTGGCAATCGGAAGGTTGGCAGTTTGAATCCCTGTGACGGAGTGAGCTCCCGTTGTCCGGTCCCAGCTCCTGCCTACCTAGCAGTTCGAAAGCACATCAAAGTGCAAGTAGATAAATAGGTACCGCTCCGACGGGACGGTAAACGCCGTTTCCGTGTGCTGCTCTGCTTTTGCCAGAAGCAGCTTAGTCATGCTGGCCACATGACCCGGAAAAACTGTCTGCGGACAAAAGTCGGCTCCCTCAGCCAGTAATGCGGGATGAGCGCCACAACCCCAGAGTCGTTCACCACTGGACTTAACTGTCAGGGGTCCTTTACCTTTACCTGGACATGTAGAAGGTTGACATGTGTTTTAATCTGGTTTTTAGCTTATCATTGGTGTTAATGATTTTTTGAAAGTTTTAAATAGTTGTTTTTGTAGATTACAGTTAAACATAACTATGCACGAGTGCTAGTTAGTGCTTGACTGAGTAAAGGACCAGAGCTGCATTGCTAAATAGACTCAATTAGGTCATGCCCCCTCGCCTCCAGAGAAGAAGTGCTTTCTCCTTCCCCCTTCTCGCTGCACCGTGCAACCAACTAAGCAGGATGTGTGTAAGCTTGCTCCCAAGCTTACAGCATATTCTGCATTTTCTATGCAAATGTATTTTTGCCTGTATTATATTTATTGCTGCATGGAACAAGGCATGACTGAGACTTTGAATCTGTAAGTAAAGCATTTTAAACTTAACAGCAAGTGGTCTGCTCATTGCAAGGGGGGGGGGGGTAGAAAGAGGCCAGCTGCTGTGTGCAGCTGAATGGGATAAAAAGGTCTAACATCCTATATTCCTAACCGTAAGCTTTAATGTGCCACTTATTTTTATGAGTTTAATACTCTGCTACTGGGGTTCTCTGTATACTAGCCCCACTTTTTGAATACAGGCACCCAGACAATTCTTTTGTTGTTCACCCACACACATGGGTCCACAGGGATTCATATATTTATTGCCCCACTGTTTAAAACTTTTTTTTTTACTGGTAATTTTATTGTTCTTTCTTTTTGTAAGCCACTTTGAGGTTTTATTACAAATAAGCAGTATATAAATCTTGTGAAATAAATGATAAATCAATCAATCAGATGTCTCAAAACAGATGAGCACTTAAGGTCTTATACCAAAATGGGTGGTGATGTTAATAACCCTAGCTCTGCAATATTAAGATCATTATATTAGACAGCAGTTTTAGTCCTGGTATGTAGAAATTCTTTACCATCTGAAACATGTTTGATACTAGAACAACTGCAAAGTTACACTTACTCTGACCGTAGCCTAGCTTCCATGCCATCTGGGAGAAATAGTTTTATTGTTGAGACAATGCATCCATGGGTGACTGGAAAGAACATTAACATTGTAAGTTCTAAGTAAGTACTCAATAAAATTAGTCAATGAAAAGTGAAAAATACTGAAGTAATTCTGTCTGACAAAGAATAAAACAGTCAGGTGTACAAGCAAAGTTAAACAGAGGATTATCGGGTGTTGGTGTCAAAAAGTTCAGATAGACTTAAGTCCTGTGCCACTCTGTGATGTTGATCCAATTCTGAATTGTTCAGACAGCAGGCACCAGAAAACTGTTTAAGACTGGGCAAGATTTCAGACAACTCTTAGGGATCACAAAAAACCACAAGCTTGAAAACCACAAGTTTTCAAAAGTTATGCAAAAACAAGTACATGAAAATTAGATCAGTTGCCTAAGTGTGCAAGACCAACCGTAGATCAGAAAGAGTAAGACTAAGATACGCTATACAGTTATACCTCTGGTTACGTACTTAACTCATTCCAGAGGTCCGTTCTTAACCTGAAACTGTTCTTAGCCTGAAGCACCACTTTAGCTAATGGGACCTCCCACTGCTGCTGCACCGCCAGAGCACAATTTCTGTTCTTATCCTGACGCAAAGTTCTTAACCTGAAGCGTTATTTCTGGGTTAGCGGAGTATGTAACCTGAAGCGAATGTATACTGAAGCTTATGTAACCCGAGGTACCACTGCACTACTTCAGGCATGTTGATGAATTAATTTGGGGAACAAAAAGAATACTTTGCAATGATTAGAGGAGTCTGTAAAAAGCATAGTCAGAGATACATGATAATATGTGCTTGAGAAGAGCATTTCCACCTCAGGTAAAAGAGATCTGAAGCACCAGGAACAATATTTTACACACTTATAGTTTTTTGGTTCCTCTTCCAAAAGCAGCCCTCCTGAGTCATGCTCAAATGTCATAGAAACCTCTAGAGCATCAATCCATGAGATGTGAAGAGATGCCACTGAAATATAGGGAAATTCCTTGTGCACAACAAGTCTTTGCATAAGCACACTGGCTTCATGCATCTTGGCAAAAGGAAGCTAAATAGAAAAAGTAGTTTTTATCCTAAGTGAAATATTGACTTGAATTTAAATGCTGAAAAGAGAATTACCTGCCAAATTGTTCAAAAGGTAGTCACTACTTTCATATGTAAATACATTTTGAAATACATCTAACCCAGCTAAAAGAAAAGCATACACTGTATGTTCCAGACTAGCCAGTTTAAAAACAAACAAACAAGTATTAAATAGTGAGTTTATTGACAATGTGCTATAGAGTGCTGGGCTCAGCTGTGAAGCAAGCTGTGTGGTCTTGGGCAAATCATATTCTCTCATCCTAATTTCTTGTGGCTGCTAGAAGGCTGCATTGAAATGTTGATCTTGGAGAAAGGGCAGGATATATATAATAGTAAATAAAATATCACATAGTGCTTCTATGGCACTGAATTCTACTTCTCCCTCTCATGCAATCCACTAACTTAAAGAAAATATAGCACCCAATGTACAAAAAGAAGTGTTGAGATTAAAACATGTTCAGACTTCCATGAAGAGCTAATCATCCTGATGAAAAAGCTACAGGTTTCATTTTAAAACAATTGGGAAACAATATCAAGTTTCCGATAGACTGCTTCCCCTAAATCACATTGTATAAAAAGTGAAAATTATGCAAGTCCACCACTTTATTTTTCAGACGTTGCTGATTACTGTAATGTTTTGACACTCGTCTGCAGTTAAAAGCATTATCTGTTTGCAAAAAAAGGCATCATAGGAATAGGCAACATGCAGAAAAGTAATAGCAAATCCAATGCTTATACAGAAGTTGTTCATTTATTTAAAGGACCTCTATGCTCCCCTTCAGTAAAACTATCAGGGCTAACTAATAACATACCAGTTGACCAGTAGCACCTTAGATACCAACTAAGTTTGTTCTTGGTATGAGCTTTCGTGTGCCTGCACACTTCGAAACGTAGTTGGTCTCTAAGGTGCTACTGGACAATTTTTATTTTTATTTTTTTAATATATTTCTACTGCGTCAGACCAACACGGCTACCTACCATAAGTCTGTAAAGGCTGCCACACTACATGGTTTCTTAAATGTGTATTTGCATTTGTGTATGTTGTTCTTCCAATCAGCACTCATAAGGGAGGTGCAGTCTTGATTGGAACAGCAGCACAAATGGTTCTGACAAAAGCTGGAAGGGTTAAAAGCATATCCACCAGCACCATAATAACAATCAGGATGGTATATCTGCCTGGATGCATGAAGAGATGCTTTTAAGAAGATACTGTAAAATACCAAATCTAAACTAAGTGCTTTGTTTTTCTTTAAAGCTTGCTTATGGATAGAACATACTTGAGATTCTCAACTTAAAAACAGAGGAAAGAAAGTGATCCGTACCCTTACCTTTCCGCGTGTTCTCCGTCACATCTACGCCAAACTGGATGATATCACCAGACAGAATTTCACATGGTGGGCTTTCCTCAGATCCTCTGCTCAATCTCTGACTATTTATAAAGGTACCATTGCTACTCTTAGTGTCTTGAAGATAGAACTGTAAGAAAAACAGATAAATTTAAGTCAGGTACAAGAAAAATGTTACATTAAAGACTAAAGGCAAATCCAAGTTTAAAATGATAAGTCAGTCCACAAATGGGTAAATAAAAATAGCATATTTATGCATAATTATCCCACTACACATTAAGAAGTAATGATAATAACAATAATTCCTATTATCACATACTGTATATTATTATGATTACTACTACTACTACTACAGCACCATGAAGGCTTTCAGAGCAAACCAAATTTAAAGAGTTGGCTTCCTCAAAGAATTTAGAGTCTAATTTTGAGAGTTGTAGAAAAACAAAAGGGGGGGAAGAAAGGCAAGGAATAAAGAATGTTCAAGGCAAGCATAATATGGGAGGAAATTGAGCAAGCACAGTTACATGTAACTGGGAGTGACAGTTTTGTTGTAACTGGTGGTGACAACTAAACCATTAAAGCCAAATGCTTAATGGATAAGGTGGGCTTTAAAAGAGATAGCAATATGTAACAGTACTGGGTGGAGAGTACTGGTTCAAGGGCAAAAAAAGGCATATGTAATTATTTCAGAGGGCAGAAGACCCTTGGGTGACTGAGTGGTAGAGTTGGAGGAATGTAGGGATATATCAATAAATAAACATGGAAAGACAAGTTTGAGGAAGGCTGTGGGGAATGGATGCAAATAGTATGGGAAACCAATGCAGATATTTAAGGAAGTGCACTGTATGGACAGAGATGAGAGAGAGGGCATGAGCTGGCAGCAGAGCTCTGGACGGGGATGATACTAGCATTATACATGGTGTCATAGTTAGGGCAAATAGTGAAAAGGAACAAAATTAAAAGTGATGGCTTCGTGGAGGTCAAGGGGAAGTGGCTTTAGTTGCTTAGTTTCCAAGTAAATCTATTAACACAAGTTCCTTCCTTTCTCTCCAGAAGTATCAATTGTAAAGGTTAAGGGGATTCTCCAGATAGCACATAAAATAATGTTTTCACACCAAAATATATTTACATACACTGGTTGCTAGGTGAGTGAATGCTTTTCAGTACGCTTTGAGAATCTTTTACATACCCCAAACAGCAGTGGATTGAGGAATTCAAGAATATATTTTTTAAAGAAACATAACAATGAATAACATAAAGCCAAGGTGGGGAGCCTTTGGTCCCCCAGATGTTCCTGAACTACAACTCCCATCCATCCCACCAAGCATGGCCAACAGCGAAGGATGATGGTAGTTGTAGTTCAGCAACATCCAGCATGCCAAAGATTCCTTGCAGTTGACATAAAGTGCTTCATCATCCAAGTGAAGTGAATGACTTATTTAAGTGGCTGTTAAAAAGTTATGAGCTGCAATAATGGACATATTTACATACATGTAAATATCCTAAATATAAAAAATGGTGTTTAGGAATGCATAATTGAGAATCACAGCTACTATCCTGCATCAGCACAACAATCGAATCCAATTCTTTTTAAAAGATTACTGGTTTGGATTTCTAAAAGATTTAAACTTTTTTGTGTGTGTGGTACAATTATTTTTCTAGGAGTTTTTCAAGCATTAGAGTAGGTTGGCACATGACCATTACAAAAAGTTGCTCAAGTGCCACTCCTGACCTTTCTCCTTTGGCATAATCTCTTCACGTTCAGTGTTTTTGTTCCTAACACACACTTCCATAACTAGATCTCGCCCTATGGCAATAAATTAGTCACGTCATCACACATGAGACAGGAAATACCTATCAGACAAGCATATACACAGCAGCAGTATCAAATGAACCAACAGGAAATTGAAACATCAAGCAAATTAAATTTACTTCCTTTCATTAGGAAATAATAAAATGCCTCAACAGAACAGTTTGCAGAGTTTGCTTATAATTTCTTCCTAGATTACACTATACCAGTGAGCAGCAGCCTTATTTCTAACACAAGTACAGCTAGTTTTCTTTTTAAAAAACCCAACAGTGATATAGCTGGGTTCCATTACTTTACATCAAGCCTATACCATAGCTTCATTCAACTATTCCCAAACATCCATTATGTCTTAATCCTCTACCCAGTCTACTCAAATGCAAGTACTCTGAACTGTTTATGGGGCTTAAGAGGGGAAGAATAAATATTTCTACCAAAAAAGGAAAAAACAAATGAACACATGAACGAAAGCTAATTGTGGAACAGTATTCTAGTGATTTCTTAGTGTCTGATTTGGAAACACCAGGCTCCTTGGTTTACCAGATTGCTGAAATCTTGAATACAAGTGGCAGAAAATCCTAGTGAAATCTGACTAAATAAACCATAGAGTCCTGTGATGTGGCAGTAATGGCAATGAATGAATAGCTTTATTTTTCACCCTGATGCACCAGTAGTGTCACTCAACAGAACTGTCACAGGTGGAGAGTACACTGTAATATATTTGTTAAGCACTTTTATCATAAAATTGTTCACATTCTGCCTGACTTAGGCCTAGTTCCCACAAACAGATGAGGTGGTAACTGTTCCTGAACTGAAACACTTCAGACTGCAGGCAGAGGAATCACAGGGCTAAATGCCCCTCCATATGCACATCAGTGTAAACTATTCTAGTCTAGCTTTCTCCTCAATTTTGGATGTACAGGAAGTTTCATTATTTACGTGTTTTTTTAAGTAATGTATTTTTATCCCACCTTTCCACTATTTACCGGCAAATGTGGCTTGAAACATATTTGATGAAGTTGTTTATTTATTTGCAGTATTAGATTTCTTACCCACCATGTACCACAAGGTCTCAGAGCTGGTTACAACAATAAAATATGTACATATAAAACAAATAAAATAGGTACAACCACAAAACACGAAAAGTGAAAAAAAAAAACAGTTGTACCTCAGGTTAAGAACTTAATTCGTTCTGGAGGTCCATTCTTAACCTGAAACTGTTCTTAACCTGAAGCACCACTTTAGCTAATGGGGCCTCCCGCCGCCGCTGCGCCACCAGAACATGATTTCTGTTGTTATCATGAAGCAAAGTTCTTAACCTGAAGCGTTATTTCGGGTTAGCGGAGTCTGTAACCTGAAGCGTCTGTAACCTGAGGTACCACTGTATGTCAGTCTCAGCAGGCTTCTACATAAAGATATTCCACCCTAACTCAGTGTTGTTGGACTACAACTTCCATTATCCCTGACCGCTTGTCCTTCTAGCTAGGGATACTGGGAGTTGTAGTCCAACATCAGCTAAGGACCCAAGTTTAAGGAACATAGCCCTAACTTTATGTCCTGATCTGCTTGAACTTAGCTGGGGAGGAAAACCTGTAAGCCAAGGAAAGGGAAACTTGCCGTGCACCAAGGCCACCTTCCCTTGGTGTAAGCAACATGCCAACAGTAGGCAGTGCCAAAACCCAAAGTGGACAGAACCAGTATGGGCCAAGCTCTCTGAACATTGTTCAATTGACCATAGATAACAGCCCAACAGCAGGGAAAAGGTGGATGGGGAAGAGTCTGGAGGACAAGATTGTGAATCCCTGAGAGCAGCAATTGGTCTATGGGCTGGATGTTCCTCCTCTCTGCTGAAAGCACACACAAACACTCTGTGTTAGCAGGCCAAGTGAGGCCTGGCAAGGTATATTTGCTGACCCCACCGGTAGTTCCCACCTTAGGAGAAGTTGAAACATTGGGCTATGTCTGCAAGTGTGTGAGGCAGAGCTTCAGGTGATAAGCCACTTCACATTCAGCAAAGCAACAACACCACTAACAGCAAACATATGCAAATTAGTTTAATTTGCATAATGTATGCACATCAGAATTGGATTATTTATATCTAGTCATCAGACCATCACAAAGTAAAGGATTAACAGAATGAATGTAACACTAACAGAAGTGAACTCCGGTCCAAATAAACTACAACATAAACTAACTCAAAATGCTACATTTCCTTGGCAGAGCAGAAGAATTAGTTTAAAACAAAAAGTCAAATGAAATATTGAAAACAGAAAAAATGAGATGAAATAAATGAATTCCTGCAAATCTGAATAAACCTAAATGAACAAATGAATAAAATGACTTAAATTTCTTAATCTCCCTGGCAAGATACAGAACTTTCTCTTAAGAATTTTCTCCACTCATCAGTTACTGCAGATAGAAAATCTGTAGTCTTCACAGTTGCAAACTGTATTTAACTTGTCCACCCAGTGGGATCAGACCTCTCCCTAAAATTTATCTCAAGTATTGCTTTCTCAGTGCATTGTGTGTCAAAAAAATAAGCTTTTCTTGGCACAAAATCTGAGTTTCCATTGTGTAGAATTTTGGTATTTGTTTTCAACCCACAAAGGTCATGCATCTGTACCTTTAAATCAGACACAGAACTAATTCAATGTACTTCAGGAGATGCACAGATGTTTTCTACTTTCAACACAATTATTCATCCTTCCATTCCAGCTGACCTATAGTATGTCTCACTTTTTATTAGTTTCCAGCAAATGAAAGCTAAAAGTTGAATAACCTATACTGAAAAGAATGAAATATTGAAAACAGACTTTCATTCTAAAATAAGCTAGCTAATTCTACCCAAGAGAATATTATACTAGTGCTGGTAAAGGAACAGGCTTCTAGTTCTGTTTTATTCTGACACACCCATATCACTAGAACTTAGCATTCCAGTGAGGAAAGAGGTAGCATAAACCAGTGTTTTTCAACCTTTTTTGGGCAAAGGCACACTTGTTTCATGAAAAAAATCACGAGGCACACCACCATTAGAAAATGTTAAAAAAATTAACTCTGTGCCTATATTGACTATATATAAAGTAATTTTCCCACGGCACACCAGGCAACATCTCGCGGCACACTAGTGTGCCGCGGAACAGTGGTTGAAAAACACTGGCATAAACTTCCCTACCCTACCCTCAGGGGCAAATGACTAAGTTGTGGATCTTGAAGATACGAAGATCTTGTGACACCTGGAGCAAGGAATACAAATATAATATAATTTAATGTAAATATAATTTCCCACGCTGTTGAATACCGGTACCTTGAAGAAAGCCTGGCAGACCACAAAAAGTTAGACCCCTGAAGTCACTGTAGTTGAAGCAGAACATTTTAGATCTCTAGTAGCACTGAAGAGATCCATTAAAGAGATAATATCTGAAAACCTGTGTTTTCTCTTTAAAAAAAAAAAGAAGAAACTGCAAAGATGGCCCTGTTAAAGAACATCTCTATGTGGCAAAATAAATAAAAATCATCATATAATGATTGCATAAACTGGTGCTTTAGGCAAACAACTTGTATTATGAGACTCAAAATAAAAAGGAAACAAGAGTTAAAATCCTTGTTTTTCTACCACATACATTTTATCTCAAGTGTTTTACAGTGGTACCTCTAGTGGCGGACTTAATCCGTTTCGGGGTACCGATCACACCCTGAAAAGTCTGCAAGTACGCGATGCGATCGAGCGCTTCTGTACATGCTCAAAGCGTGCAGATCGCTTCTGCACATGCGGCAAACCTGGTAGTAAACACTTCTGGGTTTGCCATGTTCATAAACTGAAAGTCTGTATGAAGAGCGAAACGCAACACGAGGTATGACTGTATTATGATTTCTCACTCCAAAATACAACCAGCATTCTATTTTCTCAGCCAAATCTACTTCTTCATATACAGGCACAGTAGCGTTATTATCAATCTTCAATTATACCGCATCTCTACATGTGAAAGAATGTTATAGGGCAAGGTGACTGTATAACTTCTGAGTATAGTAGTGAAAATGCTACATTTAAAGCTTCCCCATACTACAAAATAAATAAATTCCTGCAAATACATATGATCCAAAATTTTCAGGAGTTTTAACTTTAGGAGAGCATTCAAAGACAGAATTCTCCCTCCCCAAAGAGTGAAGTAGTGCAGTCCATCCTATCACCACATTCTGCTACGTGTGTAGACAGAGGTCTTTGGTAATTCCTCTTTCCATTAATCAGTAGGGGCCTTGAGGCATCATATCTGAATTAGGCTGCATATTTGCTCAATCAAACTCATCCAATGGCTCATTAGAATCTGATTTTCTGCTCGTTAAACTGCCCTCATTCAATAGGTTTGCAGCAGACACATAGTAGATGTTTTTTGAGTGCATAGCAGACTTATTACAACATGGCTTGTATTTTGCAATGTGACCTGGCAGTCCACTGTTTTTTTAAAGGCTTAACATGCTCAAAGTTAATCAGCAACACAGAATATTCTTGTCTACCTGAACATCAGTTTATAATATCTTTGGAAAATATCCAACTAGAAACTAACATTGAATTTAATGGTCTTCCGTTCTCCACATTTAGGCTGCAGTCCTTTATCTGAAGTCCTCGGAGTACCGTATATACTTGAGTATAAGCCTAGTTTTTCAGCACACTTTTTGTGCTTTAAAAGCTGCCCTCGGCTTATACTCAAGTCAACCATTCCTTAAGAAGTGTACAAGAACGGTGGTTATTTACTCTCCCCAGGCAGCTTGTTCCATTCCTGAACTGCTCACATAAATGCAAACTTTAGACCCCAGAAGGCAGAAAGCCTATCAGTTAAGGAAGTATTAAAACCCCACAGGTGCTCACTTTCCCTGGCTCCTGCTTAAACAGGACAGAGCCCTAGGGCTTGCTGATCAGAAGAATGGCGGTTTGAAACCCTGCGACGGGGTGAGCTCCACAGCAGCAAAGGAGGAAGAGGAAGGAGCAGCCCAAAGGGCTGCTTTGGGCTGCTCGTTCCTCCTCTACCACAGTGGCAAAGGTGAACCGGCTTATACTTGAGTCAATAAGCTTTCCCACATTTTTGTAGGGAAATTAGGTGCCTCGGCTTATATTTGGGTCGACTTATACTCGAGTATATACGGTAAGTCTTTTTTAAATACTGTGGGACTTCTGGGTAGAAAGGGGCAGGATTGCATTTTAAGTGTCTATCTCTATTGAATAACGCGGGTGGCGCCGTGGTGTAAACTTGCCGATTAGAAGGTCAGCGGTTTGAATCCACACAAAGGTGGTGAGCTCCCGTTGCTCCGTTCCAGCTTCTGCCAACCTAGCAGTTCAAAAGCATACCAGTGCAAGTTGATAAATAGGTACTGCAGCAGTAAGAAGGTAAACGGCGTTTCCGTGCGCTCTGGTTTCCATCACGGTGCCGTTGCACCAGAAGCAGTTTAGTCATGCTGGCCACATGACTGGGAAAGCTGTCTGTGGACAAACACCGGCTCCCAAATTTTTGACTTAAAAAAAAAAAAAATACATACACAAGATCTTGATACACCTTTTCTGTTTTCCCTTTCCTTCCTAATATGTATAACTCTTATAATTATATATAACCTTGGTATAAACTATACCTAATCCTTGGACTCCTTATTTAAACACTTGAAGAGCTGTAGTAGTTTAAGAATATGTTAGGACCTTCCTTCCCTCTCCATTGTCCTATTCAAATCTTACCTTCATCACATCCCTGCCTCCATCTATAATATGAGCCTGATAGTGTGGGCCTATTCACAAGTCACAATAATTATATTTTTAAACCTTTTCGATATATTAATTCATTCATCACTTCCCTTGTGCAACTTTTCTTAAAAAGTAACTGCTATAAAAATGAACAAGAGTAGCATTCATGTGATTATCACTCATTTAGCATTCAGGAATCTCAACAGCTGCTTAGCACAGAGAGAAGAGGAGCTAGAATCACATTCTAATTCATAAGAACCATATTCAACAGCAATGAAATCATAAATGCAATGTAAGATACTTAAAGAAAAAATAAAGAAAACAGATCTCAGAGAAATGTTCCCATAAACCAGGGCACCACATTATGCAACACATACAGAATAGGGCATGTTTTTAAAAAGCTTCAGAAGCCAATCTTAACAAGGAATGAAACTATGACTAGAAGCAGCCTCTACTTTTACCAAAAAAAAAAACCAAGAAATACTACCAAGATGGAAATGTGTATGAAATCATGGCCTGGGGTGAGCAAGCTAATGTGTAAAAATGGTAATTAGATTTACTGTTATTTGCCTGTGTACACCCACATTCAATCATGACCATTTGTTTCCACATCTGTTACAAGCAAATAATTTCATCTTAAGTAAGGCCAGCCAGTTGCTAAACAACTTCTTGATTTAGCAGTAAGGAATGCAGAATGACAAGCTTGCAAATTAGTGATGCAGATTGTAAACATCAAAATAGATGTGAGAGAGGAAAACAATTGGTGCAATGCTTTGATCAGCAGCTAATTTTTAAGAGAGACCATCTTTTGAATTAAGTAAGAACTAAGGGCTGTATTGCTTTTGGCCACTAGTCACTTCCATGCAACTCAGGACACAAGGAACTCTTAAATCCCCCTCCCCTTTCTTCTTGTGTGAACAGAGGCAAACCTCTCCCACTATGGGGGACATGATAGAGGTATAAAAGTATGCAAGGCATGGAGAAAATGGTTATAGAGAAGAGTTTCACCCTTTCTCATAATACTAAAAGCAAAGGCCACTTAATGAAGCTGAATGCTGACTGATTCGTGACAAGAAAAAGAACTTTATAAAAAAATTGTCCAGTAGCACCTTAGAGACCAACTAAGTTTGTTCTGGGTCTAAGCTTTCGTGTGCATGCACACTTCTGTATCTGAAGAAGTGTGCATGTACACAAAAGCTTATACCCAGAACAAACTTAGTTGGTCTCTAAGGTGCTACTGGACAATTTTTTTATTTATTTCACCTCCATCAGACCAACATGATTACCTACCTGAAAAAAGAACTTTAACACATGTGATGGCCCTCAATTTGGATGGCTTTAAAAGGAGTTGACACAAATTTATGAAGGATAAGGCTATCTAGTATCTGAGGCAGTATGTCTCTGACTACAACTTGCTGGTAACCTCAGCTGTCGGGTGCTGTTATGCTCAGGTCCTGCTTGTAGACTTCCCATAGGTATCTGGCTAGTCCGGGGGTCAGCAACCTGCGGCTCCGGAGCCGCATGCGGCTCTTTTACACGGCTGCTGCGGCTCTGGGGCAGATACGCCCGCCCACTTCTCCAGCTGGCAGCGACCGCCCTCCAGCTGGCCGGCGGCCCGCCCTCCGGAGGCTGAGGGCGCTGCTCAGGGGCGTACCCAGGATCACCTGGCCTTGAACAGCGGGGCAGCGGGGCTCGGAGGCGGTGGGGACGCAGTAGAGGTGGCGCAGTTCAGCCGAGGGCTCTGGCGGGGAGCGCGCCTGAGGCGCGCATGCTCCTTCGGGAAGAGATGGAGCTGGGTGAGCGGGAGGGGGAACTTTGAAGACCCCGCCTCCGCCTCCGAAGCAGGCGCCCATGGGAGAGGCCGCCCCCCGAGCCTGCCTGGCGGGACCAACCCTGCCCAGCTCCGGGAGTCTTTCTAGCGTGGGAGGCGGCCTTGGGGCGGACAGGGGAGCTCCAAGGTCGGTGGGTATGTGGGACCCCGTGGCATCCAGAGGCAGCTGGGAGGCGGGATGGGGGCAGGAAGGGGGCCTTCAGACGCGTCCCCGCACGGGCACTGGAGGCCAGGACTCCTCGGCTGGGTCGTGGGACCGCGGGGGAGGGCTGGCCGCGGTTCCTCTCGGAAGGCTGCTGGCTGCTGCGTCGAGGCGACGACGAGGTAGGCAGCTGCGGGCTGGGCCAGGGGCGGAGGGTGGTGGGCGAGGGGGGAAGCCCTCTTTTTAAAAATGGTCGAGATTTTCCTATTAGGAATTTTACCCCCAGAGATTAAAAAAGAAAGGAGAACGCTATTCATGTATGCTGTCACAGCAGCTAGAATTCTTGTGGCTAGAAAGTGGAAAAACGAATCAGTACCGACAATCCTAGAGTGGCAGATGCTAATGTTAGATTATTTGCAGCTGGCAAAATTGACAGGAGGAGTTAGAGGAGAAATGATGCAGAAAACTTTTGGTGAATGGAAAATATTTAAAGAATACATCAGAATATATTGCAATAATAAGGCCATATTAGCAGAACTAGAGTGATACTTGTAATTAAACAAATATCGAATACTATTGAAGATAAAGGAACGAGAAATGAAGATCAAAACTGTGCAGACAAACAATGATGTAATGAAAGTACAATAAGAAAGATCGGAAGACTTGTATGTATGTATGTATGTATGTGAGAAGTGTGGTTATGTAAATTAATTTTAACCCTTTTTGTGTTTTTCTTTTTCTTTGTTCTTTTTTCTTTTTCTTCTTTTCTTATCTGTATTGATGAGACTGTAAATATTTTTAATGTGTGTAAATAAAACCAATAAAGATTACTTAAAAAAAAAAAAAATGGTCGAGGAAGCGGCGCCTGTTTCCCTGCCGCTGCCTCCTTCGCTCCTGGTTCCGCTCGCAGCCTCAGACCGCGCTCTTGCGGGTGCGTGTCTCTCTCCGCCCCAGAGCAAGGCCGGGACGTTTTGCAGTTTTTCCTCTGTCCTGAGTGTGTGTTAGGGGAGCCTTGACAAAGCACCTGTTGGCATGGAAGAGAGGAGTCCTAACTTGGATCTGTGTTCATGTGCAAAATCTATCGCCATTGTCATTAAGGGGGCAGGGAACTCCCCTAAAAAGGTTTGAACACTACGAACTACTACAGCCACCTGTATGCAAGTCAGCACAAACATCACAGGCTTCTCTGGTGCAATTCTGTGCTTTATTTAGCAAGAGAGGAGGTTGGAAGAGGTGAACATAGCCTCTGGTCTGGAATATTAAGGGTAAAAGACACTAAGATTATTGTAAAAGCCAGCAGTCTTCAATAAGACATGGGACAAACATTTAACACAAGTGTGCAGTTGAGGACTCATTTTTTTTAAAAAAAAACAACAAATCAAATATTTGTATGCTGTTGCAACCCACCTTGGATCCGGCTGTGACCTGGTAGTGGTCCCCAGGGTGGATAAAAAAATGGATTTTTTTATTTAAATCGGATTTTTTAAAATTTAAATCGGATTTTTAAAAATAAAATGCAGTGTTATATTTGTTTTAAATGTCGCAATGGTTTTGCGGCTCACAGATTTTTTTCCCCCTTCGGAAACGGGTCCAAGTGGCTCTTTTGGTCTTAAAGGTTGCAGACCCCTGGGCTAGTCACTGTGAGAACAGGATGCTGGACAAGATGGGCCTTTGGTCTGCCAGCAGGGCTCTTCTTACATTCACCTTTTTCCTTGGACTCAACTCAAACCCCTGATGACCAGTGCCAGGGTGGAGAAAGCTCAGGTGACCTCCACTCCTGAAATGATTACAGGGGAAATATCTGGATTGACTGAGAAGAACTATCCAAGAGCAGCTTACTAATGTCAATGATAAGACAATCCCTATTCCCAGACTTACAGCATAAAAGACACAACACAAAAGGAAAAGGGATTGAGAGGGAAAATGAAAAAACAAACACATGGACTAATTCTTAATTACAGAGTTATGATCATGACCAGCTGGAATTGCAAGGAGTTCAGAGTACAGGAGTGAAAAGCTGCTGATCTCAGCTGAGCTGATGGAAAGGGCCAGGACTACAGTTCTGTCTCTCCTTCTGCTGTGAGTTGATTTGATTCCAACACACAATAGGACAGGAAGTGTCTATAGCAATCCTCTACTGTCCTGCTCCCATCACCAATTTGCATCCTCTGTCATCCACACACACAGGCCAAACAAATTATCAAGTTATTAATATCTCACGTCAACTGATTTACTTTGCTGATTACATCATTTAAAAGTGCTAAATTGGGACAGACATAGAAAAAAGTTGTTAGTGTATTTTCTAGCAATCATTCAGTACATAACCTTAGAACTTGAAATATACCAGTCATAACAGCAGTATGTAGTGTCTTTCCCCCCCCCTCTTGTCAAGTGCACAGTTTTCTTTACTTGAAAAGTACACTTTACAGATTCTCTTATCCCTGTCACTGATTTTTCAAGGAAAAAACTGATATAAAGTTCTAATTTACAAGTAATTTTATATATCTGGCTGACTTGCAGCAAGACATTTATCACCATAGCTACAAATTACTACTTAGACATTTTTCTCCTCCTAAAGTTTGTCATGTTGTCTCCATTAAGAACTGACAAGTATTCTTATGCCACAAATTCTGGACGGTTCCAACACAATTGCACTTTCAGATTTTTCCATACCAGTTTTAAACATCTTCACCTTCAAAATTCACCAGCTTTCTTCATCAGGTTTTTAATTTAAAAAACCACAACCTAAAATGTGGCTATAATTTCCAGTAAAACACAGTAAAGTACTATTTTGAAAGATTCCATCTCAAAGTAGACATACTGCTAGCCAGGCATTTTTAAATCCCCAACTGAAAAGCAATTCCATGTCATTCCACTGTCTTGAGCACGTCTTTTCCTAAAAAAAAATTAAATATAATACAGACATGCATAGAGTAGTGTTAAGTTCTATTAAGAAAATAATTCACAATTTGGGGCTAAAACTGTGAATGGTTATAATCATCCATCACATCAGCCCTAAACCAACCTGGTTTCCTCCAGATGCTTTTAGCTACACCCTCATCATCCATGACCACTGGTCACACTGGCTATAGCCGGTGAGAGCTGTAACTGATTCAACATATTGAGTACTGCATTATGCAATACAGGTTCTGAAAGTTTTGTTATAAAACTGCACACTTCATCTCTCTCCATCCTGCATTTTGAAACATGAGCATTCAATTGGGAATATGAGCAATTAATTGGAAAGAGGGCCAAGTGCAGCTTCTCCAAGTACAGCAATTACAATTTTACTGCAAAAGTGCAACTTACTACCAATCTTGAAAATGTGATCATCTGCCTTGGGTAAATAACACGTGTAATGAGCAAGAGCAAAATAATTCAGTAAATGAGAATAACCTCCCCTATAACAAGCCTTTCTAAAAGCAAAGCATGGAAGAGAACAAATGTGATTTCCAAAATATACAGCCAAGGCATTATCACATAATATATATGGTTGACTGCTGTTAACTAAGTCACATATACACAATACGTTAGGGTGAGGCAGCTATGCAATAAAGTTCCAATTAGGTTTTCCCCTTGTAATATTACACCTCTAGGATCTCTGCCAGCCTCCGCAGCCTTCCAAAACTGCTAAACGTGCCAAACCAGTATGGTGATGCAGACAGGTGCCTTTTTGTTATAAAGCAAAACTGTCACTGCTTAAGCAGCAGCTGGCCACCACACTCACAATTCCATTGAATAAGATGACTTGACTAGCCACTTTTTACATCATTTGGCACTGAAGACTTTTTTTAGCAAGTCTGCATAATGTGACTGTTCCAACGCTGCCAGAAAAGGTTTCATATGCCATTTAGCAGCAAAAAACAAAGACTACAAACTTATTCTTACTGTTGTTAGGGTTCTTTATTCAATTTACCGGTATACCCTTCTCTTTATACCAAAGGAACCTAGGACAGCAAATCACTAAGTGGTAAAACAGTACAGTTAAAAATAAAACATATTTTTAATATTTTTAAACAATTAAAGATCATCTAAAAATACAATAAAATCGGTTCATATCCTCACAACTATGTAATTTCAAGGTTCCTGGTTACAGTCTATTTCAGCCAGCAAATGCATGGGTAAAAATTTCCCTGAATGTTAATGAGTGAGGGAGATGCTGCACTGGAGTGAGCATTCCACAAATAGGGAACTGCCACTGAGAAGTCCTTGTCATGGGTCTATCCTCAGGCTGCAACAACTGAAATAATTCTGCCAGGCTATAACTAGATGGTGCTTGCAGGGACCTCCAATGGACCAGAAAAAAATTGTGACATCTACTTCAGAATGGATCCAAAGAATGAGAAACAGTTTCTAGACATCTTCAGCACTAGAACAGTGTGTGTAGGTTGTTGTTGTTCAGGTCGTTCAATCGTGTCCGACTCTTCGTGACCCCATGGACCAGAGCACGCCAGGCACGCCTATCCTTCACTACCTCTCGCAGTTTGGCCAAACTCATGTTAGTAGCTTCGAGACACTGTCCAACCATCTCATCCTCTGTCGTCCCCTTCTCCTTGTGCCCTCCATCTTTCCCAACACCAGGGTCTTTTCTAGGGAAAGATGGAGGGCACAAGGAGAAGGGGGACGACAGAGTGTAGTGCACTACAAGGAGAAGGGGACGACAGAGTGTAGGTACACTACATTAAACTCAGTTTTTACAACAAGCACTTGATTATGCTGTTATTTTCATGACCCAATACAAGTTACTTTTTTTAATTAGGTCAATTCATATGCCTAGTTTACATGCAACACAAAGCCATGGTTTACTGTTGGCTTATGAACCTTGGCTTATTATGCTAATAATGATTTGTGGTTCCTTCAAAAGCTTATTCAAATGTGCTTCATAGCAAGCTTCACTGAATTACAGTCCCTGTTTAAGTCTTTATTTATTGTAAAGAGCATTCAAGTATTACCATAGTGCAATATTAATTCCAGCTTTAATATGTTTTTTAACGGAACACCTTATGCTTTAAGAAGAGTGCCCCAACTCAAAAGGTCACATCAAGCACTTTAAAGATTTAACTGGCAAAGATTAAATGAGGCATCACCTCTTTTCCTCAGCTATTCTAAAAATGGTACAACCATCAAAGAAAGGTTAAAATATAATAGTACAGAAAGGAGAAGAAAAAGGAGAGCGTTTTCTGTCTGCTCCAGAGAAGTGACTCACAGCATTGGTAGGCCTTGTAGAATGCCGAAGGTTGCATGATTAGGTTGATAAGCCTATCATATTTGAAGGCCAGTATGCACCACCACAAAGACTAAACAAGGCCAGAAGAGCCTACTGGACAAGAAAAAAAGTCTAGGAAATAAGCTTGAAATATTCTTGCAACTATGTATCACTAAGATCATTCTTCTTAAAACTTCTCTTCTGGAAGATCTGCCTTCATGCCAGATGAATTTATAGGCCAGTTGCAAGTAGCAGCTTCAGTGGATAGAGCAAGGCTTGCCAAGCAAAATCAACCCCAGCCCTCATACTATAATACTGAGCTTAATGGAAGGATGGGTGGCTGGAAGGTGGCTACAGCAAACACCAAGCATATATAGCATGCAACATTTCCTGAAACAAGAGGAGAGTTGCACCCAATGCCTTGCCCAGTGCCACCTCCGGTTGTGGCCCAAATGTGGTCCCACAGGTGAATGCAACCCTCGGCAGCAAAAAGGTTCCCCAGCAGTATCCTAGGATACCTCCACTAAATGTAAAAAAAAAGGTTTCCTTCGCACAAAATGTGCTGCCAATCTCTGGATATTTATTCCATTATAAACCAGCTTGGCTTCAGAGGCCCTGCTCTGTGTCCCTTCACCATCAAACAAACTGTTGGCAGGCACATCCTTGGGAGGTCTGTCGGGTTCCTTCCATTCCCACATTTGAATAGGCAACATGCAATTGTTTCAGCAGATTTATGACTACTGTATTAGAAAGCGATGCACATGCATTGGTTAACTGATGCTACTATGAGACTGGAATGTTGCAGATTATTATTGCTCTTGAAGTTAAAAGTTGACAAACGTTAACTATACAGTATACTTTGACTATATGTTTACAGTAAAGCAGGACAAAGATCTACTAAACAAATAAAAAATAAATGCCATAGGGAAGTCACTTATAAATTATTTTTCAGTCAAAGTTGGCGATATTGTAGAGGCCAACCTGCAATGATATTTCGAGTTGTATGCCTAGATCTTTATTCCATTTGGGTCATATGATTGATTTCTCTCTAAGAGATCGGATCTAGTAACAGATTATATAGCTTGGAATGCATGCTTGCATTTTTTTTCAGTGCTGATTTTTTCAAGCTTAGTTTCTTCCTACAATAATACATCTGTGTGGTGGTATCATTCCCTCTAATAGCAAACTCGGGCAATTTGAGTGTTAGCAGGACTGAGCTAAAACAGAGCCTCTAGGAAACTAGAGGGAGGCCTTAGCATGTACAGCTAAACCTCAAAATACGCAGAGGTAGAATATATGCTTTAAAAACCCAAAGGCAGCAATCCCTACCACAACCACCCACCAAGAACAGCCCAGTAATGTCTGAACACTCAGTAGCCAAGGAATATTGTGTAAGATGTTTAAAAAAGAAAAGGGGAAAGTGGGAGGGGACAGAGAATTGGACTTCTTCATGTTCCTTGCTGCTTAATATGTCTGGAGAACATAGCTAGCTGACTCCCTGAACGCAAGAACTCTACTAGGAGGCAAGGGTATACATTTTGTTGCAGATCCCATTCATGACTCTTTATCTAAAACTATTGGAAAAGATTGGAGGCTCATTATTCGTTTTTTGCTAGAGACTAATTTTATGCACCACTTATAGGTCAAAGTGGATTCTATGAAGTTTACAGCTATAAAATCAATAATAAAATCTATCCATAAAGCAGGTGGCCTTCACTGTATTCTTTTCAACATCTGCTAAAAACATTGTTTAGACAAGCCAGATGCTTAGAATGCTGGTATGAATTTTAATGAGTGTTAGTATTTTTAATTATTGTATGTTTTAATGTAAATTTTCTTTTGTAAACCGCTTTGGGTGTTGGATTTTTATACACAATCAAGCAGTGTATAAATTTATGAAATAAAACATATGAAAGCATTAAGGCACCCTTAATTAAAATATACAATGAATAAAAAAATACAAACAGAAAAGGTAAAATCAATTAAAACATGACATCAGACTTTAATTAAAATGCCTGGCTGGGGGGGAAAAATTGTCAGTGGCACCATAAATTAACAGTTGAGGGGGTCACTCTGATCTCAACGGAAGGAGTTCAATAAAATTGGGTGAACAATACTGAACACACGGCTCCTGGTGGCTATGAACCATAGAGCAGCAGCAAAGAGGGACTTCCCACAACAGCCTCAGTAAGCAGCAGGGATATAAAGGATTGGATGGTGCATTGTTATGAGAACCACCCATTACAATGTGTAGTAAGTAGTAAGATCTCTAATAATTACTTAGCCCAAACCATTATGAAGCACCTTGTATCCTAAACATGTTGAAAAGTCTGTATTAGGTTCTATTTCATTCTGTCTCTTGCATAAGCCAAGCAGGAAGGTACAGCTGAGTATGTGTTCTTAGTTGGTATACTATACAGCTATATAAATTATAGCTTTATCTATCTCAGACATAGACAAACTCAGCCCTCCAGCTGTTTTAGGACTACAACTCCCATCATCCCTAACCACTAGTCCTGTTAGCTAGGGATGATGGGAGTTGTAGTCCCAAAACATCTGGCGGGCCGAGTTTGCCTATGCCTGATCTATCTAATAACCAAGGAAAGTCTTATGTCAGCCACTGGTTCTCCTTTGTGAAACATTTAAAACTGTCCTTTGTTCCCTGAAAAGTGAAAGCAACAGATGTCTAAAGGTAAAGGTAAAGGGACCCCGTACCATTAGGTCCAGTAGTGTCTGACTCTGGGGTTGCGGCGCTCATCTTGCATTACTGGCCGAGGGAGCCGGCGTACAGCTTACGGGTCATGTGGCCAGCATGACAAAGCCGCTTCTGGCGAACCAGAGCAGTGCACGGAAATGCCGTTTACCTTCCCGCCGGAACGGTACCTATTTATCTACTTGCACTTTGATGTGCTTTCAAACTGCTAGGTGGGCAGGAGCTGGGACCGAGGAACAGGAGCTCACCCTGTCACGGATATTCGAACCGCCGACCTTCTGATCAGCAAGCCCTAGGCCCTGTGGTTTAATCCACAGCACCACCCGTGTCCCTAACAGATGTCTATAGCTAACTACCGGTAAATGCTTTTATCTAGGACAGCTACAGACATTTTCTCACTGTATTTATAGATGTTACATTGAAGATTTTTTCCCCTTGAAAATTTGTTGTACATGTGACCAAGAAATAAACTTAAAATAAAATGGCAGCAACTAACTTTTACCACATACAGTACAGGTCTTAAAAACACTTGTATTGTTACCCTGCTTCACTACAGCTTTACTATACATGACAAGCAATTAAGACTTTGTTTTAGCTCCTAATTTAATACAAAGGCTATTATGGGACATTCTTGATACAGAGGATCATTAAAATACCACTGTCATGAAGCCCAAACCATCACAATGTCATCAAGCATATGAAGCTGAAAGGATATCCGCCCTTGTCTTGTAGAAAACCTTTCCTAAAAGCTGCAATATTTCTGCTTATCTGGTTCAACTGCCCAGATGTGTGATGCACAATTTATCCAAGGAAGAGCCAAAGAATACAATACAGTATTTGGGGGGGTGGGTGGATAGAAGGATGCATGCCCATTATCTAAAGAATAACCTAACAGATTTATTAAATATAACAGCAGAGTCTTTGTTAATATTGATCTGCCTTTAGGTACCAAATATACATTGCAGCATCTCATTTGCTTGTGTCTTACATAGCTCAGTACGTAATCTGTTAATGCCATCCCTAGCCTTCTTAAAATAAGTAGCTTTATGTTTAGCCGGTTCAGTAAACAGTTCTCTCTTTAAAATGTCACATTCTTCATTAATTTTGCTGCATATTCCCACTCTCTTTCTCCTCACCCCCCCCCCCCAGTGTCTGCTACTGCATCCACTTTGTATGGTGGTACATACCCTTGGTGCCACAGCCTCTAGTTTGATACAATTTTGACAGAACATAAGGAAATTTTAAATAATATTTCTGCAGGCACATTCAGCTCATAAATTGAATTGTCCTTGTAGTCAATTCCTGATCCCAGTCTGTTGGGCCACCTTACACAAATCCTACATCTCTGTAGAACAGTTTCCTTATAATCTATATTTCACATGCTTACGTAAGCGCTTCAAATTCATTACAGTTGCTCTAGACAAAAAAAAACACAATATCATCACATCATCCTCATATCTTCTAAAATTAGAAATACAATCTTTTCTTCTTGCTCCACTAACAATGCAAGCTAGTAGGAAGCATTCAACTAACGAGTACCCTCCTCTTCCTTCTGTGTTCTACCCCTGCCCCCCAAAGTTGGCTCAGGGCACAGATGGAGCAATCTGCTTAGCACTACAGTGAATTCCTCCCGTCATTCTTTTTTTTATATATAAGAGTTAGAGATCAAGAAAATGTTCTAAGGTGATTGGGTTTTTGTTCTTTATATGAATTGTTTCATTGTATAGGCTACATAAAGGAATCCTGTATTTGCAGCAGTCACCCAGAGTCTGGACAAAATCTGCTACATTCCATGATGCTTTATCTTGCTTTTGCTTGTTGTGTTTTTGCTTCATACTGCCTTGTTTTTTGTTTTTGTAAACCACACGTGACAAACTTGGAGAATACTGTCATCTCCATAGAGCACTTTTTTGATCCAATCTACTATGGACAACATTAAGCACATGTTCAACTCTTTCATTTTGATAAATGGTAATAAAAATGTTTACGTTTCACTGTATGTGAGCAATTTCATGTACAGTACTTCAAAACGTCTGCAAAAAATTCAAGTAGTCATCTGTTAGTTCCACCTAAAATTACCATATATGAACCACAGGTAATGTCACCTGCTGTTTGACCCTGCTACTGCTCTTAGAACTTCACTACCTAAAGAAATCCACCTACCCATACATTAAGGCAGGGGTCGGCAGAGTTTACCTTGCCTGGGCCGGTTCACTCCAGCAGAAGATCCTCCGTAGGCCGGATCGTGTGGCGTGTGTGAGTGCCTGTGATTTCCGGCATCTGCGCAGACGCGATTTCGGATGCGCGGAAGTGAGTCCTGTGCCGTGCTGGTTTAGCGCAGCGTGCAGGGACTCGCCGAACTATGGGCGGCTCGGTTCAGGAGCGGCTCGTGGGCCGGTTAAACAACCCCCAGGGCCACTTGTGTCCCATGGGCCTTAGGTTGCCGAAGCCTGCATTAAGGTTTACACAGAGGCACTTCCTCATGCTTCTTCAGAGATCCAGAGTATGACCATGACAGAAGGGCCTTTCTCGGTGCTGCCGCCCTGGTTATGGAATGCTCTCCCTAGAATGTTTGTTGTGTCCTACTGTGTTCCAACATTAAATTTAAGAACTTTGCTATTTCCCTGGTCCTTCTGTGATGTTTATACCTGTAGTATGGTTGGTTGTTTACTCTTGCATATCTGTTACTTTTAGATGTTTCTGTTTCAGCAAGCCTATCCAGACACATGATTTAGTTATTTTGTTTTAAACACTGTTTAAACATTCTAATCCATAGTTCTGTCATTCTCCAGTGGGACTCCATAGAAACTAACCTTTGATCAGCTCTGTCCATAGATCCTTCAAATTACACTTGTGGGTTGTATCCTGTGTTAGACCTACTCATGAGTAGACTCACTGAAATTAATGGACACGGACTAACTTAGATGCATTATTTTCAGCAGGTCTACCCCCAAGTAGAATTTAGTAGAATAAAACACATATACTGTGTATCTGGTGCTGTAGCACATCAAATAAAATTAACTCTGCAGATTTTCAAGTTTAATTTTGTGGGAGTAATTTGAAGATATTCTGCTATTGCAAGAAATGCTGCACCCACCATGAGTCAAAAGTTCAGAGAAGTTCAACAGGAAACTTCTTAGTGCCTGGGGCTAATTCACTCAGTGGGGGAGAATTGGACTAATTCAATGTTATTCATTAAGGAAAAAGCTATTTTTTTATTCATTAAAAGAAGGAAAACCTGGACCAATATGATTGAAAGCAAAGAAAAGCTACATTTCTTAGATGCTTAAAATTGATTTTTTTAAATTATATTATCATTTAGTCCAGTCACCTTAAATGATTCATTGACACTATTCCATTGAGAAGTATTACTTCAAACAAATACTGCTCAAAATGATTCAGGACTGCTCATTCCTGAATGGTTGAAATTCTTTTATAAATTATGTAATTACTAGCCAGTGTCTTCAATTCTCTTAAAAGTTGCAATGCAATTTTTCAGCAGGTTTTGAACAATGAAATTTAGATTTACCTTCTAAAATAAAAAATTGCCAGTCATTGGATATAGCTCTCATTGTTGTTACATAGTATTTTTGGGGTACAATAATAAAATTATTTGAAAGCTTCAGGAATTGGCAAAGTTTGGCATTATGTTGCAGGCACTAATCACATATTCTTATCTAATGCTCCAGAAAGAACAAAACCAAAATGGCAAATACAATTTGCAATATAAAATAAATTTATATGCAAGCAATACCAGCCTCTAGGCTTAGTTCGCAATTAGTTGGCATCACACACAGACACACGTTCCTGTGAAGTAACAGTATTGAACACTGGCCATCATCTTTATTAATGAGAGTGATAATCAACTACGCAATGGATTGCATCCATCCTCTGCTGGTGGAATGGGACTTTCATTTCCTCCACTGCATGTCCCAAAAATCAAATCTTGGGATCCCACAACCCTCTAAAGCTGATTTTTGAGAGTGTACAAGGGGCTGGAGGGAACAGGAGAAGAAGAAGCTCTGTTTTAGGCTGAGAGGTCCACTGAGGCAGCAGAGCTACAGTGTTAGATAATACCCAATATCCCTAATTCAATTACCAATTTGTTCTCTCATTCTCCCCCCCCCAAAATGGATAAATTGGAATCATCTCTTCCCTTTTTTTCACTAGTTCATGCTAGTGCTCTTTCAAAGCTATTCAGATTTCAAAGCAAATTCTCAATCATAATGTATGCAAATTATACCTGTCACCAAAGCGGAGACAGCTAAGGAATTATAGCACAAGTACAACTTATTTTTAGATGGAGCAAAAGCATTTTGTAACTCTTGACTCATTTTGAATACTAAATTTTAAACTTACCGTACTTTTTTTGAAGTACAGTACTTCTGATGTTTACCTTTAAGACATAAAATCTTTTTCAATAATGTTATAAACTAATCAGATATTTTTATTTAAAAACAAATCAAAATACCGGTAAAATTTAAAACTTGGGCCCCAGCATTTGTGTTACTTATTCTGAAAGTACTAGCTGGCCCGGCCACTGTTGCCATGGCTTTTTTTGTGAAATGAAAAGGAAGATGTGTGTGTGTGTAAACTGTCCATGCCCACAACTTCTCCTGTTTAATTTCCGCCTGCCTCCTATCCGTCTTTCCGTTTCTTCGTCCCTCCATACAGCTTCTCCCGTTGAATTTTCCGCCTGCCTCCTCTCAGTCTTCCCGTTTCTGACTGCCTCCACACAGCTTCTGTTGATTTCCGCCTGCCTCCTCTCCGTCTTTCCCCCCCATTTCTGCCTGCTACCTTCCCCTCCCCGCACTTTCCCTGGTCACCCCGAAACTCTGTTGCTTACTGCTGTATAATTGCAAATGGAGCTCGCGTTCTGGAAAGCGGCTGTCGATTGCTGTGGCCTGGGAAGGCGCGCACGCACACGGCTTCTTCGGGGGTTGGTGGCCTCCATTTTGCCCCCCATTACCATAGCAACCTGGCCCTCGCAACGCCGCCTGGCCTCAAAGCCCGGCTTCTCTCCTGTCTCTTGAGGTTTGGTCGTGTAGTAGCAGCTCTATCCGCCCCCCACCCTCACCCTGCCTCTCTGCGAACAGCTGCCTGCTTGTTATGCGTTGTCGGGCCCCTTGAGGCAGCGGCTGAAAGTTAGGCCGCAAATGGCGGACAGCCATTTGAGGCGGCGGCTGTAAGTTGTCGCCTCGGGAGTTGGGTGGCACCTTTCTATTACTTGCTGGTTGTGATGTCAGTGCTGTTGCTGGTGACATCTAATAAGCGCGCCATTTTTTTGCGTTTATTCTTTATTTTAGGTATGTCAGTTGTGGTTTTTTTGAAATTTAATTATCCTATGTTATTCCCTGATGGTCATGGAATGCTGTGTCCTAATTTGATGCTGTTTGGTCCAGTGGTTACGGAGCAAGTTGGTAACACCCCCGCACGCAATGGGAACATTTTAATATATATAGATAATTAGAAAAGACATGTGTATTTACTGTTGAACAGTTATATCACTGCTGAACAAGGTTTGAAGCTTGGTTAAATATTATATATATATATATACACACACACACACACACACATTTCTTGTATGAATGTATATTTGTAAATGTCTGTTTATATATCTTAATTAATTAAACACACACACACTTCAAAATTGTCTTAAGTATCATAACAATAGTATAAGAATGCACTTTTAGAGATCAGCTAGGCTGCTTTCTGTATAGAGAGACAGTCTTTTGTCAGCAGTGTCACTTAGGATGCAGTTCTATGCACATTTACCTGGTTGTTTTTTACATTTTTAACTATTTTAATTGAGTCCCATCAGGGATAAATTAATAATAATAATAATAATAATAATAATAATAATAATAATAAGTAAATCGCCTTGAAATGGTGGTTTAGAAGGTGATCAATCAAATTTAATAATAATAATAAGCAGCTAGACACACACAGTGGGATGTGGGACTTACTGCTGAGAAAACAGAACATGCATACAATTTTGCTGTCAACCACATTTCTCATTAAATTAAGAAATAAAAATTTTCTACAGCTTGAGATAGCACCCCCAAAAAACAAATTGCACCACACACACACACACAAACACACACATTTCCTACTTAATTTTTTGCAGACAAATGTTCTTAAATGCTTTTCAAAAAGAGACTTTACCTGAACAATGAAGTCTGAACTCTCAAAAATTTCCATATGAAGGTGGAACTCTGCTACTTATGCACCTAAACTTGTTAGGTGTTTAGCAAGCGTTGAGTTAAAATGAGGAAGTGATGGTGCATTTTTTTTTTTAAATGCTGTGCAACCAAGTATGTGCAACAACTCCTTCAATTACAATTGTGTAAGCAAGAGATTCTCAGACTTTGTAGAAGTGAGCCTTTGCAAATAAAGATCCAAGTGAAGTCTCCTGAAGGTGCAACATATCCTGACGTTTACCTGGCCTTCCATTTTTCTGCAACCAGCATGGCTAGTAAAAAGCTTTGCAGGCTTACTTGTAAGACTGAAACCCATAGCTAGCTAGCTAGCTGGGGAACATTCAGACATACAAACTCGCCAGACAGAGCAAGCTAAATAAACCATGTCTTAGTGTTAGATCTAAAACTAGCCACTGGTAATATGTGAAAGTTTACATCACATGGATTTCTTGTATGACTTCCATCAAAGCTATTTACATAGGTGAGAGAAGTATCCACCATAAATCCAGATGACAGTGTGATTGACGCTTTCAAACACTGTAATTGAGATACAGGAAGCTGACTACCAGGAAGCATTTCTATACAGTGGTACCTCTGGTTACGAATTTAATTCGTTCCGGAGGTCCATTCTTAACCTGAGGTACCACTTTAGCTAATGGGGCCTCCCGCCGCTGCCGCTGCTGCGTGATTTCCGTTCTCATCCTGAGGTAAAGTTCTTAATCCAAGGTATTACTTCCGAGTTAGTGGAGTCTGTAACCTGAAGTGTTTGTAACCCGGGGTACCATTGTAGAAGCAAAGACACCACAAAAGTAACACAGGCAACAAACTGACAATATGCAGTGTCAAAATTGTCTTGGAAAAGCTAAGCTGAGCTGAGACAGAAGATTGGAAAAATTGGCATTTAAATTCAAGAAATGCAGTCCAAAACAAATAACGTTGTTGTTGTTAAAACAAAATAAAAATTTCTTTCCAGTAGCACCTTAGAGACCAACTAAGTTTGTTCTTGGTATGAGCTTTCGTGTGCATGCACACTTCTTCAGATACCAAAAGCTCATACCAAGAACAAACTTAGTTTGTCTCTAAGGTGCTACTGGAAAAAAAATTTTATTTTGTTTTGACTATGGCAGACCAACACGGTTACCCACCTGTTGTTGTTGTTGTTGTTGCTTATTTCCCGCCCATCTGGCTGAGTTTCCCCAGCCACTCTGGGAAGCTCCCAATATTGTACTAGCCATTGGTCATGACAAATCTGAATCAAAAATAAATACAAGCAACAGTGGTGTCGCGCCACAAATAATGGTCTCTGTTTAGATATTTGCGGCTCCCTTACAGTTCACTGGGTCTTTTTTCTTATCTTTTTGGCCGCCAAACCAAAAAGGGCAACTTTATGTGTCACTGAAGTGTTTACATCGCTAAGAAGCCATAGGACCTTCTCTGTCGGGTGAGACATCTTTCATGTACAGTGGTACCTCGGGTTAAGAACTTAATTCATTCCAGAGATCCGTTCTTAACCTGAAACTGTTCTTAACCTGAGGTACCACTTTAGCTAATGGGCCCTCCCACTGCCGCCGCATGATTTCTGTTCTTATCCTGAAGCAAAGTTCTTAACCCAAGGTACTATTTCTGGGTTAGCGGAGTCTGTAACCTGAAGCGTCTGTAACCTGAGGCATCTGTAACCCGAGCTACCACTGTACGGGTGGTGAGAAATTGCCTCCTGGGTCCCATGTATAGTGGGCAATATAGTAAATAGTGCAGTATGTCTTCCACCTGTGCTTGCCCACATATACAGAGTCTGTCTCTGTATGGTACCCTGTTAAATCATCCATCTAGGATGGGAGAGGGCAATGGATTGAATTGGATGGGATTGGAAAGCAAAACTGTTTGACAACTATGGCTTTAAAACTATGCTACATCATGAGATAATAAAGAGGAATTAAGACCTCTAAAAAAGCTGAGAGGATACCAGCCAAACAATGAGATGAGATGTACCAATTTATCATGGGAGAATCAATATCTGATCGGCCACAAAGTCTGCTGTGCAGCCTTGGGCAAATCATTCATGGCCTGAAACCTACCCAATCCTACATAGTTGTTTTAAAAATAATATGTAATTCCATATATGCTGCCCTCAACTCCTTCAAGGAAAAGCAGGACACAAAGGGGTATAAATTAATATTGTATTTACTCGATTCTAATGCTCACCTTTTTTGGCCAAATTATGTTGTAAAAATTAAGGTGCACATTAGATTTGAAGGCACATTTACATTCACCAGCATGTTTCAATGTTTCAAGGTTCTGAAAACTGAAGTGCGCCCTAGATTTGATGGCACATTAGACTTGAGTAAATACAGTATTTTCAGTTAGACCTCAAGGTCCCATTATAATTCCAAGAATACCTGTTACAATGATCAATACATTTCCATCCTCAACAGAAACAGAACTATGAATCTTTATCATGTTAGAAAAGTTAAGGAGCCCCAAGGCAATATCCTACACATAGGGAAAATTGATCCACTAAAACAAGGAAGGAAAACTGCAGGTGCAGAGAGAGAGAGAGAGAGAGAGAGAGAGAGAGAGAGAGAGAGTTCATTTCAGACTGCAAGATGGTGTTCAGTATGTGTAATTTCTGGCAAAGGAACTGAGATGCCTTTTCCATGAAAAAAAATGCATCACCTAGGACCACCAACAGAATCGCTGCTGGGAAAATACATCATGCAGCTTGTTGGATGAGAAATGGAACAAACAACAAAATATTAAGCAAGATCAAGAGAAAAACTTTTGTTCTTTTCCAGTGTACTATTGTAGAAGAGATGTGTGCAGAAGTTGAAGTTGCAGGCATTATAATATATTCACTGCAATGTACAGTGGACCCTCGAGTTACGTACCGCTCTGGATACGCAACTTTCAGGTTGCGAACGCGGCAAACCCAGAAGTGTATACTTTTGGGTTTTGATGTGCGCCGCATGCATGCACAGAAGCGCTCTGCGCACTGTGTGTGTGTGCCCAGAAGCACTCTATTGCGCCGTGCGTGTGCACAGAAGCAGCACCTCCAGTTACGAACTTTTCAGGTTAAGTATGGACCCACAGAACAAATTTAATTCGTATCCGGAGGGTCCACTGTACACAGTATATAGCATATTATATGCCATATAACATGGGTGAGCCAAAAGTCTGCATTCAACATGCCACACACAGAATGGAGATTTGTTGTGTTTACAAAATGCTGCCTGGGTTTTCTTCCTGGTGGAAGTTCTATTATTCTATGATTGGGTGCTGCTTTGGAGAAGCCTTCAAGGAGTCTCAGGAGCATTTTGAAGATAGAACTGAAAATTCCCTATGCATGTGCCAATCACCATGCACAGTCTTCAGATTACAACTACAGCCACTCTGCTGTATTTAAAAGCTACCTATTACCTTAACATTAAAGCTCTCTCTCAACTGATGCTTGACATAAACACCTTCACTGTGACCCCTCCATCCAACTGATTTTATCCTCTAAAATCACACTTATTCAAATGTTTAGATTTCTGCATTTTATAATGAAAGATTTTTAATTAACTGGTCAACAGTAAGATGCCATTCACTGCTACAGTTGCCAAGTTTCCAAACAAGGCAAAAGGCTTCCCACTGTCAACAATTTCAATAAAATAATTGATTTACAAATCAAGTGGTGAAAAATAAGGTAGAATCTATGGACGTAAACTTACAAATGTCAATATAGCTTCAAATATTTTAAAGGGCAAAATCCAAGTTGTCAATGAAACACCAGCGGAAGTCATTCAACAAAACCATTGCCCCTTGTGAAGACTCACTATGTACAAGTGAAAAGGAAGAAACAGATCTCTGTGACTCAAAATGCATTGATTCAAGGCGTAAAAGCAAGCAGAATTAAAAATTGCCACAATCTAGAATAAGAGTTCATAGTGCAGTAGAACTTTACTTTTACAGAAGTCATTATTAAATGTGATCAATCAGCAACTGCAACACCCACCTTCCCTGATCATTGCCCCATGCTAGCTGGGATTGAGGAGACCTGTATTTCAGCAACATCTGGAGAGCCACAGCTTAGCCACCCCTCTTCTAAACAATGACAGTCTTAGGTCAAATCATGATCTATAGTAATCAGGTCAGTCCCCAAGATTTACACTGCTATGGGCTTTCCATTTACAAAAACAAATAAATATTTTATTTGGAAAGTATCATGCTCAGACAAGCCTTTCGACAATCTTATCTGGTGTGTTAACTTTTCCATGAAAGCAGGTTCCCAAATATGTTGGCACCAAGAATTTAAGCAAATAGGTCAGAAGCTTTCCACTGGCAATTTCCAGTAGTTATGAGTGGTGTTGTCTCTTTTGTGCAATAACCTTTTCAACTCTTAAGGAAAAAGCATAGTAAAGACACCAACATAGGATTAATAATTATAAAGCTATTTTGTTAATTGTTTGGCCGCTCTGTGCTCAAAATCTGGATATACTGTAACCCCAGGGGTTTATCATATAATAGAATTAGCCTTGTATATTGTAACATTACCACTAGGTGGACACATTTTGATTCCACTGCATATACAAAGTTGCTTCTTTAATTTTAGAGGAAATTGCGATGTCTCATAAATACAACTGGACCAACACCTATTAGCTGCTTTTCTACAAAGAGCATTTTTGACTAAGACATTAAACATAGCCTTATCCATGAATCAGAAAGGGGAACTGGAGCTCAGCTGCTTCCTAAGTGTTTTATCAACTTGGAACTATACCTGATCATTCCCTAGGTATTCATACCGGTAGTAGTCAAGATAAATGAGTGTGATCCAACAGTCGCTCCATCTTCTGTTTATAGAAGGAAACAAAGGAATTGCATTCCCTGAACGATTACCCTGGATCCCACTCTATATGATTACCATATATACTTGAGTATAAGCCTAGTTTTTCAGCACATTTTTTGTGCTGAAAATGCTGCCCTCGGCTTATACTCAAGTGAGGCAGGCGGTCCCAGCCTTCTCTGTATAACACAAGGGAACATTGCGCTGTGGGTTAAACCACAGAGTCCTAGGGCTTGCTGATCAGAAGAATGGCGGTTCGAAACCCTGCGACGGGGTGAGCTCCACAGCAGCAAAGGAGGAAGAGGAAGGAGCAGCCTAAAGGGCTGCTTTCGGGCTGCTCGTTCCTCCTCCTCTACCACAGCGGCAAAGGTGAACCGGCTTATACTTGAGTCAATAAGCTTTCCCAGGTTTTTGTAGGGAAATTAGGTGCCTCGGCTTATATTTGGGTCGACTTATACTCGGGTATATACGGTAACTACATACGTTTATCAGTTTGTACTGTCAAGATTGGAGCCAGGAATGCATCTTCTTTTAATCTCATGGCTTCAGGATTATGTAATTAAATAAAAAAAGTACAGTGGTACCTCGATTTACGAAGATAATCCGTTCCGAAGGCGCCCCCTTAAGTCGAAATCTTCGTAAGCCGAAGGCGCCATCTCGGAACAGAAAAAAAACTTCGCAAGTCGAAAAAACCACATTGAAAACCTCGTAAATTGAGGTATCGTGCCGCCGCTTTCCCTTCGTAACTCGAAAATTTCGGAAGCGGCAGCCATTTTTTCGCTTCCGGAACTGATTCGGAAGTCGAAAACGTCAGAAGTCAAGTCGCTCATAAGTCGAGGTACCACTGAAACAACTGAAATACACCAAATTGGTGAACTTTAATCTTCGCATAACAACCCTATTGTGTGTTTAGCATTTTTTTTTACAGCAATCACAAACACTATGGCATGAATATTTTTATACCGATACTGATAAAAGTTTTTACATTGAAAGAGAAGTGTGGAACCCTTTTTCTATATAGGGTGAACCACAAGCAGTGGCCAGGGGGCAATTAAACATTGACAGGGCCACCCCTTTGTGATCCCTTTCTACCATCATCTCATTTCTCTCAGTCTTTTGCTTTCTGCTCCCCACCCCAGAAGGGATCACAAAGGGGGGGAAATACCTTCTACCACAAAAAACCAACCTTGTTTGGTTGTTTCTTTGCCAATCTCAACTTAACAATAAAACCACTGTGGATATCAAAAATAATCTAAGTATGTGTAAAAATATATTCAGTGGCATCGGATGAATAAAGACTGAATGAAGAACTTCAGACAATGCATTCATCACCGCAAAGGAAATCTACTTTGTCCTGGGATAAGCATGGAGATTTAAAAAACTTGACCCACAGCCACAAACCAGGCACTGAGTATTTCTTGTTCTAGTAGTGTATGCTTGTTTTCCTGCCCACCAGCCATGGAACACTTTGGGTGGGCTTCACCAAGGGGGAAAGCCCTGCAGAAAGCAATGGTGCCAGCAGGCCCAGCGACGGAGCAGGCCCAGCGACGGACTAGGGACCCCTTCCTGTCTCCAAGGCAGCTTTGCTCACTGCCCAGCTTGCCACTGCCTGTTTGTACATTTGCATACAATCCTTCAGTTAAATGGCTCCAAAGAAGCCGACAACAAAACAAATAATAAAATTAGCATGTTCTTTTACTGGGTGACAAAAAGCTTTAAAAATGTTTAGTTGAAAAATCAGGCCTGTAGCTCATTCATTGGATACAACCTGGATAGATCATTGCTATTTAGTGAGAATTCCCCTGTACTTACATCTCTACAATCCTATGGATGTTTAACAACATCAAATAGGTACATTCTGAAATGGTAACAGCAGGAGACAGACTGAGCTAATTCTTCACTGCTGTTTTCCACTGTGTTGAAAATATAGTGTTTTAGCACTCCCAACAGTCAAAGAAATGGAGATTTCCCTTCTGCTCTATGGTTGCAGTTTCAAAAGTCACTTACAAACTGGGTATATCAATGTTTTCTATATATTCTTTCCTTGGTGCTGAATCTGACCCAGTTTATAGCTGTCCTTCCCAAAATGCCACCCCCACATATATTATGATTAGCTTAATAACTAATTAAAATTATACCTCTTTTACATTCTGTGTTCATCCCAAATGAGTCATAGTAATTAACAAAGAACCACTTCCAATATCTGGTAAAATGGTGGGGCAATGGGACAAATTTGCCACCCTGCAATTAGACAGCAAAGCTACACAAACCTTCATGTGGCTGAACCAGGCCTTAAGAGACTCAAGGATACACTGAGAATATCTAAATATCTGTGTGTAGTCTGCTGCTCACTTTTCTCTACCAAATATTTATGTCAATAAATTATTCACTTCAAACATAATCAACATTTAATTTGTGAGATAATTAATGGCTTTTTATTTCTTTTAACACCTGGATTTCTAAACCAGTTTCTCTAGTACAATCACATGTTCAGATTAAGGAAGACAGTAACTCACTTGTGTCTAATAAACAGTACTAAAGAAAATCATAAACATGTATACAATATCAGCTTCAATATGATACCCTAAGTGAAGTTAGGCGGGATATTTAAAAAACAGAAGTATACAATTGACTGCCTTAGCATTGTGTGCATGATCCTCAGGCTCTGAGATCAGAAACATCCATTTTCATTTTTAATTAACCACAATTAATTAGTTCATATAAATCGTAAGCTGCACTTAATCTTAAAACTAAAGCTTTGTGAAACAAGCCAACCTTCTAAACCAGGGGTCCCCAAACTAAGGCTTGGGGGCCGGATGCGGCCCAATCACCTTCTAAATCCGGCCCGCGAATGGTCCGGGAATCAGCGTGTTTTTACATGAGTAGAATGTGTGCTTTTATTTAAAATGCATCTCTGGGTTATTTGTGCGGCATAGGAATTTGTTCATATTTTTTTTCAAAATATAGTCCAGCCCCCCACAAGGTCTGAGGGACAGTGGACCGGCCCCCTGCTGAAAGTTTGCTGACCCCCGTTCTAAACAATCATTTGAAGCTGGTTTGTTCCCTTAAGCCAGGATAGCCAACATGGGGCCTTCCAATTGTTGGGATTCTAACTTCCATCATTCTTGACCACTTGCCATGCTGGATGGGACTGGTGGGAGTTGGAATCCAACAACATCTGTAGGGCACTATGTGGGCTACTCCTGCCCTAACGTCTGAGGCTTATTCATTTAACATTAATCCATTGTCTGAGCAAGGCTAAAGTGAAAGGACACCTTCCTAATCTATTGTGTCAAAAGTATGGAGATGGTGACATTGAATTCAGTAGTCCCAATGTGGGTGCCTCGGAGAAGCAATGTTTTTGCCTAATTCTTCTAATCGGATATGAACTTTGAATACACACTGTCAATCAGTAATTTTGTTGTGGAAGAAACTAGCTATCAAATACAACCTTCTGTAAAAGGTGAAATATTTATACGATCTGAAGATAAACCAGAAAAACTAGCTATCAGCCAGAGAACTGTCAACCCACAACAGTTGGCCTATTTCATTTTTCTTATACTAACAAGAATGAGGGAAATAAAAACTGTTTCATTGCTATGAGAATGAGCTGCAGTGAACCTCAGGCTACTGTCACCCGCTTTCCTCTGGCTCAGTCAGAGATTGGAAGTGTTCACTTCCATTTTTATTAACTGCACTTTAGTGTTATGTTCAACCCCTTAATGTAGTTAATCTTAACCACTTTTTGTTGAAACAAGTCAGTTTCACAATCCTCTTCTGCTCCTTTGCACCACAATAAATCAAGGTTTATCATGATGTCTAAAATGTAGCCATTATGTTAGATCAGGGCTGCAGAATCTTTGGCACTCCACATATTGCTGCTCTCTAACTCCAATCATCCCTGAACCTAGCAGTTCGAAAGCACATCAAAGTGCAAGTAGATAAATAGGTACCACTCCGGCGGGAAGGTAAACGGCGTTTCCATGCGCTGCTCTTAGCCTCCCCGATTTAGAATTATATCACGATGCGGTGGGCCTGACCTGGCTGAAAGAATGGATTAAACTAGACGATTCAGACGTATTGGACCTAGAAGGAGTGGAAACGAGATTTGGATGGCATGCCTATCTAGTGGACGAAAAAGCAAAAGTGCATAAAGGTTTTTTGGGGCATATAATTAGGAAATCTATTTACAAAATTTGGGAAAAACACAAAAGAATCCTAGAGCCCAAAATACCATGGTGGGCATCGCCGGCAGAGATAGTCGCAGTTAAAAAATGGAACATGAAAGAAAATTGGGTCACTTATAAAGATGTATTAGAAGAAGAAAATGCTGTATTAAAGTTAAAAGATTATGAAGAAATAAAGGCATATATTACAGACTGGTTTCAGTACACCCAAATTAAATACAGATTACAAAAAGATAAAAAAATAGGATTTGAAAAAGGAACTTCTAAATTTAGCAAATATTTATTACAAGAAACTTCAAAAAATATATCCAAATTATATAATTTGTTGTTAGAATGGGAGACAAAGGATGAATTAGTTAAAGAATCAATGATTAAATGGGCAATAGATATTGGAAAGAATATTATGTTAGAGCAATGGGAAAAATTATGGAAAGAAGATATGAATTTTACTAGATGTAATATATTGAAAGAAAATTATTTGAAAATACAACACAGGTGGTACTTAACACCAGAAAAAATAGCCAAAATAAATAAAAACTGCGGAGATGTCTGCTGGCGGTGCAATGCAGGAAAAGGCACCATGATACACATATGGTGGAATTGCCCCAACATAGTCCGATTTTGGGAAACTGTATATAACGAGATGAAAAGAATGTTTAAATACTCTTTTAAAAAAACACCAGAAGGTTTCCTACTGGGAATAGTACCAGACAGTTTAAAGAAGGAAGATAAAACATTATACTTATATGCAACAGTAGCCGCAAGGTTACTGATAGCAAAAAATTGGAAAAGTGGAGCAATCCCAACAAAAACAGAATGGCTCGCCAAACTTCTAGAATATCACAATATGTCTAAAATAATGGAAGAAATTGGAAGGACCACAAAAGAAAGGGCAGACAAAGATTGGAAAGCGTTCAGAGGATACTTGAAAAATTATGTTGAAAAGTCAAATCTCCTATTATAATGAACAAGTTCCGTTACAACTATTGGATATTAAATAAGTTAGACAACAAAGGGGAACTGTAAATAAACGAGAAATTGGAATAATAGTGTGTTAGAAGAAAGAAAGAGGAGAAACAGAAAGAAATTATAGCTGAGTTGACTGGAAGTCATGCACAGGGTGGGGTGTGGGGTGTTGGAAGGTGGTGGGTAGAGTGTGATGAAGATAAGGAAAGTATGATGGAGTGTTTGGTTTTTAAGATGTTGAAAAATGTATGTAGGTTGTGTATGTTTTGTCGGAAATATGTGTATGTATTATAATTTGAAACATTAAAATAAAGCATTTTTATTTAAAAAAAAAAAAAAAAAAAAAAAAAAAAGAAGCGGCTTAGTCATGCTGGCCACATGACCCAGAAGCTGTATGCCGGCTCCCTCAGCCAATAAAGCAAGATGAGTGCCGCAACCCCAGAGTCATCCACGACTGGACCTAATGGTCAGGGGTCCCTTTCCCTTTATGTTAGATAAGGGCTGCAGAATCTTTGGCACTCCACATGTTGCTGCTCTCCAACTCCAATCATCCCTGAACACCTAACAGTGTCATCCCCTTCTAGAGGGAATAACTAGATCTTCACAGATCTAAACTACCTGTGCTATAAAACTAACCACTTGAACCCATGGGCACATTTGAAAATCTGAGAAATTGCTATGGGAGCTACCACAAATTGGCTGCCATGGGGCCTGGCTAATCACAAAGAACAAGTAATTTCCTTCACTATGGTCCTAGGATGGCCAAAGACATAGAACAGTACTGCAAGAACTGTGCTAGATGCATCCAGAAAAGAACTTCCCTCACCGAGCAGCTACCCTTCCTTATATAACTACAGAAGCACTCTTGGAGTGAAGCCTGTATGGACTTGAGAATGACAGCAAAATGTTAGCAATATCCTTGCAATGAAATATCTCTTTTCTCACTATGGCCAGCCAGGGACTCTGGTCTAGCCAAGGACCAACATGGCAGCCTTGCAGCAGAGATGCTATGAGAGAGTGTCTTGGCTTATTATGGATTGCTCAAAATATATTCAATCAGATCAGGTTAAGGGTCCTTTTGCACATGGTAAGGGGTGTCGTGTGACTTCCAAATTCCTGCAAGCCTTGCAGGTATTAAGAAGTCACACAACACTCCTTAGCATGTGCAAAAGGCCCATCAACCTAAAAGGTTCAATAAAATTTTACTTGATATGCTTGGTTTATTAGAATCCACAAGAAAGGGAAAATGGAGTCAACACCTTATACATGCATTCGATTGTACAAGAAATTATGTCACAGGACTTTCCCCTTACTATATCTGGGCTACCTTTGTGTTTGGAAAAGATGCCTGCTGCCCTATGGAGTCTGCAGATTTTAAATATTCTACACTGAAGAAAGAACACTGAAAGAGGCCTATCAGTTAGCCTCTAAAACAGCAAGTCAATTTAGCATCCACAACAAACTTGGATATGATCAGCAGGTTCAACACTGGGACAGACAGGAAACCAGATTGTCCTCCATAATTTATAAATGCCTGAAAAAGTACAAAAATAGTTGTCCAATTGAAATCTGAGCCATATCTGATTCAGAGAAAGTTATTGAACGACTGATATACAAGGTGGTACCTAAAGGTAGGTATGGTTCTGTGAAAATCTTGCATAGGAATAATTTACTACCCCAAAAACAACTTATTGGCCAACCTCTTTAAACCACCCAGGACAACCATAATTGTGCAAAGATGCAAGGCAGACACAATGACAAATATCTTCCAACCTCATGTCAAGCAACTTACCTGTAGACTCTCCAGGAACTCCATAGCTACTCCACTAAGAAAAAACTGTTTCTGATTAAGATGAACTGAATTAACTGATAGTTTACCACCATTACTACTTGGAAATTAAGCCTGAGTTTAAATCCTGAAGCAGAACCCTTTCAATTCTACACATCTACCTTCCTGTCATTTGATGACCCAAGAGGAATTGGTGCCCGAGGTTCCTGACCTGAAAGAAGAAGATTAAGTGCTAAAAACAGCTGCTTATATTAAGGAAGAAAACAGTGCATCAATCCATGGACAGAGGGATAAAATGCTTTGTGAGCCTTCACCCCAAGCAACCTTAGTTGATCAACCATTTGAGAGAGGGCCAGTAACAATTTAAGAGTTTTGAAACCTGTTATCAGGTTAATTTATGATGAATCTGCAATTTTACACCATACTTATTATACACCAGTAGCAGAGGGGTTTAGCCTTTAGAGTCATGTTAAAACAAGAAGTACCAAAAGTCCCAGAAATGCCAGATTGCCAATCTGCAAGTATGTGAGAGTTAAAGGAAGCAATGCGCAAGCTGTATTTCAGGTGAAAGAACGTCTGTGTATATCAATCTACTAGTTGTGCTACAGTTAAGCATATATATGGAATTAAATTGCTATACTTTGTTATGCAGCATAACTATCAGTTGCTGATATATTTTCTTTGCCAATATCTTTGCTCATTGGAGCTCTAGAATCTGTCTGACTTTGATTGACTGAAAACAATGTCCTCAGTCCCTCCAACAGCAAACTCAGATGCTGAGTGCCAACAACTATGTAATTGAAACAGGCTGCTAAGAAACATGAGAGAAGTATCAGAATGCTTAGGAGAACCCTGAGGTAGAAACCTATAGGAAAAACCTTAATAGGAACAAAACTAAACAAACAAACAAACAAACAAACAAACCCAAAATGATCAAGGATGGAGCATGTTCAGTAGCCACAAAAAATAGTAAGTAACTGTTGAAAGAAATATTCAGAAATGGGAATGGAATGGAATACACAGGAAGTGGCCATGACTAGCTCTGAACCCTGAACACAGGACTCTGCTGAAACATTTTGCTGCTGGTTCCATTTGTCTTTCCTAACTTACACTTCACTTGAATGCAAGCAAATGATGGCCTTCAAACTGAAGTTAATAGGGGGGAAATTGCCCATTTGAAGCCAAAGTCAAAAGCCATAAGGTAACATTTTGAGGTTCGGTTAAATTTAATTTTAAGTACTGAAGTGGTTCGAGTTCAGAACCAAGGCTATGAGACTGCACTGGATCAGTTCCAACAATTAAAGTATTAGCTCTGCAGTAGTGGCTACATTTGGTATCACTGCAGGAAAATCCTGATCAGTAGGCAGTAACATCCCTCAGCTATTAACTGCTGGCATCCGCTCTCTTCCAGTTTATTAAATAAAGTATTTTAACAGTGAAGTTTATTTTAGTTTAAGGTTACAGGCACAATTCCCTCTTCATAGCATAAACCACACAAACAAAAAGTATCAGTTTCATTCCAACTGGGTGTTCTCTTAGTAAATTATAAACCAGTGTCTTGTTTGGTGTCTTCAAACTGAACAGGTTCAATGTCTGGAGGGGGAAATGCCTAAACACACAAGAAGAATACTTCATATTATCAAAACTCTTAACTTCATTAACCCAAGGAATTGTATCAACTTCAGATTCTATATTTCACTGTTCCTTCCCTGCTTCTGATAGACAAATGCTGACTAGAACAGAAACATGAATTATTTTACTAACTTTTTGCACTGGAGGATATTAGTCTGTTGTTTTAAAGAACTAGTTATAAAGTTCTCTTTGATATTTATGACTTTATTATGTTTCACGCTAGTTGTTTCCTTTAATACAGACAACTTCAACTTTTCAACATGATCTTTTACTATACGTGGGTTTGCCCTTCATCGGCTGACACAGAACTGAGCAATGCCCAGTGTTAGTTTACTATGCTTAGTAAACTGGGAAACACAACAAGTGACATTACATCACAAGTGACATTTCAGGATCACCACAATCATGGTAATGAGCAGCTGACTGAAGATCACCTGCTACAGGTATGCAATCTGTATTAGACTTTTCCATATGCCCTTTATTCTTTCTTCATTCTATGATGGACACTGCAGCACATAAACAGAAGTTCAGCAAGAGTAACTGAGAGACAGGTATAAGAATCACCCTCCCCCTTACAGCCCTAGTCCACAACAAAGCATACACATTGTATAACCTATCATAGTCTCATCAACCACAAAGGCCAGCAGGAGCCAAAGCATCTCACAGACTCCCAACCACAAATGAAATCTAGCTGGGCAAGTTTTTTTTTTCTGAAAGTCAAACATCTGAGAATCAAAAGTTGCCTGTTTCCCCACAGCAAGTTTGTCCCTATGTGTTTATTCCAACTAAGACAGTCAAGCTGTCAAGCTGCATGCATAGGTTTTATAAACGCATACAACTTTTCTGAACAACTTAGCCAAGACCAGATTCCTCATGGCAGACCTACCAAGCAAGGGTAAGTTCCCAATTGCCTCTAAGCAAGCAGCTTCTAATAAACACAAGACAATGTAGTAATTGCCATGGAAGCAACAAAGACAAATCCACTACCCATGTGAGGAATTAGGGGTCTTGCATGGAGGGGTCTGGCAATGGAACCCAGGCACCTTATGCTTTAAACCACTGTGTTTGAGGAAGGGAATAATAGCCTAGCCTCTGCTATCTTTCAGTTTCAGAACTGTTGGTATCAACTCCAAAGGCATGATGGAACAGGACCCATAGGGTTTGATGTGGCCCTGTGATACTGCTGACACGGGTCTGGCTCCTACAACTGAGCAGCTCTTCAGGCTCCAATTGAGCAGCTCTGAATTCCCTCTTACCTGCAGGCTCAACTAATAGTTTAGCCCAGCAGCTCTGTTTAAAGATAGGTCAATGTTCCAGTAACTCTACATGTTGCTCTGTTGTTCTCCCTTATCTAACCTTATCTAATCAAAGACTGCCTCTCCCTATATAAACCAATCTGAACATCTGTGTTCATCATCTGAGGCCCTTCTCCGTGTGCCTCCTTCTCATGAGGTCCGGAGGGTGGCAACATGAGAGCAGTAGCGGAGCTTTGTGCTCCGGCACCAGGGGGCGGAGAGCAGGCGGGGGCGTGGCTGGTGCGTGTCCTGGGGTGTGTGGCACCCAGCGCGGGTGGGGGAGCAGCTGTGATGGCATCCCACCAGGATCGCACTGCTGGGGGTGGTGCACTCCCCCCGCACTCCTCTTCCTCCACCAGTGCATGAGCGCAGGCCTTTTCTGCAGTGGCCCTCCATTTGTGCAGGAAGGTTTGTCTGACATCTTCCCTATTTATATTTAGGCACCGGACAAAAATGTTCCTCTTCAACCAGACCTTTGGTTGATTAATATTCTATAGCCTTTTAAATGTATTCTAAAAGTTATTATTTTGTTGTTTTTGTTTTAACTATTTGTTTGTGCTTTCTCCTTGTAATTTTATCCTGTGAACCACCCTGAGATCTTGTGATGAAGGGCAGTATATAAAATCACCACCACCACCACCTACCATCTGCTACTAGCTCTTAGACTGAAAGGATGAAGGAGAACCATGTGGGCATATTGCTGCAGTATGTTAAATGCAGCAGTGCCATGAAGACTGCATGTATAGCTCTATCCCAGGGGTCAGCAAAGTTTTTCTGCAGGGGGTAGCCCACTGTCCCTCAGACCTTGTGGGGGGGCAGACTATATTGGGGGGGGGGAGACAAATTCCTTATCCCACAAATAACCCAGAGACACATTTTAAATAAAAGGACACATTCTACTCATGTAAAAACACCAGGCAGGCCCCACAAATAACCCAGAGATGCATTTTAAATAAAAGGACACAAAAAGACGCTGATTCCCGCACTGTCCGCAGGCCGGATTTAGAAGGCAATTGGGCCGGATCTGGCCCTCGGGCCTTAGTTTGCCTACCCATGCTCTATCCCATCTCTATTTATCAGATGAGAAGCAGCTGCTCAGACAAGTAAAGTAGAGGGTAAGTGATAACTCCAGAATATTAAGTTGAAAGATTGTAGTAACCACCTTAACCCTGTATCCGTATTAAGCAATAATAAATCTCACCAATAATGCCAACATTCAAAGGCATAGCTATGTGCAATCATACATACCCAGTTAAAACCCTTTTAAAAAATGTGTTGCCACAAATTGCCATAAGCTAAAAATTAGCAATTAAAGAATGAAATCTTTGGCTCAATTTTCTAATTTTGTTACAGCTGGCCTGTCATTGATATGTCTTGGCAGATAACTTATAAAACAGTAATAGTTAACAATAAGTATTCTTAAAAGGGCATGGAAATATTCTGAAAATAATAGTATGGAATATACCAGTCAGAAGACTGACAAAATACTTTAGACTATTTCAGTCTATTCCCTCAAGCAAGGAAAACTGTCATTCAAGGTTGAAGACTTCTGCAAAGAAGTAAACCAGGCTGTTACACTATTATGAGAATGAATGCCAGACAATGCATTTTGAAATGGTTTATTTTCCTTTCCACATAAAAGTGCTACACTACGTTAATGTTCTTTAATTCATGTTCCAACTTATGAAACTCACCTTTTGGCTTGTCCCATCGTGTTTCACTACTGCGCAAAATATAGTAAGACTTTGAACAAACATTCTTAATGCACCCATGCTGTGCCAAATTAAGCAGCCAGCTGGTAATTTTGCTAATATATTAATTAGTAGAGTAGTCTTCAGGAAAACATAGATAAAATAAACAGCAGGTGATAAAGACTTACAAAGAGTAGACACATGAGAACATAGCAAAACATTTTGTTTTTTGATAGTTACTGAAAGCACTAGTTAAACCAATGTCATGTAAGCTATCCCAACTTTAAATTCCTTTCTTAGCATAAAACACTGATTTGAGTTTCCAGTTCAGTCCCTGCTGGACAAAATCAGGCACTAAAAAGCCTCTAAACATTTAAGCAGCAGGTGTCCTCATTGGAAATACCTAGTAGACGATAAGATGACATGTAGTGTATATGTACCAACTTCATCCTACTTGCAAAAAAGAAAAAAATACCTGAGTGCATAAAAAACTCAATTCCCCAAATCCTCTTGATATATCCATATACACATTCAGGAAATATTGTACAGCTCAATACTGTACCAAGGTAAACCACAACAGCTAAGAAAGCTCTACCCATATTTATGCATCAGCTGCTTAAAATCAAATTATCTATCACCAAAGCTGAAATATTCTTGCCAGAATATACAAAAACCAAATAAACCACAGAAAGCAAATACAGCCACATTGCTTTAGATAACCATTGCTTTGATGGTGTTTCCTGCTTGGCAGGGGGTTGGACTGGATGGCCCTTGTGGTCTCTTCCAACTCTATGATTCTACTTCGGAGGTGGGATATTGCTATATACAACAACTTTCTAATGCTCCTTTGGTTCCCATAAAATGTTTGAGGTTTGAATTACAATTCAAGAATACTAAAAGCTACAATTATTTCACTAAAAAACAAAGCAACTATTTTACTTAAGCACTGCACTCCCTGGCATGGCAAGCAAGAACTAGTTGCAACATTAGCTGTACCACTTGATCTTATCAAACTAGAATACCACAGAATTTCAAACCATTGTCATCCAGTGGACCAACAAGAGTTTTGGTATTTGGAGGCAGAAATCAATTTCCACCATAGTTCTACAGTCAAAAGACATACTGAATAAGGAAATAAATACTTAGGAGTAGGAAAATGAACTACGTACTGAATATGCTGTTGGCACAACACAAAATATGACATTATAGCAGTGTTGAGGGTCAAAGGTTAACATTAACAATCCTGAAGCCACTTCCCAACTTTGACTATACAGTATGTCAGTACAATGACATCTCTCAAGAATGTTGGATGAACAAGTGTAATAACTATTTTAAAACACTTTGAGCACGAGTGTTACAAATATAAATAGTAGCCAAAAATCTATCCTCTTAAGCAATATTCCATTAGCAAAGAAGAAAGTAATTTGCCTCAGTTGGAATCATCATTTTGCTGTACAATTTCAGGTCAATTACAAAGACGTCCTAAAGTCAAACAAACAACCATTGATAAAAATAATAAACATCAAGCTCATTATGCTTCTCCTGAAAAATATAGATTGCCTTACCTTTCCTGTCTTGTGGTCAAACCAGACAAGCGCATGGTTCCTAGACAAAACCTTACAGTCAAAGGTAGCGTTATTCTGAGCTGGTCGACATCGAGCCACTGAGCGGCCAATTTTGACAGGTTCATCCAGGTAGACATGACGTTCTTGAAATGGGTGAGAGTTTGGGCGGCAAGTGAAGATAGCCAAGGCTGAAGGCATTGAGGATAGATATGTGGTGCCACACCAACCAGGGCAGAAGAGGAACTCTTCTTGATCCAAGCCACCCTCCACAGTTGATAAGCAAAATTTCCACAGCACTTTACATTAAAGCAGGGCAAACATTACCTGCAAGTGAGATCTAACAACTCATACCTTCAGTGTGTGAACTAATGCTGGCAATAATCCAGTAAAAAAGCCCCATTGTTTCTTTTAGTAAGGCCGGTTGTAAATCTAAGATGTTCCGCTTCAATCCATCTCTCTCAAGAATATGAACAAGCATCTGAAGACTCAGAAATGAAACAGAACTTGTTAAATTAAGGTGGGGATGGCTATAGATCCAAGTGGATGACTCATACACAAAATACTTGTTCGGGATGCAATTGGCTCTGCTCTCTTCCGTAAACACTGCCCAAGATTTTCCTCAATAGAGAGAAACAATGGAAGATTCAGAGAGTGGGAAACAGAAGACTAGAGGTTTACAAGACTGGAGCAAAAACTGGAGAGCCACCAGGAAGACTTTGCAACAAAGGCAGTTCAGCTGATCCAGGAGTAAATCTGCGGTTCATCTTCTTCACACATCAACTCACAGTTGGCAATGTGGGAGGATGCCCAAGTAATGAGTAGGCTCTCTCCCGCCCCCCTCTCCAAGACTGCACAGGCCCAGACTAGAATTTTTCTTTCTTTCAGGGAGCCAACTGAGCCAACCGATCTGATCATTCAGGAAGTGGCAGTTTTATTATTTCCCCACGGAGCTATACGGGGCTTAGTACACCTGGAGATGCATGCCAGCCATTGCACGAGGCGGTCTTCTCGAGGGAATGGGGGGGGGGGTGATAAACTGACAGCAGGTTGGGGACGCCTGACGGAAGCCAGAAGTGCCGCGATCGCCCCGACGACGGTCTCAATGCAGATGCCTCGTCGTCGGCGGAGGGAGCCCGGGGTTGGCGGGATGCTGCCCGGCGGGACTGGCGGAGGGTGGTGGCTCCCGGAGCAAAGGCTGCAGAAAGCGAAGGTGGCGCCTGCCTGACGAAGGCCGGTGGCAGCTCCCTCCGTGACTCTGCAGGTGGCTGCTGCGAGCGAGGACCGCGCTCCCTCCTTCCCTTCTCCTGAGGAGGGGAGGGGGAGAGAGAGGCGCCTTTCCGCCCTGCCCTGGCGGGGCTCGCAGCCCCGTTCCCGCCGACGGAGAGGCCTGGAGGCCGGGGCGCCTTCCGAGCGGGGCGCCTCCTTCTCTCTCTCTCAGGCGGCCGCCGGCAGCGAAAACTTTCCCTCGACCTGCGAAAATCAAAACAAACCCGGTCAAGAAGACTCGGGGGGGCTCAGGCGGGGCCCGAAACCCCGACGACGACGCCTCTCGCCCGGCCCCGGGGGCTCCGCAGAAGTGCACGCAAGGCGGCCGGGAAGGGGCGGCTGCGGCCGGAGCAGGGCGCCCAGCTCCCCTCCCTCCCCACCCACTCTTACCTTCCCAGCAGCAGACGGAGCCGCCATAGTGACTGGAAACCTACCCGGTGTAGCAGCAGCAGCAGCCGCGCTGCCGGGGAGGGGGGGAGGGAGTTGGGAGGGGAGAGGAGGAGCCGCTCGGCGATGGGCTTGGCCAAACCAAGGGCTGACGGCCGCCCATCCGCTACTACGCAGGCGCCTGCCCGTCAGGTGGCACATGCGCACGGAAGTAGGTGAAGTTTTTTTGCGCTCTCTCCTCCCTTCCCCGCCCCCGCTGCTGGCTCTGCTGGCATTTGCTGCCCTTAACCTAGAATGGCCTGGTGAATCCGCTTCCGGGTACCCTAGGTGGCTCTCTCTCTATATATATACTGCATATATATCTTATAAATAAGAAAGATGATGTAATAACCCCTTAGAGACCGAGGAAGAAGAAAATGCTTGCAATTTAAATTTTGCAGATTTTACTTTTTGGGGTGGGGGGTGGGGGAGGAAATGCAGATAAGTGGTCGCATTCAATATGATCGTGGTCAGGTGGGGTTGAAATAGGTTTGCGGTTTGTTTGTTTTTTTGCTTTTCCTGGGGGTGGGAGGTCGAAATGAACGCGTTAGTACCTGAAGGCGCAAAGGAAACTGACAGGAGGCCTCCATAGGGCTTAAGGAGATATCCTTGCTTCATGTCATCGCGGCTCCACAAGTTATGTAGAGCAGGTGCTACGATTCCGGTAAATCTAGTGCTGCAGGAGCCGAAGGCTGCGATCTGGCACTCACCTGGGAGCAAATCCCATCAGTGGTGCAGTTAGCTAATTTTAGACTCGGGACTTAATGGACTCTATTCTTCTCCTTCTCCTCCTCCTCCTCCTCCTCCCCCCTCCCCAGTTTTAGATGGTAATGTTATTTACTACAAACTTACTACAAATTGTAGTAAACCAGCCCTGCCACTTTGGGTTCCCTCCTGCTGAATGGGGCACTAATGTCTGGGACAGCACTACTGAGGCCTATTGAACTCAGTGTTATTCTTGTTTTCTCAGTGGACCTGTACAGGATTTACTCAGAAACCCTATTTGCATGGACTCAAATCTAAGCGTGCACAGGCTTGTTGTTTGTACACTTTGTACACTTGTACACGTCAACAATCTAATTAGGAAGGACAGAGGCAAACTGTTACACTGATGAAACCTGAACCCAAAAGTGGAAGATAACTAGCTATAGACAGTGGCACTTTCAAAAATTATACTGTGAGGTTATTTGGAACTAAGTGCAACTGAAATGCATGTTGTTGTTGTTCAGTCGTTCAGTCGTGTCCAACTCTTCGTGACCCCATTGACCAGAGCACGCCGGCACGCCTAGCCCGCACTGCCTCCCGCATTTGGCCAAACTCATGTTAGTACTTCGAGAATACTGTCCACCATCTCAGCCTTTGTCGTCCCCTTCTCCTTGTCCCTCCATCTTTCCCAACAGCAGGTCTTTTCCAGGGAGTCTTCTCTTCTCATGAGGTGGCCAAAGTACTGGAGCCTCAACTTCAGAATCTGTCCTTCTAGTGAGCACTCAGGGCCGATTTCCTTGAGAATGGATAGGTTTGATCTTCTTGCAGTCCATGGACTTCTCAAGAGTCTCCTCCAGCACCATAATTCAAAGCATCAAGTCTTCGGCGATCAGCCTTCTTGTGGTCCAGCTCTCACTTCCGTACATTACTACTGGAAACCATAGCTTTAACTATACGGACCTTTGTTGCAAGGTGATGTCTTTGCTTTTTAAGATGCTGTCTAGGTTTGTCATTGCTTTTCCTCCCCAAGAAGCATACTGAAATGCATACATACCGTAAACCCACTGTGGCAAATGCCTGCTCCCAGGTTACCCATGAGGGAATGTGGCTGCAAAGAGTTCCCCACCCCTGCTTGAGGAAGTTGGACACGTGAGGGTGCTTGAAGAGTTTATGAAAGCTTATGTCCCTATAGCTTATATAGAGGTCCAAATGTTGTAAGATTTGCTAGAGTCAATCAGAAGCTGCATTGGAACATAAACAGCCGGTAGCTGCTTTCCCAGGCTATCTTCCAGGAGAGATGAGAGCACAAGGTTGCTTGGACAGGAAACACTCAGGGTTTGTAGTTTTTAGGGACAGAAGTGACAGGATCCCTCTTTGTGTAACACATTGTTGAAAACCACAAGTCCCAGAGAGCCTTAGTTCTTGCTTACATTTCCAGTGCACAGACAGGAGAAGCCATCAGAGTGTAATAGCAGCAGGAGGAAACAAGCACCATAATATCAGGGACATGAGATCCCAAGGACAGTGGGAGGCAGTACTGCTGATAGATTTAAGATGTATTTTCGGCCCTTTGCTATAAGCGCCCAGGGCAGGTTACAACAATATAACTACAATTATAAAAACAAATGAAACAGTTATAATTATAAACACAAGTAAACCATTCCAGCCAAGAACAGGCCAATATAAATTCCACAAAAGAGTGGGTCCACAAAACATAATACCTTAACTGTCAAAGGCCAGGGCAAAGATGTGAGTAACAGTGTAGTCCTGTACATGTTACATAACAGTGCAGTCTTGTACATGTCTAGTCAGAATTGTGCCCAGTAGAGAAACTACTTCTGGGTAGGTGGGGTAAGATTACAGTCTGATGAATTAGGCCGCTGATCTTCAGCAGGCACAGAAGACTGACAATAGACTCATAGAATTGTAGAAGTGGAAGGGTGGTCATCTAGTCCAACCCCCTGCAATGCAGAACACTGCCTAAATCAATGCAGTAATGTATAATTAAGGCAACAAAACAGCTTAACATAGATAGTTTTGTAGAACAGTTTACTTCCCCAATTCCAATATACAGGTGAAACTCGAAAAAATTAGAATATCGTGGAAATTATGTAAGCAATTGTTTTCATTAGCTACTGGAGTTTAATATATGAGATAGGCTCATGACATGCAAAAGCGAGATATGTCAAGACTTTGTTATAATTGTGATGATTATGGCGTACAGCTAATGAAAACCCCTAAGTTGAAATTGTTAATTTGGGGTTTTCATCAGCTGTATGCAATGATCATCACAGTTATAACAAATAAAGGCTTGACATATCTCACTTTGCATGTCATGAGTCTATCTCATATATTAGTTTCACCTTTTAAGTTGAATTACTGAAAGAAATGAACCTGTTCCACGATATTCTAATTTTTCCTCAGTTTCACCTGTATAATATGGAATAGTAAATCACCTCAACAAAGAAAAGGACACTTACTTCTGCTTCCTGATTCATTTTGTTTGAAAAAACCTCACAAGGGCATATTATAGCACAACACTTTCTATTGTCTAGGATAGGAGTCAGAACTGAATCTGGCTAGGGGCAGGGGTGTGTGTAGTAAATTTGACAGGTAGGTGGGACTGGCCACCTGGTCAGTTACCTGACAACACAATGGTGATTTGGGGTGACCCGTTGTCAATGGTTTTGAAATCAAAGGGCAAAATCACAGCACTTTGCAAGCACCGACAAGCAGCTGATTGGTGGCACTTCCAGAGCACCACTTTCAGCGGCCACATCTGACAACCATATTTGACAATATTCATTTGGGATATTTTGTGTTCCAGGTCCCTTGTTCAGTGTAACCCTTTGCATGTTACTCAGAGGTAACCACAATTATGCTCACGGGTTTTATAACCTAGAAAGTATATTGAACCCCATATTTTATCCATGTCTACTCAGAAGTAAACACCACAGATATCAGTGGACTTACTCCCAAGTAAGTGCCATACTTCCAGAAATTGACCTCAGTTGGCAATTAGGCTTAGGAAAAAAGCTCCCAGTCTTGTAAATGGGAGGGTTTTTGTAACATTAATCGTATGCTGCTGCGGGGCAGATGCTGCAGGACGGATCCTCCCACAGGCCACTAGTTCCTCACCCATGCCATAGGCAGTACACCATCAAATACCGTACTTCAATTTAGGATTACTCCCCTTTTCCTACTCCAGTATCCTGTCCATAGCTCTAGATTTCAAGGTTGAGCTCTAATGTGACAGAGTCGGACACGACTTAACAACTAAACAACACCACCATTAAAGGAAGTGCTTTCCATTCCATTTACTGTATGTACGTTGTTTCTGGTTTCAAGTACTCATATATTGCTAACGTTTGTTATTAATCTCAGGCACTTGCTTGAGATGTCATGATGCACATTTTGTACTATATGTTTTTGGATTCTGAATTCCTTTCTGTCTTGGTTAAGATGTTATCGTGTGTAAACATGGGTGTGTTTCTATGTGTGGGGGAACAGAGAGGCCAGCTCTACAAATTCTTACATGCAATTGCCTGACTCTTACTGCATGTACAGTTCTCCCTAAATTTATGGGTCATATAAGGAAGTTAAGCTACTCAAAATCGTTCTGCAGGTGTGTAGCTGTAGCAGCATGGCTTCATATTTAAGCTGCAGCCTTTTTAGTAATATTTTTAAGCAACATTAAATATTAAGAATAAAATAATTACATATTGTAAGCAATGAACTCAGTAGAAAGTTCAGAATAATTTGGGTGTGATCCAGTGAAGTAAACTAGAAAAGAGCTTAAATGCACTTATTCAGTTTGCAGAAACTGTCAGTTAAAAATTATTTCATGTTGACCTCTTTTGCATCCTTACTAGTTGTTTGCCATGGTACACACCTGCTCAGGTAGTGTTGCCACCATAGACAAAGGAAAAGCTGCCACACATCTCTGTAATTCTATGATAGTCATCATAAATAAGAGCCTAATTGCTCTTGTTGTTATATATACCATATATGGATGTGTAATCCCATCTGCACTATACATTTAAAGCAGTATAATAGAATGGCATTCTGCAAAGAATCCTGGGAAATGTACAGTGGTACCTCGGGTTACAGATGTTTCAGGTTACAGACTCCACTAACCCAGAATAGTACCTCTGGTTAAGAACTTTGCTTCAGGATGAGAACAGAAATTGTGCGGTGGCGGTACAGCAGCAGGGGGAGGCCCCATTAGCTAAAGTGGTACCTCAGGTTAAGAACAGTTTCAGGTTAGAACGGACCTCCAGAATGATTAAGTTCTTAACCCGAGGTACCACTGTACTTTGTTAGAGTGACAAGTATCAGAGTTCCCTGCGAAGAGGGGGTTGATTGTTAAACCACTTTGGGAATTGTAGCTCTGTAAGGGGCATAACAACTAGCAACTCTCAGCACCCTTGACCAGCGCAGTCTTTAGCATATGCACTGCCAGGGTGCAAAGATCCACCCAGCGCCCCCAAATTTAGTTTAGGCCCCCAAATTAGCTTTTATTATGATGTAAGAGTTAATTTCGTGTGCATGGCACCGTAGAGAATGACAAGCACTATCGTTGAGTCCTGACAAGTGCCGTCATTGAGTCAAGCGTCACCATTGTGAATGACAAGTGACGCCACTGGCACGGCGCATCTTTAGTAAATGAGCACACAAAGTTGAAAGTCCTGTAGTGAAACATAGGTATACATTTCGGTAATACCTAGGTATATGTGTACAGTATTTTGTTTTTCTAGCTTGATCAAAATTATTCATAGAGCTTAGCCGGCCTCAGCGGCAGGCACCTGGCACCCCCCAGAATTCAGCGCCTGAGTGCCCCGCACCCCCTTGCACCCCTGGGTAAAGACGGCCCTGCCCTTGACAAACTACAACTCCCATTATCCTTTAGGAAACGCCAAGACAGTTTAAAGAAATATGATACAGCTTTAAACATATAGTGCAGATGGGGGCCTAGGAAATCTTGAAGATGGAAAGGTTAAAGAAGCTTCAGGAAAAGGAAATGTGATATTCAGGCTGGGTTTTGTTTTCTTCTTCGTTGAAGGAATTGGGGGGGGGGGACACATTGTAGGAGCCATAGACAGAAACAGCCTGAAGCCTTCCTAGCAAAGGAAGAAATGAATGAGAGGATGAGGAGGAAGAGAAAAGATAGTCAAGGTTAATGGAGCAGGCTGCAGGACTGCAGATGGAGTGGAGAGATTCTACTTCAGGAGCAAGAAGCAGGGAAGGAGGTGTGTGTAAGAGACTGGGTGTGTGATGTGAGGAAAGCAAGGAACAGACTGGAGGGGTCAATAGAAATTCAATGCAGTTCTTGTCTCCTTTTTAAAAAAAACCATTACAGAATATTTGGCTGAGGCAAAAGTAAGGGCTAAGGCAGTGTTTTTCAACCTTTTTTGGGCAAAGGCACACTTGTTTCATGAAAAAAATCACGAGGCACACCACCATTAGAAAATGTTAAAAAAATTAACTCTGTGCCTATATTGACTATATATAAAGTAATTTCCCACGGCACACCAGGCAACATCTCGCGGCACACTAGTGTGCCGCGGAACAGTGGTTGAAAAACACTGGGCTAAGGAATGAGGATCCTAAATGATGAAAGGTTCACAAATAAAATTAATATTAAGTATTTAACCCTACTAGTGATCCATTTTTTATCAACCATATCATGTTTATTATTTTGTGTGTACAATTTTGTAACAGAAAAATTATATATATATATATATATATATATATATATATATATATATATATAACCATGAGCTCCTGGTATATCTAAGCATGCTTATAATTATCTAGCTAAAAATAATATTAATTGTAAGGAAATATGTTTATGATCAAGGTGTTGGTTCTTTTTAAAAAGGAATATTAATCTGTTATTTTCAGTGTTCAGAATCTAAAGTTAAGACAATGTTTCAAAAGACTAGACACAAAAAATTGGTAGCTGGTGTATCATGATACTTGACCTGCAAATGACTTGAGGCAAATCAAGCATCCAGAAAGTAATGTAGAATTTAGATAATAATTTATGGAAAGTTACGCAATACAGAAAACTAGTTCTGACTACACTAATCTACTTAGACTTTGCTGCTGCCTGGCAGGTTGCCAATGATTATCAGCATTTTTTTGCCAGGAAAGCTTCCCATCATCCTTTCATAAAAACAAACTAGCTCAAATGCATCAGTTAAAATGCTTTAGGGAGAAGACAAAGCTGTTTGGTTTACAAAATGTCAGCAAATGTCCTCTTGTGCTGGCATATAGAAAGAAAGGGCAGTTCAAAATGTTTTGGTAAAGTACACGTCCAAAGTTTGCAATAAAAATGCAAGACACCAAGTAGATCATGGTTCTGCTTCAGAATAAAAAAATTAAGACATTTTGTAGGCTGTGATTCTATAATTAAATTTAGTTGGCAGCTCTGTGTGAGACTTTCTGGATAGATTATCTCTGGAACAAAGGAAACAGGTCCTTTTTGCTGGTTACCCTGCACCTATGGAATTCCCTCACCCAGGAAATACACCTAGGCCCCAATAGGTGAAAAGGTAGCATGACTAAACTGCTTCTGGCACTATGGAACACTGTGATGGAAACCAGAGCGCATGAAGCTCACCCCGTGGTGGGGATTTGAACCACTGACCTGATTGGCAAGAGGCTTAGTGCATTAGATCACAGCGCCACCTGCTGTGGCCCCGTTATTTGCACACGAACATAGAAGTTATTTTGGTCTGCTTTTTATTAATTGCTAAGATAAATTAATTGCTATGATAAATTAACTGCTTCTTAATTTTCAGCAGGTATATTGTGGTTTTTAATGGGTGGGTAATATTTTATTCTTATTCTGATTAAATTTACATACTGTCTGTTATCTGAAGATCTCAGGGCAGTTCACAATTTTATTTTATTATGTTGATGATATGGTGGCAGTGCTCTTATGATATATTGAATACGATATGAGAGTGCAATTGTCCTGTGATGGAGTGCAATATAGGCTACACAAAAAATGGTATATTTTTATAAACATAACTGAATTGCCTTCAGCTGCATTATAAATATATAAACTGAAAACAACCATTGTATGGGTGTATGTTTCTTGAGCTCTTTAGCGTGACGTGTTTGTTTCTTCTGTTTCTGAATGATAACACTGAAGTGGCAGGGATCCAAATAGATATCTTAGGTTGGGGAACTCAAGGGTTTGGACATGCCCAGTAATTTGTTTTGTTTTGAACAGCAGACCCCAATGCCGTATCACAAACTGCTTTAAAATTCAAAAGAGATTTGCCATAAGCAATAAGGATCTTGTTTGAGAAACACAATTACAAAGCCTTTATGAGCATGCAGAATAAATTGTGTGATTATTTCCATACAGGTTACCTCTTCCAGACCCAAATAATAAAACCTTCCTTTTTGTAAGCAAATAAATACAATAGTGAAGCTTTCCATTTTCAGCTCTTTCCCTAGTTGGAAAAGCCAAATATGTATACAGTGCAATTTACCCAAAAGCAAGTCCTACTGAATTCAGTGACACTTATTCTAAGGTATCAGGGTTCAGTTCAAACTGTAGCACTATTTGTAATTATTGTTTGAATAAAATTAACAGGAATGAATAAAGAGCCCTGCTGGACCAGACTAAAGGCCTATCTAATTCAGCATCCAGATGCCTATGGAAAGCTCACAGGTATGGCAGAAGAGCAATAGCTTCCTGCTGTTGTTCCCCAGTGACAGGATATTCAGACACACCCTGCCTCTGATTCTGAAGGTAATTTATAACTATCAATATTAGTTGCTGCTACTTACCCCCCATGAATTTGTCTTTTCAAGCCATTCAGTTGGTGGCCATCACAACAAGTGAATATGTACCTTTTGCAACTGTCAATTTTTGTAATCAGGTTTATACACCCAAGAAGCATGGCTCAGGTTGCAACGCTAAATGCTCTTACTATGAGCAAGCTCCATTGGAGTTCTGAGTAAACATGCTTTGGATCACACTGTCTCTTGACACAACCTTAGCACATTCTGTAGGAGTTAAAGGTTCTCATAGTCGAGAGTAGCCCCCTATAGGCAGCTTTAATTTCACACTGTTCCATCGCTTATATAAGTAGTAATTTAATTGTAAAACCTACAAAGGCTAGAATGTACATTTTATTAAAATGCATTTTCTATTTGTAGTAGAAATATCTACAAGGAACACATTCCAGATAAAATATGTTACTAGCATCATTTGTGAAAGCTTCCCTAGAATATAGATTGAAGAGAGAAAACAGATGTGTGCTTCAAGGCACTAATCTAACTAGTTTTAATCTAGCTAATAAAAGTTAGAATGCAATTAATGGTTACATAATGCTTAAGGTTGAAAGTACCTTTATCCCCAAGAAATAGAACTAACAGGAGACATAGGTAAAGGGTAAAGGGACCCCTGACCATTAGGTCCAGTCGCGGCTGACTCTGGGGTTGTGGCGCTCATCTCGCTTTACCGGCCAAGGGAGCCGGTGTACAGCTTCCAGGTCATGTGGCCAACATGACTAAGCTGCTTCTGGTGAACCAGAGTAGTGCACGGAAATGCCGTTTACCTTCCCGCCGGAGCGCTATCTATTTATCTACTTGCACTTTGACATGCTTTCGAACTGCTAGGTTGGCAGGAGCAACAGGAGCTCACCCGTTGCGGGGATTTGAACCGCCGACCTTCTGATTGGCAAGCCCTAGGCTCTGTGGTTTAACCCACAGTGCCACCCGCGTCCCACCAAGAGACATAGTGAAGTGCAATTTCCTGGTTTGCTTTCATGCACATTTTCATTCATGGAAAATACATCAAAGCTCTTTTTAACCTTTACCATGTAAAATGAAAAAAATCAATAAATTATTAGAGCTCTTCCTATCAGAGCAACTATTCAGTGTTTAATTCAATCACCTGCTTGTTGAAAAATTGATACAGCTAATCTTTGAAGCTCCAAATGAAAGTGCTGTAATGTGATTGTAAAACTTACATTAGTTAGTGTAGAATTAAAAAACCACTTTACAGAATATGTGGGGGGGGGCCCTCTTTTTGGTGTCTTGTGAAACTGCCCTAACACCTTTACTTTGGTGATAAGCAAAATGCCCCCCTCTCATCTGGCTCCCAGAGCAGGTCTATATAATCATGTATGTGCTTGGCTAGTCAATTATTTATATTAGTTAATGACCCAATTTTGAACTGAGGAAATCCAGAAAGCCAGAAGTATTGGCTCTGTCTTAGGGAAGCTGTGCAGCTACGTGGTACAGCATCTGCTTGGCATGCAGAAGCTCCCAGGTTCAATCCCTAGCATTATTTTTTATTATTACTATTATTTATTAAGTTTTTATATCACCCCTCACCTGAAGATCTCAGGGTGGTTTACAATATAAAAACACAAAAATACATACCATAATAACAACCAAAAACAATAGTTTAAAAGGCCATAGATTATTTAATTAGCCAAAGGCTGGGATAAGAGGAATGTTTTTGCCTGGTCCCTAAAGATGTGTAATGACAGTGCCAGGTGAGCCTCCCTGGGGAGAGCATTCCACCTGTAGGGAGCCCACAGAAAAGGCTTGTTCTCATCAGGGCTGTCTTACGCAGATCGGCTACTGTGGCGCGGCGATCCCTCCGGCGCCCATGGCGTGCCGCCTCTGGGGCCGCCTCCCTCCTGCGCTGGCCGCCCCTCGGGAGGGGGGGTGGGGGAGCGGGGGTGAGGGGCGTGGCGCTGTGTGCCCTTCCAGCGCTCTAGCTGGGGCTCCCAGCGCAAGGCGGGAGGCGAGGGTGGGCGCTCGCGTGCCAGCGCCCGCCCATGGGGGTGGGGGCAGGTTGGGGAGGGGGGTGCACGGTATGCCGGCGGGGGCGGCGCCCTGGCGCACTGCGCCAGTAGCCCCAATGGGTAAGACGGGGCTGGTTCTCATGTTGCCTCCCTCTGGACCTCTCATGGAAGAGGCACACAAAGAAGGTCCTCATATGTTGATTGCAGTTTCCAGGTCAGTTCATACCAGGAGAGGTGATCTGAGGCATCTCCAAGTTGGTTTGGGAGAGACCTCAGTCTGAAACCCTGGACAGTTCTACATCACAAAACTCAGAGAAGTGCGGATTTTGAAGGATGGCTGTGTTTTTGGTTCTCATATTCATTTGAGAAGTGCAAATTAGGTAGTGTCTTGCTAAAATGCAAAAAATAAAATAATAAAATTCTCCCCCCATCCCAAATCCTAGTGCCTGCTATTTGTGTCAGGAGAAAAGCTCCCATTGGCGCCAGATCAGATACAATTTCAGTGCTACCCTACGCTTCGGTGCAGATCTTTGACACGGATCTTATGGAGTGTAGGGGGGGAGTTCATAGCAGTTGCATAGATGCATCCCACATCAAAGAGAAGTATAGCAGCAGGAAGGATGGAATTTACCCATCCCCACATGAGTATTAAAAATTGCACCTTCAAATATATATGTGTCGATATACCGGTATATTCAGGATCAATTCCTGCAGATAAAGAAGTAACGTATTTTATAAACCACCCAGAAAGCTTTAAGGGAAATAAAAAGCTTTGTTTGCTGTTATTTTGAAAGTTCCTTTGTAAGTTGCCTTAGAAGACCCTCTGAGGACAGAAGAGCAAGGTTGCAAATACTGTACCCTAAATAAACAAATGTGGGTTGCATATGAATTATGCAGTTAGAATTCTGCTTAATGTTCCTGGTTGCAAATATAGAAGAGAACTGTAGTTATTCTGGCTTCATTAAAGCAAAGTCAAAATCGTTTGTGTGTGTGTGTGTGTGTGTGTGTGTGTGTGTGTGTGTGTGTCTGTTTGTTTGTGTCTGTTTGTTTGTGTTTGTTTGTCTGTAATACCAGAATGGGGATCAGAAGCCTGCCTCAGTGTATGGTACTGGATCAAATGCCATGACCTTAAAGTGCTTCCCAGCCTTACGCCAACAAAGTTGCTGTTTTAAAGGGCCTTGAGCTAAATATAACCGGAGAAGCGCCTGGAACGCTCTATGCCTGGGTAGAAAAGAGAGATTTGAAAGTATGCGTAGGAAAACTCCTTCCCCTGAGGGTCTGTACCACCAACCCAGTGAACATATCATATTCTTTGGAAGGGTTAAAAAAAAATCCTCGAAGAAGCTTCCTACACCCCCTCCAAAGACGTACTAAATACTCTCCCTCCTCCCTGCCGCCGCCAAGTGCTATTCTCCTCCCCTCTGCTTGTCTCCACCCCTATGATGTTCGTTTGGACTCTTCCACCTCCCTCTTCTCGGTCTGTTGTGGACGTTCCCATAGCGGAGCGGGAGGGGGGAGGTTAGGGGCGGCCGCGGCCCCAGAGACACGCGTCACGTGGCCCTTCCTTGGGGTTTCTGGCAGAACCGGCTGCACGGCGGCTTAAAGCGAGAGTGAGGGGGTATCCGGCAGCTGCTCGAGTGCCGGCGGCCCAGCGGCCGTTTCGGTGCGGCGCCGCCAATCGCCATGTCCCTGCGGAAGCCGGGCGATGGCGGCGGCGGAAGCGCGAGGCGGGCGGGCTCCCCGGAGGAGGCTCGGGAGCTCCCGGAATGCGCGCCGGGCGGGCGCCTGATGCCGCTGCTGCCTTGGGACCGCTTCTCGGCCTGGCTGCACTGCGTGTGCGTGGTGGGCTTCGACCTGGAGCTCGGGCAGGCGGTGGAGGTGAGCGGGGAAGGGACGGGGAAGCCCTAGGACCGCGTCCTCCGACCAGGAGAGATGCGGCGCGTTCTGGCTGCAGGTGGGGAGGAGGGAAGGCAAAGCCGGGGCTGGATTGTTTCCTTTGCCCGGGGGCTGACACGGGTCGTGGGAACGCCGCTCCCCGTGGATGGAGTGGAGACCTTCCCGGCATCTCCCCGGGGCGCTGCGGGTCGGTCTCCAGCTCCTTTGCTTTGTAGGCGGCTGTGTTTTGTGCCCGGCTGTCTTTGTTGATAAAGTGGCTCTTAATCGCTTTTTTGGTGCGTTTTGATTACAGTATTGCTATTCAGAATAATAGTACTGCTGCTTCCAGAGAAGAGGGTGTCTCTATTTCCCCCCCGTTTGCTGGTCTTGTTCCGCGTAATAACAGCAAAAGAAGACGAGTGTAACGTGTTTTGAAATGTGAGGAGTTTGGGCGGCTCTCCTTTTATCAGCTGCTGTTGCTCTCAAGAGCCTCTGCTTTCCTTGTCCACAGGCTCCGTTGTTTCCAAAGCGGGAAAGGAGGCTGCTTCATTAACGAAAGTGATAGCAAAAGAAATAAAATTTAAAAGAGCGCTCTTCAAGATTGGCTTGTTTGAGAAAAGTAGCTACTGTATTCCGCCCAGACTCCTTTCCCACGTACCTTTTTAGTCCAAGATTTGTTTTTCATGTATCAAATGTAATAAGTGACTGGAAGCAAAATACAAGGTTAATTGTGATATTTGGGTCTTATAATTTTCCTCATCAGTTCTCTTTAAAACTCGGTTATAAAAATTAGATAACTCTAAACCACCCTAACAGCTCTGTGAGGCAAGTTAAGCTTGGGAGACATGGGGTGGACATGTGCAAGCATTGAATCTTTCTGGATGGAATGATCCCGGTGCCTTTTTTCTCATGACCCAGTCAGTTTCGGGGCACACAGGAGGAAGAGAAAGGGGAGGCAAGTGAAATTCCTTGGGCTTCCACTGGTGGGGTGTGTTAGGAGAAGGCAGCCCAGGGTGATAAGCCCGAGGCTATACTTCATTGCTGAGGATCATTACAGTGTGAGCTTCATTGTAAAGGGCCATTACACAGTAGTCACAGCATCATAGTATATTGGTGTTTGTTCAGTGAGCCTGGAAAATGTAAAAGCTGTATCTGAACTCGGAAGTGAGGGGCAAGTCTGTTCTGCAATAGTTTTTGTTGGAGTTTGGTTCATATCCAGAGCACATAAGACGCTGTCATTCACAGTATCTACATGCACCCTGATCTTCAACTTTCATTGGCCTTCACCAATTTGTATTAACTAAGGGGGTGATTATTTATTTATTTAACTGTTTATAATCCACACTTAAATAAAATATATCAAGGCAGCTTACAATAAAAAAATAGAAGCGTAGAATTGTAGAGTTGGAAGGGACCCTGAGCATCATCTAGTCCAACTCCCTGCAATGCAGGACTGTGCAGCTGCCCCATACAGGAATCAAGCCTGCAACCTTGGTGGTATCAGCGCCATGATGTAACCAGCTGTGCTATCCAGCTACAATAAAGGCAGTCTATAAATATCCATAAAACACAATGAAACGTATCAATAAAACATCAGTAGATGTTGGCTGGTTAATTTTTTTTAAAAAAAATCATATTCTGAAGGCCTGTCTAAAGAGTACAATTGATAGAAGACTTCTGAAAGATGGTAGGGACGGAACCTGACACATTTTTTGAGGTAGGGAGTTCCGCAAGGCACATAAAAGACTTAGTTTCTAAGTGTGATTTGTGTTTTCTGAACTCCAGTCATGTTAAGATATACATAATAAATTACAGTTGGTCCCAAACTTTTCACTCTAGGGAGGAAATATCCTGTAAAATAATGGATTCTATAACTCTAATGTATTTGGAATAGTTTAAGTATGATAATCCAGTTTAACAAAATTGTGCGTGTCTTATCATAGACCACAGTCCCGAGTTCCAAATCTATTCATGTAGCAGCCCCCCCCCCCCGCCGCCGCCACAAAATAACTGATTAACTTAGGGCATTTTCATTTGTTTATTTTTTACCTCTTGCTAGCAGCGGCTGAAAGAGAAAGAACCTCCAGTTGTTTGTCTCCTCTTGAGGAAATTAGTGTGCAATGGTCATTGGAGTGTTAAATTTGAATCTAGAAAACCCAAGGTGTGTATTCCTGCCCAGCTATGAAGCTCGCTAGGTAACTTTGAAACAAGTCTATAATAACAGCAAGAAACAACAGAATGAGTAGCTTTGCAGTGGGTAAACTAGACTGGTTCCCTTCCAACTCTACCATTCTATGATTCTAGTAGTATTGTATATTTAAGAAATAAGAAATAACTAAAATATGATAAGTGCATATATGTCTCTCTGGCTCCTTGAAGGAATAGGTGATTCAAATAAACTAAATTAATGTGTTTCATACGGCAGAAATGTAAACCTGTGGCTGTATTCAAAAGTAAGTTTTAGATTCTTCAAACATTTTAAAAATGCACAGTGGCACTTTCCATTTAAATACTGATATCCTTTTAGATCTCTCTGTAGAATCGAAAGCTGACAAATTCCAAAGCAAACACACTTTTAGCCTCAGCTAGCCTATAAACATTCGGCACATTATCTTGAACTTCTTAAAATGATAATGTATGGTAAGCAGGGTAGAGGAAGTGGATGACCTTCCCCAACCACTGTGGGCAATTTTGACAGGTGGGTGCAGCCACTCACCTGTCAGTTACCTGATATCAGGTGAAGCTTTTTTCTTTGCCTGTGCTGTTTGAAATCAAACCATGCGGGCAAAAGGAACAAATTTTGCACATATTCCTGATCAGCTGATGGTCAGTTCCTGCAAACTCTGCTTCCTTTTGCCATTGCACTTTGAAATCACATTTCATGGGCAAAGGCACAGTGGTTTGTAGGTACAGAGAGTCAGCTGATCAGGAATGGCTGCAAACCCTGCAATCATTAGGTCTAGGGCAGGTGAGTGTCTAGCTAGGCTCATGGAATGGAAGTTCCCTAGAACTAATGTTAACTAATGAACATCCAAAAGACAAAACGCTTGCAAGCCATTATTCTGATCGGTAAACTGAAATCTTGTAATGCAATATGGTCTTTTTGGTTCAGTTTAGACTGTCTTTGTGTACATTCCAAACCTCCATAGTTTCAATCTCTTTGATGTTAATCCCTTCGTCCATTTCTAGATTGGTCTAAGTGATAGCTGAATCAGGCAAAAGGTTAATGGTAACCTCCAAAAAATTATTTATAACTATTGTTTTAAATCAGTTTACAAAGCATTTGTAGGACAGCACTAACCGCCATTGCCTTCTTTCAAGATCATGGAGAGCTATGGCTTGAGCAACTTGCAAATTAAGGAGGGAAATGGTAAGCGAGAGGGGAGTCTTCGGCACATTCCTGATCCCTAATCTGCAGTTAAGCTATAGCATGTATTATCAGTTGAAAGTACATCATAATATAAGAAAGATGTAAATGGATATAAGTGTAACAGGTTCAGCTCATCTGCACAGAGCTATAAATAGCTGGAAAGAGTCCTTTGTGTTCCAGGTAATACCATGTAATACCTCAGAAGGTAAGGCATTATGATTTATTAACAAAAATGGATGATATAAGCAGGAATGAACAAACCAAAAATGCTTGCAGGGAAATGCATGGAGTTTGTTCCTGATGTTCCCTGGATATCATTGCTGCCTTTATGTAATGGATTGGATTTTGAACTTTCCAAATGCTGTTTGCAGTGTAAAGTGAAGGGACTGATCAAGGAAAAAAAATCTATTGGATGTATGCAAACCCTTGCAAAGCTGCCATGAATAAACCCTGAAACCTCTAGATAGGGGCTACTGTCTAGAAGTGCATACCCTACCATTTATGAGAATATGTGGTCACAGGTATGCTTAGTGCATATAACTTTGCACAATTCGTAATGCTGGTAGATTGCACCATCTTTTTGTCGACCAATGCAAGTTTTATCATTTGCAGGTAATACATCCTCAACATGCAAAACTTACAGATAAAGAGGTGAGTAGAAGTTTTAAAATACATTTACGATGGCACTTTTCTCTTAACAAAATGTAACTTCTGTTTTTCTCCCCTAGAAAACCAATATTTGCTATTTGTCTTTCCCAGATTCCAATTCAGGTAATTATTTATTAGATATTCATGCTGTACACATATGAAAAATGAAATGCTTCTGTTAAGATAGAACTGTACTGTTAATAGCATTGTCATTCTCATTAATGTTCAATTTTTATTAAGTGAAAATGTAATGCATGTGATAGGAAAAAACTAAATACTTGTGTTTGTCCTACATGGAGAATTTAAATCAAGGCTGGCATAGCTGAGGGGTCTGAGTATTTGGCCCTTCAGGGTATCTGCAGGGCTTTGAATCCTTTGGATTCAAAGTTGCTGTGGCACTAACCCATTTCAGGAATTTCCACTAGCTGCCACCAGTAGCCGAACAGCCAGTGGTAGCTCTCTCAATGACGGGGTAAAGCAGCCATCAACATCCTGGGGTGGGGTGGGGTGGAAGGTTACGATTGCACTGTAGAACTGTACTGCTGTTGGCGAGGGGGACTCCAAAATTAAGCACTTTGAAGTCCCATTGATTTTAAACACCTGCTTAAATGTCTGAATGAAATCAGTGGGACTTCAAAGTGCTTACCTTTGACTGGATTACGTCCAGTATGTAGAAGGATTTGCAAGTGTTAAAGTGCTTTTGAGATATGAATTAATTAATGCAGTCTTATGCATAGGTATCAAATACATGATCAGCTCTGATCTTTCTTTTTGTTAAAAAAAAAGTAACAAAGTAAATTAAAACATTTCAAACTGGAGGCCCCACGGATAGGATTTGAAAAATAGCACCCAGTAGTGAACAGCATTTCCCCCCTTTATCACTTTGCAATATTCTGTGATATTTTCAGTGTTGTTGGTTTTGGGCAATTCAAGACCCATTGCATAACTAGGTGCTTACCTACAAGTACATTACAGGAAGCCAGCAACTTACGCACATTTCACTTGTGAACATTCAGCTTTATTATTATGCACATGGCAATTAAAAAAAATCGAGAAAAACTGGAAAAGGGGCAAGATTCTGGGAACAATGACTTTGACAATCCCACATGCCATTGCACCCAGTGTGTTTTGACCATACAGTGGTACCTTGGGTTACATACGCTTCAGGTTACATACTCCGCTAACCCAGAAATAACGCTTCAGGTTAAGCACAGAAATCATGCTCTGGCGGCGCAGAGACCTACCCATTTCTCAGGAGACGGATGAGAAATCTCTATGTGGGACAAGAAGCTACAGTTAGAACTGGATATGGAATAACTGATTGGTTCAAAATTGGGAAAGGAGTACGACAAGGCTGTATACATCTATGCTATTATTTCTTTCTAAGCAAATGGGCTAGAGGCCTATTTTGTCGTTGTTGTTTTTCTAAGCTGGGTTTCTTTTCTTTTTAGGAAAGGGTTAAGAGACACTGGCCTGCATAGGTCCTTCCATGATTTTGACCCTGGCCAAACCAAGAATTAACTTTGTATTTTATTTCACCTTGTGTAATCCTGCACTCTGTCACATGGAAAGTTTTCCTCTTTATAGTCTCTAAGCACTGAAGTTGCTTTTTGCCTTTAAATTGGATAATCAGTTCTTTGTGATGTAGTAGCCAGTTTGTATGATATTGCATTAACAATGTTCTGGGGAATCTTGATCAAATTACATGCAACTCTCCTATTCAATTTATTGTTGAATAGTTCTTTTAAGACACATTATTAGCTACAGCTTATTACACCAGTATTGCAATAAAAATCAGTTAGTTACAACTTGTGTTTCCCTTTAAAGTTGATTTCCCACCCCATGCATCAAGGTCTCTATGATGGGTCTTTAGCAGAACAATAACCTGTTTTGGATCAGCATTTTACTGAAGGAAGAAAAGAGCCTGGTTTGCTGCTGCTCTAATTTCTTAATATTGAGCTAATATTACAGTTAAATATTAACTGGAGAACCTTAGAGATGGAAATTTGACTATGAATATGGAATTTTGGGGATCAATATGTAGTGTGAATAATTGTAACCTTAAATGATGAGCTTTTGCTCTTATGTGTACATTTTTGTTGTGCCCTAGCTTTTTCCCCGAATATTAAAAAAAATCAAATGTATTTTTTAAAAAATGTCTGTACACATGCCCCATAGATTGCCCTGCCCACTGGATAAATAGTTCAAAGTCCAGCTCTTGTACTAAGATTGTGTGTGTGTGTGTGTATCCTTGCAGTTCTTAATCAATATCTTGTTTAGCTTAGCATTATCACTATATAAACCAGCAAGTACTTAATACTCTTTGTTCCGTTTCTGAAGTGTAGAGCATGGAAAACAGAATGGTCATTATACTGAGCCACTGGCAATAAGAGATGGGTGAAACAATCATGTTTTTTCGTAGAAGCTTAGACTGTTTATCTACTTCTGTTTTGTTTGTAATTACTCCATTATGGCATATCTGGTATAGCTCCAGCTCTGGCATATGAGATGCAAATTTGTTAGTATTTCCTAAACCTTGTTCGGGTGAAATATCTGCACCACTGGATCCACAGTTCTAAATTGCATGAATTTAAATATGGTGCTTCCTACAAAGTACTTTCCTGAAAGCTTTGGCTGCAGAGCGTGCAAGTATAGTTGCTTTAACACAGGGGTCAGCAAACTTTTTTGGGAGGGGTTCGGTTCACCATCCCCTAGTCCTTTTGACTGGCCGGGCTGCACGTGCACGGGGCGGAGGGGATGTGTCTCTCTCTCCCTCTCTCCCCCAGCCCTCCCCTCCCCCTGCCTACCTTCTCTGTTGCTCTGCCTGCGGTTGGGAGCCAGCGGCGGTGACGGCGCATCTCCTCTCCGTGCTAGCTTTCCCCGGGCGGGCGAGGAGGCCCAGGCCCCTTCCCTCCGCAGGGCGGGGAGAAGCCAGGAAGAGGGAGGGAGGAGGCACTGTCGCGGTGTGTGTGAGGGAGGGAGGAAATCATGAGAAAAATGGCACACTCCCCCCCCCCCAAATGGCAATCACGCTGATCCAAGCAGCGACTCCAGAACCGTCCGCAGGCCGGATCCAGAGGGCAATTGGGCCTGATCCGGTCCACGGACCTTAGTTTGCCAACCCCTGCTTTAACAGGTAATAATACCATGACAGCTCTCGACGATCCCCCTTTAAGCACAGAATGTAAGCCGGGCAATGGGACAGGAAGCCACACCACATTAATACTGCCTGTGAAAACTTTGCAGAACTAAGACAGGAGCTTTATCATGACTCATTTTCAACTATTCAAACCAGGGCTTGCAACTCGGTTTCCCCATTTCCTGTGGTTTGGACAGCAATGGTAGGAACCCTAGTACTTTTCAACCTCTAATGCATATTAGTGTAGACAGGCAGGAATAGACCCACTCTTGGACTAAGCATGTGTATTGTGTGTGCACTCCCTCTTTCTGCCAAGAGAGGAAAGTTAGAATTTGCAAAAACCATAGTATGCTGCTATATTAGTCTAATGGAGAAGCACAGCATCCTGCTTCAGCTGTCCCAGTATGGGTGCTCTCTCTGTCTTTCAAAACAAAACAGCACAGCTACAACACACCTCTGTCTTTCTCCTACTGATGCACTCTAGCTGCTGTTAGACACAAAAGTGACGGGACATTTCAGTAAATGTATTTATTGATTGTATTTACTTTGTGTGTGTGTGTGTGTGTCCCTTTCCTTTTGGCTTAGGTTGCCTTGGAGACACACAGTTTTGTTTTAGATTTCGACAGTCTTCTAGCAGAAAGCTTTCATGGCATTGTCTACTGGACCAGTTTGACAGAGACCTACCCATTTACTTGAAGGTTGGGAAAGTAGCTTATCTTCACTTGGCCAAACATTATACTGTAGTACTTTTCTATAACTTGCAATCAAGTATTGCACTGATAATTCATATTGAAATTGTGAGGTCCATTCTAAAACCCATTCTTCAAGAGGCACCACTCAGCAAATAGCTGGTGGTGTACTGAGTCATGTAACTTCTAGTGATCAACATACAGTGGTGCCCCGCTAGACGAATGCCTCGCTAGACGAAAAACTCGCTAGACGAAGGCATTCGTCTAGCGGAAGCCCGCCTCACAAGACGAATTTTTGAATGGGCTTGCCTCGCCTGCGGTTTGCATTGCCGCTTCGCTAGACAAAAATACTCGCAGAACGAACTATTTTCGTCTAGCGGGGCACCACTTTATTTCTGGTGGAATGGAAATATTAACTATTAAAGCATATTTAATCTTCTGCAAATACTTCCATCCTTTGGAAATTTGTTTTCAGTGTTCCTATGTACAGTTGTTTTCAAATGTTCCGTTTTGGGGAAACATTTACTTTGTCTGCCAAATAATTCCTGATTATTGCAGAGGAGTATCTATGGTGAACATTTAGTTGTGTATCAGTTGACCGTAAAGCAGCAATGGGGAACCTGTGATCCTCCAGACATTGCTGGACTCCAACTCCCGTTATCTCTGAGTATTGGTTATGTTGACTGGGGATAAAGGGCCACAGGTTTCCTATACATGCCCTAGAATACATTCAGCACATCCCTATGGTCAGAGCTGTCAACCTTTTTTTTTGCATTGGGAAACGACCATAGCTGTCAACTTTCCCTTTTTTTGCAATGGGAAACAGCACTGGAATAAGGGAATTTCCCTCAAAAAAGGGGAAAGTTGACAGCAATGCCCTATGGTTGCAAAATGCAGAGGGTTCCAGGAACACCAAGTTGTAAACCATTACTGTTTACTATTGGTAAGCTATTCAAGCCTTTAAGAGAATTTAAATCTCAGTACTTTGAATGATTAGTACCGGTATATTTATTTGAAAGTTTATTTTATTTTAAATATAGTTAGAATCACAGCTCAAGTTAGATGGAGGCATTTTTTTATTTCATAGCAGACTCCTTTCTGTGTTCAGTTGTAAAAATATAGCTAAACTATGCAGAGATTTTTTCAACAGTCTCGGAAAACATTTGCTTCTAAGTTATAACAATGGATTTTCTTACCTTTCATATTCAGATGAGTTGAAGACTCTTAAGTATTTTTACAGTGCCATATATAGCAGGCACCCCCAAACTCGGCCCTCCAGCTGTTTTGGGACTACAATTCCCATCATCCCTGACCACTGGTCCTGTTAGCTAGGGATGATGGGAGTTGTAGTCCCAAAACATCTGGTGGGCCGAGTTTGGGGATGCCTGATAGATAGCATTAAGCAAAATGAAATATGAAAACTGATTCTCTTATGGGGAGAAGGAGGTTTATTTTCATTTTATTTTTGTACATAATCTTAACTCATCCATAAAGTTGAAATATTGCTCAGAAAGTGTAAAGTATTATGGAATGTATTTGTTTTTTAAAAACAGTAAAGGTTTTGGTTTCTTTACAGAAGGATCCTGCATATTATTATGGTTATGTATATTTCAGACAAGTACAAGACAAAACCTTAAAAAGAGGCTACTTTCAGAAGGTAATCTAGTTTTGGAAAGAAATAAGTTCTGTTGAAATCATATAATGTGTTTAAGAATGAGAGGTGAATGCCCTTAGTCTTAGCTGTTAACTTTCAGACTAAAACCAGCATGCATAAATGCAAAGTAATATATCCAATGTACAGTCTTGGAGATAAGTAAGTAAAGGAATCATTGGATTGCAAATTGTGTGGTTGATTTGCTGGATTTACTGTTGACAATCTGGTTTATTTGCATATTTGGTTTTTGGCTCACCCACCACCAATGCAGTGAACAACATATTTAGTCTCTCCTTTTTAGATCTAGTTATGCACAAGTTTCCAAATGCACATTGGCAGAAAAACCTTGAACCCCCAGGGGGAAACACAGGGCAGGGGGATATTGCAACTTGACATGGGGAATTGGTAAACAGGGAGAGATTAGCACCCATCCCTGCTGATTCTTTGCTCAAAATCACAGTCTTCCCTGTTTGCCCCATGGACTTTCTCCATATTTAAGACATTGTCACATGATAGGTGTATCATGTAGGTTAGGAACAATGTTAGTGCTTGTAGCAGAATAAAAAAAACAACAGCTAACTATAGGCATTATAAATATAAGTATTTAGTGAGGAACTGATGCTTAATTTATAACTCTAAATACCAGTACTGGCTTGAGGAAAGATTAATTTCAGATTATTTTCTTTCTCCTATACTAGTCCTTGGTTCTGATCAGCAAGCTGCCTTATAGCCACATTTTTCACACTGTGCTTGGAAAAATTGCACCTGAATATTTTGAAAAAAACGAACCTTTCTTGGAAGCAGGTTGGTAATACTGTTGCAAATTAGGTAACTGCACATTTGTGCCATTCTGGGGTCCTTTTAAAGTTGCAGTGCACTATGAATATCTGACATTCAGGTGGGCGCAGGGGATGCAGCCAAGAAGATCAGGAGGTTGGAAGGTGTTTATTCATGCGTGGGTTGCCAGTTTGCCCGTTGATAAGCCATATGGCATAACAGAAGCTGTAGCCTTGGTCAGGGTGGGTTGTTGGTAGGTCTCATAAACCACAAATCTTAAGAGATATTTGTTAAAGGAGGGTTTGTTGTTGTTTTTACATGTAAATATTATTGCTTTATTATTATTTTTCAGCTTGTAGCGATATTGATCGATGGCCACCACCAGTCCCAGGAAAAACCTTAAATTTGCCTATTATGGGCATTGTAATGAAGGTAATGCTAAGCCTCTTCCCTTCTTGTTTGCTGTATGAATTCACGCTGTGGCTTTGTAACAATGCAATGAACATTTTTAAAAACCGTAGTCCCTGTATGTTTGCGTTGATTTTATGCTTGTGATGTTCACATAATGAGTAGGAGTAGAGGGTGTATTTGAATAGAAGGGATATGTACGAAAATTCTGGTATTCTTGAACCTGAATTTCTCCCCTCATATTTCGACTTGTCAGCATGTGTTTCTTTATTCTCCTGAAGTTGGATTATTTCAGTGGGAGCAATTTAAACATGTAATTTCCACTGACCTATTGAAATACATATTACTGAAGAGTATTTATTTCGATCAGGCCTGTAGCTGCACTCATGAAATGGACATTGTGTTAGTATTTACTTAATTTACTTCTGTGTTTTTTTTAAAATTAACTTCTCTGTTATTGCTCTTAAGTAATTAATAGTGCCTTCAGTATGTCTCCCTGTTTGCTCTTTGCATTATTTCTTTGAAGACTTCAGATGTTCACAAGGGCTAGTACTCATAGGTTGGGATGTCGAGATTGACAAAAGTATAGCTCTTGGTCATTTCAACCATTTAAAAACACCACCACCACAATGGTTTTTAGGGAATAATATTTTAGTTTGTTTGTTACAATGCTACACATTTTTGTGTTTTTATTTTGTAAACCACCCTGTGATCCCCGAATGAAGGGTCATAGCAAAATTTAATAAATAATAAATATTTGTACCAGTGTAAGTCTAGCTAAGTATTGCTTTCAGAAGTTGCTGGTGCCTCTATTAACTTGTCAGTTTAGCATATTAGGTTATTTGTATTATTCTTAATAATAAATGAAGCATATCGTATCTGTTTCCTAAGGTGCGGATTCCTACCTGCCATGACAATCCTGGAACAACCCAAGTAATACAGTCCACACAGCAGGTAGTGAATGATTCACCGGCCACTTAAATACTCCATCAAAACAAGGGGCTGACTGTCACATTTCATTTCCAGACCTCAAGTATAAGGGAATGTGTCTTCTGTAAATGAGGACTAGCTGTAGAGTTGCAAGTACAAAACTGTAGCATAGGAATTGGCAAGTGGAAATCTGCACAAATATTTTTTGCAGACATAGATTAGATTCCATAAGCTTTTCTGTCTGTTAAAGCTGAAGCATAGTAGAAGAAGAAGAAGAAGAGTTTGGATTTGATATCCCGCTTTTCACTACCCGAAGGAGTCTCAAAGCGGCTAACATTCTCCTTTCCCTTCCTCCCCCACAACAAACACTCTGTGAGGTGAGTGGGGCTGAGAGACTTCAGAGAAGTGTGACTAGCCCAAGGTCACCCAGCAGCTGCATGTGGAGGAGCGGAGACGCAAACCCGGTTCCCCAGATTACGAGTCTACCGCTCTTAACCACTACACCACACTGGCTCAACCACTACACTAGTACAGCTTGCCTCCAAGCCCTGTGTCTTACTTTAATCCTTAATACCGTAAGAAGTTATTTGAAGCCCCTTTAAAATATAAAATTCATATATTAACATATCATCCCTCCAGCACAGGCTTGGTCTGTAGCCCAGTGGCCAATTGCGGCACTCTAAGCCTCCCTATCCGGCTCTTATGACTCTTCCCATTCTCCTCCCTGGCCCTGTTGGGTTTTTTCCCCTTGCTCAAAAGTTTCATTGAACGCTGAGAAGGCTTTTGGCATGCCTGCACGGGAGATAAGAGAGATGTGTGGAGGAAGTAGCGTACTTTAGAAAAGTAAGGTGTGCTTTTCTACCATAACTGTAATGATTTAGAATGAGGGGTGAGTAGTTGAGGTAACCATGTTTGCTGACAATACCAAATTGTTCAGGTTAGTTAAACCAAAAAGGGATTGTGGAGAGCTCTAGAAGGATCACTCCAAACTGTGTCGGTGGGCCATAAAATGGCAAATAAAATGCAATGTAAGCAAGTATAAAGTGATGTACACTGGATTTTAAAAATGTTAATTGCACATATATATATGTTCATGGGTGGCGAATGACCAGTAACAAAACCTTGGGGTTTATAAGTAGATAGCCCATTGAAAAAGTTGACCCAGTGAGCAGCAGTTGTAAAACACCATTCGGAGTATGCATTGAAGTATTCACTGAGAAAAAAGTAACCCTGAGAATGTTAGTCAATGTAGGCAACAGACAGAGAAGTCCAACCCCCTTTACTCCAGATTGGGAGGATGGAATGAGCAGAGGTATCTTAATGCCCAGCTCTCCTGGCTAAGCCTCCTGCTAGCCACTGAACATTTAGGTGGGAAGTACCACGGGGAGCCGGCCAAAAGGCCCCAAATGGAGTGGGTCTGTGCCAGTCTACATGCTAACATGCTCCAGGCTGGCACAATGTTCTTACTGTCTGCCCCATGCCATGTGGTATAATGGTTAAGAGCGGTAGACTTGTAATCTGGGGAACCGGGTTCGCGTCTCCGCTCCTCCACATGCAGCTGCTGGGTGACCTTGGGCTAGTCACACTTCTTTGAAGTCTCTCAGCCCCACTCACCTCACAGAGTGTTTGTTGTGGGGGAGGAAGGGAAAGGAGAATATTAGCCGCTTTGAGACTCCTTCGGGTAGTGACAAAGCGGGATATCAAATCCAAACTCCTCCTCTTCTTCTTCTTCTTCCTCTTCCTCCCAAGCTGCCATGAATGGTAGACTGTGGATGTAGCAAGGTCCCTGATGCTCCATAAAGCCCTGCTGGCTGGGGTGGGTGGGTAGGTAGGTGAGGGAAGCTTAAGACAGCAGGGCCAATCGAGACTTTTGCGATATACTTAGTAAGAGAGTTTGTCATCATTTTAAAAGTAGCACAATACACCTGGCCTTTTATCGCATGATCTGCTAATTTGACCAAAAGCTTTTTGTTTTGCTTTTAGACGGACACACAGGTCTCCATTGCATTGCCTACTGTCCATGAAGTTGATCTCTTCAGGTAAAAACTGAAAGGCATATTGGCTTAATCTTTCTGAAGTCCTGAAGCTATTGTACCCCATCAAAGAGAGTTTCAAACATAAGCGAGGTGTTGTTGGTAATCTAGAGCATACAAAAGGAGGGGATTGTTTATAAACGTTGTGACAATTAATTTAACTGTATTATTAATATGCCTGCAAATACGTATACACTTACCTGGGAGTAAGTCTCATTTAATCCGGTGGGGCTTATTTATGAGGAGATAGGTTATGTTGGCACTCTCAGTCTCTCTGTTGAGTGCATTGAGAGCACAGGTGTTCATTACTCTCTTAATATAAGCTCTGCCATTTCTCAGGGATACAGTTTGCAAGAGTGTAAAGGGAGAGAGTACTCATATTCTTCTTGCCACTGGGCCACACTCCTGCAGCCCTGTCCATATACCTTAGCACCTTTATGGTTTCTTTATAGCAGAAACAAAACAAAAAAATCCTTCCAGTAGCACCTTAGAGACCAACTAAGTTTGTTCTTGGTATGAGCTTTCGTGTGCATGCACACTTCTTCAAATTCTTTGTAGCAGGAAATAATTATGTATTTGGCCACCACATGACCTGGCCAAAGCTGGACAACTGTAGTTGTATGGCCTCTGGCTGTAGATCTACCCACACTTTATATTTGTGGTTTTCCTGTCCCTCCCTTTTTACACCCTTCAATAAGCCTCAACGGCCAGGCATATCTAAGACTCTCAAGATGGTTGTGAGCCAAGGTCACATTTTCAGTTGCACGTTTCTCCCCGCCTCTCTTTTTTGCTTTTCTTTTTCTTTGCTCCCGCTCTCTCTGCTATAAGTAGAGAGCGAGAAGGGGAAAAAAGACTATTCTTGTAAATCTGTTTCAGATGTTTCTTGCCAGTGTTCTTTCACATCCAGATGCTATGGGAGCTCGTGTTGTTAGGGGAACCGCTTGTTGTCATGGCACCATCACCATCAGAGTCTTCAGAAACCGTGTTGGCACTTGTAAGGTAAACATATGGAGGAGTCGAAAAAGCTGCATGACTGTGATCTCACCATGAGTCACAGAATGTGAAGGCTCTAGCAGAATCCTAGGAATGGCTTGGTTTTCATTAAAAACGACAACACCCCTGCGAAACTGAAGAAAAGTTTTGAAAAGCATGCAAAACCTTAATACTTTTAGGGTTTTTTATTGCTGATAGTTTGAGAAGAGTCTTCGCTGGCCTTCCAGCCTCACCCTCTGCCTTTTTAGTGACCCAGAATGGTTCTTGTTTTCCAAGGCACTTAAAAGTAAACCACAAATTGTGCAAACCCCAAACTTTCAGGAAACACCTGCTACCTTACTTGCACAAGCTGATGTAATTTGCATTATCTTTTAAGCATGGAATGTGGATTACAATAATAATAATTACAGTGAATTTTTCTGGGAAGTTAATATTATCAAATGCTACAAAATAAAGAGTGATATCCAACATTGTGTGATTGGAAGTGCAGGACTTTCCTCCACGTATGCCCCCAAAATTATTCTTGAGCATTCCCCCAACCCTCCAGACCAGATTTATGGGGCATTGGGGGTGTCTACATGGGGAAGGAGAGGAAGGAAGTACTGTTGTGCAAGCAGAAATCTGTTCTCCCTGTGGATAGACACAATTGGATGTCAGAAGGACATGGATTGTGTTTCACCACCAGTATTGGATGGAACTGATCCCATGTACCAGGGCTTAAGCCTCTCTGAAACCAGTAGGACAGATTACCATAACTTCAATTGGTGGAGACTTGGAGTTAATCCCCTAAAGCTTTCGTTGATGTCATTTTAATTTTAAACAAATACCTTTATTTCAAAGTATTATTGAAAATAAGTGAGGTTTTCGAAGCAGCTTACAAGCACTTCGAAAATAGAATTAAATTAATAGCAAGTAGGACTCAGGACAAAATCTTTTAGTGTGGAGCATTCCTGTTCAGGGTTTCAGCACACTAGCTGTGCTTTTTTCTTGTGACACTCCATTCATCCCTCCCCCAGCACTCATTTAGTCTGCTGATACTTCTAAGTAGTATGCTGTTTTGGCCACATAAGGATCCACATTGGGAAAATACGTTTTCTTTTAGGATAAGGTTAACAGTTCAGCAGCATGTATTTTGAAAGACAGTAGTAAAATAGCAACAACATAGCAAAAATTATCTGTAAGAATCCAAGAGAGTAAAATAGCTTTCATTTTTCACCAGTTTTCACCTAATGGACAATGTCAGCACCAAGCTGACATCCCTGGGTAGGTCTCCAACTGATCAACCAGAGTAATCTACAGAGTAAATTTATAATATTCTCTCTCTCCATTCACACACTTTTCTTTTGTGTGTTTGTTTCACAGCTGTATCTCACCTCTGAAGTACTATAGTGATTTTAGGCCTTATTTTACAATACATGACAGTGAATTCAAGGAATATACCACTCGTACTCAGACCCCGTAAGTAAAATGGATTATACAGTTTTGATATTTAGACTCATCATTTAATCATAATTCTTGATACGTGTGGACTTGGGGCCTCAGCCTAGGAAGCTTTAACAAAAGCCCCGCCCTTCAGTTTTGTAACAGTGCAGGCCACAGTCAACTGTTTTAATTGAGTCTCATGTTGAGAGATGGAAAATAGAAAGCAGCTGATGTTTTGATATATTCCAGTATATAGAGTTTCAACTTGTACTAATACAAATTCTGATTACAGGACTGTCAAGACATCCTCCTAGTCAGAATAAACATTTCTTAAATCCAGTAAGATCCTATATGGCAATAATAGGAAAAATAACATCTAAGAGTGAGAATTGCAAGGGACTCTAGAAATAAATTCTTGGAAAACAGGTTGCCCCTTAACACAATATTGTCAAGAAAATAATGACCTCCGATAAAAACAGATTCAAGTAAGTTTTGTCTTTCTTTTTTAAAAGAAGCATTGTAATTTTACGTTATGTCATATTTTCTTGTAGAATATTGTGGACCTGAATGGTTCCCCCCCCCCTTGAGCTGCTTTGCTGATTACTCTTAATAATTGTCAAATGATTATATATATTTAAAATAAATAAATTTGCAGTTGGGGACCAGCTTAAAAAAAGAAAAGAAAGATCCTATATGGTGTACCAGAATTCCTATGTATGGGTGGCATTCAACTAAGTTTTACCCAGAATAGACCTATTGAAATTAATGGAAATTAATTAATTAGTCCTTCCTCTTCCCCCTTGCACCAATGAAAGGAGCTTTCCTCTTCATGAAAAGGCTATTGTAGATCCAAGCCTTAGTCTTCAGTTCATCACAAGGCTACTGTTGGTGTTTTCTACAACAGACTATCCAGACTGCTTCTCTGGAATGTGGTTACTTTAAATCTATGCAGAGGTTATTGATCTTATTGATAATCCTCCATATTTCAGGCCTTCTGTCATATTAGGAGTGACGAATCCATTTTTTGCTAAAACTCTGCAACACTGGCCACACATCATCCGAATAGGAGATATTAAACTGTCAGGTAATTTTTTTTAATTGACTGAACATTTCTTCTGCAGTGTATAGAGTATTACAAGTTACTGTCTTTCCTCCTTTAGCTTAGTTAAATGTGAACAAAATATGAAATAATAGGGGCATTATTGTTAAGAAGTAGAGAGGTGATTTCGATTTAAACTATAGGCTGGTTTTGCCTCTTCAGTTGACTTAAGTCACTTTATAGATTAGACTTTGCAAAAACTGAACTGGAATAGGTATAAGTAGTGATAAGAAAAAATATGCAAAGTAATGTCTTTCATAACGTATTTCCAACTTCTTTGAAAAGTGATGAAGTGTACATTTAAACCACCAAAACTCTACATCAAGCTGAATAAATATGTTCTCACCAAGGGCTTGGAGGCCATCCTTATTCGTTATTCTCTCCCGGAATTTCCCGAGCTGTCATCCTGGGATCAAGATAAAATTCATGACTGGATTCTAGCTAAAGACAAAGCTATGGACTTGGCACGGTCCAAGTCAGCCCACCTCTCAATGTGGTTCCCTAGAGTGAAGGCCGTAAGATCATTCACCGGTTACTTGAGTGACCTGACGGAGCCTGCATTAAGAAGAGCTTTCTCTATGGCCTGCTTCCATACCCGACCCATGGCCTTCCTCTAGTCTAGGGTATACACCTTAAGATCCCTATTGATCAGCGCCTCTGCCCCTGCAACATGAAAGAGATAGAGGACCTTTTACATTTCTTTTTTCAGTGTCCCCTATACGATTTAATAAGACCCAAACTTCTTTTCCTGATCCCGTCCTCCATTATAACTAAGGATGACTGCCTGAAATTTTTATTAGTAGACGCAAACCCCCAAGTCTCACATGGAGTGGCCATTTTTATTCTGCAGGCATTGAAACTCAGGGTTCCCTTGACAGGGTGTGCGACTTGGATCAGGACCATCATCACTGTCCTCATTTTGTTTTAGTTCAACCTTTTGAGCCTATTCCACATTTCTATTTGCTTGGTATCGATTAGTAATTTTAGAGAATCGGCCTCAGGTGTTTTAGATATTAGCTCTATCTGTTTTATTGTAATTTAAGTTTTATTATGCCATGCTATGTCTGCAGCTCAGTGCGACTTATGTACAGTGGAACCCCGGATTGCGGAAGTTTGAGTTAAGAACGCTCGCAACCCAGAAGCGTTTCCGGAGCGCACGCGACTCGCGTGCGACCCCCGGATGCGCAGGACGTTTCTGCGCACTTCACGCATGCGCAGAAGTGCTCAAATTGTGGTACTTCCGGGGTTTTTCTTGGGGGGGGGGCGTTCGTGTTACGCACGCCCGTGCTACGTAGCATGATCCAAAATGGATCGTGTGCGTAACACGGAGTACCGCTGTACTCTGTTGTTTGTATTCGGTACTGTTTGTTTTTGTCTGTTGGGTTTATGCTATGGCTAAACACTAATGCAATAAAGAATTTGACTTTGAATATGTTTTCATCTATGAAAATATTTTGTAAGCTTGGCTGTTTACAAAATTGTATTAAACTTACGTTTTACATGGTTACACCAAAAGATGTGCAAGAACCTCTTGGATGAGCATGCCCAGGGCTCTTCAGATCTTAGTATCTGACTGATATACTCACAGTGTCTCTTCATTTTGGCAGGTGAAGTACCAAAGCAGGTGAAAGTGAAAAAGCTAAAGAACTTAAAGACTTTGGATTCTAAGCCTGGTAATGTTTCATCACTATAACCAACATTTGCAGAATAACCTATATTTGCAGAATATTGTTATGGGTCAAAACCAGACGACAATCCCATGGTGGTTGTTTTTTCCCCCCTAGGTGTTTATACATCTTATAAGTCATACTTGAACAAAGATGAAGAAATCATAAAACAGTTACAAAAGGTAATTTCAGACTTGTAGTTGAACTACTATATGAATGCACCCATAGTGTAAAGTCTGTTAAATATTATAGATACCCTTATCAACAGTGCATTGCTATAGCTTGTGGTTTTCAAGTTGTTTACTGTGATTGCCTTTTTTTAGGGAGTACAGCAGAAGCGTCCCGGAGAAGCTCAAAGCATAATCCTTCGTCGTTATTTTTTGGAACTGACCCAGAGCTTCATTATTCCTCTAGTAAGCTGCTATGTCTATGACACTTCTATACTGAACAATGAACATTACAAAAGCTTTGTACCGTATATCGCGGCGTATAAGACGACTTTTTAAGCCCGAAAAATCTTCTCTAAAGTCGGGGGTCGTCTTGTACGCCGGCAACATCATTGACGTGATGTGGAGTTCCGCCCCACCACTGGCTGCGTGTGTGCGTGCGCCGCCTCAGCCGCCGTGTGCTTGGCTGGCAAGCGCGGAGATCGCCTGTCCAGCGCGGGGGAGGCTCTCCCCGCCGCTGCCGCCGCCTCAGCCGCCATGGAGGCCGCTGTGCGCTTGGGCGGCAAGCGCGGAGATCGCCTGTGCAGCGCGGGGGAGGCTCTCCCCGCTGCTGCCGCCGCCTCAGCCGCCATGGAGGCCGCTGTGCGCTTGGGCGGCAAGCGCGGAGATCGCCTGTGCAGCGCGGGGGAAGCTCTCCCCGCCGCTGCCGCCGCCTCAGCAGCCATGGAGGCCGCTGTGCGCTTGGGCGGCAAGCGCGGAGATCGCCTGTGCAGCGCGGGGGAAGCTCTCCCCGCCGCTGCCGCTGCCTCAGCAGCCATGGAGGCCGCTGTGAGATCGCCTGTGCGGCGCAGGGGAAGCTCTCCCCGCCGCTCCAGCCACCACCGCCACCTCAGCCACCATGGAGCCCGGGCTGGGTGAGTATACCCCAAACTCTTTTTTCACATGAAAAGTTGGGGGGTCGTCTTATACGCCGAGTCGCCTTATACGCCGCGATATACGGTAATCTAAACCTTTAAGATGCTAGAACAGGGGTCCCCAAACTAAGGTCCGTGGGCTGGATACGGCCCGAGCGTGCCAATTATCCACCCCGCCCCACCCCCCGCCTACTCTTACTGGCACGGCACGGCTGCCCATCTCTGGGTCGGCGGAGTGCCAGAAATAGCTTATATGCATGCGTCATTTCCGGTGCACTTCCGGGTCGGAGGCCCGTGCGCATGTGCACGAGCTATTTCCGGCGCTCTGCCAACCTGGAAGAGCGCTGGAAATGACGCATGCACACAAGCTATTTCTGGCGCTCCGTCGACCCGGAAGTGTGCCATAAATAGCGTGTGTGCGCGCATATGGGTGCGCACTCCCCCACCCTCCAGCCTGCTGCACGATTGGCGCCAGAGGAACTGGCCCGAGGTTGGGTAAGTTTGCCGACCCCTGTGCTAGAATAAAGGAAATAATTTGAACAGTAGTCACAATGGGTTCTGAGGCCATCTTTTGAACAGCCGTCAGAAAGCGCTTAAGAAATGTAATTATATGGATTTGCCAAAAACAGAGATTCAACATCATTATTTTTGTGTCTATTTGTTGTTCTAGGAACGATACGTAGCAAGCCTGATGCCTCTGCAAAAGAGCATATCACCTTGGAAGGTGAAAATACATTGATAACCTAAATATTCATTTTGTGAACAGCTGCCAGCTTGTGTTTGCTTATAGCTGTGTTTCCCTCATAGAGCCCACCACCGTTGAAGCCATTCAACCAAGAGGAATTTATGAAAACTCTTGAGAAAGCAGGGCCTCAGCTCACCTCAAGATTAAAAGGAGATTGGATAGGACTCTACAGGTAATGCTGTTTTATACCTTGACTATTGCTAAGATTACAGCGTGAGAGACATCCAAATTTCATGTTAAAAATATATTGGAAGCAGCGAAACAACAAACAAACAAACCCTTGTCTCTAATGCTAACCGAACTGCTTTGTAAAATAATGTTATGGTTGTTGCCCCTTTTCTCTTACAGGAATTCCTAAATCTGTTTAATTTGTTTTTCACATTAATAGAGTCTTAATATATCGGTTGTGGATTAATGTATCAGTTGTGGACTTTCATGACTAATTGATCAACAGTTGGCTACCAGGCTAAGTTCAAAGTGTTTGTACTGATGTACAAAGCCTTATGTATTGTTTATCTTTTTAAATTGCTTGTTTTGTGGGAAGCAGTTTATAAATGAAATAATAAACAAACCTTTTTGAGATGAAGCAAGAAGAATAGTATACAGTATTCCAAGTGTGGTTGCACTATAGATTTGTATAATGGCATTATGATAGTGATATATGCATGGATTTCATTTCTACATTACTATTATTATTATTATTCATTGCGTTTATATAACGCCCTATACCCAGAGGTCTCAGGGCGGTTCACAGAAAAAAATCACAACATATAAATCAGAATAAAAACAACCACCCACTAACACTCCCCCATGCAGAGAACTGTCCATTTAAACCTACTCTCTGCTGCCTACTTCACCAGTACCTAATCCATAGTTGAACTGCTCCTCTTATTCCATAACTGTTAACCTCACTCAGGAGTCTTTAGTGAGATACCTTGTCAAAAGCTTTTTGAAAGCCAAAGTATGTTATGTCAACTAGATCACCTCTAGCCCCCATATGCTTGGCAGAGCAACTTTGTAACTTTGATTTCGAAGTGTCACCTTGTTCCACTAGTAGAACTAATTTCCCCTTTGTCTTAAAGGCATTTTTTGAAATCTTACAACTTTGACGGTTGGTTCAGGACTCGGCGGAAAGAAATGACACAGAAGCTGGAGGCATTGCACTTAGAAGCGCTATGTAATGAGGTCAGAAAAAACTGCTTTGCTTTAAGCTTTTTCTTCCTTGTCTTCTCTGTAGAAATAAACAGCGTAATATGCCCTTGAAAACCCAATTTAAATCATATGGCCAGTGTGCGCATTTCCACACTTCATTTGCCCTGTGCCTAGAAAGCATGGGCCCCAAGCAGTTTTCCCCTTGCCCTACTCCTTTCCCAGGGAAAACCTACTATTTCACTCTAAATTATGAGCAAGCTGGAGAAAACCCAAATACCTGTTTGCTCCGATGGAGCACTAAGGCACAGTTTCCCCTGGGAAAAGTAGTGGAACAAGAGGAAGTGTGGATAAGCCCTGGTTGGAGTAGCATTTGTTAATGGCTGGAATCCAAAGGGCTATGCATATGCTCCCTTATGTACATTGGGTCTTTTCAGCTGCACTCTTCTAACTTGAGTTCTTTGTGCCCTCTGAAATTCTCTCTCCAAAGTCAAGGGACCCTTGGGAGATCAGCACTCCCTTAGGTACAGGGGCTACCACTCAATAAAGTGGGCATTGAAGACATTTCCTAAAGCTCCAATAATGAAAGCCGCCCCCCCCCCCCCGGTGCTGTCATTGTAAAGAAATTAACTGAATCTGATTTTTGAACATATTCTTCTGATAGGATTTGCTTTTCTGGAGTCAGAAGCATACTGAAGTGGAAACAGTGGATTTAGTTTTGAAATTAAAGGATAAAATGGTAGGTAGACAAATTGGTGGGTAAATGTATTCAACGTACTATTCGTCCATTATCAGTGCTTCGTGTTATGTCTCATTCTTACTAGTCTAGTCAAGTATCTTCTACTCCCTCAGAGTTTGAATTCACTAATGAGAGGTTTCCATCTCCCCCCAGACTCATTGTTTAGCTTGTACTTGTCATACTGGACCCGTCCCCAAGACCTGCTGGAATGCTCAATCACCTCATGTTTTGAGTACTGTTATTATTAGGAGGAAGAGTAGTGATTTTAAAGAAGCTTCATTATTTGGCTTCTCTAGGAGAAAGGACAAAGCTACAGAGCAGGATTATCAAGCCTCTCTAAAGGCCCAACATAATTCTTCATCTTCAATCACAAGGATACTCAGGAGATTGAAAAGAGACAGATTCTCAGTCCTACGGGAAGAGCTAGTCTTACCTGACTTCTGCCTTAACTGGGCAATGGAAATAGCTCATAATTAAGATACTACGACCTCCTCTGTCAGAAAACATTTAACGTGAATGTTCTTCCTCTTTTTATCAGAAGAAAACCTGCACAGCAGCCAGTGTGATCCTAGGGAAATCCAGTGCACAGCTATTGTTTTCTGTGCATGCTCTCCACTCCTGACCAGAAAAGGGTGGGAGGTAGCAGGTTGAGCACTGATAAGCTTTCTCTGCTGAGTTTCTTGGCTAGACTGGAAGGATGTGAGTTACAACAGTCCATATCCTAGGTTCATTCTCTCTCTCATTTAGCACTGTTACTCCTTTTTTATTGCTGGCTTTGTCATATGTCTACTTAAGCCCCCCTTTTTGAGGTGGCTTCCTTGCATTTTCTCCATGGGCATACTTGTTGCTTTCCAGCAGAGCTAGGTAGCCATTCCTCTGGTAGCTTGCATTATAAAGGTACATCACTACTGTACTTCCAACATTTCCCTACCTGCAGCTTTACTTTAAATTGAAGAAAGTTGCTTGCAGAATATGCTTTCTTGATAGTAAAATCCCTCTGGTGGTCGCATGTAGTTACTGAAGAGAACTGCATTTACAAACATTCTTAAGAGAATACTTTGTAGTTGTGTTTTCCATTAAATTTTATTTAAAACTGCTATCACTTCTGTTCAGTGTGAGAGACCACTTCAACCAAAGGTTGATTTTAAATAAGAACATAGCACGTTTCCTTATATCAAGTCAGACCATTGGTCTGTCTAGCTCAATATTGGGCGCACTGACCAGCTGTGGCTCTGCAGCATTTCGGAGAGGAATCTTTACCCAGCCCTACCTGGACATGCCAGGGATTGAACCTGTGACCTTCTGTATGCAAATTCTCCCTTAAAAATTGGAAGAGTGTTGAAATTTTATCTGTAAACAAAAAGCAAAATCAACAGATGGCAACCAAGAGTATGCCCCAAGAGAATGTTCCAGCTTCTTGGCGAGCTCAGCTTGAATGAATCCTGAATGTACTGAGGCCCTTTTAGTCTGAAATACACATGAGCCACTTGGTTTCTCTGTTTGGATGCTTGCACTAATATTTAGCCAATGGATTTTCGATTCTTCTGTCATGCTTGTTTTCATAAATGCTGACTTCTTATGGATTCTTTTAAGATGACCATGGATTTTTAATTGCAATTTCTGTGGTTATAGGCTGATGGAGAAAACTTACCTGTGAAACCAGGCACTGTGGAAAAGTTACAGATGCACATTGATTCAATTATTCTTGCACTGCCAGAAGATTTACAGGGTATACTCATCAAAACGGGCTCAACGTGACTAACTGGACTTTTATGCAGCCATATGTACCACATTGCACATTTGAAAGGTGTAAAGGCACTTGCAAAGAACAGTGGACGTGCAAAGTATATGGTACTGGAAACAGACTATGTTAATACTTAAAACATTATTTTAAACAGCCCCTTAGGTTCAACTTGAATATGGAAGGAACTGATTTTTTTTTTTTTGGCATACGTTTAAAATTAAGTGCTCTTACTGAACATCTGCATGCATCTTAAACTTCCACAATGCAGTGCAGACACTGCAGAGCTTCTAAAATGGGTGCTGATCTGCCCAATTGTATTAAACTCAGGGGAAGCAATATTCCTGTTGGTTTCAATGACTTATCACACTTAATGGAATAGCTAGTAGCTGTCCAGTGAGTACTTTGTCTTGATATTTTACTTCCTATTAAGATCTCAAATGCTAGTCTACTAAATATTATAATTCAGTTCAGTTATTACAGAGCTGATGGCCAAACCTGAATTCATTTATTCAATTTATACCCTGCCTTTCCTTCAATGAGCTCAAGGCACTGTATATCATTCCCCACCCTCGATGCCAATTTTACCCTCACAGCAACCTTTTGAAGTAGACTGCGCTGAAAGATAAGTGACTGGTTGAGGGTCAGTGAGAATCATTGCCGAGTGAACATTTGACCCCAGATCTTTCCAGTCCTAGTCCATTACTAACCACTACTACACCACCCTGGCTCTCAGACTGGTTTAACAATTGGGATCACCCCTGTAGTATTGAACACTCCTCCATTTTCCTTCTGTTAGGTCCATGTATCTTTTCCCCACATTCCCAGTTACAGTAATTGGAGGCTGCTCTAGTATTTCAACAGGGAAAACGGGGGTTGCTGCTTATCATAGTTTGCAGGGTGTATTGATTTTAAATCAAGGCAGTACAAATCCCGATTTAAATCAGCAAGAAAAAAAGGTGGTTTAAATCATTCTCATGGGTAAATCTTAGTATTTCCTAAATAATGGTGCAAATCTCACCACTGGGGCCCTACTAATTTATAACTAAATTAGTATTTATACTTTTTCATTCTTGCAACCAGGCCTTGCATATTTTGCCTCACTACATATAGTTTGTATGCTTTCCTTCTTCAACCTTTTAAAATATTTGCATATAGATTCTTTCTTGCACTTGGCACCCATGACAGTTTGTGAGGTTAAGTTTGGGAGTATAGGAAACTGAACACTGGACAATTGTCTTATCTTCACTCCAGTGTTGCTCCTTTCTGCTTCACTATTGCTTTTGCCAAGCCCTATCCTCACAGAATCAAACAAAAGTAACAATCAAAAACTGAAATGCCCATGACTGATACAACAGAAGTAACTTGGCAAAGTGTAGGTGGAACATAAATATTAATATCTGATAAATTCCAATTAGTTCATACATAGAAAAACCGCCTTTAATTCAATGGATCTGGTATAGGAATATATTCATTTACAGTGTAACTTTTAGAGCCAACATGCTTATATTGAGGTTATTTAATATTAACCTATTTGGTATTTTAGAGATTTTGTATTTACATTTTTAAAATTCAATTTCACATTTGAAAAAACAGATGGGGAATTGAGCTTTTGGAAAGCAAAACTGAAACTAAAAATTGCTTTTTTAATCCACTTCGGTTGTGTCCCCACCCAGGACTAAAACCTGACTCATTCTTAGTTTTGAGGCAGTCTGTGATTAGAGGTAACCATAGTCTATGCAGTTCAGATATTACAGCAGCTTGAGCTTATTTTAAACTATGGAAAGGAACATGGAAGCCCAGGGAAGAGGAGCACACAGACCTGTGATGGTCCTCCCTCTCACATCAGCTCTGTGACATCTGAATCAAATGACTTGCGATTACAGTGTGTAATAGTGAATTTACTACCTATCAGATCACAGATCTGTCTCTAGAATATAAAACTAGTGGTGCCCCACCTTTTAAAAAAAAACATACCGTATATACTTGAGTATAAGCCTAGTTTTTCAGCACACTTTTTGTGCTTTAAAAGCTGCCCTCGGCTTATACTCAAGTCAACCATTCCTTAAGAAGTGTGCAAGAACGGTGGTTCTTTACTCTCCCCAGGCAGCTTGTTCCATTCCTGAACTGCTCACATAAATGCAAACTCTAGACCCCAGAAGACAGAAAGCTTATCAGTTAAGGAAGTATTAAAACCCCACAGGTGCTCACTTTCCCTGGCTCCTGCTTAAACAGGACAGGATCCCAGCCTTCTCTGTATAACACAAGGGAACATTGCGCTGTGAGTTAAAACACAGAGCCCTAGGGCTTGCTGATCAGAAGAATGGCGGTTCGAAACCCTGCGACGGGGTGAGCTCCACAGCAGCAAAGGAGGAAGAGGAAGGAGCAGCCCAAAGGGCTGCTTTGGGCTGCTCATTCCTTCTCTACCACAGTGGCAAAGGTGGACCGGCTTATACTTGAGTCAATAAGCTTTCCCACATTTTTGTAGGGAAATTAGGTGCCTCGGCTTATATTTGGGTCGACTTATACTCGAGTATATACGGTAATTAAAATTAAGTGGGTGCTTCTTGTCTAAAGTCTTAAGCTTGCTATCATAAGTCTAAATTTTAAATTGTGGCACAAAGATTAAAATGGCAAAGGTTAATTAACAGAAACTTTGCATAATAGCCATTCCAGAAAATACACATTGAATGTGTTGCAGTTTGTTGCACATAGACCAGGCTGCTGAACAGAAATGCCTCTTATTTCCTCATGCCGAAGCACGAATGGGGAGACGAGAGTGCCTTGAGGACAGCCACAGCCTTCTTTGTATGGTGGTGGTTAAGAGAGCTACCTCACCTCCCTGGCCCCACGTTAGGGCTTTATCTTTTCCAGCACCATTTTGCACACATGGGGTTGATCATGTGCAAAAACAGGTTTGTGTGTGTGGATTGCCCTTGTTGGGTTGGGGTGATGATCGTTTACTCCAAAGTATGTCAGTTAAATAGCAACAGGAATACTAACTTGCATCAAATCAATGTCCGTCCCAATTTTGTTAAGTGCATTGGGTGCTTTGCTATCATGTCATAATACTTAATTTTAACTGCCTTCAAAGAATGTGGTTATGTAAGAAGGAAGAGGCTGATTTTAATCTACTGTTTCTCTAGGGAAGCCTTTTGTGATTCTCTGCTGTAACAATAACCTTCAAGTATTCTGTTCACAGGTAAAAGCAACAGACAAGTGTGGACAAGTGTGCTAAGTTTAACCTCCATGAGCTAGAGAATAAAATTCTGAAGCTGGGAGCCCTTCCGGGTTTGTGGATGCTTCCTGTGTGATTTTAAATCAGGAATTCAAAATCTTGAGAGCTTTCAAAAGTACCGGAGGCTCCCAGCTTCTGAGTAGTACACATTTAGTGCATTTCTCTCCACTCCCTTGTTACTTTTACACAGAAATAAAATACTTGAAGAGGGTTAATGTATATACTATAAATATATGCATAATGAGCCATTTCTCATTGTAATAAATTATTCCTGCTAGATGCATAACTTTTTTTTTAGAACACAAGAACATAGGAGTTTGATAACTCTTATGAAATAGGACTTTGAGGAACCTTCCAAGAATGTTATACCAATTCTAACATGTACCAGTATATTGTGGTATGTTACCATTAGGAGAAGAAATGCAACAGCTGGGTCAAGGTTTAATGATGATCAATACTCCACCACATTTTATTCATTTATTTCAGGGCCGTTGTAGGGAAAAAAACTGCCTTTGTATGACATTTTGTACCATTGTTTAGAGTCTTTAATTTTAGCTATACACTACCCTCTGTATTTTTAAGGAGATGTATTTTTAATATTCACTTACATGAATTCCAAATCAGAAGTTGAGAATAACGTGTATAAAAGAGGACTTCGACAATTATGCCACTATTGCATTAATATTTAACTCACTGTTTTGCACAACTAAGTAGCATTTTTAAAATACGGCCATTAAATCTTCATTAACTGAAGCACTGCATAGTATATTGGAACTAGCTACATTAGCTTATTTTCTAAATGTATTTTTTTAAGGCAAATAAATTTCACTTTTACAGAAACTTTGTCTCTGTTTATTCAGTAAACCACATGAAATAAAAACACGTATCCAGTGGAATTCTTACTATGAAGAACTTCATTCTTACTTATAATTCTGCAGCTGAAATCCTATGCATAACTGTATGGGACACTAGACTTGGGGAAGCAAGCATTGGGTCAAAGTGCATGCTACTTATCAGCAGCAACTGCCTTGAGTCTTGTGCTGCTTCCCCAACTTTGCCTGTCCCTTCTTGCCTTCTTTGTGGACCATACCAGAGACAGCAAGGTTGTGAATGGTATCCACTTGCTGGTGCTCCATTGGCAGATGGAGGCTGTAATGCTTCTGAATACCAGTTGCTGGAAATCACTGGGCAAGGGATGCGGGAACGCTCCTGTGCTCAAGTACTGTTTGCAGGTTTCCTACAAGCATATTGTTGCCACTGTGAGGACAGGACTACCTGGGGCATTGGCCTGATCCATAAGGTAACTGTTATGTTCTCCCTTCCGTTTCCACTCGTGACAGTGTCAGGAGCTGGCGTAGGTCAGCAATAAAATAAAGCACCTGATGGTGATGAAGTTAACTCTTTATTCAAAGAAACAAAGCAACTCAGTCCTAGTGGTCACAGTAACCCCTCCCAGTAGGTCTAGACCCAACAAAGCAGTTGCAAGGACTGAAGATCCCCACCTTCCCAAAGCTTTCTAAGACTCCTTCCCAGGTTCCTTCCCCAGCAGCCAACAGCTCTCATGGCTCCGCCCTCTTTATTTCTCTGCAAGTTCTAGGAGAGCAGGGGAGAGGGGAACTGGTCACAGCAGGAGGGGGAGACTCCCTGGATCCTTCAGCAGCCTGCCTCATCTGTCTCCTGGCCCCACTCCTCTCCTGCCTCTTGAGTCTGGACGGCTCTGCCACAGCCTCTTCCTGCTCACTAAACCCTGTTACCTCTTCAGTTTATGACACATCTCCCAGTCTGACCATTCACCGTCATCCCACCACCAATCCACTGGCTCAAAGTCTTTTTCCCTGGGGGTTCCCTTGAGGGCTCTCCAGTTGGTGCCTCCTGCCACTCCTCTGCATCTTGCCAGTCCCTGACAGAAAGATGCCTTACATCAGTAGAGCAACACCAATTGAATCGTTACAGTGAAACATGAGCCCTTAGGCCAAGAGATAATAGTGCCAAATTATGAAACAGCAGTGCTAAATTTATCAGCAAGGGCAAGAAGGCCATTATTGCTAATTTAAGGGTGCATCTAGACCCAACGCATACTGCATTTTATTTCAGCTTTAACCTTTGCAGCCCAGGTAGTAATAGTTGACACATTTTACTATTTTTAGGATAGATCCAATGCCGTCCTAATGGGCACAATGGAATTCCTTTCTCTCCACTGCCTTGTGCCCTTCGATGTGCCCAGCAAGTCCTCATACCCTCTGGAGCAGATTTTGGGGCCATACAGAGGGGAGTCCTGTTTTCACAAAAGCAGGATGCCACTATAACAATCTATTATTCTTATTTTAATTAGGTGCCTATTACTAAAACGGCATTTTCATGTGCTGCTCTGGTTCGCCAGAAGCGGCTTAGTTATGCTGGCCAGTAACGCAAGATGAGCGCCGCAACAACCCCAGAGTCGGACACGACTGGACCTAATGGGGTCCCTTTACCTTTACTTGAAATGACTTACAGAGATCCTTGGAACCAATAAATGTGCTGTGCAGTGAAAAAAATGAGGAAAATCTTGAGAAGCTATCATAATACACATATTTTTTGACTGTGAACTAACTTTAGCTAAATAACCTTTACGTAGCAAATAAGCACGAGTGGAAACGAAAATACAGCGAAAGAACAAAAGAAGCTCTTTTAATGGAGGAGAACAATGGCCATGGTGAGACAGTTGGAAATCTGCTCAGCTCATTTTCAAGAAGGCCTGTACCACATTAAGAAGGTTCCAAGGAAAAGATGTAGACAGTGTGGAAAACGCTTGGTCTGGGTGTCCTGATAAAGCATGTGGCTTGATCAGCAGAGTTCTTGGCACATCAGTGACAAACAGCTCTAGTACAAGGGTCCCTGCAAATCTATAAACCTTCTGTTGTGTTTGATGGGAGCTGTAGCCTGAACCATCGTGAGAGCACCCGAAAAGCGTTATAAAAAGTTGAAGGGAACTTTTATGTGGACATAGCGGACACTGAAGAGCAATACCTGGAGAGGAATGATAAGTGTGTTTCTGTGCTGTGGTAGCAGCATTCTTGCCTTTAACTCTGCCTCCACCTGTCAACTGCCAGCTGCAAGAACAATAATCAAACAGAATTACCATGAATCTATTTTTGCTGAGGCATCCCACCCAGCCGACCTTTTCCCTTGCTGTAATATCATACCCTATACCAAAACAGTGATCCAAAGCAAACAATTTAAGGACACCTCTGTCTTGCAACACAAGTGACAAGACCTCATCATGTACAGTACTTCATTCTAGTGATTCTACTGCAAACCAGATTAGGATTGAGCAGAAGCTATTTTTCTTTTTGTAGATGGAGTTGAGAATTTATTAATCAATATACCGGTACTTGTATCAGAAATTAAATTCCAAATAACCTGCAATCCAGCACAACTCCTGATGGGCAATATTTCATAGCAAACATACATTAGCATTTGAGAAGTCTTGTTACCCTTCCCACTTTGCTTTCATTACGAGCATCATTTATAGACCAACAAATCTGGGGACCATCTACCTGGAGTTGTTTTCATTATATAGTAATATGTCTCCTTCAAAATTCCAAGGAAATAATTAAACAGGATCCTGAGTTGGAAGGTGAACAGGCACCACTCTCTCAAATGCAGGCAATCTAAAATCATTATGGTCTTCTCCTTCATGAGAAATAACATGATTAACTACAGGAATATATAGGGAGGGGGGAAAGGATGTGTCTGCGTCATTAGGGACACGGGTGGTGTAAACCACTGAGCCTTGGGCTTGCTGATCAGAAGATCGGCGGTTTGAATCCTTGCGACAGGGTGAGCTCTCATTGTTTGGTCCCAGCTCCTGCCAACCTAGCGGTTTGAAAGCATGTCAAAGTGCAAGTAGATAAATAGGCACCGCCCCAGTGGGAAGGTAAACAACGTTTCCTTGCGCTGCTCTTGTTTCACCAGAAGCAGCTTAGTCATGCTGACCACGACCGGGAAAAACTGTATGCGGACAAACGTCGGCTCCCTCGGCCAGTAAAGCGAGATGAGCGCCGCAACCTGAGTCGTTTGGAACTGGACTTAACTGTCAGGGGTCCCTTTACCTTTACCTGCATCATTAATCCTTCCAGATGAGCAAGAATTACTTTTAAGGGAAGCAGAGATTTGGGGATCCAGGATTTGATTCAATGTGACATTACCAGTTCCTTCTAGTATTGTCTGGACAAGTCTGACAAGCGGCTGGTGCAGTGGTAAATCTGCTGTACCACTTCCAATGACAAGTACAGTCTCATATGACTGCTCCCTGCACCTAGAAATAGAGCATGTCAGGGAGAAGCAGAAGCGCCTAACATCTAGCTTTTTATATACCCGATTTCCACCCCCAAACTCTGAAGTGATATAGTCCAGGAATAGGTTTGCCACCACTGCATTTGCTGCTTTGTGGGAATGATGTCTATGGCTGCCGGTGGCTCCACAACTACCTTTGCTCTCTAACCATCCATACGAAGGGGCTAGGCCTCAAGCTCAGCACGAGGTGACAATGACTCCCAGCACTCTCTGCTGCAGAAAAGGCAGACGGGAAGCCGATATAAGAAAAAAGGGGGGGAGACTACTACACTTCCCAGCACTCTCTGCTCCTCTCTCTCTCTCACACACACACACAATCTCCTTCCAGAGGGGCAAGCCGCCGAGCCTCTTAAGGACTACGTTTCCCATCGTGCCTCGCGAGTCGAAAACCAGACCCGCCAAGGCTGCGACGGCGAGAGGCGGCCTGGGAGCCGTAGTCTTCCTGCGTGTCGTGAGGCCTGCTCGAGGTTCGTGTGGGTGGTGCCGCGGTGAGGATGTGGCGGGCGTGACGCGATTTTGTCCGCGTTGGAGCCGGGGCGGCCGTGACGTGGCAGAGAGAGAGAGAAAAGAGAGAGCTAAGAGAGAGCCAGGCTCCCCTGACACAGATCAGCCCCGGTGCGCGGACGCCGCGGTCGCCCTTCGCCCGCTCCCGAGACTCAGCTGGTTTCGCCGTCTCTGCGGGAGCGAGAGAGGAAGGAGGAGGAGGAAGAGAAGTAGCGAGAAAGAGGGACCGGGGCCTCTTGCTTTTGCCTTCCCCGCCGCCGCCGCCGCTACCTCCGCCCAGCCCGGAGCCGCCATGGGCCTCACCATCTCCTCCCTCTTCTCGCGCCTCTTCGGCAAGAAGCAGATGCGCATCCTCATGGGTAAGACGAGCGGGCAAAGAGAGAGAGAGAGGCGCTTCAACCCCCCCCCCCCGCCGCCGCCGCCTAATTCCACACCCGGTCCGCCCGCGGTAACGAACCGGGCCCGAGGAGACCCCACCCCGGGCAGAGGAGCCGGCGGCCGGTTGCTGCCCTCCCTCCCTGTTCGCCTAGCGAGGGTGGGGGTTTGTTGGAGTCTTCGCGGGGGCTGGGAAGGCACAGCAGCGGGGCGGGCGGACGCCAGGCAGGCAGGCAGGCAGCATTGTTCGGGCCAGGCCTTGTGCTGTCGGGAGAGAAGGAGGGAGGGAGGGGGAAGAAAGAAGGAGACAGAGAGAGAGGAAGGGAGGGTCTCCATGGTCTCCCCCCCCCCGCCCTCCTTGCAGGACTTTCTTAAGGAATCCACCTTGGGAGACATTTTTAGAACGAGCCGAATTTATCTTCGCCCGGGGCCTTCTGCTCTTTTCAGGATGTGGGTTCGTTTTCCGTCCCGATGGGCTTCCTGTGTTTCAAAATAAGTCCGGTGCCGTCAGTCTGATCCCTTGCTAACCCTCGGCGCACACAGAGAGCCTTCGCGTTTGTTGTGGTGATCGTAGGAATTGTTATTTTAATACATGCATACATAATACACGCACCATTTTTCTTCCAATACAGGAATGTAAAGCGAAATGCAGTAATAATTATGCTACAAATAAAAATGGAAGAGGCAGTTACACTGACGGTTGTCTCCTAGGTTTTTTGTTGTTGTTTTTTTTGTTGCAGACAATTGCAATAGCGTAACTTATTTTTCTTTTTCTCCCCCTGCTTCTCATCCTATCCCACAACACTTCTGGGCTGGTGAATAATCAATGTGCAGATATCCACACTGCTTCATGCCATTAGTATTTTGGACAGGGCGGGTTCTTAGTATTTGTTAGTTTTTATTAAAATGAGATGCACATTTTATATTTGCTTTTTTAATGTATGGAGTTAAGGGGCATGCCCTGCCTCTTGTTGGTTCATTCAGTTTAAGATTACACAAATCAATACTGAGCTGGGTGGTTCACCGAAATATGCTTATAACTCTTTGCCTGTACAGTATCCTGTTGATATAGCCTGGTATGTTAACTTAGGATTTTGCCCTAATTATATACAGTGGCTGTTGTGAAAAGTCATTGGTTTTGAATTTGGAATTGCTTTGTTGTCTCAAGGATGCATGCAATTTTAAAATGGTAAATGTCACCCATATCTGCTTTGTCTTGTCTTGTCATCCTTGGGCAGAGCAGCCCAAGCCTCAGATCCACCATGCTGGAGGGTTTTTGGATGGTGTGGAGGTAGCCCTCTGTCCAACCTTGTTCAATTCCACCAGTCTCCAGCTGCAGGAGAGCTCTCCTATATGCTTGCCCAAAGCTGGCATTTCCCCCCTTGCCTTGGCCAGCATGAGCATCACACTGTGAATGCGTTTCTGGCTGTACTGCTCCATAAAGCTCCATTGTTGCCAGCCAGGGTTAATATTGCACCCTAACATCAAATTAATGAGTGCTAGTGTTGTTTTATCCTGGATCCCTAAGTGTCCATGGTCTAGACACAGCTTTTTAAAAACCAGCTCTTAATTGTCTCAAAGGGTTGCTGTTAAGCACAAACACAAGGGGTCTTTCCTGGCGGATCACTTTGCATCCAATTGAACTATGTTAGTGAGAGAACAGAGACTTAAAATGGGTTACTGTATTGTTATAATGCATGTGGGAATATCCTATGATTATGATGCTAAACATGCTGACATTCCTCCCCTCAAAATTTTAATTTCAAATTCCAGAATGATAGTATGTAGTCACAAACTGTTGTGAGTGTTGAAGTTCTGTTTGGACTTCAATTACTGTAAGCTGAATTTCAAAAGGCCAGTGCTTGTTCTAGAATTATCTCTTGTGTGTGTGTGTCTGAGATGATAACTCATAAAGGGACACATTGGACACAACACTAAACAATGGCTTAATGCTACACAGACAGGCCTACCTGGACTTGAGCGCTCCTTCCTCCTGTTTCTTTGGACACATGCCAGAGAAAGAGATTGAAAGAATCCATTTCCAGATTTAAAATAAATTTTGTTTGTCATTACATCTGACAAGCACAAACCATGGTTAGCTTAAACTATAGTTTATTGGAACAAGTCAAGACCAGCTGTGGTCTTGTTGCAATAAAGCATCATTTAAACTAACTACAGTTCACGGTTTAGATTACTTCAAAGAAGGAAATGGAAGCTTCCAATCTCCTCCTCCTGGCATGTGTTGGAGGGGGAGGGGTGAAGTAGGCTTGTATGTGTGTCACTGTAGGTGAAGCACTCTTGTTAGCAATTGCTGATGAGACAGTACCATGTATGTGTTAAGTTTTCATTTTGACTGGGCTACACATAGAAGTCATAGCTGTCAACTTTTCCCCTTTTTTAAGGGAAATCCCCTTATTCTGAATAGGATTCCTCGCAAGAAAAGGGGAAAGTTGACAGCTATGATAGAAGTGGACTCAAAACCAGGTCATTAATCTCTTCTGCCAATATTAAACATACTAATTTGTATTCTGTGTCTCCAGTACTGCTAAGACTTTTGGAGTCTTATCAGCTACTTCAAATCATTTAGCATTCTCATGTTGCTTCCCACAAAGCAACTGATGTTTGGTTTCTCCCTAGCAATTAGTGATATTGTTAGAGAGGGAACATTAGATATTTATATTGCTAATCTGAATGGTGATGTTTTGATTATAGTAGACAATCAGCTTTATAGAAAAGTAAAGTGGGTCTTTCATGTGTTTTTCAAAAATATGTCCAACCCATGCAAATACCTTCCACACCAATGATTTTCCTGTTACAGCTTCACCTGGACTGTCCTCGATTTTCCCTACAGTCAAAACCAGTTGCCTTCAGCACTTCTCAATGTACACTAAATAAGCAGCTTCATTTTTATCCATCTTTCTTTGCTCAGGCATTAATCAACACAAAACAATGCCTTCTAGTCTCCCTTATCGGTGCACTTTGAAGGTAAAAAAAAGATGGAATCCTAGTCCTGAAGACCTCCCAGAGACCTCTGAGTATAGGGCGGTATATAAATTCAATAAATAATAATGATAGTCCCCCCCTCCTTTCTCACAGGGGACATTTTAGGAGATAGGTACCACATGAAGTGGTAATGAACCTTGCTTACTTCTAATACTAACTTACCTGATGGTAACTTTGTTACATAGCTTTAGATTACTGTAGCTCATATATTATATATCCAGCTTTACCACTGTTGGTGTTAAGAGCAGTTTGAGTATCTAGATATTAGGCTCCCATTAAGGCATCCTAAATTGTTGTCTTCAAACTAGGGTGATGTACAGTACAGTGGTACCTCGGGTTACATATGCTTCAGGTTACGTACGCTTCAGGTTACAGACTCCGCTAACTCAGAAATAACGCTTCAGGTTAAGAACTTTGCTTCAGGATAAGAACAGAAATCGTGCTCTGGCGGCGCAGCAGCGGGAGGTCCCTTTAGCTAAAGTGGTGCTTCAGGTTAAGAACAGTTTCAGGTTAAGAACGGATCTCTGGAATGAATTACGTACTTAACCAGAGGTACCACTGTAGAAGCTTCCACTGGAAAAGGGGGGAGGCATTTTTTGTTGATTTTTCCCTGCACCATTTCCCACAGAATGTCATCCATTGCAGAGCAAAAGGTGCCCACCTCCCCAGCAGGAGACTTCTAGAGTTTAGTACCTTATGGGAGCTCTGAATCCAAGCCACAGGATTTTCAGGTCACATGAAGATTAGATAGCATGTATTCATGCACTTGACTTTTTCTTTACAAAAAACCTCTTCTGTAAATATTTCTTGGCTTAACTAACAAAACAATTTTACAACTAAAAAACAACAACAATTTTTTCACATAAGACTGGTCATTAACCAGTGCAATATCTTGGTTGCCTTCCCTGTGTCCAGAATATAGAATTGCCCTGAAAAGGCAGGAAGGTAAAGCAAATACGTTGGAAGCTGCAGATCTTAGATGTGTATGTCTTATATACTGTTGTCAATATGTAAGAACATGCTGAATTTATTTTTCACTCAGCAGAGCTTGAAAAAATAGACAGCACTTTAAACTTTACAGCCTGTACGGAAAGTTATTTAGATAACATCAGAAGAAAGCATTCTCATTTACCAAACTGCAGAAGACAATATAATAAGCCCTATTCCAAGATCCTAAATATACCGTAGGAAGGAAGACACTGCACAGGCTTCTCAAATGCAAGTGTAGCACCTGTATGTAAAAGGATCTCAGTTGGATGTAACAAAGCCCCCTTTTCGTTCTTAAGGCTTCTTCGAGTTCTCATTCCTTGACCAAGTAGGGGGGGCTTGAAGGAAGCCTTTCATTCCCTGTAATAGCCTGGGGTGGTGATGGGGAATCAGTTCCACTATGTTCTGCAGTGGCTTATTTCATGCAGGTGCAAAGAAGCGCTATGCCCAACATGTATTCTCTTTAAATTGAAAAATTAGCAGCCTGATTTGTTAGCTTGGATCCTGAGAACTATGAGTGGAAGTGTGGTTCCTTGTCCCTTCTTATTCCTTGTAAACCCCACTCATCTCTAAAAGCTTCTCTAGTTGGTTGTGCATGTTTGAGCAACAATCCCTGTGCCCCATAACATGCTGTTCAGGAGGTCTCCCCCCCCCCTTCAGATAAGCTGTTTTGTGGTTGCAGAAGGCTGTTGTGGTATGTGACAAAGGGACAGTTTTCTTCCACTCTCAGTTCTCAGGGTAACAGCCTCACTGTATAGTGTAATTGCTAAACACTGCTTGGCATGAAATAATGGATAATAGGAGAGATGCAAAAATAGAAAAGCCGATTTTTAATATGCAGTACTGTATAGGATAATTCTGATAGCTTATTCAAGAAACCGAAGATACCTTGGACAGTGCCATAGTCCTTGGGCTCTTTCCTAGCAACTATTTGCTGAAGGGATCTTTATTATTATTATTATTATTATTAAAGATGCAGTAATTCTGTTTTGTTTTTATTTAGTGTTTTAGCATTCAGTCCCAAATTGCACTGTGCAAAGAATGCAGTGAAAATAATTTATAGCACATCTTAAAAAAAAAATTCTAGCTCAGACACTGCATTTTAATATTTCCTTAATTAACAATTAAATAGTCTCTAATGATTTACTGTTCTGCCCACAAAATACATTCGGTGTACTCTGTCAGTACTGCAGGCAATCTCAGACTACATCTTTCTTAAGTTTTAAGCAGTAAAAAATGAGCTTTGGAAACCATTTTGGATGAGTGATCTAGCTACCAGGTGCAGTTTCATTATTGTTTACTTGTGTTCCATATATTCTAAAGAGTCATGGAGAAGAAGGGAATTGCTCTAATGGGTGGGACCTGCCACAAAATACTGCAGTGTATCCTCCACTCCTAGCAATAGTGATTCTGTTGATGCCATTACATTTGGGGTTCCCCTGAGCATGCTGATATCTACCTCTTGTTTCTCAGTTTTCCTATTTTGACTACAGCACTGTTGGCACTCCCTCCCTCAGTTCACTGTCAGATAGAGTAATATAGAGGTCTCAGGATTCCCCCACCCTGCATCCCACTCAATTATTAAAGAATAAACTCTTTATGCTCTGTGTTAACCTCTGCCATTTACAGTGGTACCTCGGAAGTGGAACAGAATCCTTTCCGGAAGTCTATTTGACTTCCAAAACGTTCGGGAACCAATGTGCGGCTTCTGATTGGCTGCAGGAACCTCCTGCAGCCAATTGGAAGCCACGGAAGCCATGTCAGACGTTTGGGTTCCAAAGAATGTCCGCAAACCGGAACACTCACTTCCAGGTTTGCGGCGTTCGGGAGCCAAAACATTTGCCTTGCAAAGCATTCAGGAGCCAAGGTACAACTGTATTATTTTTTGTTAATAGCCAACACCGAGTTTGTTATCCCTACTCTGAGGAAGCTACTGGGAACTTCATGTTCTGTCCATACATTATAACAGTGACATCGGTCTCATTTTTTAAAGCAGTAAAACAGTCACAGAAAGCCAAAAACTGCAATTTTCAGTTGATGTTACAGGCTGGCTGTCTCTGAATCTATTTCAGAGAACTGCACTTCTCAAAATTTTGGTTATCAGCTCTTATGAATGAGGTCTAGTTTGGATGTAAGGCAAATAAGTGGCTTACTTGACAAACTAGGGAGGGAATTGCAGAGTACAATGAAAGAAAGGAACATGTGTTATATCTAGCTTGGTTTACATGGTGTAAAATTATGTCTGAACTAACCCAGGATGGAAATTCTATTTTAAAAAACATCTTTAAAAGTAATAACTATTTGATTTTAAAATGTACCACAGTCTTTGTTGTTCATTGTCAAAACAGATTTTATGAAATGCAGGCGTTCATTTTATTAAACTAATAAACATTTGTTTTCTCTAGTTGGTTTGGATGCTGCTGGAAAAACGACCATTCTGTATAAGCTGAAGTTAGGAGAGATTGTCACTACAATTCCCACAATTGGTAAGCGAGATCAGATACATATTGTCAATATTAACAACTGTTTTTGTTTAAAGCTTTGAAACTATATATATATATATATTCTATGTTTGCAGGAGTTGATATGAGCAACTTGCCAGAGAATATGATAGGAGCAGAACTCCCGGAGTTTGTTCCCACACTATGTTTATGGTACATATTACTGGATTTCACAATTCCTGAAAGATTGTGAATTTTCCCTGAAATAGGGGATTCTTGCTTTGGGTGGCAAAGCCAACAAAGAGAGCATCCTGGAACCAGTGTTCCAAGAATGGAACTATTTTTGGGGATGAAGATTTATGTAGAGATTGCTACATAGACTTTAGCAACATCTGCCATTTGCTTCCATTGTTAGAAACTCAGATATATAGGCACCAAATGGCTCCTTAAACCAGGGTTACTTACAGCTGCCAAAGCGGAATGCCTACTTGCCATTTTTGGGTCAGGTAGCTTGAAAGTTGTATTTTCCAATACGACTTTTCAGTTCCTGAAATTCATTCTGATTGTGCAGATAAAATATAACAGATAGAATTCTACAGGATGTGCTGCTGGTGTGTGAAAACAGTCAAGGTCTAGGGATCCCCAGGCATGCACCTCCAGATGATGGAGACTTCAGGTGTCATCCTGACATCTTCACTTGGTCGCAAGCAGCCTATAGCCATGTGCAAAATGCTCATGGTGAATTTGGAACACTGCTTGCTTCTAAGGCCAGCTTTTCTTCTGCCAGGTCTTAATATATTTCTTTGTAATATAGACAAATTAAAGAAGCTTGCAGAAACCAGAATTGTTCTGTAAACCAACATGTAATAGTTATCTGAAAGTTTGGCAAATACCTGCTCTACATAGAACTTGAAGAATGAATATGTAAAATTGTAATTGCAGATCTTTGTGACTTACATTTATTAAATTTATTTCATAGTCCTTTAGGAAGTTTGGACACTCAATGCTCTCCTGGTCATCTAGATGTTGATTGGGCTCACATCTGCCAAGCTTGAGTAGTGCTAGAAAATTGGGTGCTCACTGGTCCTTATTGTCCTTATTGTTTTTTTTCCATTTAGGTTTTAATGTGGAAACAGTAGAATATAAAAACATCTGTTTCACTGTTTGGGATGTTGGTGGTCAAGATAAAATCAGGCCACTCTGGAGGCATTATTTTCAGAACACGCAGGTAATTCCTCTGACATATGCTTTGCCAAATCCATTTTCACTCTCTCTTTTGTAGACTGGTGTAAAGTTATACTGCCTAGTAAAAAGATTTAAAGTAAAAAGATGTATGCTTAAGTTGGTTCTTCAGCGGTCTGTGGATCACAGTTGGTGGAAAACATGAGCCAAACCTGACTATACACCGCTTGGAGCATATTTTGAAAACGTATACTTGTGGTAGGGGAGAAATTTCATTCACCACCATCATTGCATCTGAACAATGTGACTTGGCACAACAGTTCCATGCAGCGCAACAACTATTATAGCCAAACTATCCTTGTGATGTAGAAGCACTCGGCAGTCTGCTGTGACAACTTTGTGAATTGTTTGCAAATAAAAATGCTTGTATTCATGTTGACTTGGATGAAACTGTTGCAATAATTCCTCCGGTGAAGAGAGTATTGCTTTCTGCTGGAAGTTGTAATATGTTACTGTTGCTTTAAAAATAAGCAATGAGACTAAACTGTTAGTGTCCCTGGCCCTTCTGAGGTGTTAGCCCATTGTGATAGAATACAGTCATACCTTGGGTTACGGCTGCTTCAGGTTGCGCACTGCACCGAACCCGAAAGTACCAGAACGGGTTACTTCCGGGTTTTGGCGCTCGCACATGCGCAGAAGCGCCAAATCACAACCCGCGCATGCACAGACAAGGTGCTGCGGGTTGCGAACGTGCCTCCCGCACGGATCACGTTTGCAACCCAAGCGTCCACTGTAGTTCGCATGAATCTTTGGTCTCTGATACCTTCTGATTTCTTGCATATGTTCCCACTTGTCACAGGAGCAAAGATTCATGAAATATCTCTACAATGGTGACTTCAGATTTTATTTGAATGGTATTTCGGATGTCAAATAAGCTTGATGAGAAATTAATTTTCTTTTCAGGGTCTCATTTTTGTGGTAGATAGCAACGACAGAGAGAGAATCCAGGAAGCAGCAGAAGAACTCCAGAAAATGGTAACTGCCTCTAACTTAATCTGAACTCCTTCTGTGTCTGACTCTGATGGTGTAGTCCTCCATATCTAATAAAATTGAGAGGTTAATTACAAAAACATGAGATATTTTAGTGTGGGATGTTAGGATGCACTGTTCTGTGTTTCGAGGCAATAATATGAGAGGTGGTGCTTCTCAGTACTTCCCTATTTGGTTTCAGTGAAATCCTTCTTGCAACTATCACCCTAACTTGACATAGTGTTTTTTGTCTGAGTTGCTTACATGCACTGATGGTAACCAAATCAACTAGCTACTGAAAACTACTGGGGGGGGGGAATGAAGGACAAAAATATTGCCAGCCCCGAAGCCTCCCTAACTTGTACTTTTGGTGATAGCAACTATCAATAGGGGAAATAACTAGCATGGCATTTCCTCCTCCAGCTTCAGGAAGACGAGTTGAGAGATGCAGTGCTGCTTCTCTTTGCAAACAAACAAGACTTGCCAAATGCCATGGCAATAAGTGAAATGACAGATAAACTAGGCCTTCAGTCCCTGCGCAACAGAACTGTAAGTACCGTAAAGCAAAAGTAGTTTGCCATGTGGCTTTCTCCATATCTTCATATATTCTTTGGATTGGAACTTATGAAGAGCAAGTGATTTTCTTCCCCCTTCTCTGTAAGTTGAAATGCCTAACAAAGATATCCTTGGATCCAAACTGCTAGGTTTTAAATCACTGAAGGTTGTTCTTGGAGCTAGTTTGTCAACTACTACTGTTCCACATTTGGGTGGAGAAAATGACTACTATTTATCATAGTTCAATACAATAAGGTTGTGTGTGTGTGTGTGTGTGTTTACTAGATATGTCATCTGTCTTAACCCCTTTACATTTTTGGGTGGTGAAATGTCCCACTTGTATGTTCCTGTCTTAAGCAGCTCCATGGACTGGCTACTTTCCCTTTTTGCTGCGTGATGGCTCTTTAAGACCTTTCATTTGATGTTTCAGCTAGAGATTTCATAATGCCTGTGTTGCCCTTCTAGTTTTTTCACTTTTTCTTTCTGACATGATCTAATTATGCCTTGGCCAAGTGAGCTTACTTATGTTCTGATGTTTAAATTTGCCTTGCATGATGATTGGGAGGGGGCATGGGAATATTGTCTTGAAGAGCTGTAATGTGCTCAAAAATGAACTGTATGATATTAAATATTTCACTTTCTCATTCCCAACAGTGGTATGTTCAAGCTACCTGTGCTACACAAGGAACTGGTCTGTATGAGGGACTTGACTGGCTGTCAAATGAGCTATCAAAGCGCTAACTGGATGTCTTTCGCACCAGGGACATGTTTGATATAAGTGGTCTAGGCTTGTTACATCAAAATTAGTTTGCATCTTGGTTATTATACAGTACAGTATCTGGAACTGGTTTGGGCAGGATATTACAGCATTTTGACTTATTTTGTTGCCAATTATTCTTCACCCAAGCTATATGTTGCCAGGGTAACAATATGCTTGGGTTAAAAAGAAAACTCCTTAATTTGGAAAAAGTGTATCTTCTGATTTTTACTTCTATTGTTAGCCTAAATGCCTGAATATAGTTGTGACTTTTGAAATCTGTTTGAATGCTTCTTGAGCCCCAATTAAATTAAGTACATTTTAAAAAGATTTCCCCTTTTCTTCTTTAAGTTACTGATATCTTACTTCATTCCTTAAGACAGTCTGCTGACTTAATCTAGCATTCCATTTATATTTATTTCTCTCTCTTATAAAAACACTTCCTATTATTGTTCGTCAGGAAAATCTCTAAAACACTATTCAAATATTCTGCACTGAGGAACATTTTATTAACCCCTTGGGTTCTGTCAACCCACTTTTGCCTTTGTGTGAAATGAATCTGATTGGTAGAACATTTCTGTGCCAGTTGCAACAAGCTCTTTGAGGTTTTCAATATTCAGCAGATTGTCTTCCTTTATATTGTATCCTTTTTTTGTTGCATGTTGCTTTTTGATATCAGCCTGTTTTGCCCAGTGTATAATAGTTCTGCTAAAGTTTACTGTTTATTGGTGAACATATCTTCATGAAGACAGATTTTGGAAAATTCTTCAGACTCAATTGATTAATTTCTTCATAACCTACTAAGAATTATTCTTAATAAAAATGAAACAGATGTATAGCTTTGTGTATGCTCCTTGAATCTTAAGTTTGTGGAACTGATAATATGAATGTGTGACAGATTATTCTTTTTCAATAAACGGAGTTTTTTCTGTACTTTGAACACAAACACAGATCTGAATAGCCTTTGAATTGTTTTCAATTTGGCAAAAAATTAAGATGGGCAGTTAAACTTGTGTACAGTGTAGTTGGTTAATCATCAAGACTAAAATTCTGTAAAAGTGTTTTTTGAAGCTGTAAATCTAAATTAAGATGTCCAGATATGAGAGTACTAACAGTTGAAAATTGTAATAAAGTACAAACTGCCCAAATAGTGTGTCAGTTTCATACTTAATTGGAGAGGACTACATTGTGCTTGCTGGCAACCCTTTTCCTATATTTCACTTGCTTAGAAAATCTAACATCGTCTGTATTTTACTCTCATATCCCTCTTTCCTAAGATGAGTTTTCAGTGTTCCTTTTTTTCTCATTTTACTCCAGCCAGATTTGGAACCAGCACATTGAAAGGAAATACAGTGGTACCTTGGTTCTCGAACAGCTTAGTTGTTGAGCAAATCGACTCCCAAACGCCACAAACCTGGAAGTAAGTGTTCCGGTTTGCAAATGTTTTCCGGAAACTGAACATCTGAAACGGCTTTCACTTGAGTACAGCCAATCAGAAGCCACACTGTGGTTTGTCAAATGGTTTTGGGAGTCGAACGGACCCCCAGAATGGATTAAGCTCAAGAACCAAGGTACCACTGTATTAGATTCCAATGCTGTATCATTATCAGCAGTAAGGAACCCCCTGAATTCTTATTGTTGTTTAAGTTGGTATAGAATTACAATAAGGGATTTTAAATCCTCACCAGGCTGGTGGTGCTTCATGCATTATTTATGGGACTAGTGGTTTCAGCCCGTTAAAATAACGGGCGCTAGAACATGTGGTGATTTTTTTTAAAAAAACTCACTTTTTAAAAATATTTCTTTTTGTGTGTGGGGGGGGGGTTAAGTTCAATTTTTATAAAATTGAGGCACCTCTTGAGCTCCTTCTCCTGCTCCGTGGGGCGGGCTGTCACACAGCGGCTGCAGCAGCTGTGGGAGCGCGGTGTGCCTCTTCGGCCTCTGGAGCGTCGGCACTCCATGGGGCGGGCTGTTGTACGGCGCTCCCTGGCCGCTAGTCCTCGGGGCCCCGAGTCAGATGGCGGCTGCAGCTGTATCGTTAAGGGCTGGCAGTTCTCTTCTGTCTCAAACTCAGCCGCGGAGGGAGACTCCCTTCTCCTCCTCCTGCTGCTGCTTAGAGGCGGCCCAGAACGGCAGCAGACTACAGCCCCGGCCTCAGCAGAGCCCCCGCCCCACGTTCAAGGGACTGAGCACGAAGGCCTTGCTGCAGCAGCGACGCCAGAGGCCAGACGGGGGTGCGGAGGAGACCCCGGAGAGAAGGGCCGAAGAGGCCCTCAAGGAAGGGAGGAGACCCCCTCGCTGCCTACCCCGGGAGCCCAGAGAGTGGGAGATAGAGGCGCCTGAGGAGAGGCGCTCTGGCCGGCGCAGGCCCTCCCCGCCAAGGGCTTAGCCTCACCAGGGACAGAGAGGTGGCAGAGCCGAGCAAGGCGGCCGGGCTTCCCTCCCCCCCTTCCCCGTCTCGGAAACACGGAGAAGCCGCGGTGTCGAGGTTACCAGGCAGCGGCTGCCGAAGCGCTCTAAGGGGAGCAGCCTGCTAGCCTAATTCTCTCGCGGCTTCTCGCCCACGGCCTCCTTGGGGGAAAGATGGCAAAGCCGGGGGATCATACAGCCGATGCGCCGCGCCAAGAGGAGGCGGAGGCGGCGGAGGATCCTGGGCAGGCCCATGGCGGCGGGAAAGGCCTCCTGGGGCAGGTACAGAGCTTCTGGGGCTCCTACGGGGACGGAGAGGCGGCGGGGCGGCCGGGCTTCCCTCCCCGTCTCGGAAACACAGAGAAGCCGCAGGGCGGGCTGCATGGGGCACATGCGCAGTAGCGCAAACCCAGAGACACAGGGACTGGACGCAGAGACACTTGGGTTTTATAGATATAGATAACTCATCATACTTACAGGACAGGCACAGTTGCTTTTGAAATGTCTTGGATGTTCATATTTAATCTTTGTTATAAAGTGAAAATTAGTGTGCTTTGCAAGAGAAATTCTCACAGCAACTTCATGCTTCTACAGTCTAAGGTGTGCAACATCGACTGCTCTACACGTAGGACAGAAGTCTAAAGCAGCAGCAAGTGTGAAGGGAACCATTTATTTTTAACACATCTGAATCATGCACTTTCTCCAGACAATTAATTGAAGCATATGTTGAATTGCCACCTCGCAGAAACCCTGTGAGGTAGCATATGCATGAACAGAAATCTGAACCTGTCATCTTGTGAAATACACAGCTTCTGCAGTTGTGTATGGAATCTTGACAGCTCTGTTCTTTTTGTATCTGATAATTACAATCTTCCTTGTTGCTTCTGTCATAGGGCCAATTAATATTTACTTTGTGTCAGGTGCAGGGAACTTGTTGCTCTCTAGATGTTGGATTACAGTTGCCATCCTTGACAGGAGTTGGGAGGCTAACAGCTTGAGGTCTCCCCATCCCTGTTCAATATAGTGTCTATGTAGTATACCATGGGTGAGATCCACCATCACATCACCAGACATATCAGAATCCCCCACTTTTTTCCCACCGCCACCACCACATTCTTTATAGAAGAATATAAAATGTGGCATTGTTACACAACACTCAGGTCAGTAATAGGCCAAATCAGGAATTCACAAGAGTTGGAGAAGATTGACAGTAAAAGTTAAAGGTTATATGCTGCTGGGCTTTGTAATTATTCCATCCTATACTGGAGGTTTGCAGTGTTTGGGACATTCTGAAGAGCAGCTTGTAACAAGCTGATTTACTACAGCCGTGCTAGAGAAGCATAAATAAAATTGATCTACTGAAGAACGTGGTAGTGTAGGAAAATATGAAGGAAATTTAGTGTAGGAAATAATATAGCTGAAAGGTCAATGGCCAAGTAAGGTTGAATGTGGCAGAAGTAACACCAACTGGAGGGTGAATATTTCATGATGAAATCCACTAGACTCAGTGGCTGGATTAATATTACAAGAGTATGCCTATAATTTAGGGTATACCTATAATCATAGATTTGATTGATCTTAAGTATTGCCAGTTTATTTTTTACATGAGAGGGGTAACATAAAATGCATCAAATATGGGTTCCCTTGTTCAAAGCTTGAAAACTATCCAGGACTCTCATTCTTAAAGGTTCTGGAATATAATGCTGCACCCAGGAATGGGCATATATTTTGACTCTTAAGATGGCAGACCCTCTCTGTTCCACCTCTTATATTTTTATATTTATATCACCTTTCATGGTATATAGTATAGCAGAGAGTTTGTGGTAGACTTATTTTCCATTTCATGTAATAGAAATTTCAAAGTAAAGGTAGAAATAGGTAAGCAGCTATTTGCTTCTATTTACAAGTAGTATGAACCATCCAGGTTTATTCTGGTTGATCTAGCAAATCTTAATCCAAGAGCAGCTAATATTTATCCCTCCAGAGGTTGGCAAACTAACTCTTACTGACCATGCTGGCTGGGGCTGATTAGATGCAATTATCTGGATGGCCACAGATTAGCTCCCCTCCTTGGACAAAAACATTTAGAGTGGTATTTCTGGCTTTGTTGTTGTTCAGTCGTTCAGTCGTGTCCGACTCTTCGTGACCCCATGGACCAGAGCACGCCAGGCACGCCTATCCTTCACTGCCTCTCGCAGTTTGGCCAAACTCATGTTAGCAGCTTCAAGAACACTGTCCAACCATCTCATCCTCTGTCGTCCCCTTCTCCTTGTGCCCTCCATCTTTCCCAACATCAGGGTCTTTTCTAGGGAGTCTTCTCTTCTCATGAGGTGGCCAAAGTACTGGAGCCTCAACTTCAGGATCTGTCCTTCTAGTGAGCACTCAGGGCTGATTTCTTTAAGAATGGATAGGTTTGATCTTCTTGCAGTCCATGGGACTCTCAAGAGTCTCCTCCAGCACCATAATTCAAAAGCATCAATTCTTCGGCGATCAGCCTTCTTGATGGTCCAGCTCTCACTTCCGTACATTACTACTGGGAAAACCATAGCTTTAACTATACGGACCTTTGTCGGCAAGGTGATGTCTTTGCTTTTTAAGATGCTGTCTAGGTTTGTCATTGCTTTTCTCCCAAGAAGCAGGCGTCTTCTAATTTCGTGACTGCTGTCACCATCTGCAGTGATCATGGAGCCCAAGAAAGTGAAATCTCTCACTGCCTCCATTTCTTCCCCTTCTATTTGCCAGGAGGTGATGGGACCAGTGGCCATGATCTTCGTTTTTTTGATGTTGAGCTTCAGACCATATTTTCTGGCACTTTTTCTTATTTAACACTCTTACCAATAGTATGCTGAAACAACAGACATTTAACTGCAGGGGCTTAAAATCAACCTGCAACAAGTGTAAAAGTGCTTTGGGGATTGGCAATAATGAGCGAGGTCAAGAAGCAAAGACAAGGACTGTTAAAAAATAGTAAGGCACAGTTAAAGGGGGATTTAAAGAGGGAACAGAGTGGGTGACCTACACCAAATTAACAACAGGCAGAGGGTAGGGAAAGAGTTTGAATATGGATAAGTAAGGTGGGGAAGTCCATTCGGGCATTTTCCTCAACAAGCAAGGCCCAACACAGATGGTTTAAGGGCCACATACACAAGCCCTGTCTCCAATATCACTGAGCTCTTTAAACCATCACAGATACAGCACAAAGGAGGGCTTCTAAGCATTTGTAAGCATACAATGGCCCAGTCTGCATGCAGCACTAAGGCAAACCATGCTGAAGCATAGTTACAGGTAGGTAGCCATGTTGATCTGCCATGGTCGAAACAAAATTAAAAAATTCCTTCCAGTAGCACCTTATCTGAAGAAGTGTGCACGCGCACGAAAGCTCATACCAATAACAAGCTTAGTTTGTCTCTAAGGGGCTGCTAGAAGGATTTATTTTTATGCTGAAGCATGAATGTGCTAAACCAGGGCTGCTTCACCTTTCCCATGGTCCTCCTGCTGACACGTTACCAATAGCTGAGCCCTGGTTTGGCTTAGTGCAAGCCTAGGTAAGCCAAGAACAAACCTTGGTTGCAGCTTTCGTCTGACATTAAAGCCCAGGTTCAGACAGACCACAGTTTAGCTCCAGGTAGTATGATAGCAGAACTGGGGGAAGATCAAATCAGTAGTGTTTTCCCTCTTAATCACTGTTATTAGCAGATAAATCTGTTATTTTTTTCACATGTTCATGCAAGATTGAACACACTGGGGCTGCCCACATTTTGTCTTCAACAGTTCTTGGAGGGGCCACTAGGCTCATATAGCTGAGCAAAGCAATACTCATTTGAACAAGAAGGTACAAACATATCAGAACCTACAGTACTGTGTGTGTGTGTGTTTGTATGAAGTTTTATATAGTCTACTCCCTCTTTCGAGGGCATTTGTGTTCCCATACTCATTTACCTGTTGCTTAAACTTGTGCTCTAGTCAACTTGTGACTACGCTACTGCAACTTTCTCTTGCAGACTTTTCCTCACATGTCACTTCCCAGATATATATCTAAATATATAACATGTACACAGATTTATCCTCTCACCCCAAAGCGGCCCTGTATCATACATAACATGACATTTTGAAGTAAATCGTTTCTATGCTGTGAAGCATGCATAACTGGAAATTCAGAACTTCATTGCATAGAGACACAGCCAACTAGAAAAATAAATCAATTGCAGTATTAAGAGCAAATGAGACAAACTCTGTATTTTTCAAGTTATGTTTACACTTCAGTACATTACCAAAAGACTTCAGAATCACTGATTTCCTTTTACATACTCTGGGGAGGAAATCAACACTTTCACATATAGCCATGATTTTTATTTATTTAAGCACAATTATTTTGGTTTACATGGACAGCCCACCCCCCCCTGGCAGCAATGCCTGAGAGCAGGTAATTGTGTCAAATCATTTTTGGAATGCTAACTTTTGATATGGATATTTGTGTAGGGTCAACATATTGAATTCAATTTTGGCAGCTTGTCAAGGAATATCTTTTCAAAAGGCAACAGCAATATATTGACAGGGCATACTACTTGCTGAGAATACCAAAACCCTTCTAGTTCTCCAATTCTTATATAAATTCAGTTTAAACAAAATACCCTTAATCAAAAACCATATGAAAAGGAAACAAGATAATTTAACTTTAAAAGAGCATTAAACATTGATTGCTTTCCTTATTAGTGTAAAAAGGGGGGGGAGTATTTGCCATAAGAACATTCTGGTTATGACAAGTTACAGAGAGATGAAAATCTGGTTTAACATTCCTAATAGGCATATAAACACTTTTTATCCAATTCTCTTTTGTAAAAGCTGGTAGCCAAGTTAGGATTCAAGTTGAATTCTCATAAGTAGCCCAAATTTCTTGCTTAAGAGAAAGGAACAGATACCAACTTTTTTTTAGTCTACTTCCACTTTAAGTCACATATTAGTGCTATATGATCTGAAGGGTGTGAAACGCTTGGTAAGGCCTGATGAGTAGTTACTTCTTCATGACTTGGCAGTGGAATTACTTGTTCAACCTCTAAAGCATTTGCATCAATGAAAATGTAGTCCAAACACCCATGAAAGCCTCCAACGTAATTAGTATAAGCTGGTTCTCCACAAGCACTTTTCAGTTTGAATGGATGGGCTAAAGACATTGTGCACCGCTGCTCTTCTCCATTTGAGCCCCAATCCTCATGCTCTTCAGCAATGCTGCCACAACTGATGAAACTATACGCTCCACTTGATGGTGTGCTATTAAAATCCCCACAGAATATGACAGGAGTAGAAGGATATATGTCATGTGTTACATGCCTAATATGAGACAATGCTATTGCAGCTTGGATTAGACGGATGTTCCCACCTAAGGACAAAATAAAAATAAGGTCCTATTTTTAACCTTCAGGCTTAAAGTCATTTCAATCAATAAGACTTAAAATTCAGCTTAAGTCCTTCAACAACCACCCCAAACCATCTGAGGAATTTTTATCACCACTTACACATGCAAGTCATTTCAAAAAAGCCAAGTCCTAGTTTAGGTGAGACATCTTAAGCACTAACACACACACACACACACACACACACCCATCCTAAATAGTCTTTAACCCCATCCACGCTTAACAACAGCTCTTCTGCCTCACATAGTTACAAATCACAAGGGTGTGACAGGGGTACCTTGGTTCTCGAATTTAATCTGTTCTGGGAGTCCGTTCAACTCCCGAAACTTCAAAAACCAAGGCGCAGCTTCCAATTGGCTGCAGGAGCTTCCTGTACTCAATCAGCAGCTGCATCAGATGTTTGGCTTCCAAAAAACGTTCGCAAACTGGAACACTTCCAGGTTTGTGGTGTTCCGGAGCCGATTTGTTCAACAACTAAGCCATTCGGGAACCAAGGTACCACTGTATTTCTATTACACACATTTGTCCAGCTATTAGGCTAGGAAGCATTTTCCTTTTTGAGACTACTCAATTTGTCACTTCAGTCAACTGCTCTCATGGAAGGATTTACACATTGCATCTGTATTACTATTTGATAACCCCAAGACCCTTATGTGAGGCTGCCTGTGCATCTGAGCTGGAAATTGCAACTAATGCAGCAGCTGTTCACAGGAGAGTGTTGCACTGGTTGCCAGTTTGCTACTGGGCCAGAGTCAAGGTTCTTGTGCTAGTTCACAAAGCCCTAAACAACTTGGGCTCTTAGTACCGTGACCACTGAGATGCTCTGACTGCACACTTCTCGTGGTTCCCCACATCAGGAATCATTCCTGCCTACTTTTATACTTCTCCAGAAAAATACGTTATTCAGACAGGTCTTTGAAACATGGATTCTACCCCACCCCCCAGCTTTTACTGATGGCATTTTAATTTTGTTTGTTGTTTACAACATGCTGCATTTTTTAATGAAAATGTGGCCTAGACATATTGAAATACATAAATATACTGAATTTATAACCCACCCCAGGGCCCAAAATATACCCTAGAATGGTTCATAGTATTGTTAACAGAATTACCTTTTGGGTGCCAGTATAGGTGGGTGTTGGCAACACAAATCTTTCTTGAAGAATCGTTTGTTGACTGAAGAACAGAAACCTACAAGGAACGTGGAAATTACGATAAGCCAGAAAGTACTGTAAGCTGGCAATGTGCATCTCTCTTGTGTGCATTCAGCTTTACGCATGTGGCGACAGATAAGATAAGATAGCAGGTGGAAAGGGGGCAGGGTTCCAGGAAAAATCACTTGGGCAACCTCATCCACCATTGAACCCAATGGATTTTTACTATACATTATTTTCGCTTTAGGTGTGAACCCTGGCACATAACTCCTGCATAAGTTGCAGGCTTACTGTATTTTAAAACTGAATTTTTATAACAATTCTGTGCTAATGAAGCTACCGGCCTAAAATTATAGATGTGATGTGCGGGTCTCTCATTTACCCCCCCCCCACCACTGTCAACCAGCTGGACTGAACTAAGCTTACTCTACTCCCCTTTCTTTATATCCTGGCATCAATTTCCAAGCCATGTTCTGTTTACAAGTAGAGTTTGAAACTCCCATTGATCTAGGCGCATTTTTTGAGACTGGGAATTTCTTTAGCACGAACAGTTTCTAAGCTCTGGGCGCAGTACCACAACTAAGATTTCAGATTAAAACTACAGAGTGGAAAGAAAGGAAAGGAGGACCTTTTTCTGCCTCCCCACTTCTGGCTACCCTTTGAAGACTGGAGAAGAGACCCTCTTAAGAATATTAGGGGAGTGGGCAGGGGAAGGCCCTAGACCATGTGAAAAATGAACATTATATTTTAGCCACAGTTCATTCATTTTCAGCAGTGTATTCTTTCTTGCTATAAAAAAAGCACACCCAGACATTCCGTTGTTGCGCCTGTAACCTAGGTTTAAGGTACCCTTTAGTTCCTAGTTTTCATATCCCAGTTTCTAACACTGCTTACAAGTATTAAGTGGAACTCTATTTAGAATTGCTAGCTGTTTTGGGACTACAACTCCAGCTGTTTTGGGACTACAACTCCCATCATCCTTAGCTAACAGGACCAGTGGTCAGGGATGATGGGAATTGTAGTCCCAAAACAGCTGGAGGGCCAAGTCTGGCCATGCCTGCAAACGAACAGGCAACCCTCTCGCCCCCCTCTCCCTTTAACTTCTACCTGCAACACAGATGACCGCTGGTGCACTTTTCCCTGAACCTCCGGATAGGGGGCCAGCTTGTCTCGCAGTTCTTTGTGCAAGGGATCCTCGAGCAGCGCCTGGTTCAAGGCGATGTCGTGCTGGCTGAGGAGGCTGAACTTGTCCCTTCGGTAGAAAGTGGCCAGGCCCTCGTGCTGCTTCTCCTTGATCTTGAAGAGGCCCTCCAGGCCGAAGGCGTCCAGCGCGGGGCCCAGGCTGTCGGCGAAGACGGACTTGTCCACCTCCTGCAGGCAGATGATGTCGGCGCTGTAGCCGGCCAGCTCCTTCTTCAGCAGGTTCTGCCGGTAGTCGAGCTCCAGCGAGTAGGGCGCGCAGTACGGGTACAGCACGGTCCGCGAGAGCTCGGTCTGCGCGTAGACGTCGGCCAGGACGTTGTAGGTGACGGTGCGGATGAGGCCCGGCCCGGTCACTTTCTTGGTGTACAGGTGCCGCGCGTCGAAAGTGCAGGCGCCCGGCCCGGCCTCCACGGGGCCGCTGCTCTCCACCTCGCGGGGCAGCCCGTAGCGCCGCTGCCCGTTGCCCGGCGTGCAGACGAGCTTGAGGCGCAGCCCGATGTGCGCGTTGCTGGGCGTGAAGACCCGCTCGGCTCCGCCCGGAGCTTCCACCCAGCCGCCTGGAGCTTCCACCCCGGCAGCGGCAGCCGCCGTCCCCACGGCCGGCTCGGCCTTCTGCTCCTGGTACCAGCGGAAGAGGCAGTCTCGGGGCGAGCCGAACTCGGCGCGCAGCTTGGGGCAGACGGGGAAGCCGGCCAGGAGCGAGCGCGGCAGCTGCAGCTCCGTCAGCGCCGGCGGGTTGCGCTCCACGCGGTAGCGGGCCTCTCCGATCTGCAGCACGGCGCCGTCCTGCCAGGCCTCGGCGTTGGGCACGTCCTCGGCCACGGCCTCGCCGTCCTGAGAGAAGAGGCAGACGGCGGGCGGCGGCGGAGGAGGCACGGCAGCCTCGGCCTCGGCCCGCGCCTTCTTGCTCTTCTTGGCCGCCTTGGCGTGGCCTTTGCCGGCGTTGTTGGCGATGCGCGCCAGCGCCCGGCCCAGCGGCTCCGCCTGGTCGCGCTGCATGTGCCGGGCGCTGCCGTCGCCCAGCACGAAGGACACGCTCAGCTTAGGCTCGGCCGGGACGCAGCGCACCACGGCCCGCTCCATGGCGGGCAGCGCGCCGTCGGCGGGGCCCGAACCGCTCGGCCGCGGCTGCGGCTGCCGCCGCCTCCTCAGGCCGGGAAGGGCTCTCAGCGTGCCGCGGAGCAGGCGCCACATGAACTCGCAGCCGCCACGCGAGCACCATTCGCGCCTCTCTGCCCTGCGCCTCCTAGCCTCGCTCTCCGGCTCTCCGGCCGCTCCTCAGTTACCAGGCAGGGCTCAGCCACTTTGCCTGCCCCGCCCCGCAAGGGACGATGGGAAAAGCCGGGGCGAGAGGCGAGGCAGGCCGGAGCAGGAAACGCGGGGACTGCTGGGAAATGGTGTCCACGCCTCCCTTAAAAGGGGGTGGGGGAACCGGGAGCGTGGAGGGAGATGAACCCGGAAGTTGGTAACCTGTGAATCTATCAATAAATATTATGCGGGGGGGGGGGGGGGCGGTAGGAGTAGAACAAGCCGGAAGTGCCTGATCGTTATTTCCCATATCTCATTTTACGTATTTCGCAATTATATTGAACAAGGTTGGACTTGCAACAGAACGCTGCAGCCGTTTTTTTTATCAGCCGACGCTCCATGCTAGCTGAGCATGCCTTTTTTGCGGGGGTGGGGGTGGGGTGGCTGTCCTTCTCCCATTTAATGGATTTTTCTCTTTTTTGTTCTGTTACAATGCTTGGGACTCCCGCCGTGTGGAGCGTTCAGGCTTCTCTCAAGCCTGCTGATCCGCTTTTGTGCGTGGGTGGGTTGTGTCGTTTTGGCTACCTAAGGAATGACACAACCTGAACATCTGAACCAGAGCGAATGGGGGAACATTTCAACTTCCCAGAACACTGTTAAAGGGCCTTAGAATGGCTATCCGGGGGGGGGGGGCGGACTTTTCATTACATTACAGCTTTACATTGCAATACATAAAGAGTTTCAGTGGATTAAATTGAGAAATAGTTATTGCATGTTAATGTGACTTAGAAATGCCTGGATGTCTGTGTTATCAACAACTGTTTCATGAATTAGAATAATAGAATTGTAGATTTGGAAGGGACCACCAGGGTCATCCAGTCCAACCCCTTGCAATGCAGGAATCTCTTACCCAACGTGGGGCTTGAACCACAACCCTGAGATTAAGAGTCCCATGCTCTACCAACTATTAATTATGTAATTAATACAAAGCAAACAAAATGAATTTTAACAGGGAGAAATGTAAAGTACTACACTTGGGCAAAAAAAATGAAAGGCACAAATACAGGAGGGTGACACCTGACTTGAAAGCAGTACATGTGAAAAGGATCTAGGAGTCTTGGTAGACCATAAACTTTATATGAGTCAACAGTGTGATGCAGCAGCTAAAAAAGCCAATGCAATTCTAGGCTGCATCAATAGGAGTATAGCATCTAGATCAAGGGAAGTAATAGTACCACTGTATTCCGCTCTGGTCAGACCTCACCTGGAATACTGTGTCAGTTCTGGGCACCACAGTTCAAGAAGGATACTGACAAGCTGGAACGTGTCCAGAGGAGGGCAACCAAAATGGTCAAAGGCCTGGAAACGATGCCTTATGAGGAACGGCTTAGGGAGCTGGGTATGTTTAGCCTGGAGAAGAGAAGGTTAAGGGGTGATATGATAGCCATGTTCAAATATATAAAAGGATGTCATATAGAGGAGGGAGAAAGTTTGTTTTCTGCTGCTCCAGAGAAGCGGACACGGGGCAATGGATTCAAACTACAAGAAAGAAGATTCCACCTAAACATTAGGAAGAACTTCCTGACAGTAAGAGCTGTTTGACAGTGGAATTTGCTGCCAAGGAATGTGGTGGAGTCTCCTTCTTTGGAGGTCTTTAAGCGGAGGCTTGACAGCCATCTGTCAGGAATGCTTTAATGGTGTTTCCTGCTTGGCAGGGGGTTGGACTGGATGGCCCTTGTGGTCTCTTCCAACTCTATGATTCTATGATTCTAATTAGCACTGTCTGTACTTTTCTGCACTTTATTTCCTCTCACCCCCAGCAGTGTAGCAAGCCGCTCGGGTGCCCAGGGCTCGCATGAGACCCTTGAGCGCCTGCGCCGCCCACAGGGGTGGGACATCCCTCCCAGGTGTTCTTCCGGCACTGTGCCCTGCGCTGCTTTTTCCGGCAGTGCTTGGTCCGCTGGAGGGTGGCCATGGCTGAGTGGGAGGCGGCAGCTGGGGCACCTGCAGGCCCACGGTTGAGTCACCCTCTGGAAGCTGCTGCCCAGTGTGGACCACCCTCTCTGCCCCCCTTAACTACAATGCTGCTCACCCCACTGTTTATTTATTTTGATTTATTTAACCAGATGTAATGTATTGCTCAATCAAAAATCCCAAAAGTTTTATATAAAATTTTAATTTAAAAATACTTATAAAATCAGTGGACTTTAAGAACAAGCAGACATAATAAAATTATCAAAATATAGATAAAAGCAACCATTTTCTTGGTAGACTTATCTAAACAAAAGTGATTTTAGCAGATATAAACAACAATAGAATGAAGTGGCCCCCGTAGTATGAATCAGCATACAATTTCCCTCCCCACAACCATTCATGACTCAAGATAGCAATTCATAATGATAGAAGTAGACCAGTCCATGAAAGTTTATGCCCTCACAAATGTGGTGCCATAATACTCTTATTTTTGCTTCAGGTTTAACATGACTACCATTCTGGCCTCCTCTGTTGGATCAAAGGTCTATATAGCTCAGCCTTAAAGTACCACAGTCTCCCACCAGATCCCTATTGGAAGCCAACAAGCACTGAAAATAATAGACAAAAGCAGAAGGGACCCCAATAATCTGTTTTAGAATGCTGTTGAAAAGGCCTTCTCTTTCATCCCCACCCACTACATCTCTGTTGACAGGGGAACAAGAAGGGTATCAGAAACTGAGCAAAGGTCATGAGCAGTTTCATGTGAGGTTGGCGGAGGCAGTTCTTGATATGCACTGATTCAACACCAGCTTGAGACAGTGCCTTGGGTTTAGCTTGAAAACAAACTGGAAATGAATTACAAACAGCACAATATGATATTTCCTGCTAAGCCCAGAAAAACTCCAGCCACACTGTTGTGAAGTGGTTAAAGCTGCTGGACTGTCTTCAAGGACAGCACCATCTAAAGTGCATTACAGTAATTCAGCTTGTAAGTAATTGGGGTTGCAATCCTATTTACACACCTGGCTCCTGCATTTGAGGAGACATGTATATGATTCTACTGCAAGGTGTGGATGCAGGCCTATCAGTTCATTCAAACAGATTGCAGCGAACCTCCACAGCAGGCATAGGCAAACACAGCCCTCCAGATGTTTTGGGAATACAATTCCCATCACCCCTAGCTAACAGGACCAGTGGTCAGGGATGATGGGAGAACATCTGGAGGGCCGAGTTTGCCTATGACTGCTCCACAATTCTGCATGTCAGAAATGTTATGTGGCATTGGGCCATATGGTAGAAGCAGTGTTTTTTATTGAATCCTATGACAAACAGCATTCTGTAGCCTTTATATAAAGTACTCCTACATAATATGAAAAAGCATGATCCAGGGCACCAAACCTTGTGTGTGCCATCCAAGCTGATTGTGAAAGGAACTGTAGTTCAGCAGCAAAGCACACACCTTGCACACATAAAGTCCCGGGTTCAAACCCTGGCACCTGCCGATAGGGTTTGGGAAAGGCTGAAACCCTCCGTGGCCGCTGCCCAAAGTATAAGGCACCTTCCTATGTTCCTATGAAGACTTGCCTTCCCTCTGATTTGAACCGGCATCTCTGATAGCATGTGAAGCTATACCCAAGTCTACCTCTGAGCACATGTAGGGTGAATTTCCTGTACACTATGAAGTAAATGCAGGCTCTTGGGCAGTCGAAGGATTGGTTTCGGGGCCAAAGCAGCATGGCTGAGCCCAGCCACCTCTTTAATCAGGCATAGGCAAATTCGGCCCTCCACTGGTCCTGTTGGCTAGGGATGATGGGAGTTGTAGTCCCAAAACATCTGGAGGGCCGAGTTTCCCTATGCCTGGCTTTTATCATAATTGCGATTGTGATTGTGATTATAAAGGGAGCGTCAACAGCTCGCTTCAGCAAACCACGTCGTCTTCCAGCAGATCTGCGTTTCTTCCCCAGAAACGCCCCTTTCTCCGGCTCCGCTCAGCCTCCGGCTCCCTCTGTCGGGCGCCTTCCCTTGCTGCGCCCTGCGGGCTCCATCATTCATAGCCGGATTCCAGCGTTCGCTCGCGAAGGAGCCTGGGGGAAATGGCCGGCCTCCTGTCGCCATAGCAACCTAGGCGTTGTTGACAACGCGCTGCTGCTGCCGGCGACGAACCGCGAAGCGTGTGTGGAGCTCGGCGTCGCCGCAGCTCAAGCCCGTTCCTGTCTCCCCCCAAAAGAGCATCAGACCCTCCTCCGCTCGCCAAACTTTCGCCTTTTTTGCGGGGCTCTAGCTTTGAGAAAGGTAAGCAGCCGTGAAGCGAGCAAGGCCGGAAGTCAGACCGGCAGTTCTTTATGGGCCAGGGGGCGGGGAGCCTTGGCGCCACCAGCAAGTTGTTGTTGTTGTTGTTGTTTTACACTTGCATACTGCCCTTCATATGCCCATCTCAGGGCAATTCACATAAAAAGCATAAAAAGACAAGATAAAAATTCAAAATACATAATAAAAACAAGAACAGAACGAAACAAGAACCTCCTCTTATAAAACTTCCTCCTGGGTTTCATAAAAGGAGATGAGCTGCTTAACAGCAACATTCCTTTACCTCCGGCAACCCCCCACATGCTGTGGAAGAGAGAAAAACTGCTCACAAAGTGATGCTGCTGCTAACTTTTAAACATGTGCCATGGCACTGACTGAGAAGAGGTTCTGGAACAAAATCCCAGTGCAGATGGATCCCTCCCTTGCTGCCCCTTTAAAAGCAAGACAGTTACACGGACAGGGCTAGACAGAGGCACTTTTGCTTTCTCCACCCCACCCGCCATAGCAGCTGCTCTTCTGTCTTCACAGCCTCTACAGAGGACTTCAAAAGTGACTGGACTTAGATTTGTCTATCTGGCAAGCTTAGTGCTGCCTAAAGTGACTTGTTCTCCAGGATTGCAGATGGGAACCTTTCCAAACCCTACATAAATATGCCATGGGTTGACCCTGTGGCCTTCAGTGAGCTACAAGATACTACCCAATCCTATGCATGGTTTCTGCTTGGAAGTAAGTTCCACTAAACCTGCAATCCCGTGCCTGCTTACTTCATAGCAAGCCACATTGAATACAGATTAATTTACTTCCAAATAAATACTTATAAAATTGGGCTTGTAAACAAGCCATTAGGAAAGGACAGTTCCATCCACATCAAGCTCAGCTCCCTCATATTACATTAGCTGGCACAAGATTTCAGTCCTAAATGCACAATGCAATATTATGCATGCTTACCTGAGAGTAGGGACACGGGTGGCGCTGTGGTTTAAATCGCCAATTGGAAGGTCAGCGGTTCAAATCCCCACGACAGGCTGAGCTCCCGTTGCTTGGTCCCTGCTCCTGCCAACCTAGCAGTTTGAAAGCACCCCAAAAAGTGCAAGTAGATAAATAGGTACCACTCCGGCAGGAAGGTAAATGGTGTTTCCGTGCACCGCTCTGGTTTCGCCAGAAGCGGCTTAGTCATTCTGGCCACATGACCCAGAAGCTGTACGCCGTCTCCCTTGGCCAGTAAAGCAAGATGAGCGTCGCAACCCCAGAGTCGTCCGCGACTGGACCTAACAGTTAGGGGTCCCTTTACCTTTACCTGGGAGTAAGCACTGTTGAAAAGAAAATCACACTGCCATCTAGCAGAGCTGTTCTAAAAACTGAAGGGCTCTTGCCATTAGCCCCAGTCAATTGCAGTCTGGATCACTTGCACACAAGTATGCAAGGCACTTTGAGGATAAAATTGCTTAACTCTGTGCTGAGATGGACTCTAGAGTAAATATAACAAGTCCTGGGACGGTGTACCATTCGCTCGCTGGCTGGTCCAGTTTTATAGGCTCAGTTTCAGCTTTTGGATCCTGAGCATGTGGACAAAACACACAGTGGTATGGAGTATCATGTGCTCTCTGGACCCTTTTCCTAAGTGACTTGTGCGAACAAGCCAAAAGAGGTTGCCTGAATGGGTGTAATGTGTGATGTGTGATGAATGCATTGCTGCAGGAGAAGTTGGTGCCTGCCACTCTGAAGGAGGCATTGGTGCAACCACTGTTAAAAAACCCAGATTAGACCTGGACGTTTGCAACAACAACTGCCTGGTTGCAAATATCCCCTTCTTAGGAAAAGTGGTCAAGTGGTGTAGCTGGGGGGGCAGGGGGTGGAGGGCACTGGGCCCCACACCATGGGGGGCAGCACTTACTGCATGGCCTGCAGCGCACCCGAGCCACACAACTCTCCTGGGAGTGACGTGGTGGCTTGGGCGCTTATAGGTTCTGCTCTGCTCAAAAAGGTAGTGTGGGGCTTGCGTTTGCCTGCCGCCTCCCCCTCAGCCACTCTATAGCTGAGGGGGAGGGGGAGGACAGACTCCTTGGGCTCTGCATAGCACATCCAGTACCGGCTTGCCCCACCCCATGGGCGGCTTGCCCCACCCCATGGGCGGCTTGCCCCACCCCAGGGCACAGGACTTGTGCACCACCCCGGGCACTCGAGTGTCTAGCTACGCCGCTGTCTCCAGGTACTCCAGGAAAGAGTTTATGTAGCTCAATTCCATTCTGGGTTCAGGCCTGGTTTGGGAGAAGAATCAGCCTTAGTTGCTCTGATGGATTATCTTTTTTGGGAAAGAGTCAGGAAGAGAGTGTTCCTGTTGGTTCCCCTCAATCTCTCAGCTGTTTTTGATACCATCAGCCATGGTATCTGTGAGCAGGGAGCTGTGACACAAGAGTGCTGTACTCTACTACAGGGTCACAAACACAAAGTGACATTAGGTGATACCTGCTTGACCCCTTAGGGTCTTTTGGGCTGTGGAGTACCATGGGGTTTTATTTTGTCTCCAATGCTCTTTAACACTTCTATGAAGCCATTGGGAGCGGTCATTAGAGATCTCCGAGATGTCATCAGTATGTTGATGATACTCAGCCCTGTATCTCTGTACCCATTGAATCAGATAAGTCTATGCAGCTGTTGGACCAATGCTTGGATGTGGAGCGGATGCTGGATAAATAAAAATGGAATCCAGAAAAGAGAGGGTCCCGTGGGTAGGTAGTTCCAGGGTAGTTCCAGTTGGGGATGTTGGCAGTTCTAGATACTGTTGCATTCCAGAGGTGCAGAGGAACAGGTACATAAACTGTAGGTGCTCTTAGAGCCATCATCATCATTGGAGGCTCAAATGCAAGTGCAGTTTAATCATATGAACATTATTTCCTTGTTATTTTAGATGTCAGCTCCAGGAAAATCTTCACGGTCCCCTGACGATGATGACGATGATGATGCATGGAATGTTCACCTGCCACCTATAGCTTTGCCCTCCACATCCCAGGGTTTGACAGAAAAACAAAAAAAACTAATGCGATACCGAAGAGTCAAGGAACAGCAGAAGATGCTTAATCAGATCATGTAATATTCCTGTCTCTTTTTCTTATGCATTATATGTGGTGTTGTCAGTCTAAGACATAAGCAGGGCCATACTGAGTATCCCCATACTCACACCTCCTGTGATGAGCAGTCCCTCCCCCAGCATCAGATTATACAGTGTGAGCATCTGCAGAGAGATGGCCTTAGCTTATAGTGTTGTAAGTGTGAAGGCCCCTTTCATGCAAAAGTTTGTGCTGTATACCTGGGCACTGAGGGGAGGAGTTACTCAGTGCAGGGGTTGCTACGGCCTGTTCCCTTCTTGTGTGTTGGTTTTTACCCATGGGTATAGTACCTGAACGACCCAGGTGGCGCTGTGGGTTAAACCACAGAGTCTAGGGCTTGCTGATCAGAAGGTCGGAGGCTCGAATCCCTGCCACGGGGTGAGCTCCCGTTGCTCGGTCCCAGCTCCTGTCCACCTAGCAGTTCGAAAGCACGTCAAAGTGCAAGTAGATAAATAGGGACCGCTCCAGCAGGAAGGTAAACGCCGTTTCCATGTGCTGTTCTGGTTCGCCAGAAGCGGCTTTGTCATGCTGGCCACATGACCCGGAAGCTGTCTGCAGACAAACACCGGCTCCCTCAGCCTATAGAGCGAGATGAGCGCCACAACCCCAGAGTCGGACACGACTGGACCTGATGGTCAAGGGGTCCCCTTACCTTTACCTATAGTACCTGAACAGAGCTATTATGAAAGGACAACAGTTCACACATCACTCACTGGTAAGTTGCAAGTTCTATGTGATGTTCTGAGGACAGCTCCCATCCATGTCTTGAACTTCTCTGTTGCCAGGAGATTGCTAACATTTCAGCCGGCCACTAGTGTTGTGCTTCTAACTGCTGCTAGCTATGCAGACATTGGCAGTTGAAAATGTGTATATCCACATTGTGAAAAACACAAAAAATACACAACACAAAAATACATAATACAGTATACTAACAGTACCCCCTCTCCCATTTTAAAAGGCCATAGCTTCTTTAATTAGCCACAGCCCACTGCAGAAATAATAGGTTATATCTTTTTAAAATAACATTAATAATAATAATATAGTAATAGAGCTGTTAAAAGTAGTCACCTACTACACTATGGGACACAAGATTTAGCCAATCAGCATCATGTAAATTCAGATTCTACTCCAGGAAAGAAAGATTTTCCTGGTCCTGGGGAAGATGGATACATGTGTGTTACAAGTCCAGTGAGTATACTTCTGTAGCAGGCTCACTACCAAAAGTATCTGAAGAAGTGTACATGCACACGAAAGCTCATACCAAGAACAAACTTAGTTGATCTCTCAGGTGCTACTGGAAGGAATTTTTTATTTTATTTTGTTTTACCAAAATTATGTACATCAATACACATACATTTTGTTAGTCAAATGTATGTTTCAGACATTTCAATTTAGGGTAATAAACAGACACCAGAGGTACACCAGGGAATTTAGAATACTGGGCTATTGCCTTCTGTTGCCTGACTGTTGTATAAATCATTAACTTTATTGGATTAGGATCTTTCCTGAAAGTAAGTTCTACAAAGATACACTGAGAAAATATGGACAACATAATGAATTACTATCTAACCTTGCCCACCTTTACATAATTTAGTTTGATTATTGCTGAGTGCTATATGCTGAGGGAATAATTGTGGAAGGGAACAGAGAAAAGACTAAGGGACCATTTCTTTTGCTGTATCTTGTATTTCTGTTCCAAATCATTGTTTACAGTTTTCAGATTTAACTGAAATTTTTACTTCAGAGTTAAAGAGGCCAAAAGAGAGTATGAAGACGCCACAGATGAATTTGTTAGAAGAGAACCCCAGCCTCCTATTCCACAATTGCCTTTAACTGTATGTTTCTCATTTATTGAATAATTTTTTGGGGTTCTGTTGTTGTTAGATTATAGCAACACAATATGTGTGGTGGGCAGGCACAGTGCATGAATGACTTATTGCCCTCTTGAACATAACCCCGCCTCGCACCTTCCTTTGTCTTGGAAAATCCCTATTGCAGGCCTGCATTAAGAACCTTGCCAAGGAGTTGGTTCTAAGAGCTGTTTTCCCACATAATAACCAGCCAGATTTTCTGGTTTATCATGATTTACTGTGAGTTAGCAGCATGCTAATGCATGTTACCTGGTTGCTCCCATTTTGCTTACCCCCACAGCACAAGCAGGATAATGAAAACTAGGGAGCCTTGCTTCTCATTACTGCCACACAAAGGATCATGGTTTATTTTGCCCTAAGCAGATATGATTATCAACTAGCTTGAAGCCATGGTTGTTAGTGGGCACATTCCCTAGCTCAGATTCAGCAGAAAACAATGGCTATCTAGCTTGTTTATCCTGCTTGATCCGAACAAAATGGGAATCTTTGGGCATCATGCTGCGGCATGCTTATTCTTCATAATAAAGCATGATAAGGTAGAAAGTCTGGTTTATCACTATGTATGAATATGGATAATACTGTTAATAAACCACCTAAGTTACCAGCACCTGCATGGAACCTGAATTCTGTAGTAAAGTGTCATCAAACACATAATCCACAGAGTTTTGGTATATCTAAGACCTACGCTCATGTTGCATCTTCGGGAGAAGGACAGAGTTACATGCCTCAGCCACTGTTCAGAGTAATTAGATTATGTTCATGGGCATAGCTGGGGGGAAACGCCCACCCCCCTTAAATCAAGTAAATAAATAAAAATATTTAACTAAAAGTAGAAACTGTAGAAAGATTTTGACAGATTTTTCTGAGCACTTGCTGTCAGAAGGAAGTAATTTAAAACAACTGTTGTTGAGACATTTCATTCCGAATCTGCTAGACTGAGCCAGACAGAGGATGATGACAGGTGGGTGTCCTGCCCCCCCAACAAAAATCCTAGCTACGTCCATGGTTAAGTTCAAAATTCCTGTCACCTCCAGAAAATTGAGCAGAAGATTCTACTTAAGCCAAAGAGGGATCTAGAGACTCAAGCAAAAATATAATGGATTCATATTTGCAAAAACAGTGCCATTTGCTAATACCCTCACTGCTAATGCTGTGTTTTGATAAAAAGATTGTGCATCCATACTCAGTACTAGTTGTCTCTGTGTGCTTTTTGGTAGGTATTCCTGGCCTCTGAGTATTGTGTTTGTGTCCGTTGTGCAAGTGGACTAGTGTCCAGTTTATGGAATTGCATTTGATTAATAGAGATGGTTTTGATCCTAAATGCTTCCCTTCACTTTCTCATAATAACGTGTAACAAAGTTAGATTTGTAGTAATTTCAGGACCCTAACTGGCCCCCTCTTTTAGGATAGATCTCTGCAAATCTGCCTCCCTTGCTCTTTCCATTTTTCTCACCCTAGTAAATTTATTTGGATCCCTGGGTACGATTCAGTTAAGTTGTGTTCATGGAATGAGGTCCACTCACACAACAGGGCTCCCCCACCCTCTGCTCCCTATATGCCCTCTGCATCCCCTAAATCAGCTTTGGACGCTTTGGGCAGCCCACCAAACAGGTTTCAAGGGAGGCATGGGGAGAAAAAGGGGCGAAGTCTCGTTGCATGATCAGACCTCATTTCATGCATGCATGTTGAATCCTGACCCATCTCTTTGCAGAACTGTACTAGATGATGAGCTACACTATTGCAAAGTTAAGATACAGTGTGAAACAGGGAGCTTAGAGGCAAGGAAGTGTTTAATATGAAAGTGGTTGGCTCATTTTCCTGCCTTGAGTGAGAGGTCAGCGTTCTTTATTGCTTCTTGTCTTAGTAGGAAGTTGTGCCTTGAATGGTACAAAAGTTTATATAAAGCAAAATCCTAGAAAACCCCATGCATATACTTTGGTCATTATGAATATTTTAATTATCAAAAGTGTTCATGGGCATATGTGTTTCAAGAATAACATTTATCTTTTAAAAACTCGTGCATAGCCATCAATAGATTGTATTGAAGGCAAATGGTGTTTCAGTCAGCACCAGAGAAGCTTGCAGTTGCTGATGATTCTCAGCCCCTATTGACATCAGCAGCCCTTACATGTGTTGCATCTACCAACCAGTCAAGAAGTGCTCAGTAGCATGGTGCTGAATGAAATTACCTCCCCCAGCAGTTATCAGTAAAAACATGCCTACCCTCACTGAGTGCCACTGCAAACAAATGATTTCTTGTTCTATTTTGTTATTCTTTCTTAATTTATATAACATATTTTTGTTGCATTTGCCCCACAGATGAACAGTGAGCAGAAACAAATAAGAGTAAGTGTTGTTTTTTTAAACTTTCTAAAGAGTGTGTACATAATGAATTAGAAATTATGTAAATATGTCAAATATCTATTTGCTGATCTCTATATGGAGAAGTAACATAGGCCTGGTTTGCAGGTCACAGTAAGCCAAACTGTGGTTTACTGGGACCATGTGAACAAGTGAGCTGCTTTTTCCCTCCCTGGTATTCTTTACTCATGCACTGTGTGCTGAGCTAAACCAATAGAATCTATGCTGTTTTGTATTCTAGGTGTTAGATTATATAGTCCAGCAACGTTTACTTTTTTGCTAATACATTTTTTGCATTTAAATGAAAGGAAGTTGCCTAATTTTCTTTAATAACTGGTCTGGGCGTGTCAACCACATTGTGTTAATGATCATGGTGTCATTTCAGAACAACTATCTCTTTTTGAAGAAGTGTGTTGAAAGTAATCCAGTGGTACCTATTCAGCAAGAGTGGTTAGCGTCCATGCTCACTTTGGTACCTGGTAATCTAATGGAAGGCAAGGGCAGAATGAAATTGGTGGAAGAGCTCTTAGCTGAGATAACAAATGATTATGAAATGAGCATGAAGAGATACATGGGTGAGTTCCACTAGCAATATTGTCTCATGTCTATACAAGTTATATTCCACCTTATATTTATGTTGATACTGCAAAACATCCCTTAGCAAGTTATTTTCCCTATATATACCTACAAATGCTTTTGTAGAACATAAAGCATATTTTATAGCTGGTATTTTATTTTAGAGGAACAGTAATGTAAAACGTGGGTTTGCTGATCAGAAGGTCGGCGGTTCGAATCCCCGCGACAGGGTGAGCTCCTGTTGCTCGGTCCCAGCTCCTGCCCACCTAGCAGTTCGAAAGCACGTCAAAATGCAAGTAGATAAATAGGTACCGCTCCAGCGGGAAGGTAAACAGCGTTTCCGTGCACTGCTCTGGTTCGCCAGAAGTGGCTTAGTCATGCTGGCCACATGACCCGGAAACTGTACGCCGGCTCCCTCGGCCAGTAACGTGAGATGAGCGCCGCAACCCCAGAGTCAGACACGACTGAACCTAATGGTTAGAGGTCCCTTTACCTTTACATTTAATGTAAATCAAACAATAATAGTTTTCAGCTACATAAAATCTTGACAAAAGAGGTACTAAAAACTACATTGATTTTTGTCTTTATCATGTTTTCTGCATTCTAATTTTCTTCAAAGCATGCTTTTATTTTTGTTCTTCATATTTGTTGGTATTTGCATAGCACATCACATAATCACCTCAGTACAGTAGCACCTCGGCTTACGTTACCGTCGGGTAACGTAAACTTCGGGTTGCGAAAGTGGCAAACCCGGAAGTGTTTTGCTGCGTGCACATGCGCAGAAGTGCTCTACCACACTGCGCACATGCACAGAAGCTGTCTGCCGCTGCACATGCATGCGCAGAAGCGTTTCCTCTTGTTGAAGAAACCTCGGGATCCAACCAGAGCTCTGGAACGGATCCCGTCCACAACTGGAGGTAACACTGTAGTGCTGTCAACAACTCTAGTCATTTATTTATTTTTTTACATTTGTATCCTGCCTTTCCTTCAATGACCCCAAGGCAGTGCAAATAGTTCTCATTCCCATTTTATAATGATCCTGAGAAGTATTTTACACTGAGAGATAATGAGTCCATGGCCACCCAGGGAAGTTCATAGACCAGCATTCTGAATGCAGGTAACTTGCATCTTAAACAAGTGTTTGGTTCTGGGGATCCACATGTAAACGCAAAAATGTGTAAAGTCAGGAAGCACCCCCCAGGCTGCTTACCTGGCTTTGGGAAGGAGGTATGAGGGCTCTGGCAGTGTTCTAGAGCCCTCTCCCCACTCAATTCACCAACCCTGGTAAGCAGGGTGCCTGGCTTTGGGGAGAAGACATGAGAACTCTAGGACACTGCCAGAGCCCTCTCACTTCCTTCCCAGAGCCCGGTGCCTGGCTTACCCAGCTTTGGCAAGGAAGAAGTAGGGCTCTGGCAGCATCCCACAGCACTCACACCTCTTCCCAAAGCCGGGTAAGCCTGTGATCGCAGCTGTGCATGGGTGGGTGTGGGAATGAATACATGGAGAGTGGGTTTCGTCCACTCTCCATTTATTTATTTATTTATTTATTTCCCACCCCCTCCTACCTGCGCAAAGCTGCGCTAATCATATAAGTACAATTAACATAGCTCTGTTGGTAGAGCATGAGACTCTTTATCTCTTTTTTTTAATAAGAATTTATTGATTTTTTACAACAAACAAATAAGACACCAACATTAACCCAACACCTAACTGAAAATAGACCAATACATATACACCAATAATTCTTCTTCTTATACCATAAAAAAAAAAATCTTGGTCGAATCTTGGCACAGACTTCCCCTGCCTTTTCACCTTCGGTTCTAATATCAAATGTTACTTTAATAACATCATATACTAAAAAGAAAAAAAGAAAATCCAATTCCTTTTAAAGAATTAACATCTAAACATTCTTCTTAGCAAATCTTGTTTTATAATATGCAATAGTTCCCCATTCTTAGCTTAACAAAGATTTAATCATATTATAACTTCATATTAGTTCCACACAAAATTCAAATTCTTAACACATTGTTCTCAATATAGATCATAACAAATATCCTCTTTCTCTATAACTGCTGTTAATAACAAAAATGTAAATATCTCTTTTCTTAATCAAAAGCTTAAAGTCTTGACACACCGGTTTCAGGTTACCATAGTATATCATTTTTTCCTTTTTACCCTTAATACAGTTCACCCTATCCCCCTTCTGTCCATTTTCTTTAGTCGTCTTACTCCAGAGCCGCTCCTCAAAGTGTCTTTTTTCCTTACAAGTCCACAGATCCAGACAAAATCCAAAACAGTCCTTGCATAGAGCATCAGGGTACGCGTATCCTCTTCTTCCAGCTTCTCTGGTTCACCATACCATTCCTCTTTTATTTGTAGACATAATACTTTTTTCACCGACACTCCCGAGCTTTCACCTCGAGAGTTAGATATAACAATTCTCCCCGTCCTGGGTCTGCCACCCCCAAAGGACGTTTCATTTTTCCAGAGTCGCCAGACCATTCCACCCTGTTCTTCAATCATCCCCTTCAGTTCCATGCCAAGGCTCTCTTCCAGTGCAGCCATTTCCTGTAAAGTCTCCTCTGTGGGATATATCTTTTCTGACATGTCCCGGTTCAATATCTCCAATTTTCGGTTGAGCAGTTCCAGTCTCAATATAGTGATCCTTTGTTCATCACTCATCTCACAGTTCATAACCAAATCGAAAACAAACCCCAGCATGGCAGAAGCGGGCATAGGTGTCAAATTACAGTTTCGATTTTCCAACTTCTCCATCTTAATGCCAGTAACTTTCCACTCAATCACAATCTTTCGCAGCCATTTTCCCTGTATCCAGGGTGCAAGAACCACAGATTTTAAAAAGAGATATTTTCCACAAACTTATTCCCCGAAGGGAAATCAAAGAAGTCTCACTTGTCAAAATTCCAGTACTTTGTAACCATCACTGTAACAGCAGTCTCTTAAGCAGGTTATTTTCTATCCCCCGAAGGGAGGGAGGCAGGCTTCCTTTCCAAATATCACCCGGGTCGTTAGAAAAGTACAAAAACAAGTCCAATCGAATACTCACGGCCACCGGGTTTTTTTTTTGTTCCAAACTTGACAGGTAGAACATTGACGCTCGTCGCGGGGGCTGCCGCCGCTCCACGTCCCGGTTGGGGCATATTCCCTATAGCCCGGCTCCGTTGTCCCTTCACCCCCACTCCCCCTTTACAGGGGGAGCGAGGGAAGGGTTCAGAGCCATAGTGGGCACCGCCGGGGAGCCCGGGGTGCGGGACGCTCTTCCCGCACCCCACCGGAGCCCCGCTTTGCGGTAGCGGGGCTCCAACCCCCGAGACGGACTGGGTCGCCTCGCAGCCGAGGCAACCCACGACCTCTCCGCGATGGCGTCGCCGCCGGAAGCCAGAGACTCTTTATCTCAAGATCATGGGTTCAAGCCCCACATTGGGCAAAAGATTCCTGTATTGGAGGGGGTTGGACTAGATAACCCTCGTGGTCCCTTCCAACTACGATTCTATGATTCAGTGACTCTAAGGTGTGAGTTACCTGTACTACACCACTGCCATTATTATCGTCCCTATATTTTAGGTGGGGACTGAGGCTAAGAGATGGTGGTTTACCTGCTTGTGGGTTTTCCAGTGGTATTTGGATAACCCTTGTTGGGAACAGGATACAAGTGAGTTCATAGTCAAGGCAAGACTTGAACTTGGGATTTCATAGTCTCCACACTGCACCCATACTTGACACATTTCAATATACTGTATTTTTTTTTATAAAAAAAACCAAATCTCTGTTTACTTAACAAATGTGCTAATATAAAATGTATAAGCTGTTTCCCCGTAGTACCTGAGAAAACACTTTAAAAAATGTAACAGCCTGTTGATTTGGTTAGTAGGAAATAAAAAAAAATGAGGTAGCATTCTTTAAAGCAATGTTTCCTAATTTATAATATTGTTACTCCCTTCACTTGTATAAACGTTACAATTTATACATATGTTACAGTGCGAAGTGTTCTTGTCAAACCAAGTGTAAAATTGCTTGAATATGAGAAGGAGGAACCTTTGCCGGTTGAACCTGTGTGAGTAAATTAAATTAATGAATGCTTTAGGATCTAATCAACCCACCATTTGAATGTATACCCAGTACAAGGCACCCTAATCACATCTGTAGTTTGCTGGTGGCTAATATTGAGATGGTAATTCACTATGAGCTGGTTTAGACATAATACTAAGTCATAGTTTTGTGTTAGAGACATGGGCCTACTCTTGCTTCCCTTGCTTTAGTGCAAATACCTGTATAAGGAAGAGATTGGAAGCATATTTTTTCTGTTTTATGCTTAATTTATGATTAAGCTTTGTTGCATGGGCTTCTGTTTAATATATTAATTTTATTCCTTTCCTCCTCTCTCAGAGGATTAGACTTTTCCAGACCCTGGCATAAAAGCTTTCTACAAGCAAGAAAACAGATATTTGCAAATCTACATATTCTGCACCCAACTCTAAGAATTTTACTGGATATTGGTTATAAAACCTTTTCAAAGTTACTTGTAGTAGATGTGTCAAATTTCAGGTAAAATTCATGTTGTTGCATTAATATTCTAAATATGGTGTGTATGTGCAATTCTAATTAGGTTCACATAAAATTAAACCAGTTTATTTTATGTAAAAATTATATTTAATGTGTCATACTAAGACCACAATTCCTATTGAATTTCATTAGATTTACTCCCTTGTAAGTGAGTTTAAGGTTATAGCGAAATATGTTTACATGCTAGTCATGTAAGGCAGCCAGAATGAATTGTTGCTGCACTTATGATATCCTATAACTATTATTTTGCTATATATTAATGGCAAACTCATTCTCTCTCTGAATCCTTATATAGTCAGAGGCACCCCTCATGCAAAAGAGTGAGGTATTGGCAGTCTTGGGGAAAACTCCAAGGTTTTCAGAAGTACAAAAATATTTAGGGGGAAAAACCTAAGTGGGAGGGAAACAAAAAACAGCCCTATGAGTTCTGACCACGCTCAGCAGGCACAAATGCTGTTGAGAGACTGACAGAAAACTGAAAGGAAATGGGGAATGGAATGGAGTGTCCTGGAAGTGGGTATCACCGGCTGACTGGAACCCTGAATAGGAGCATGTCATACTGCAATGTTTTTTGAAGGTCCTATTTGTGTGTCTTTGGTTTGGGGGCTTGTTTTTGTTTTTGTTGTTGTTGTTGTTGTTGTTGTTGTTGTTGTTTTACAACCGATGTGTTTAAGAGGCTTGATATATAAGATATGGGCTCAGTCTTTAATTCTTTAACATGACATTTTCATTGTGTATACTGATCGTATTTTTTTTCTGCTAAGCAACATAATTGGCTATGTTTCAATGCAGCTTCCCTTTCCAGACCAGTCTTCTCTTCTTAATATATAGGTCGAGGGGCCCAACTGAGTATGAATCTCTTCAGAATGATGTGTCTATAAACTGCTTAAAAACTGAAGAAAAGTTACTAAACACATGGTACCCAAGGGTTATCAATCTCTTCACTAGAAAAGAAGCACTGGAGGGTATAAAGCCCGACAAAATTGATAGTTTCTATAATTGTGTGTCTACACTTATGTCTAATCAGGTAAAGCTAATTTTTCATGTAGTAACAAATGTGTGTCCTATCCAGAGCCTCTGTTTTCCCACTGTGCCTCTTCAGAACTCCTGAGCTTCCCAGATAATTTTAACAGACAAAGAACCCTCTGCCTTTGCTAAAGTACATACAAACCGTCTTGTGGAGGAAGTAGAGCTTTGTGTATGAATCAGAAATTCTGTACCTGCTTTACTCTATATAGTATGTACTACTATTGCAGCAAGAAGGTGGGAGAAGGGAACAGTAGGGTTGCTATATTTGAAGAACTAAAAGTCCAGACACAAAAGTTGTTGAGTGTCTTTGGGGGAAGTCAACATTGAATTTGTATTGGATGTAAATTAGTGAAAACTTTTGAAAACTAAGAAAAATTAATTGGCAGAAAAGAAAAAAAGAAATTCTGTACCTGCAAGAGTTCAGTGCATCAGGCTGTGTGTGTGTATAATAACATTTATTGTCCCCCAGCAGCTGGATATTAATGTTATTTTTTAAAAGTAGGAGAAAATAATATTTAACCATACAATGTAAGGTGTTGTTCTGAATATTCTGCATGAAACAAATTAGCATTTTAGTTAATTTGAGCTCTGAGTGTTTCAGCAGATTGGCAGGTTATAAATGGTTTAAATTAATAAATGCATTTCTCTACCAGTAAGGGCCCCAAAGCAGACATAATATTTAGGTTGCACACCTGCCAGAGGAGTGGCAGCAGAGAATCCCCTCCTGTTAGCACCCACAGGGGTGGTACAGATGGTTCCTGTGGTTTGTTGCTCTAAATTTTCATGCTTTACTTGAAATGTCAGAATTTGCATTTTCATATAATTTGGAATTCTTAATGCTGAACTAGATTTTAGGCCTGGTGTAATAGAATAATTATTTAGATGTCTCTAAAATACTTGTTTGCATGAACTTGCTATGATTGGGAGTGGAGGTTAGGTTTATGTGGTTGTTTATTGGCCTCGTGCAATGAAATCTACCTGTGATTTATGTATTTTTAAGATAAAGGAATTATTGAAAAGAACGGTTGAGGCGTATGTGGAACTATTTGATCTTGAAGACCAAAGACGTCTGCCTTTGTTTAAGATGGAGCTAACTTTTGATGATGAGAAAATGGACTTCTATCCATCCTTTCAAGATCTGGAAGATGCCATTTTGTTTATAGTTCTTTTGATTTCACAGACTCTGCAGGTTGTTTAATCTGTTGTTACTTTATCTCATCAATTCTTTAAGAATTTAAATAACTTACACCTCAGGCCTCATATTCTTTATATTTCAGTTGAACACAGGTAATCATAAATGTTACATGCCAGCTCCACTGTTGAATGTATTCATTAGTCATCTGTAGCAAAGAGCAAGGGTTTTCCCAGAAGGGAGTTTGTTGTGAAATCCCTGCTGCTCATGCTTGGACATTTTGTTTTTGTTTTTGTTTTTTTGTTTTTTGCATTGTCCTCACAACATCATTGTCATCAAATGCCAGCCCGTACTTTATATTCATTGTAGCAGATGGAGTTTTTCTGCAAAAAAATCAAATTAATAAAAATTATTATACAGTGGTACCTCGGTTTTCTAACGTAATGTGTTCTGGAAGACTGTTTGAGTTCTGAAATGTTCGAAAACCGAAGCGCAGACAGCCACAAAAACAAATTGGTTGCAAGAGAGCTCCTGAGATTAGCAGAAGCCACATGGCATGTTTGACTTCTGAGCCATGTTCAAAAACTGGAGCATTTCTGGGTTTACGGTGTTCGAAAACTGATATGTTCGTCGACAGAGGCATTCAAAAACCGAGGTACCACTGTACATCCACAGGCACTGTGGGGTGTGGAGCCTCATTAACACATTTTTGGGGTTGGTGACATTCTGATGGGTGTCCTGTGTCAGCACTCCCAACTTCTGTTTGCTGCTTATCTCAGCCTGGCCAAGACATTTTGTTTCTGGCAGACCACATGGGCTGAGAGCACATCCACATTTCAGCAACCTGATTTGAAGAAACTATTCTCTCTGGAGAAAACTGTAAACACATTGTGCTTTAAAAAATGGAGGTCATATACATGACCTCATTATTAGTATTTCATTATGGCTGTGGTTTATTGGGGGTGTGTGAGAATGTGTGATTGTGCTGGTAGTGGTAAGGGCTATTCCTATGGGCTATTCCTAATTCTTTGGGGCATTGTCTTCTATCTCACTCCAAACTACAGACTGATATACCTATCACTCTGGTTCAAGACCTCCATATTAATTTTTTAAAAAACAAACAAATAGAAATTGATATTCTCCCATTCTCCCAGAATACAGCCTTCCATTTTGCCTAACGAGAGATATCTATTCTTGTGCTGTTGTGCATTTCCAATGATTTTTTTAAAGGGGAAAATGTGCCTATACACAGATGCAGAAATACCTACACAAGTAGAGGGTGCAGGAGGAGCAATTGAGGGTACGGACAAAATAACAGAGCCCAGACACATTCTGTGAAGCTGCACCCATTGGGCACGAAATGTCTGATTAGCAGCAAATATCCAAACGGAAAGTGTGGAATGTATCATGTTAATCAAACACACATAACAGAATCTGAACAGCCCATTTGTACTATAAAGCTTCCATTTGAAAGTACCCAAAGTGTGATGGCGGAATCTGTAGATGAAGCAAAATAGCTGAACAGTCAGATCTGAAACAAATTGCAAAGAGGCTTAGAGAACAATTTCATTTAAAAAAGCAATGTGCAGCATGTTTACTCACAAGTAATTCTAAGTGCATATTAAGTTAATGTTGATCACTTTATGGTGATATAAAACTTTTCTAAAAGTTAGTTATTCTTTTGGATATGTTTTAAGGAATCATTGACAAGTTTATTTCTTATTGCCTGTCATCATGAAATCGTAATTTAAAGGCCATAAAGAACTCTTGCGTGTTTTGAACAGAATGTCCAGGCAGTACATTCCTGGCTAGCTGGTGGGACCACAGTTGCAACTATTGACACAGAACTTCCTGAGCATGTTATAGCATGGGCAAACTCTATACTGAGGGAAGCAGTTAATGAAAACTTGAAAGGACCAAAAGCACACTTGGATTATTATTGTAAGTAATTTTAAGTGGAGCTTTGCAATATAGTGGTCTCAAAATAACCTAGCAAAATAATAGCTAACAAACTTTTATTGTGATTGTTGCTTTGCAGTAGAAAAGTATGGCTGGCTAGTAGATGGTACTGCAGATGATCGAATAAGAGAATTTGTAACTGACGAGCATAGTTTTGATGACTATACAGAGGTAATTTTCCTATATAATTACAGGTAAATCCAGCTTGCAAAGCTGTAGTTAAGTATGTTTTCTTTCTGGATTTAGTAGTCTTATACCCACTTCACCCTCTTTTAGACAGCCATGTGTGTGTGACTTCAGTTATGAAGCACATAAGTAACATTTCTCTTCTCCCCCGCACTTTCCCCCCATGCTTTACAACTGTTTATATATTCTGATATGTTAGAGCAACCCCCCCCAATGTTTTCCAGCCCTGATTTTTTTTAAAAAAACCTATTCTTTTTATTTGTCATTTAAATAATGACATCATCATGTCTGTAGGAATAAAATGGTGTTTGTTTCTGCTCCCCCAGGGCTGAACACATTTACATAGGAAGAAGTATAATTTTGCTGCAACACTGATATTTTTTTAAGGAAAAATAATTAAATTAACACCCATAATCATGAACATGTCTGCCCACTGCTTCCTGCCTGTAGTTTTAAAAGAGAAGAAAGAAGGCTGAGGTGACCAGCACCAACCCCGCTTCCATGAACTCTGACATAATCATGCTGGCCCAGGTGCTGATGCCAGGCCTGTTTGTTGATGCCTCCCATAGTCTGACCCCCTCTTGGTGGTTATTGAGGAGCAGGCTGGACTTTAGCCCCAAGCTCCCAGCAGCATAACTGGCAGCTTGTGTTCTGCAAGAATAGATAAAATGTATTTGCTGCCATTGGAACACCCCTCATCTCCTGCTCTCCAAGTCTAATTCAGTTGTACTGTATTAAAAGGCAGCAAAGTTCTGAAGCTCCACATTCTGTCCTATGTGTAGCAAGAGAGATGAGACATTTTTCAGCAGAGCACTGTGTGTATGTGAGTGGACAAAGGGGAGACAACAGGAGGCCAGTAAGAAGACTTCAGCTCGTGGGGATGATTAGGGAGGCAAGAGAGGATGCATTATTTAATGATATCCTTCCTAACTTGCCCTAGCAAGTTCCATATCCTAGCAGAGTTCCAAACATCCCCCTTTTTAAATTACACAGCGGTTAGCTTGTTGCTGGCTCATCTGAGCCTCACTACTGAAGATTCCTGGTAAAATCTCTTCTAATCCCTCTTAAAAAGAATAGTTTACTCACAGATTCATTCAGGTTCACAGATAGATCCCTGAAGGCAGGCTTAGGTTACATAACTATATATCTACATGAACTATCCCATAAGGAAATTAGTCCCAAGTGACTGCAACTGAGCAGTCACTTCTCCTTAACACACAGAAACACAAAATGGAGAAGAAAAAGAACAGAACAACATGGAGGAACGTCTGCTCCTCGGTCCAGAAGAAGCCACACCCTCTTTGAGACACATGCAGTGGAAGTCTATTCCAGCTCAGGGGGAAACAGGAAGTTTTCTCCTGAGTGGTACAAAATATCCCCTAATATGTCCACTGTAGGAATGTTGTACTTGACTGCTATAAGTTTCACATCCCACACAGCAATCCTTACAACCACATCATTTTATTGAGGGCAATCCTCCATGGATTGCTTGGTTGGAAAGAGCAACAGATGTGACTCTTACTTTTGTATGGTGCACTGCATTTCAGTCATAGAGAAGCCTACACACACAAATCCCTCCATCCAGGCAAGCATGAGTCATTATCACAATTCAAGGATGGATGCCAGCCAGGCAAATTACTAAAGGAGGGTGTGGAGTAGGGCCTGTAAGAAATGTTGCCTTGGCAGAGTCCTGAGAGCTGGATAGAGAGGTCTCGAGGGTCACATTTGGCCTCCATTCCTAAGGTTCCCCACTCTTGGTATATAAGATTGTGGTCCTATTCAAGAACGTACATGTTTTAAAGACTGCAGTTTAAATTAACAAATGTGATGTTCTTTTGAAGTTTATAGATGACTTTTTCAGTCTTGCAAAGGAAATAATGAGCTTGCCAATGATTGCTCATTTCCCTATGGTGCGATTAGACTGTGAAGATTTGAAGCAAGGTTTGAGTGACAAGGCAAAGAGCTTTGCAAATAAATTATTGTACATAATAGCAGAAAATCACAAAACGGAAAATAAAATGTAAGTAAATCTTGCTATTAATAATCTTTCACTTAAAATATTTTTTGCCATATGCATAACATGGTTAATTCCACCCCACCCCGCTTTGTGTATTATTCTCTAGAATAACCCTTGTAATTCACTATTGCTGCACACTGCGGTCCTGGCCTTAAGCTCTGCTGTATAATGTCTGCATAGTACAGTGGTGACTGTTGCCCGTGGGTCAGAAGGCAGGTTGGTCAACAGTAGTTGGAGCCAGAACCAATGACAGGCCGAACCAATGAGTTCTGCCAGAAGTGAGCCCGCAGTAAATCACACGGAGTAGGTTCAGTTAATTCTTGATTAGAAAAGCACTCTGTACAGGAATGCTAGGCCTAATGAGCACAGCAGCTCTCTTTAGTAGGTCTTGCAGAGACTAAAGGTCCCTGCCTTCCTACAGCTGCCCAGGTCTCCTCCTCTCCAGGGTTTTCCCCAAGCAATCTAAGACTATACCAATGTGCCTGCCTTTGGTCCCCCTGCTTCATGCCTCTCCAGGCTCTGGGAGTCCAGAGGGGAGGAGGAACTTGTCACAACAGGAGGGAGAGATCCCCGCGATTCTTCACCAGCCTAACTCATCTCGGCCTCTTAGTCTCCCTCCTCTCTTGCTTCCCCTTCCCCTTCGGCTTCTGGACTTCTTCCTGCCACAGACCCTCCTCACTAAACCCTGTTACCTCTTCAGCTTCTGACACATCCTCCCAATCTTCTTTCTCTTCTGCCTTTGGCTACTTATCATTGTCCCACCACCAATCCTGGGGCTCCAAGCCTTCTTGGGGGTTCCCAATTCTAGTTTTGCCTTCATTCATCTTGCTGAGTTCTGCAGTTATAGCACTGAGACAAAGGAGCAGAACTGGTCTATATGTAAGTAAGAAGGCAGATTTGGGGTGGGGCGGGGGGTCAGGAGGCTGAAGGAAGGAAGACTGAAATTGCTGGATGGGGCAATGCCCCTTCTGTTCTAGGAGACCAGCCTCCGCTGGTGCAGCATAGAATTGGATGCTGGACTCTGCTCATATCGTTTTTCCAGCATGAATAACTACCCTTGCTGCTGCAGTGAAGTGTTAGCAGCTGCTAGAACTACAGTGCCAGTTCTCAGTTAAACTACTGATTCTGCTTTTAATTTATATCTTAGTGTTTCTTATTTAACTGTGGCTCTTTTTACTTTCACATTACTAGCATTCTTGGTTTTGTATTTAGCATATGTTTAACTGTCTTATGTCATATTAAATGCTGCTGATTATAATACTGCTAAGCATTTAGACTGTAATTTTACAAATAGTAATTTGTGCTTTTGTATATTGTGAGCCACCTTGGAAGGCTTATTCCTAGAAGATGGCATTGCAAGTGCTGAAAATAAGTAAATAAATAAAATTCTATCAGCAAAACAGCAACAACTAAGTTTTAAACAGTGCAAAAGACTATGCAAATAGCTGGGGAAAGTTTGTGAAGGGAGGCAGGTCTACTTGAACTAACGCAGGTAGCCCTGTGCCTTGGAAGATGGTGGAGAAATGTGCAAGCAAATGTGTCAGTGGGATTGACTATTGAAGGCCATTGAAATGCAGGTTGGGACTGAGATGAATAGTTCTGCTAAAGCTGCCTTCCATAGTGGTAGGTGGATGAACTGCTTTGAATGGTGATAAAAAGGTAACGGTAAAGGGACCCCTAACTGTTAGGTCCAGTCGCGGACGACTCTGGGGTTGCGGCGCTCATCTTGCTTTACTGGCCAAGGGAGCCGGCGTACAGCTTCTGGGTCATGTGGCCAGCATGACTAAGCCGCTTCTGGCGAACCAGAGCAGCACATGGAAACGCCGTTTACCTTCCTACCAGTATTTATCTACTAAATGAGTTATTTTCACAGCTTATGGATTCTGTATTCTGTGTTGAAGCTTGAGCACTAGGTGGCAGTCATAGTCATGTGTGTTTCCCCCCATCTTCAAAGCTGCATTTCCAGATACGCTTACCTGGGAGTAAGCTCTGTTGAATTCAGTAGAGCTTCCTTAAATCCAATTAAACCCTCCCCCATTAGATAAGTTAAATAATAATGTTTATGGTTCAATGAAAAAACAAATTAGGTCTCTTAAACTTTGGCATATATCAAAATAATATTTTTTTTTTAGGATATGCAAGGAATTTGAGACCATCAAAGAACGTGCATTAAAACCTCCCGAGACAACAGAAGAAATGATGGAAAGCATATTATATATAGACAAGGCTAAAACCGTAGGAATCCAAAGTTTATATGAAAGGATCAAGGTAAGGTATCATATACTTTTAGGGTTGGTTTTTTTTTTTTTTTTTTTTGAAACTAAATGCACAATGATAGGTGGGATGTTGATTTAAAGCCATTTAACTTCAACTGGCTTTTCATTCTGTGCTGTTCCTTCTGCCTTTTGTCACTATGCGTATGGTAAGCACCAGCATAGTAGAACCCAAGAAGCTTTACTCACCAAGTAAACCTGCTCAGGCTGTACAACTGTAGAAACAGAAACCCTATCTAACCTGAGGGTGGGGTACATATAATCCTTAAGGAAATTGTTAAACCATTTTGGTTTGGCGTCTTTCCCCTATCTGGCCACAACTCCTAGTGACTTTGGATGGCTGGGCAAAGGAAAAACAAATCTTCTGGACTTAACATTAGGGACACACACACACACAATTATGGGATAAGAGAGAAGGGAAAACAAGGGGTGGGGCTCTTTCCTTAAGACATATTGGGGTAGGGAGATAGAAGTATGTACAGGAATCCCAACTATGCTGGGTTCTTGGGAAGGAAGGGAGAAAAGGAAGATCCCACCAGTCTTTCTCAACTGAACTCTGAAGCATCCCTTTCATTGTTTCAGTAAAGAGAGAACAACCCCCACCCACCCACCTACCCACACAACCATCCTGGAGCAGGGTAAAGATTGCATTGCCTCACTGCATCCAGTTAGGAAGCTGCTTTATCCCACTGGTTTCAGCTTGCCTTTTGAATCTCTCCCCTTTGAATATGTGGGCTCTTCTGGGGTGGCAGCAGCACCTGTTTGCCAACCTAATGTACTTAGTTGCTGTTCTGGAAGGGAAGGTGGGCAGTGGGTCCAAGAGCAACTCAGACTGTCTGGTGGGCTATAAGCTACTTGGGGGCCTCCTAGCATGAGGCCTGCTTGGAGGAAAGATAACTGCCAGACAGGCTGCAAGAAATGGTGGCTCCTGTTAATTTAAAAATAGATATAAACTATTTGACTATTTACTTTTCTAGGAAAGTCAACGGCGAATGAACTACCTCCTAGATGTTTTTAACTTTGACCCAGAAGGCTTGTCACTGAATGCCACTGTCCTACTATGGCCTCAGAATATTAATCCCGTCTTTGATGAAAATGATGAAGTAAATATATGCATTTTATATCAGATACTACACTACGTGAAAAATGAATGCTTAGACTGCAGGGTTGGAAATACTGGTACTCTTGAGAGCTGATATTGAAGCCTTCTGTGAGTCATGTCTAACATTAGAGGACAACTGAAGTTGGTCTGATATCGTGTAGTGTAGTGACTCTAGATAATGTCATAAATTTTGATCCTCATAGATGCCTGCCGCTAACTACTTCTCTGTCTTATAGCTTATTGAAAGGTCTAAACGTAAAGGTGAAAGTGACTTATTGGCCAAACGTGAGAAACTGATACTGGAAATAGATAGGCAAACTCGTCGTATGCATGAGTTTACAGAATACCAGGATTTGGATCGCATGCAACAGGTCTGTGGCACATGGTGTAAAGGGGATTTTTTTTACTTTGCATAAGGAATACACATACTTTGTGTGTAACAATGAAGCTTTATCAATGTGCTATAGTGCTAATTAAATTTTGCACTTTGCTGTTGAACATCATAATGGAATTTCATTGCTTGGATCAGGGGTCACCAAGCTTTTTAGGCCCAAACCAGGAAAACTATTGCACATACACCCTGCAACCATGCACACATGACAACTGCATAAACAACATTAATCATAACCACACACTCACACTTTCCCCAACAGCAATTAGTCGGGGGGGGGGGGTGTTATTGGCTTTTTTCAAGCCTAATGTGTGGGGAGTGATCTTCCTAGAGAGTGCATCTATGGAGGTAAGAATCAGCCTCCCCTACCCTGAACTGCCATCTCCATGAAGATCACTCTTCTGATATAAGCCAATATAAGGCTTTATCAAGCCTATTTGCAGCAGGGAAGGGGTGAGTTCTTGAACTTTACCTGGCAAAAAATCCAACAAAATCCATCCATAAGAATCCAACAGCAGCTCATACAGTGGTTCACTACTAGTACACTTCCAAATTCCACATTGGAGCTCCGTTGAATTTGACTATGGGATGCAGCACTCATCTCCGCTTTCAGGATAAGGGACTCAACGTCTTTACCAAAGAATGTTAACTGGCATGGGTGGAGGCATGAGGGCTAATATATTTTCTCCTTGCAGGCACACTCACTAGTCATCTTCATATATGATATAAGCAGCAGTTACCTTTCCTCTACTTGCATATTGCACCTTATAGAAAGGGCATTTGGTCCCATTCTACTATTCCATGGTGCTCAGCAGCAGAAGCTGGTAGTCCACCATCAAACCACTCCTCTCACAAGCCACGGCTGTCAGTCTCTCAAAACCTCTTGAAAAGATTACAGTATTGCATTAAACTAGGGGAATTCACTATTCACATTTATTTAGAAGTAAGTGCTACTGAGTTCATTGGGGCTTACTCCCAAGTACATGTCTAACTGAAGGCTAGTGCAGTTGGATTTGTCTGTTGCACAGCATTAAAACACTCCCATCTGCTAGCACAAGAGATTTGCACTCACAGGTGAGAAGACTGTGGATACAGCCCATTGTCTTGTAATGTTATGAACTAAATACATTATTAACTGAATTGCTCAGTATTTCTCAAGAGAAATAAATCTGTTTCCAGTATGTGACTGACATGAGAACAATGCAGAAACGCATTCAAGATGCTGAAGAAACAGTTGCCTTCATTAACAAGGAAGAAAAGCTTTTTAATTGGGAGCAGACTGAATACCCAGATTTGGAGACCTTAAAAGTTAACACTGAGCCCTACCAAAAACTTTTTGCTTTCATATTGAAATGGCAGCGGACTGAAAAAAGGTAATTATATATACAGAAAGTGACTGAAATGTCAAGGGTGCTTTTATTTGTCATAGAAAAATGTGTGACCAAGTTTCTTTTTTAAAATTAAATTCTTCTTAGTATTAAGTAATTCTGTTTGTCCAGAAGTATGCATTCCTGGCTGTAATTCTTGGTGTCATATGGTTTATATTTTACTTCATCATGTTATGTGATGGGTTTCTTTTTATGACCCATGATGCATTAAAAATGTTTTGATGCTTATGTTAAATTTGCAATTTCTATTCCAATGTAGGATTCATTTTAGTTTTTCTTTTGCTAGATGGATGGATGGTGCTTTTTTAGATCTCAATGGTGAAAGTATGGAAACGGAGGTAGATGAGTTTTTTCGAGAAATTTATAAGACAGTAAGGTTCTTTCAACAAAAGCTAAAGAAAGCTGAACTAGAGAGAAAAAAGTCACTGCAGCGCAGAGCAGTGGTAGAAGAGAGGGTGGAAGAAGAAAAGAAGGACAGCCCAACTATTTCAATGTGTAATGCAGTAATGGAGCAAGTTAAAGATTTTAAGGTAACTGGAGATCTATAAAAATAAGATGGAAAATGTTTTAAGAGTCTGTTGTACAAATATTATTTGAGCACTTGAAAAAAATATGTACAAATATTATTTGAGCACTTGAAAAAAAACCAGAGCACGCCAGGCACGCCTATCCTTCACTGCCTCCCGCAGTTTGGCCAAACTCGAAGCTACTAACATGAGTTTGGCCAAACTGCGGGAGGCAGTGAAGGATAGGCGTGCCTGGCGTGCTCTGGTCCATGGGGTCACGAAGAGTCGGACACGACTGAACGACTGAACAACAACAACAATGTGGCCTCTTCATGAAAGCTCACAATCCCCCACATCCATAACATTGAATAATAAGATACATTAGAAGTTATTTGAAGATCTAAGCTACGTCCAAGGGATAGCTCTGTCAATAGAATATGAGATTCTTAATCTGAGGGTTGTGGGTTTGAGCTCCACATTGGGCAAAAGATTCCTGCATTGCATAGGGTTGGACTAGATGACCCTTGCAGCCTCTTCCAACTTTGCATAATTTCCAAGTGATTTTAGTTACAATGGTGACAGTTGTTTTGCCATATTTTTTTCTCATCCAGGAAAATATCCCTTTGGTGACTATCCTTTGTAACCCAGGCATAAGGGCTCGTCACTGGAAACAGATGTCAGAAATTGTTGGCTATGATTTAACTCCAGATTCTGGAACTACCCTAAGAAAGGTTTTAAAGCAGAACTTGACCCCTTTCCTAGAGAAATTTGAAACTATAAGTATGGGAGCGAGCAAGGTAAGAACAAGCATAAACGTTTCCGCCCCAGCACATATTACTTATTATTTATTTAAAAGACTTCTATTCTGCTTCTTAGGACAGTTGCTTCAGAAAGTGATGTGCAATCCATAAAGTTGTCAAAATTATTAATTTAACAATTGAGTTAATATAACTACCCAGCCTGGATAGCTTGGTTGGTTAGAGCATGGTGCTGATAATGCCAAGGTTGCATGTTCAATCCCCATAAGGGACAGCTGCATATTCCTGCATTGCAGAGGCTTGGACTAGAAGATACTCAGAGTCCCTTCCTACTCTACAATTCTATGATTCTAATATAAGAATTCATATAACTGTAAAAACGCATTGCATTTGAACAATAAAACTATTGGACAGTAGCTTCATTATCTGATATCCCATTTAGACACCAATTATAGGAAGACCATTTAATGTCCATTCTAAAAATATGTGTCTTCAAACAATATTTGAAGGAGATCAGAGATGATTACATTTCATACATAAGACTCTATCTGAAATGAATAATAATAATATCCATTATTTTTCCTATGATGTAGGAATTCTCATTAGAGAAAGCAATGCACACTATGATGGATACCTGGGATTCAATTTCCTTCCAAATAAGCTTATACCGTGAGACTGGTGTTAATATTCTGTGCGCAGTCGATGAAATTCAGACTATTCTGGATGACCAGATTATAAAAACCCAGACAATGAGGGGATCACCCTTCATAAAGCCTTTTGAAAAACAAATGAAGGTATTTGTAAACTTTTATTTATATAGCTTCCTTTTATCAACTTCCTTTGTAAAGTGTGTTTACATATACAGTACACTTTTGAGGCTCTTGAAGGAAGGTAACAATTACTCTTGAGATGTTTAAAAAACCTTAAATTCATAAATTTATTTTCAGATTTGTTTTTCATCTTATCAGATCCCAAGAAGCTTACAATTCAGTTATAAGAAACAAAACATTGTGGCATTCATGTGTTTAAATCACTGCACCTAGAATATAACCCTACATCTAAACTTGTTAGTTAGTTCAGATGAAACTGAAACTCTGGTAAGCATTAACCATGGTTCATGTCTGTCCTGATGTAAACATTGAGCATGATTAAAGTTGGCTGGTGAAGGTCTGGGGAAATTTTTTGTGCCAGCAGGAAGAGTGTGGCCTTTTTCTCAGCCATGGTTAAGAGGTCAGAAGTAGTAGCTCAGAAATGTCCCCAAAATTAAAGAATAAGGGACTTGTGAGTTGAATGTTTTGGCTCCCGAACACCGCAAACTTGGAAGTGAGTGTTCCGGTTTGCAAACGTAATCCGTTCTGGAAGACCGTTTGAGTTCCGAAATGTTCGAAAACTAAAAACTCAATATGGAAGTCGTTTGGCATGTTCAACTTCCGAGGTGCATTCGAAAACCGAAGCATTTACTTCCAGGTTTACGGCATTCGAAAACTGAAACAGTCAACAGAGACGTGCAAAAACCAAGGTACCACTGTATATATATGTTGTTTTTTCTCCATGCCTTTTGTTTTTGTCTTTTACTTTACATGCTATGGATGTCTTATGCAAATAACTATGCCATATTTTTAAAGGAATGGGAAGATCGCTTGATTAGGATTCAAGAGACTATTGATGAGTGGTTGAAAGTACAAGCTCAGTGGCTTTACTTAGAACCAATATTTTCTTCAGAGGACATAATGCAACAGATGCCAGAGGAGGGACGTCAGTTCCAGACGGTGGATAGATACTGGAAAGACATTATGAAATACTGTGCCAAAGACCCCAAGGTGAGGTAGTAATGATGAGCCTGTAGTTAGCAGGTGAAACGAACCACAAGTTCTTAAACTCTGCACAGGAACATTTCAGGTTCTTCTTCTTTCTTTTTGTAGCCATTGTGCCCACCACCAAGGTCGTATCTGCCAGAGAATACAAAATAGCAGTCAGAATTAAAATCAAGGCAGTCCTTGTTAGCACACAGAAGAACTTACACAAACCCTCAAACAGAACTTTTTTTCAGGGCAACTTGCTGGAACTCAGTTCCGGCACCTCAGGAGGGGGCCATTGGGAGGCATTCATGGTGAGTTCCTGCACCTCTTTTTCTAGAAAAATGGCACTGCCCTCAAGGTTTTCTGTATCCCAACTATATTTACGAATTTAAAGAAAATGTAGACTGTAACTAAAAACTTCAATATACAGTGATACCTCGGGTTACATATGCTTCAGGTTACATACGCTTCAGGTTACAGACTCCGCTAACCCAGAAATAACGCTTCAGGTTAAGAACTTTGCTTCAGGATAAGAACAGAAATTGTGCTCTGGTGGCGCAGCGGCAGCAGGAGGTCCCATTAGCTAAAGTGGTGCTTCAGGTTAAGAACAGTTTCAGGTTAAGAACGGACCTCTGGAACGAATTAAGTACTTAACCAGAGGTATCACTGTACTTGAGACTAAAAATTAGATTTTAAAAACTGACAAAAGTTGTGGATGAGAGTTAGTGGGTCCATCGACAAACGGGCAGAGATCAGGTGGGCAAATACAATCAGTACTCACTGTCTTCATTTCTCCACAATCTGCAATATGCTGGGGGTCTTCCCCACCCAGTTCACATTCCCCACCCAGTGAAATGAATGGTGTGGGCTGCAGCAAAAAGGAAACAGCACTGCAGGCAATGGATGCAGGGCGGAACAGAAAACAATGTCTTTTTATATGACCAATGGATTGATATTTTGTTTGTATTACAATTTTATTCTCCATTTTAGTTGGTGTGCTTATTAAATACCCTGGTTTTTTTTTAGGTTCTTGCTGCTACTTCATTGACAGGCTTATTGGAAAAGCTTCAGAATTGTAATGAACTTCTGGACAAAATAATGAGAGGACTGAATGCATATCTTGAGAAAAAGCGTCTCTTTTTCCCTCGGTATGCCGCGTGTTGATTGTCTTTAAGCTAGAATAAATATTTATTATTTTCAATTAGTATTTGATTCCTAACAAATACATGCAGGCATAGAAACTTAATGCATTTGTACTTTCTTTGCAGCTTTTTCTTCTTGTCTAATGATGAAATGTTGGAGATCCTGTCAGAGACTAAAGACCCTCTCAGAGTCCAGCCTCACTTGAAAAAGTGTTTTGAGGGCATTGCTAAACTGGAATTTCTTTACAACCTGGACATTAAGTCAATGTTCAGCACTGAAGGTGAACGGGTGGAGTTTATTTCAACAATCTCAACTTCTGAAGCTCGAGGTGCTGTGGAGAAGTGGCTAATACAAGTGGAAGATATTATGCTGAGAAGTATACATGATGTCATTACAAGATCAAGACTGGTATGTTTTCCGTTAAATATATAGAATCTGTTCTTGCTGAACATGCATGTATTTTGTTTATTTGATTTCAGGCTAGTTCTGTTCAGTTTTTAGAATCCTATTCTTTTTTCTTATTCTTCTTGCCATTTAAGCAAGTAAAAACTGAAGTTACTAGAGGCAGAATTACACACAAAAAATCATAATGCAACAATGAAGTCAATGAGAATTTTGTATCTGTGAGGACTTAGCTCTGTATTGTTCCACTTACTGTCATCCAGCATATAAAACTGGATTGTTATAGCAACTAATACATTGAATTCTTTCTTAGTAAAATGTAAATGAGAACAAAGGGGGGGGGAGGAGTTTTCTGTTATCCAGTCATACCTCATGTTGCGTCCGCTTCAGGTTACGTGCTTTCGTGTTGCGTCCTGTGACAACCTGGAAGTACCAGAACAGGTTACTTCTGGATTTGGCGCTCGCGCATATGCAGAAGTGCTAAATCGCGCGTCAAGCTTGTGCAGAAGCACTAAATCGTGCCGAGACACGGCACTTCGGCTTGCATCAGTTCCGTGTTACGGACGGGCCTCCGGAACAGATCCCGTCCGAAACACGAGGTTCCACTGTATTACATTTATTTAAAATGGGGATGGGGAAGCTGTGGCCCTCTAGGTGTTGTTGGACCCATAACTCTCCCATCTGCCCCAGTCAGTAGGGCCAATAGTCAGAAATGATGAGAGCTGTAGTCTGGCAACATCTGGGGAACTTTAATTTCTCCAGTGGACACTGCCCAGTCCTCCTCATGATACTCCTAGTGCCCCTGAGACACTCCCTTCAGATGAGTTGGATGAACCCTTCCCTATCACTGATCTAAAAGATACAAATATTTTACAATACTGGACACAGTTACCTGTGTTTAATCTGTGGAAATCTGTGATGTGAATGCATTATAGAAGCAGGAGGGGGAGACTAATGAATAACTTTTTGCACTGGTTGATATGAAAGATGTTTGAGAGAGACTCAGACATAAACACTATACTTTTTTAGTATTATGTTTTTGTTTTATTTATTTTTTAATTAAAGATTTTCTTGATTTACAAAAGTGTGTGCAATGTCTCTCTTGTATTTTTCCATGTAACATTTGTACAAATCAGTTTTGGTTGTTGAGACATTAGGGAGAGAAGGGGGAAAGAGGTGGGGGGGATGGGTGAGGTGGGGAGACGATGTTTCTATTTTCTTTAATATATGTAGGATTTGGTGTCAGCGTCGTTTGTGTGGGTTCTCTGTTGTTCGCTTGTGTTTCTTTGGCAGTGAGAGAGGTCGGGATTGGCATAGGGTGTGATTGTTCATTTGTGGTTGGCTGTGGTGATCTTTGGTTTCTTGTGTGAGTGGGGTGGGTGGGTGTTTTTGATCAGGTTAGCCATATTGATTTGTATGCTGTTGGTAGATTTTTGTCATTGTCTTGTTGGGCTGTGTGTCTGATGAAGGGGAACCATATGGGAGTGAAGGTGTCTTCTTCTGTTTGTCCCTGTGCTAGTTTTAGGTTGCTGGTTAATTTTTCTAGTAGGGCTGTTTCCCATACTACTTGGTACCATTGGTCCATGCTTACTGCTGACAGGTCTTTACAGTGTCTGGTTATGATGTTTCTGGCTGCTGAGAGTAGATGGGTTATGAGTTCCTTGTGTTGTAAGTGGGCATTATTGTCTTGGAAGATGTTTAAACACTATACTTTTTATAAGGGAGTGAGCACTGAGTGATTTCATAACAATTGGACTTCACCTGCAGAGACACACTCCTCCTCCTGAGACAGATGGATGCCAGCAACAACTATGATTTCATAATAGGTTGTATAAATGATCAGCATAATAATTTCAGTGGTTAGTAGTGATCCTGTTGGGCAATGTCTTTTACTTTTCCTAGGCATATCCAGAAACAGAAAGAAAAGATTGGGTGAGAGAATGGCCTGGTCAAGTAGTTATTTGTGTCTCACAAATGTTCTGGACAAGTGAAGTACACGAAGCCATAGCTAGTGGCCCAGAGGTATGGTGGCACAAATCTTTTTGTTTCCTTTTAATGTTTCCTGGCTTTATTTTGGTACTTTGTTCACATTGAGCCATATTCAATTTAGATGTTTATAAAATTGTCACCAGCCTCTTTGAATTAATAATGCTTGATACAATTTCATAAAATAAATCTTTCATGTTATTTTTCCTCCTTTTTCCTTGAAGTAAAACTGAACACAACAATTAAAAATGAATCCCAATAGGCAGGTAAAATACAACTAAATATTTGGAGGGACAGATAAATGTCAGATACTGAATGTGCACAAATGAGCTCTTGAAATGTTTCGCCTTATTTGTGGATAAAATTTCAGGAGAAAAAAAGCCTGAGGATTTTTCACTGAAAATTGTTTTCTGAGAAATTCCAGCTCTAGTATATATGAGAAGCTGTTTATTTTACCCTATGAACTCCCAATGACATGAATACTTTTGTAATATTAAATACCAGCATCCCAATCCAGCAATTGTCTTTTTAGTACAGGAGCTTTACACACACACACACAAACGCACACACAGGCTGCTTCTGCTTCCAAGAGCTTCCAAGCTAATTTTGGTGCAGAGACCATGTTCTTGCTCACAGAACAATATGTGCTGATTATTTATTTATTTATTTATTTAATACCACTCTTCATGGTTTACAACACAAAACACAAAATATATAACATAATAGCAACAAACAATAAATATGAATGGGAAACACTGTTATGCAAGCTAGATCTACCTGACTGGGACATCTATATTAAAAATTGGTATAGCAATCACTAATGAGCTTTTGAATAAATAAATCACAGGATAATAATATAGAGAGACCACTAAGCTTCCTCTTAGTAGTTGTTTGTGGCAGATAGAATTTATCAAAATCCATTTTCATTCTGCAGGGCTTAAAGAATTATTACGCTAACCTTCAGTTACAGTTAAATGATATTGTGGAGCTGGTAAGAGGGAAGTTGTCTAAACAAACAAGGACCACACTGGGTGCTTTGGTTACTATTGATGTACACGCTAGAGATGTCGTCATGGAAATGATTGAAAGTGGTATGTAACCTAATAGCTTGTTCTTGTTTGTCATAGAATAAATGAGAATATTAATACATTGTCTGATACTTCTCTGTTGTTCCAGGAAATCATTGCTTTTTAAACTAATATTCTCAATGTTAAAATATTGATTTTATTATTTAAAGACATACAGTGGTACCTCCGGTTACGAACTTAATTCGTTCCAGAGGTCCGTTCTTACCGAGAAAACGTTCTTAACCTGCGGCGCGCTTTCACTAATGGGGCCTCCTGCTGCCGCTGCGCCGCTAGCGCACAACTTCCACTCGCATCCCGGGGCAAAGTTTGCTACCGGGAGAATCTACTTCCGGGTTAGTGGAGCTTGTTACCCAAAGCGTTCATAAGGAGGATGGTACGTAATACAAGGCTCCACTGTATACCCATTGCTTTATGACCAGCGCTTTTTTTTTTTCTTAAAAAAATGTTTAGGGGTACTCTCATTTTGACTCAAGAAAATCACAATTTTATAGTTCAAATTGGGGAATATAAATATAATCAATAATGGACAAAAGTACAAAGATTCACAAAATCTGTGGTCCCCCCCCCCCAGAAAAAGCACTGTTTAAGATGAAAGAAAAATTGGAGCTGACAGCTGCATCTTCAAAACATTTTGTTTCCCCTTTCTACTTCCTTTCCATGGTATGCTGAGGAGTAGAGCCTAAGATATTTTCCATGGTTGTATTATTTCAGGCGTGTTGCATGAAACAGATTTTCAGTGGCTTGCTCAGTTACGGTATTACTGGGAGTATGAGAACGTCCGGGTGCGCATCATCAATTGCAATGTAAAATATGCATATGAATACCTTGGCAACTCTCCTCGACTTGTCATCACTCCTCTTACAGACAGATGTTACCGCACTCTGGTATGCTTTTTAATATTAAATTGCTAATAAGAATTCCTATAAATCTGGATTAGCTACAATGAGGCATATTCTCCACCTATATTTATGACAGTAGCTTGTAGAGATTTTGTCTCGTTGAGGTTCTCAGAACTACTGTATTAAATGCTCTGACAATAAGGGAAGCACTCTTGATTCCATTAAATTCAACGGGACTAAAGCATTAACGTTCTCTTTACTGGAGACATGGTTTAAAATTTAAAACCGATTCTGATTAGCTGTAAATAAAATTGTGAGACAAGGCAAATATAGATCCTTTTGTTCTGGATTGTGGATCTCTTAGTAATGCAGCAAAAAATGTCTTTTTAAATTGATCAGCGAATCAAAGAAAATTAACACCTGTGCTGTTATAGGCCGATTTCATTAGCACTATGAAAAAGTTGAAGAAAATATGATAAAGTTGACATTAGGAATGAAGAATGGAAATAGAAAAATGGATGGAGAAATAGAGACGATTGATGTGTATGTTTGTATTAGAATTTGGGTAGGTGTATTTTCCCAAGCGGATAAATAGATGAATGAATAATGGTTTAGGGTGAGAGAAAGCAAAAACTAAAGAAAAGAAGGATTTGGTGGGAGGTGAGAATGTAGAGACAAAGTATGCAAGGCAATGTGTAAGAAAATAAGGGGGAGGATACATATTTTCTACAATATTTTATCTCTGCCATATACAAATGGATGTAGTTGTTTTTTTTTGTATCCAAACATTGTGTGACTTCTGAAAAATTTGCATGAATTGTTCTTATTCTTAGATTGGAGCATTTTATTTAAATCTTGGTGGTGCTCCGGAGGGCCCAGCTGGGACAGGTAAAACAGAGACCACCAAAGATTTGGCTAAAGCTCTTGCCGTGCAATGTGTTGTCTTCAACTGTTCTGATGGCCTTGATTACCTAGCCATGGGGAAGGTAAATTGAACCCATCTTTTATTGTTTGATTTCCAGTTTTTAAAGGTGGCACTGTTTTTCATTTCCAATAGATGCTCATCTTTAACAAAAACATTTTAAAACAATAACACATACCTTGGTCACACAATCCAATTGTGCACAGAACTGTACAGTTAACTTCACAACTATCAGTTGAATCAAAGGCCATCGCGAGGGGAAAGGGGGCCCACTCTGAATCAGGTGCAAAGTCCAGGAGACCCCAGAGGGCAGCCCCCACCATTTCATCCCTAGGGGTGAGAGGAGACCAGCAGCGCCTCCTGTTCACCAAGAGGCTGCTATAGAGGGCTGTGTGTTCCTTGGAGGCCACAATCTGCTGCCCCTGTGGATCCTGCTGCCTGAGGTGGTCACCTCATCTTGCCTCATGGGTTAGCCAGTCCAGGAAGGCCTTCTCTATTCCTGGAAGTTACAAATATCAACAACTACTAAGTATGTTGTCAAGGAGGGCATCCATCCTGATACTTGAGCTGCAGTCCTATGCAAACTTAACTTGGGAGTCTGAGTAAACTTGCATAGGATCTTTCTTTTTAAGTACAGTTGTACCTTGGCTCCCAAACACCTTGGGAGTCGAACGTTTTGGCTCCCGAACGATCGAAAACCAGAAGTGAGTGTTATCATAATTTAATAACAATAAATTATTATTTATACCCCGTCCATCTGGCTGGGTTTCCCCAGTCACTCTGGGCAGCTTTCAACCAAATACTAAATACAGCATCAAGCATTAAAAACTTCCCTAAACAGGGCCACCTTCAGTTGTCTTTTAAAAGTAAAATAGCTGCTTATTGCCTTGACATCTGGTGGGAGGGCCTTCCACAGGGCAGGCGCCACTACCAAGAAGGCCCTCTGCCTGGTTCCCTGTAACCTAACTTATCGCAGCGAGGGATCTGCCAGAAGTCCCTTGGCACTCAACCTCAGTGTCTGGGCTGGACAATGTGGGTGGAGACGCTCCAGTTTTCGAACATTATTTTGGAAGCCAAGCTTCCAACAGGGCTTCTGCGGCTTCCAATTGGCTGCAGGAGCTTCCTGCAACCAATCAGAAGTTGCATTTTGGAAGTTGAACGTTTCGGAAGTCGAACGGACTTCCGGAACAGATTCTGTTCGACTTCCAAGGTACAACTGTACTTCATCAATACATTGTGCTTTCAAACTTTGAGGAGTCAGGGTAGTTTGACAAGACAGAGGTTGCTAATGTGTCCAAACCAAAGAAGTTCTGCAGGTCTTTTTAAAATTGCAATTGAAGCAGTATCCAGGAACATAATTAATGCTGCTGCAGTCAAAGAATATACATTTGATGTGATTCGCTTGGGCACTTGTTAAACAGATTCTAAGGTAAGTAATGTACTTCTCCGCCAGCTTTAGAACAGATTTTAAAATGTTCTTGCAAAATTATTTTTAGTGTTTGAACAGCCCACAGCCACACATGAACTCATACAGCCCTTATAAGTTAAAGTACAGTTTCTCATAAGAGTGAAACCAGCTGCTTTTGATCTGATTTAATCGGTTTCACTACTTTATGAGCTCTTATGGCTGTAACTGGGAGTTAGGAGACATGAAAAAGAAGAGAACAGACTTCACTTCCATTACTGCCTCTCTGGTATTTATTAAGTTACCAGTGGTTGATCAGGAGGACTACTGCCATGATAGCTGTAAAGGGGAAATAATTCCTGCTTCTCCACAGAAACCATTTCCGGTACACAGTCTAAGCAAGCAACAATTATATAGAGGCTCCCCAATATTTCCATTTGCCTAATACAGTTAGATTTGATGCGGCGGTAAGAATACAGTAGTAGTAAACAAATATCCCAAGGCATCACAATACTCCTTTTTACATCTTTGAACTATTGCTTAGTTATACAATGGCTGGCTTACCATTTTGTTTCTAGTTTTTCAAGGGGTTGGCTTCTTCAGGTGCTTGGGCCTGCTTTGATGAATTCAATCGCATTGAGTTGGAAGTCCTGTCTGTAGTAGCTCAGCAGATCCTTTGCATCCAGAGGGCTATACAGCTGAAGCTGGAGACGTTTAATTTTGAAGGCACTGAACTGAAGCTGAACCCCAACTGTTTTGTTGCTATTACTATGAATCCAGGTTATGCAGGGCGCTCTGAACTGCCAGACAATCTCAAGGTAATAGTGAAATAAAAACCATGTTAACTGAGAGTCATTTCAGATACTGCTTTTAAAAGCATGGTTTCTCTAAAAACTGTTTTAAGATCTATGCATACTTCTAAACTCCTTTCAGGAGTGAGACTACTGCTGGCTGAGCTGTCCCAAGGCAAGGTGAGCGGGGGTGGGGTGAGGGGAGCCTTTAAAATAAGAGTTTGACTTACATCACCCTTTTTGCAAGTGTAACATCTGCTGAATTACTAGGTCATGTGACTGAGCTGAATCAGTTTTAAATAGGAGTAAACCTACCCCTACCCCATGTTCCTGCCAAGCTCCACCACTCCTCTAGAATGTCCCCATCTCATGACTGAGCTGGCTGAGTCCCATTTGGGCCTGGATGAAGAACTGAGATACTCTGGCATATCTCTGACTGAGTTGGGATGAGGGATTTTAGTCAGTTTAGCCCCAGCTGAGCCACAGACCTGCCTATTCCAAACTCTGCTCATCTCAGTGAATTTTGGGTTTGGCTTGCTCCCTATGCATGGAATATAGGTGGTGGTCTAATAGTAGCTTTCTTGTTCTGGATATTCTTGGGGAAAACAGGTCAGTAGGTTTTTTGTATGGTTCAGCTTGGATGGCAAGTCCGCTCCACTTACCCGTGGGGAGGAGTTGCGGTGGATCTCATAGCCGCCCTCCCACTTCCGGGTGGGCTGGGGACTTTGTCCCTCGGCACCTGGAGGAGTCCCAGCAGCGTCAGCAAACAGCCGGCCAACCGGCTGGCTGGGGGGCGTGGCCGGGGCACTCCTTTAAAAGAGAGGGGCGAGCCGGAGGGCTTCCTTTCGGCTCGCTTCCTCAAATCTCCCACCCTCCCTCCCTACTTGCAGGTTTCCCTCAATGGCCTTGCTTTGGACTTCGGTTGGTCTCCTGCCCTTGTCAGGGGCCTGGTAGGAATTTTTCCACTTGGCAAATTGGCTGGGCCATTTGGTTTTCGCCTACCACTTAGCAATTGTCACAACTTTGTAAGGTGTTGCGGTTAGGCATTGGGTGACCTTGTGATGGGGGAAGGGAGGCCGGGCCATTGCCTGCCCCTCCAAGCTTAAGGGTATTCCGTTAAAGGAATCTGGGGGTGTGGATCTTGTCCGAAGCCCGGGGCGGGGCTAGGGCCATGCCACGACCCCCTTGGGAACTCAGGGGGAGCTCGAGTTGGTCTGAATCGACGGAGCTCCCCCTACCAGTGGTTTACCCTTACTGGACTTCCTGCTCTGCAGGCAGGAGTCAGATATAGTCAGGTCCACTCAATGCCTAAGCCAATACCACTCACATTCTGTAACCAATAAAGTTGTGGCCAAATTTTCCCCAATAACATTAACCTTATATCCTGTGTCCTGGTGTTTTCTTTCATCCTTGGGGGGTGGCTGCGGGGTCTCGACACGCAAGTCCTTTCTTCTTTAATAAGAGGGTGCTTGGCAGCTATGAGATAACATTTCCAGAACAATTGTATGAAAATTCATTAAATGTTTGTGGAGGGTTTTTTTGTTGTTAAAGTGAAAGACAAATGTATATATTAATAAGCATACTAGTGCCACTGAAAAAATATAGCCTTGGGGGGGGGGGCAGAATTGCCATACTTTCTCCCCCCCCAATTTGTTCATATATTTTATTTTTTTATTTTTTTATTTTTTAACAATCATATTTTCCTTAATGTGCCTTTTAGGTCCTCTTCCGAACTGTTGCCATGATGGTTCCTAACTATGCTCTCATTGCTGAAATCTCTCTCTATTCATATGGGTTTCTGAATGCTAAACCTTTATCAGTGAAAATAGTAATGACCTACAGATTGTGCTCAGAACAGCTTTCATCTCAGTTCCATTATGACTATGGTATGCGTGCAGTCAAAGCAGTGCTGATAGCTGCTGGCAATCTAAAACTGAAATTTCCTTTTGAAAATGAAGATATACTGGTAAGTGTCACATTATTAACTTGACTTTAGAAATAGTCATTAGTTCTCAAATGGACTTTTAGTACCTTGCTGTTTTGTCCCATTCCAGTAACATTGGTGTAATTTTTCCATGTATGAAATTTATAAGATCAGAGGGCAGATGTCTTTGTAGTTCAGTGGTCTAAAGCAGTTCAGTTCATTGATGTCAGTACACAATGGACTCCTGTATGACCAGTGAGAGGTGCGAAATAAGGAGAGGGAGAGTCCCAGGGGCCACATTCAGCCCCTGGGTCTGATGTTCCCCACCCAATTTAAATGAATATTTTTTTTTGTGATGAATTATAAAGTCAGGAACAGTACCTTGGTTTTTGAACAGCTTAGTTCTCAAACATTTTGGCTTCCCCGGAAGTGACTGTTCCAGTTTTTGAATGTTCTTTTGGAAGCCAAAACGTTCAAGAACTACCAGTAGGCTGTTCAAAAACCAAGGTACATCTGTACTGTTTTTTGACTTTATTTATAATTCATCACAAAATTGGTAGGGCTTCCGCAGCTTCCGATTGGCTGCAGGAGCTTCCTGCAGCCATTCAGAAGCCACACTTTGTTTTTGAACGTTTTGGAAGTCAAACAGACTTCTGGAACGGATTCTGTTTGACTTCCAAGATATGACTGTACTAGAAATACTACAAGGAGTTGTGTGTCCTTAAAGACTGACAGTTACTTTGTGGCATAAGTTTTCATTTACCAGACCCTCAGAATACCCCAAAATTATACATGTAAGGACTTTCCCCAGCAACTGTAATACCAGCAGCAAGTGGGGGAGAAAGGTACTACTCAGTAAAATACAAGAGTATTGTGTGGCTTTGAACAATCTTTGCTTTGCCACCTATTGTGTTCTCCCAGGCTGCTTAAGCTAGCTTTGATCAACATAAGGTAAAGGTAAAGGGACCCCTGTGCATTAGGTCCAATCGTGTCCGACTCTGGGGTTGCGGCGCTCATCTCACGTTACTGGCCGAGGGAGCCGGCGTACAGCTTCCGGGTCATGTGGCCAGCATGACAAAGCTGCCTCTGGTAAACCAGAGCAGCGCATGGAAACGCTGTTTACCTTCCCTCCGGAGCGGTACCTATTTATCTACTTGCACTCTTGATGTGCTTTCAAACTGCTAGGTGGGCAGGAGCTGGGACCGAGCAACAGGAGCTCACCCCATCACGGGGATTCGAACCGGCAACCTTCTGATCAGCAAGCCCTAGGCACTGTGGTTTAACCCACAGCACCACCCGCGTCCTCAACATAGAGATCGGCAAAATCTTCAGATGGATTGCACGTGTTAGGCATACTGATTCAACATAACTAACATTTACAAAGCCCTTTCAGTCTAGAGGTCATAGAAGTGATTTGTCATACCCATTATAGGAGTGAGTAATGTTTCCCTTTCCCAGGCCTGTATCAAGACGGGGGAGCAAGTGGAGGCACATGCCCCAGGTGGCAGGTTAGGGGGCAGCAAAGCAATGTATTGCTGGGTAGACAACTCTTCTAATAAGTGGAACCCGGCCAGAATAAAAGGAGTCACTGAACATGCACATGCCTCTTTTCTCCCTGATGGCGATGTGGCGTGGCTGGCTACAGCCCACACATCTCTTCTAATAAGCAGAAGTTCCTCTTATTAGAAGAGGGGTGGCTATAGAAAGGCCCACTTCTTTGCTCACCCCAGGAAGAAGAAGGTAAAACGCTGCTGAAGGGAAGAAATGCTCTCCTTTGTTGTGCTGTCACTTCTGCCACCAAGAGAGGGAAGCCTGCATAGACCATGAAGGGGGAACAAACATTCCACTCTGTGACCTTCCCATGCTGACACTGCCACCAAGAGAAGGAATTGTGTGTAGGCATTCTTCTCTTGGTGGTGCCAGTGGCAGCAAGAGGCAGACATGAACATGCAAGAGACGAGAGTAGCAGTAAAGACTTTTGCCCCCCTATAGCTAAATATGTAGATTCCGCACTGCCCTATCCTCCCTCCCCCCAAATGATTTCTCTTTCTTGGAGACAAATTTTGATTCATGTTAGGATCGTATTGCTTTAACTTAGCAATGTGGTTAATTATCAGCTTGAAAGAAAAATACTCGTAGGAGACACAGTGCAGTTGATGGAACTTTGTTTTTATTGTTGTGCGGCTTAATTTTTGTGATATAAACTAGAACATAATTTCTGTTCAACTCTGCTGCTGTTTCTCTTCCTTTGTTCAGCTCCTTCGATCAATCAAAGATGTAAATGAACCTAAGTTTTTGTCACATGACATACCTCTGTTTATGGGCATTACAAGTGATTTATTCCCTGGTATTAAGCTTCCTGAAGCTGACTACAATGTGAGTATATTTTTAGTGTATTGTTCCCCAGTAATTCTTTCAATATTTGACAGTTTTAGCTCATGCAGTTGTCTGTTCCTAACTGAATGATGTGCCGTGTCTATTTCTTAAGTGGACTGTTTTCAAAAAGCTTCAGTTCACCAAGTCTTACCATGAATGCAAAGTCTGCTTCAGAACTTGATGTGTTTGCTTATTTTATTTTCTCACATTTACCGGTAGCTAAGATTTACCTTTTAAAATTTTATTTCAGGATTTTCTGGAATGTGCAAATGAATGCTGTAAAGCACACAATGTTCAGCCTGTTAAAGTTTTTCTAGAAAAGATGATACAGACCTATGAAATGATGATAGTTAGACATGGGTAAGTATAATTATGATAAATAATCTTCATAGGTATGGGGTTCAGAAAATGGCAACCAACCTGATCAAGCGGATAGAACAACTCATGTATGAGGAAATGTTGCCGCATTTGGGACTTTTTAGTTTAGAGAAAAGGCAAATAAGAGGTGACATGATAGGGAAGTTAAGAAAATTATACATGGCGTGGAGAAAGTATACTTCTATGCTTCTTGGTTGACTGTGCAACCAAGTTCTTCATGGAGAACTTTATTGTACAGCTGATCCCTGCAGAAAGTAGGGTTGAATTCACAGCTGTGGGTGGTGAGTTGAAGACTGCTGGTTTGGCTGCATGACTGAGTTCCCTTTAGGAAAATCAGTTACACCACTGATCCCTGAAGAAAGCAGCTTTACAGCCCTACCATTGGCCAAAGTCCTTTGCCCTGTGGTTCCCAAGCAGAGCTGGTCTGGTTAAGTTGACATAGTTTCCCTTATAACAGGGTAAAGAAAACTCACTGTATTTTTTTGCCACCTCACTCCTTACCTTTCTATAGATTTTACAAGGAGCTGAATGTTCTAGCTTTTGCAATAATAAACAGTTAAGTGTATGTTTATGTTTAGTCATGAGACTTCTTGGCAAAAAGGAAAATACTAAATAACAACTTTTTATTTACCAGTTTTATGCTTGTAGGTGAGCCTTTTGCTGGGAAGACCAAAGTTTTGCATGTGTTGGCAGATACACTTTCCCTTATGAATGAACGTGGGTATGGGGATGAAGAAAGGGTAGTTCACAGAACTGTGAATCCAAAAGCTATTACTATGGGACAACTTTTTGGAAGATTTGACCCAGTATCTCATGAGGTAAGTTAATCACAAAATAGAGCGGAGGAGCGGGGAGAAATAAAAAGTACCTTACAGTAATGAACCATATAAGCCCTTGGGTGAGGTGTGAAGGATTGGGGTTGGCAGTGGGGAGGGTAGGTGGCATTGTGAACAGTATGGGCAGGGACAGCAACCCTTAGCATGAATACATATTCATACAAAGGAAGGTAGTATTTATGCACATTCTCTGCCTAGCTCATACTAATGGTAACATATCTACATTTTATTCCAAAGTTTGTCCAGAAAACAATTTAAGCTTAGCTTTTTCCTAGGTGTTTATTTGCTTAGGTTTTGTCCATTCAGTAGAACAGATTACCATATTCAAATGATTTACGTAATTAGGTTCTGTTGAATGCTTTCTTCAAATTTTAAAAAGTCTTTTTCCCTTATTTTAGTGGACAGATGGCATAGTTGCCAACACTTTTCGAGAATTTGCTTTAACTGAGACACCTGATCGAAAATGGGTTGTTTTTGATGGTCCTATTGATACCCTCTGGATAGAGAGCATGAACACTGTGTTGGATGACAACAAAAAGGTAACGCCTAAGTAATCAAAATACATCAGGCAATTGTAAAATGGTTCAAGGAAGTTTAAAATGTATTGAGATAAAATAGGTTGAGAAGTTATTCATTGAGCCTTGACCCCAAATAGCTAGCTCTTTGTGTAACTACAGCACAATTGACATCACAGATGCATATTAGGTTTGTTGACTTGCAGAAAAGAGGAAACTGGAAAGAGTGCCAGTAGCAGAGCTGATATATAAGCAGTCAGGTCCTTTATCAAATCATTCTAAAATTCATTTCCATATCATACACATCTAATGTTATCATCATCATGATTACTTCATGATTACTTCATTACATCATTATTTCTGGCACTCATGTTTGTATTTTTGAGTGGCACTTTGTTTTCTAAGCTTGTAGTACCAGATTTAACAATAAGTGCAAGTAGGAGCCAGCTTACTTGAGCCAGTCAGCACACACACATACTTGGAAACCAGTCATTTACTAAGTTTTCTTAATTCCGGGGGAGGGGGAATTCATCGTAAAACTAATATACTTTAAATACTTCTCTCCCAGAATTTCTCAGGACCCTTTGCCACTATAACTAACTAAATGCCAGGTTTTGTAAGTATCAGAAAAACTAGCTTAAGAAGAGCCATACAGAACCAATGGATGCATATATATCCAGTATTTGGTACAATCTGCAGTCTTATATCCAAATCCAATTATGATTTCAGTATTTTAGGGCTTACCGGTATTTACTAGCACAAAGACTCAGTCACGCAACAGTTTCCTCTTTCATTAAATAATTGTTCAGAGGAACTATAGTTTTAGATAGTATACTAAGCATCTAAAAACAACAACAGCAATACAATGATAGTGGAGCAGAGCAATGGCCCCAAACTAGATATTAATAAATTAGCATTTTTCCAAATTTGATTATAGAATATCCCGACATTTCAATAAATGAGATAAGTCACAATACCTGCACTTGTTCAAATTTTCCAATACCCTCCCTATTTCAAATTAGGGTTAAAGAAACTGGGCTGCTTCTGGTGCATAAAATTTGCAGCAGTCTAAAACTGGGAGTGAGTTTTGTTTTTTGTTTTTGTTTTTTTGTTCTTAGCTTTGTTTGATGAGTGGAGAAATCATTCAAATGTCCCCTCAGATGAGCCTCATTTTTGAAGCTATGGATCTGTCTCAGGCTTCGGTATGTTAAAGGCAAGTTCAAATAATTCACAGGACTTGAAATTGGAGATATAATGAAATTTTAAGAGAAGTAAATATTATTATCCTGCAGCCTGCTACAGTCAGTCGTTGTGGAATGATTTATTTGGAGCCTTTACAGCTGGGCTGGTTGCCACTTGTAACATCTTGGTTGAGTACACTTCCTGAACCTCTGGACCAAAAGGAGTATCAAGAACTTTTTGAAGATCTCTTTAATTGGATAGTACCACCAGCATTAAGAATGCGTCAAAAACAATGCAAAGTAGGTTGTTCTCAAGAAAAATAGTTTAGTGTGTCTATTGTTAAGTACGTGGGTTGTGTCTACAGGTTTTTTGTTGTTGTTTTTTTGTTAAAGGTGTTGAGAGTTGATAGGAGACGGTAATGCTAACCCTCAGCTTCCAGAGTTCTCACTGTGACAGGCAGGGATCCTGCCAGCAAAGATACTCACAGAGGAATCTCAATTCTCCCTCAGTGATTCCTTTGCACAGCCTTTGTCTGGAATAAATTCCCATCCCCATTAAGGCTCAGGCAGTGATGGAGTGATTGATAAGGCATCCCTTGAGACCAAATTGAATTTCCTCCTTTAGTTCTCTGAACTATATTAAGTTAGTTTAAAGATCTTCCCTTTTAGAAGGGTACTGGCTGGTACCTCTTTGAAGAGGATCCTGACTAATCCAAAAAGAAAATTGAAGTGTAGGTGGATTCCCACGAGGCAAGACACAGCGACAACAGCAAGTACCTTTATTGAACTACATAACTGGGAAACGGGCAAAGCAACTGCTTATATACATTATTAAAAACCACTGAATACATAACAAAAATAGTAAACACAGTTTGCAGGCATAGAAACAGAGAGAAAGTAGAAGCATGGAAGGAGTCTAGCTTAAGCCTAGACAGGAGAAAGAAAGAATCCACTGTTGATGGGATTGGCACAGGGTATATAAAGAAATGTTCAGTCTTACCATAGTGAAATCTATTGTAAAACATGTTAACTGAGGTGAAGGAATTAATGTTGAACTAATATGGAGCTAAGACAACTTCAGTTTGTATGCCGTAGTATTTTTAGTAAGTATTTTGTGATCTTTATCAAGTCTATACGGAAAAAACACACAAATATGAATCAATACACATTTTAAAAACAAAAGATTGAATTGATTGATTGAAATGTTCAATAACTGATTAAGTTGGAAACGGGCTTCTCTAAAATAATATGAAACAAAAATAATCTAGAGTCATATTTGTACATTTTCTGAATTTAAATTCTTAAAGATAAGGTGTTGCTGTATTAAATCATTTTTATACTAATATATATGAGAAGAGAAGACTCCCTGGAAAAGACCCTAATGTTGGGAAAGATGGAGGGCACAAGGAGAAGGGGACGACAGAGGATGAGGTGGTTGGACAGTGTTCTCGAAGCGACTGGCATGAGTTTGGCCAAACTGCGGGAGGCGGTGGAGGATGGGGTGCCTGGCGTGCTCTGGTCCATGGGGTCATGAAGAGTCGGACACAACTGAACGACTGAACAACAGCAACAACAACATCTCTATGTTCATGTGGCATTCATACTTTTTTAAAATTACTTTTATAGGAGTTGGTTCCCACCAGCAATAGCAATAATGTGGTTTCTCTCATTCGGCTTATGGAAATGTTGCTTAGTGATGCAGTGGAAAAGGAGCCTACCAGTCCACACATCCGCAAATGGATTATGGTTGGTCTGATGTTTTCACTTCTTTGAGCATACTGTTTGAGTTATTCCACCCCACTTAAATTGGATCTATATTTAGTAGCGAAGCTGGGGGGGGGCGCCCCTGACAGCACTTACCTTGGAGGTGGTGCACTAGAGCCCAAGGTGACATGGAAGTCCAGGCGCCCCAGAACCCGGCACATTGCTCCCAAAAGCAGTGTGGCCCGGGGCTGGGCTTGCAGCACTCTGGGCTGCTGTATCTCTCCCGGCCACCCAGACGGCGGTGGAGAAGGGTGCAACTGGCACCCACCTGCCACCAGAGACGTAGGAAGGTCAGGTGGTACCCAGTGTGAAAAATTTCTTGTCACCCCCCATTGCCACACACACACCCCCGCAAAAATGGTTTTACGTTATTTCATATTTTCTTACAAAGGAATAATAACAAGTAATATAAATGAAAATCTTTTATTTATATCTTGCCCTCCCCGGCCGGTCTGGCTCAGGGTGGCTAACATCAGATACATAACATTGGTATAAAATCAAACAATAATTAAATTACCTCCTAAAAACATCTCAAAATCAAATTAAAGTCTAATTAGATGGTTTCCACAGGGTTAGGGTTGGGAACAGTAAGTGCTCCACTGAACTGAAATTTCAGCCTTCACGACATAGGAAAACAGCCAAGTAAATACCGTAGCTATTTTGGTGGAGGCGGGTCAAGATATTAACCGATATGCATGAAATTTCATATATAGCTATATAATCCCTAGTATAGTAAGATAAGACCTTTGGAGCAGGCATTTTTTAAAAAAGTTTTTTATGAACCGCCCTAGTAGGGCAATAATTGTTCCTTGATAATTTGTCACCCCCTCCATTATGGAACCTGGGTCAGTCCGCCCCCTACGCCCCCCCCTTGCTACACCCCTGCCTGCCACCTCCCCCTCAGAGTTTATTAAGTAAGTCCCACTAAGTTCAGTATGCAGAAAACTGGCTGGAGGATTGCATCTTCAAAATATTATTTCTGCTATAGATAAATAGTATAACTTTAAAGCCTTTCAAGTGAGATTTGCCATGAATACATCATCGTCATCATCGTTTCTTTCTCTTTTTAAAAATGGAAGGGTTGTTTTGCTTTCGCCACGGTTTGGTCCATTGGTGGAACCTGTGATGGTGATGGTCGGGTTCTGTTTGATGCCTTTATGAGGGATATTATAGGAGGGAAGATGGACAAACATCCGATGCCTGCAGCTGTGGGGAAATGGGAACATCCGTTTGAAGAGAGAGGCATGGTGTATGATTTCATGTTTGAGGTATGGAATAATTTATATAATTATTAACAGGTATTTGAATTTCTTAAATATTTCATTAGGAATGAGTAGCTGTTGAAAGCCATAGAATTTGAAAACATGATGCTGCATTATACACCTATATATGGTACATCCACAAAAGCTTTGCCTTGAAATATGGGCATAGCCAGGATTTACTTTAGGAGGGGCAGGCATGTTGGGGGGGGGGCAGAACCGAGTTATCTGCGATGCAATTGGTCAGTTAAGTATTTTTATCCATTTACTTGATCTAGGGGGGCAGCTGCCCCCCTGCCCCCCGGCTATGTGTATGCCTTCAAATGGCTTTGCATTACCTGGGAACTGCATGACACATACAGTTGGAAATGCTGTGTGGTATCTGTACCTTCCCATTGTTTGCAATATAAGCAGTTAGAAGAGGGCTCATGGATTTGATACATGGACCTCTTGATCTGCACTTTCCTTAACATTGAAATATGTACCTGTATGTATGTTTATGTTTATATATAAACAGGACTGCATAATAGAAGCAAGGTTGCTGAATTATGTGCCTGAATAATTAGTGCTATGTTTTATATATATATATATGTTAAATAAACCTAATAAATTGCTAAAATATCACTTACATTTATTTTTAAATAGATATTTTGCAAAAAGTGCTAGAAGTGCATTGCTGCTGCTGCCTCCTACAAGAAACCCAATGAGACGGGAGAGAAACAAAAGAAAACTCTGTTTCTCTTCTTTCCTTTCCTCCTTGTTTTTGCAAAGCCCCTTCTGACCATAGAAAGGAGGGGGGGTTGCAGGCATTATGAGCCCTTCACGTGCGCAGGGGATGGCTCCATCCCCTGTTGCCATTGGTTGAGCCCTGGGCGGGGCCTGGCTGGCCGACCAATCGGTGCGGCCTAAGGGCGTGGCTTGTTGCATTTAAATGAGCGCGCGGCCAGGGCCCAGCCTCTTGCTTCCTGCTCCCAGCTGACTCATTTTCCCCACCCACCCTTCCTTTAGGCAGCTTTTCTTCCTGACCTTGCTATGGACCACGGTTGGTCGCCATTGAGGGGCCTGGTAGGAATTTTCCTACTTGGCAAATTGGCTGTGGCTGGTGGTTTTCACCTACCTCGTAGCAATTCGTCACAACTTTGGTCTTGGCGGTTAGGCATTGGATTATCTCGGGAAGACTGAAGGTGGGGGGGAGGTTGGGTCATCACCTCCCGCAAATGCTGAAGGGTACTTCATTAAATGAGTCCGGGGGGCGTGTCCTTGTCCAAAGCCGTGGTAGGTGAGGGCCAAAGGCACGCCCCATATCGGTGACCACAGGGTGAGTCCCTAGCTGATGTGCAGCAGCAGGGGCTCTCCCATCAGTGGTTAACCCTTCCCAGACTGCCAGCACAATGTGCTGGAGTCGGATATAGTCTGTTAGTTCCAATGCCTAAGCCAATACCGCTCAACATCTGTAACCAATAAAGTTGTGGCCTTTTCATGCCCATTAACCTTACTTATTGAGTCCTGTGTCTTCATTTCACCACGGGAGGGGTCGGGATATTGACATGTAATATGCAATAATGAGGAATGGCTACAAATTGAGAGTGGAGACAATAGATGTACCTTTCCCTTTTTGTTGTGTAACACAAAAAACCTTAATAAAAACTATTTATAAAAAAAGAAGTCAGCTTGCAAGGCAGAGGCATTATCTTCTTTCCTTCCTTTTCTCTGCAGAGATAAGAAAGGAAAAGTTTTTCTCCTGATAAAAAAGAGCTTTTGGAATTAGCACAAGCACTAGTTTGCTGCTTCTTGCAAAAACTGAAGAGAATGAGACTTCTCATCCTTTTCTTCATAGAGAAAAAAGGGTATTTCCTTCTCCCCACTGGGTTTTTGCAGGGAAGCTGCAGTGAGGCCAAAGCTCAGCTTGAAGAAGTGAAAACACATTTCTTTTCCTCTTTGGGGAAGGGGGAATTTATTATTTATTAATTTATTGCATTTGTATCCCACACTTTTTCCTCCATGGAACTCAAGGTGGTAGACATAGTCCTGCATCCATTTTACCCTCACAGCAACGCTGCGAGGTAGGTTAGGCTGTGAGAGTAAGTGTCTGGCCCAAGCTCACCTAGGGAGCTTCATGTGGATTTGAACCCTAGTCTCTCCCAGCTCCTAGTCCAACACTCCAACTAATACACCACTGTGCTTTATGCCAAGTGAGGCTTTTTTATATAAACACAGCTGTGCATACCATATGTAGAAGGGGCAAGAAAGAGAGTGAGCTTACTGAGCCCCGGAACTAAATATTATTACTTGTTAGGAAATTAAAAAATACATTGCAATTCACCCTATGTAAATATGTAGCAAATTATAGATGTACAATGTTATACATCTATAATGCTGATAATTTTGAAACCATTGCTTTGAGATTCAATTAAATGTTTTAAATTAAAACAACTAACTGCTAAAAGCATCAAGTTCTAGTGAAACTATTTTGAATATATTTTGTCAGTACCGTATCTTTTGCAAAACATTATTTCTGCATTTCTTCTTAGATGAAAGGCAAGGGCCGTTGGATGCATTGGAATGAAGCCATTAAAAGCATCAATTATAATGATAAAAATCTTAAGGTTCAAGACATTATAGTCCCAACAATGGACACAGTGAGATATACCTATTTGATGGAATTGTGCATTAAATATGGAAAGTAAGAAAAATTGCTTCCTATAATAGTGAAAATGTTTTCATTGTTCATGAGATTATACTATTCTAGTAATGTTATTAATACTCCAAGAAATACACTTAAGAAATAGAACCCCCAGAAAAACTATCCTCTTAGATTTGTGTCCGGCTGGGTTTTTTGTGCTCCTTGGTGAATTAATCTTATTTTTTGAAAAAAGTTTACATAATAACAAATCGGGGGGGGGGGGGGTAATTCTGAGAATTGTCATCAAGAGGTAGGGTGCTAAGTTTCTTTGATTGTTCCCAACTGCACTTTTTAGTATGTATATTCCAGCTCAAAGCCATGGCTCTTGCCCAAGATCTATGTGGAAAGTTTCCCATTCGCTGAGATAAATGGTATAGATGCACACAGCACACAGTTGAAGCTAACTGATTGTTTCATATGTAACCCCAGTTTAATGTTGGGGCTTAAATGCAGTGATCCATCTTATTCAAACTGTGCAGGCTACTTGGCATCCCTGCTCTCTCTCTCTCTCTCTCTCTCTCTCTCTCTCTCACACACACACACACACACACACACACACACACACAACAGACAAATTGGGCCATTATAAGATTTAAGTTGTGGAATAATTGGATGGCTCAAACTGGACTTTGGAAAACAGTAAAAAAAGAGGTGCTAAATGAACTTGTTTGTGGAGAGTTTCATGGTTTGTTTGCCACCACCAAAAACGCCCTCTCTGATAGCCATCTACCTGACCTCCAAAGTGAAAGTATCCAGGTTCATTTGAGGGGAAAGCAGCCCTTTGGATACCACTGTTTATGGCTTTAAAGGTAAACTATCACTTTGTATTGCGTCTCAAAAGTAAGTGACACTAGTTAAGAGTTTAGAAAGATTAATCTACACTAGTCTGGTCTTAGAAATATTCTTTATAATTTTATAATTCTGTTATAAACTCTGAAATACTTACTGTTCATATAAAAAACGAGTTGTGAATAAAATTATGGGGTAATATAATTCAGGAATTGTAGCTAAGAGTCTTTTGCCTAACATGTACTTCTATATCCCATTTTATTTATATTTGTTCTCTTACATTTCTGTGATTTTAGCTATGTATTCATGCAAAAAGAAAAATGCCATGTTTAAAAATCGCTGTAAAAATGCTACCATCAATAGTCTTTATTTGTTGATAATTTCCAAGCATTATGTCTACACTAATGAGAAACTAATACAAGTATATGAATTTCTTTCCAAGACCGCTGCTTTTTGTGGGACCAACAGGTACTGGAAAATCTGTATATGTGAAGGACAAGCTAATGAACCATATAGAAAAGAGTCTCTACTTTCCATTCTTTGTTAATTTTTCTGCTCGAACCAGTGCTAACCAGACTCAGGTTAGTAAAAAAAAACAGCAGTGTTGCTAGGTACTTTAAAGATATTGTGCATTAAGCCAATGACACAAATTGGCCTCTGGGTAAATTAAGATGGTGAGTTGCTGGAGTTCCATAAGCCCTGCACTTTACATGACACTTAACCCTGTAAGTATTTTTTTTAATTAAAAGGGGGAGGGGAAAGGCAGGAGATTTAGTCTCGGTGTAGAAGATCCCAGGGCTTGAGCATATAACACTAAATAAATACAGGAGGTACATTGGGGGGTTTTTTGGCACCCATTTGAGAGACAATGGAGTGCGCATCTGGGGTGAAGCAGCGCTGAAGTGACCTCCCTGGGACACAAACCTGGACAGTGTGTATGGAGGTTTTGGGCTGCCCAGATGAAGACTTTCCTCTTGGTCACACTGATGTGGTCCAAAGGAAAGCAGAGCAATACGCTTGGCACCAGCTTGGCTGTAGGAGTTGCCAGAAGGCGCCATCCAACCATCTTAGAAGACTACCCTCTGAATTTGTGTACAGTTTACTTTCTAGGCCAGGCATCCCCAAACTCAGCCCTCCAGATGTTTTGGGACTACAACTTCCATCATCCCTAGCTAACAGGACCAGTGGTCAGGGATGATGGGAATTGTAAACATCTGGAGGGCCGAATTTGGGGGTGCCTGCTCTAGCCCTTTCTTCTCCTGAAGTTGTCCCACAAGGCAGAAGAGGTTTAGGATCAGAGTTTTTCTTCTCCTAGATGGGTTACCTTCCCAGGTTAATGAGCCCCATCTGCCACTCATTCCCCTCTACAGCATGTGCAAAAACTGCCTTCTTGACCATTGGACCCACTCTTAGTCTCATCTACTCAATTTACTGGAGCCTGTCTTCGCATGTAGGGGATATTCCAGAAAACATTTTTCTCAGATGGAGACTCACCAGTAAAATAGTATTTTACCTTTGCTCAAAAGCCTTTTGGGGAGTTTCACCACTTCATATGAAGTAAAAAATATTAGCTTTTCAGGTTGGATTATTCTTATAACCACCATTTTTAAAATCAATATAAATTCATTAGGGTGAATCTGCACAAGTAACATTTGCAAGCAGGTAATGGCCCACTTTAATCAATCGATTAATCAACCTTTATTGGCATACATAGTAAACAGGAATACATGGGTTAATGTGCCACTTGAAAACAATAACTTCCCCCTTGAACTGCTTTTAAGCTTGAATATTTGCACAGCTGTTTAAGTCCTAGAGTTTTTTTTAATCAAGTTGTGAAAATCTTCACAAGAAGCTCATGGAAAACATTTTCAGGAAAAAATGACAAATAGGGACAAACTGAAACTCCTTACTGCTTTTGATGCAAATGGGCCCTCAGGCAGTTTACAACTGCATATTTCATTATATAATAAAACTGTAAGGCTGTTGTCATGCTGCAGTTTGTATGGCTGTCAGCAGGTGGCCATGGCAACTCTTGTGTGACAACAGACCAGCAGGCAGAAGAGCTAGCAAGCATGGTTGGGGAATAGGCAGCCCAAGTGAACTGTTCAAAAGAGGAGGAGGTACTTCGGAAGTGCCTCTCTCCCATTAAACATGACTGGAGCAGCACTTAACAGAGGATGGTGCTTCAGAAAGCACCAAACCCTGGCTTTTGGTTAAGCTTTGGCAATGTGATGTGAGAGTAAAAAGGACTATTTAGAAGCCCTGACATTCACACAGTTCTGGTAAGCCAAAGTTTAATGTGTCATGTGAATGCAGTCAGTATAAAATAATAGAATAAACCTACCTTTAGACACACCTGTATTTACCGGTATTATAGAATACATGCTAGAATTTGATTGGATCTAGAGAAAAGCAGGCATAACAAGCTGGCAGAAGCTGATTTTCCTGCTCCCTTCTCTCTCCAGTAGATCCCACAAGATTCCTCTGAGGGTTGAGGGACCTTGCTGAACGGGGTGGGAGGATGAAGGCGTCTTTGAAAATCAGACAGAACAAACTTCTGCGAGTGGGAGGCAGTGAAGAAGTCGGCTTTCACCAACCCCATTATGCACATTTTCCTCTGGAAACAACACTGACTGTTCTTTTGAATGAGCTGGTTTTAATCCTTAAGAAATATGTTTTGCTTTTGAATTTTAGAACATTATCATGGCCAGGCTCGACAAGAGACGGAAAGGAATATTTGGCCCACCTATGGGAAAGAAGTGTATCATCTTTGTGGATGATATGAATATGCCTACATTAGAACAGTATGGAGCACAGCCTCCTATTGAACTTCTGAGACAGTTTTTTGACCATGGAATCTGGTAACTATTCAGACTAAATTATTTTTATGTACACAGTTAAAAGAAAAGTGTCATTTTTATCAGTTTGCTTTTATGCAATGCATTAGTAAAGCTAGATTTGTGAACATTGGCCAAAACTTTGTAAGTCCCAGACTACTGATATTCAGGGTGTCCATCTCTAATTTCCATCTTCATCTAAGGTTCTTTTGTTGTTTTTGCAGATTCTAAGCTGAAATTAGTCATAAAAGTAAAGGAGGTATCCTACGTTAATGTAATGTGTTCATGTAATTATTGCTGCAGAATACGAACCCCATGATACTGTACATGAGAGATTTCCAAGTGCAGAAGTACTGTTCCATTTATAATTGTCTGATGATCATACTTCCATTTCTTTTGAAGGTATGACCTAAAAGATACAAATAAAATTGTATTAGTTGAAATACAATTGATGGCTGCCATGGGCCCACCAGGTGGTGGAAGGAATCCAGTCACACCTCGTTTTCTGAGACACTTCAACATTTGCACAATTAATACCTTTAGTGATGAAACAATGGTCCGGATTTTCTCTACTGTTGTATCTTTCTACCTCAGAGCAAATGAATTTATCCCAGAATACTTCACAGTTGGAAACCAAATTGTCAGTGGCACTATGGAGGTACGATGCCAATATATACACTACATTTCTGGTTTACCTGCACAGGCAGAATATATAGGTGACTTCCAGGAGGGTCAAAGGGTCTCAAAGGCATATCAGTTCTGAAAGGCACGTAGCTGGGTTTTTTTTAAAGAAAGGTACATGAAAAGATTTCAGAGGGCAGTTCAGATATTAGACATGTGTATGTCTGCACATGCACATTCAATTAAAACTCCTTTTCTTGACTCAAAGTGCTTTTTACTGTTACAGATTAATTAGCCTAACTATGGACTAACCATTTAGGATGAAAGGTATAGCCATCTATCTGCCTATTCCTGGCTAGTTTCCAAGGGGAAATAGTTTCTAATGCTTTGCTACTTTCTCCTTTAGTTTGTTCTTCATGTTTCTGTTGCCAGTGGAAGGATTGCAAGACAGTCTGTGACCTCTCTAGGAAGGGAATGCCAATGTCTGGGAGCAACCACTAAGAATCCCTTCTCCTCCCCGCCCCCCAAATCTGCCTGTGAGGGTGCAGTGAATGAGAGAATGGCCTACTCAGAATATCTCAGAACCCGGGCAGGTTCATATGGGAGAATATAGTCCCTCAGATAGCCTGGCAATAAGCCATTATGATGACTGCTTACCTACTATATCTGCAAAACTGATATTGTTCAATTTAATGCCATGTAATATTATTCAGTTCTTCATATATTATATACAGCTGTAGAGGCTCCAGTACTGACATTTCAGCAGTTTTCTGACATCAGTCTTATAGCACTTTAAGGATGTGTCGGCGTAGAGGATATTTCAGGAATCTGATGCTCTTATTCAGCATCCAGTCTTTTGTGGTCCTTCCCTTTCATTGTAGCTCATTTAGGGCCAGTGTGGACATCGTCTCAAGTGCAGAGCAACAACAATGCAGTTTTTCTTTTAGATTCTGCATTCACATTTTTTCAGGGAAATATTCTACATGTACTAAACCAAGAGTGCAAGAAACATCTGCGTGCCCTAAGTACAAAAAGTATTTAAGTACAAAAACTTAATTTAAATAGTTTTGATAATTTTTCTTTCAATCTTCAAGGTATATAAGAAGGCCATGGACAACCTGTTACCAACACCCGCTAAATCCCATTATACATTCAATCTGCGTGACTTTGCACGAGTTATCCTAGGCTGCTTGCTCATCAAGAAGGATTCAGTTGTAAACAAGCATACAATGGTGCGTCTTTTTGTACATGAAGTATTTCGAGTATTTTATGACCGTCTTGTGGATGACACCGATAGAGCTTGGCTGTTCAAACTAATGAAGGATATTGTGAAAGAACATTTCAAAGAATCATTTGATGCAGTGTTTTCACATCTGAGACAAGGAAATGCACCAGTGAGTATTCATATTGTTCATTACAAGATTATCACTCTCTTTTCCTCTCCCATATTCATACCTATTTCTGCCTGACTAGTTTTATTGGAACCAGAGCAAAACCATACCACATTGTATCATTCCATGTGAAAATCTTGTCTGTTGGGGATTAGGAAAACATTGATATTATTTATGTACATATAGATACATAAAATATCTCAATTGCTGTAAATAAGTCTAGCAATTCAAGACTTAACACTGGGTAAGTAACACTGACTAACAGACAGACACACTACAGAGCTGACATGCATTTGTCACAGATGTAGTCAAGGCACTGGGCCGTTGTCATAGCAACTGGCTTGGCTGAGCTTGCACCTGTGATTAGTTCACCCATGGGGTAATTTATGCTATTGAAGGAAATTAACTCCTGCTCAGGTCCAGTTATTTCAACAACACACACACATAACACACACAATTATAAAATAATAGAAGTTTTATTAAACACAAATAAATAAGTAAATAAATATATTTATTTGAGACCATATGTGTCCCATATATTTATATTACAAAAACATCACAGCTGGGTTGCCTGTGCCCATGGGGCCAGTTGCAAAATGTCAACGACTGAAACAGCAAATATATATAATTGTATAATGTTAATTTAACAAAACAAAACAAAAAAATGAAAAGAGGAATAACTGCTATTGTGAATGTGCCGTGTGTTTTTTCTGTATATATTTAAGCTGTACATAGACTTGTTCAGACTGATTCCTCTTACAATTTGGTACAGTTACTGAGGGCCCAAATGGGTTGGGTTATGACTCCCGTCATGTGACGGAGGCAGGAGAGCAATGAACTCTGGGAGGCAGGCTCAGTCCCCTTCAGTTTTTTCACTTTTGCCTGACGGATCAGGTCATTTTCTCCCGGCTCTGTCAGCTAAGTGTTTTTTCCTTTAACAGTACTTCATTTCTACTCCATTTCTGTCCCCTCTTATATCCTTTCACTTTATAGTATTGTGTGTGTGACGTTTTTGCACTGTTTGTTCTATCCTTTTCAACCTGGCCCATCAAGGGTTAACGCAGACTCCAGATTGAACTGACTGAACATTCCATGAATGTTTAAAGAGAATGGGCAGCCGTTTTTTGTCAGTTGAGAGGGTGCTTGGAGAGGGAGTGTGGGGTGGTTGAAAAGAAGGTCTGTGAGAGTAGGTTTAGGTTAGGTAGTTGTAAGGTTATCTATTATATGATTAACAAAGATATTACCACTTGTATGCAAAAAAACCTTAATGCAACCATTACGACCTTAAGCAAATAAATTTCCATCTTTAAAGTGCCAGTCAAAAAGTTGTCTGTGTTATTTTCCAGCAAAGGTACATGAAACTCATTTGTGTGGACACTCATTAAAAAGACAAAACTTCCTTCAAGAGCGGAACGGTGAGGGTGTGTCTTCGAGGTGCACTGTGAAGGCAAAATAGGCAGGCAGACCCAGGGTGTCACAAAGTTACCTCAGGGAAGAGGCGAGCTTTTACATGAGGGGATTTCTAGTGGCTGAACCCCTTATACTGTGGACACAAGGAATAGTCTCATATTTTGCCTAGAGTTTAAAAGGGTACCTGGCCACGTTGGTGCTGGAAAGGGACTCTCTTTTATTTAAAAAGAGAAAGGTTTAGTTTTACCTAAGAAAGCCCTGTTAGTTCTTTTAATAAGTGAGAGGACGAAGTTGTAAGACGAAAGGAAGGGTCCTTCGTCTATCACAGTGTGCGTGTCCATTTCCAAACTTTACTCGTTTCTTTTCTTATCTCCACTCAGGAAAAACAACAACAAAGAAACAAACCTTTCCCGCTTAGGTCTTACTTTCACATTCCTTCCCATTCCCTTGCTTCCTCTAATTGCCTATAGGCAAGGTTTTTTGTGTTTATTATTATTATTAGTATTATTATTTTGAATCCTTAACATGCCAACGTTTTTTTTTTCTCCAAAGTGACTGTTGGCCTCTGCAACTGTCCTCTGCCATCACTGGTTCCTTAGCAACAGTTGCCACCACATTCCGATTGGATTACAATTTCTCTTTCTCCTGTGAATAGCATTCATGCACTCCAATTGAGGATTGGAAGTGTGTTTTAGTCCACAAAAAATTATGCCACAATAAATATTTTAGTTTTTAAAAGGCGCTGCAAGACCCTATGTTATCACGGGGCCTTTATTACCTTCATAAAATAGGTTGTTAAGGCATTTAGGCTTGGTTTTTTGTTTATTGCATTTGTAATTTTTCTCCAAGGCACCCATGGCAGCTTACATAGTTCTTTCCTACTCATTTAAGCTCCACAACAACCCTGTGAGGTAGGTTAGGCTGAGTGGCAGTGACTGGCCCAAGGTCATCCAATAAGCTTCATGGCTGAGTGGGGATTTCAACCCTGACCTCCCAGGCCCAAGTCTGACACTCTAACTGCTATGTTGTAGACTATATGCTATTTATTTTCTGCCAATAGGTAACTGAGGAAGATATGAGAAATCTGTTGTTTGGAGACTACATGAATCCAGATCTTGAAGGAGATGAAAGACTTTATTTTGAAATTCCAAGTGTACAAATGTTTAGTGATGTTGTGGATTTGTGTTTGGATGAATATAACCAAACTCATAAAACAAGAATGAACCTAGTAATTTTCAGGTGCATATTTAATTATTTATTTATAATGATTTATGTGATACTTTGTTTTAGGGTTTGTAGATTATTTCTCTTTAGAACTGTGGGATCTAGGGGTTCTTCTGAGAGTGCTTCCAGAGAGAATTTTACTTAAGATGATCCAGGCAGAGCTTAATCAACTGACTTCTCACCAACTATTTGTACAACCTGCTTAAACATGTCAGTTGTTTCAAAAAGGTCACAGCTGGTGGTATACACATGCATTACCATGAAAAGTCTTAGTAAATATCCTCTCAAATATCCACAGTGCATGAAAGACACCTACTCCTACAACTTATAAGGTGGCAGCAATCTTTCATGATCTGACCAAAAAGTCTAAATCCAGACTAGTGAAACTCCCTTTCATGCTAGTCTGTATAACTAAAAGCACTAGATTTGTGATCTTTGTTTATAATAATGATGTGTATATTTTTGTGATAGGTATGTGCTAGAACATTTGTCTCGCATATGCCGTGTGCTCAAGCAGTCAGGAGGTAATGCCTTACTTGTTGGAATGGGAGGAAGTGGGCGTCAGTCCATGACTCGTTTAGCTACATCTATGGCAAAAATGAATATATTCCAACCAGAGATCTCTAAGAGCTATGGAATGAATGAGTGGAGGGACGATCTGAAGGTAAAGGTTTATATATGTTGGCGTTAGACTGGAATCAGTAAGCTTTATATTGCTCAATGCTATCTTATTTATTGGAAGCGAACTGTAACTTTACAAGTTGGGAGCCTAGGAAAACTCACAGGAAGTTGCAGTCTCCCTTTCTACCCAAAATGATTTTTAGAAGGAAGAATGAATTGGCTGTGGGAAAATAGTGGGGGTGGACTCCAATCTGAGCAGTACAGTGTGGGGAGTGGAGTTTACATCCCAGTTTCCCATGTTGTATCACCAGTCCTGAACCTGAGTGCTATTAAAAGGGGATTAAAGGGACGCTGGTGGTGCTGTGGGTTAAACTACAGAGCCTAGGGCTTGCCGCTCAAAAGGTCAGCAGTTCAAATCCCCACAACGGGGTGAGCTCCTGTTGCTCGGTCCCAGCTCCTGCCAACCTAGCAGTTCGAAAGCACGTCAAAAGTGCAAGTAGATAAATAGCTACCGCTCCGGCGGGAAGGTAAATGGCATTTCTGTGTGCTGCTCTGGTTTGCCAGAAGCGGCTTAGTCATGCTGCCCACATGACCCGGAAGCTGTACACCGGCTCCCTCGGCCAGTAAAGCGAGATGAGGGCTGCAACCCCAGAGTCATCTGCGACTGGACCTAATGGTCAGGGGTCCCTTTACCTTTAAATGCAAGAGCAACTTGCTCCAGCAACTCCTGTCCTGAACAGAACAATAAAGGGAAGCTTTTATGAACTATGAACTTCTGCTTGAAGGGAATAAACATCCCCACAAGTCTTGCTCTTCCCCTGGCAAGTAACTGGGATGTCCTTTCCCCTCAAAGGACAAACTGATTCTTGCAGCAGGGAAGAGGACCAGCCATCAACATCAGAAGATTTACCAATCAACTTCTCATTTACCTGTTCTGTTTTTTACACAAGTTAAACATTTCTGTACACCTAGTGTAGGCATAGGCAACACATTTCATTAGGATGTGCACCCAGGATTTTTTTAATGCAAGCATTTATTGAATACATTTAAGTACATTTATTGTACTTAAATATTTGTTGTTGCTTTTAGACTCTTTTGAGGAGTGCAGGCATGAAGGGCTTGAAGACTGTATTTCTGATCACAGACACACAAATTAAGGAAGAAGGATTTTTAGAAGATGTTGATAGTGTGCTTAACACTGGAGAAGTCCCCAACCTTTTTGCAGCTGATGAAAAACAAGAGGTTATGGAGGTACTATGATGAGAAATGCATAATTTACTACTTCTCGTAAAGTATAATGTTACAATTAAAATAAACATTGCTTTTAAAAAAATATGTAAACCTACTGCTTAGAATTCAGTTCAAACTATTAATTTCAATGGATCTTTTCTAAGAAGGACTTAGTTGAGTACCACCATTTCCTTTTTTAACATGAGTGGCTGATTATTTTTAATTGCTATGTGCTATTTCCCTTTTAAAGATTAAGCATTAAAGAGGAATATTTCTTATGCTCATAATGAGGTCATTACATCTGATTAGGAGCTAACTCTTATAAACTAGTTTAACAGGCATGATTTTCTTGCATATTAACAAAGATTTCTGATATCTAACTCACAACTAGAAATGTAATTTCTTTGTCTTATCCTGCATGGATTATAGTACTTATTTTTGATTACTTTTCAGAATCACATTTTAGAATTTTTGTAATTCTTTTTGATACATTTATTATCCTTTAGGGTGTTCGTGCAGTAGCCCAGGCAGGCAGTAAGCATGAAGAGCTCAGTCCCTTGGCTTTATTTGCTTTCTTTGTGAACCGCTGCAAAGACAACTTGCATGTTGTGGTAGCCTTCAGCCCAATTGGAGATGCTTTTCGCAACCGACTGAGACAGTTCCCATCTCTCATCAACTGCTGTACTATTGACTGGTTCCAGGTACTTAAACTATGTACTAAGACTTCAGTATAGATTCCTCAATATAGTCTGGCCTATAGAAGCTTGCTTTCACCTCTATTACATGTTCTCTCACATTGCAAGAATTACGTATGCCCCAGTGAGTTGGTAGAAACTTGTGCTCTAAATATAATGCTGCTTTTGTAAAAGCAAAAAACTAAAAACTCCCTCCACAGCAAATTGTCTCAAAGCACACTGGTTTGTATTATAAAGTGTGCCATTCGCAGGCAATCTGACATTCAACTCTGGGGATCTTTTGCTGTTGGGTGTTGGATGCACTCCACAGTTTGGCACCCCAAAAGTTAACACAGACAACGGAGATAAATCAGAAGTAAATCTGATTATATCAAAAGGGAATTAGCACGTTTACGAAAAATCTTAACATCAATAAACAGCATACTTATAGTAGGCTAAGTTTAGAAGAGGTTAAAACCTATGTAAGAGTTGTTCTTAAAATATGCCTGGAAATACACAGGAAAAACTAGGACGCAATCAGGAAAAGGCAGTGGGGGGTGTTCGTTGAAGGGGTAAGGTGGTACTAGAAAAAGAATATTTGTGTTGGCTGCTGCAGCTTGTTTGTGAGGGGAATAAGAAATCCAGAAAGTGGAGCGCAGACATTGACTTGCAGGAAAATAATGAACCATTCCTCCTTTCCCGAACTGCTAGCAGCAGATTTCACGAAGAACTGCTGATGGGGACATACTCAAATATGCTGTGCTATGCTTAATAATGAAGAGAATATCACAAGTAGTGTTTCTATTCTTATGTTTTCCAGCCATGGCCTGAAGATGCTCTTGAACGTGTGGCTATTAAATTTTTGGAAAGGCTTGAGCTCACAGACAATGAACGTCAGGAAGCTGTTCCCATCTGTAAACATTTCCATACTTCTGTGTTGTCCCTTTCTGAAAGGTGGTCTTTTAAAAATACTTTCATAAAGCAAGCTGTTGTAAATAAAAGGGGGAAGAGGGAAATACTAGAAGGGTAGAGAAAAGTATTTTTATGTCTCTGATCAATAACATTAAAATAGCATTGCTAAACAAAATTAAAATTTATTACAAAAATAAACAAAATATTTTAGAAGTAATGCTTGAACGCATTCTGTAAGCCAGTTTTAGATTATCTGATTTATATTAATTGAATTTACCCAGAGTAAATAGACTGTGAGTAGCAAGAGCCTCATCCTCAACTCAGAATCAAATTAGAAGAAGCATGAAATGTGTCAGTGGAATCTCTTGCATTTTTTTAAGCAAAGAGAAGGAGAGATTCAGATAAAGATTATGATGCTGGAGTGTTGCCTGCCTCCTCCCTATATTCCTGATTTAGATCTCAGCCTCTCTTACACACGCATGATATTTGTGTATTTTCCTCTTCATGGCAAATCTCAGCTTCATGGGGGGATAAATCAGGTAAATGGGCCAACGTGTTTGCTTCTCCCATGCAGCACCAACTCAGGTAGGAATGGAGAATAAATTTAAAAACAACAACACAAGATTCTGTTCACAGATCCTCCATGTCATATCTAGTTTGACCCTTAGCTAAACTGATAGAATAGGTTTTGCTAGTGAGTCAATTTGTTATAGCTTTCCCAGATTGTCTTTGTACAACAGTTTCACCACCCTTATTCAAAATTGTAAAAAAAAATCCACCCACTAGTAATAAATAGCAGCAGATAGGCTTACTCAAGGGAAGAGGAAGCCTTACAGATTTAAGGGGGGGAAGGTGGAAGACACTTTGAAATTGCACAATCAGTAAGTAACACAACTCCATTTCTAGAAAAAAAATGATTGTCTTAAAAAGCATTTAGTACCATAGCCTTGGAAAGTTTGACAAATATTCAGATGATATCAGATGCTCAATGAAACAAATAGATCCTTCCGTTTTAATACCCAGTAGAGTGAAATACTTCTTTCTCATTCCTCAGATTTTTGAACCAATTGGGACGACATAATTACGTTACTCCTACCTCCTATCTTGAACTTATTGCTTCCTTCCAACAACTTTTGACTCAGAACCGAGATAATGTCATGAAAGCAAAGAAAAGATATACTAATGGCTTAGATAAACTAGCTTTCGCTGAATCTCAGGTATGTCCATTGTAACTAAGGTTGCTTATCCGTGCCTGGTTTACATGTAGTGTGAAGCTGTGATTTGTTCAAGTATTGGCATAAGCTCACCACATCATCACCCTACTTGCTATGTCCTTGCAGCTCTTCAGCTGCTCTGGGCAACAGCCAAACCATACCATATTATTTCCTTTCCCATTAAAGGAACACCCAATGGTCTCTCAAGTCAAGAAGCTCCTTACCCTTTCTTGCCACTATACTGAAATTAAATTTCTTTTTCCTATGCAAAACACTTACTTTCATAGATATTCCTAGACTGTTTATGCTCCAGCTCTGAGTTGCCTGTATGCTAGAAACCAGAAAACGTAGTGCCAGTTTGTTATGTAAAGATCTGCTGGATGACAAGCTTAGTTGCATTGATTGCCTCTTCCTTGCTGCTCAGTTCCTCTGAATGTCCTGAGTGCCACCATATTGTAGGGCAAGTTTCTGATTTCTAATGCAATTGTTGAGGTCCATCAGAAGGTGTTGACATTGTTCAGTTGACTGTTCTTCCTAGTGCTTTTCCTCTCCCAGTGAGAAAACAGAGGAGCACTGAATACTTCATTATGGAGCACTGCTAAAGCCTCAATGGGTGTTAGTGGCCTTTGGTGCGTGTTGATAGTGGATATCCTTGAAAATTACTCTTCTGGAGGTGTTATGTGATGGATCTTGGACTGACCTGGAGCTGCAGATTGATTTGATGCTTATGTGTGGTAATTTCTGCCCATTTTGCACTACTATAGAACAGCCAGAGCAGAAAGCGTACCAGTGTGAGAATTAGGGGAATGCCACCCCCACTCCCCAGTCTTAAGTGATTGCAAATTCTTCCTGGAGATGTTGGGCCATTATGTGAGTGGAAGCCTTGGAGACAGCTGCTCTGGGTGTTGCCCAGGGAAAAGGAATGTTTGATAGTGGTGGCATTTGCAGAGCTGTCACCTGTCCCAGCCAAGCAGTTCAGTGGTGGGAGAAAGTGTCTTCCTCAACTGGCCAGAGATTCCCAGTGAAGGTGATGAGGTTTGCCTGGATGTTGCTTCTGTGGTTGGTTTGAGGCAAGTTCTCTAATGCTGGTCAGAAACACTTATGCTATTCTCTGCAGTGTAGTCCAGAATCCCAACTATCCAGAAGGGTGGTGAGGAGGTGTGGGTGGGGCGCTGCAGCTTCCCAGGCTTCCCAAAACAGATTGTTCCTCATGCTTAACAAGAGCAAGAAGGACCACATTCACAGCCCAACAAGACAATGACAAAAATCCACCAGCAGCATACAAATCAATATGGCTAACCTGATCCAAAACACCCACCCACCCCACTCACACATGAAAACAAAGACCACCACAGCCAACTACAACCACACCCTAGGCCAACCCCAACCTCTCTTACCACCAAAGGAACACAAGTGAACAGCAGAGAACCTGCACAAGCAATGCTGACACAAAAACCCACAGGGGCGACGCGGTGGGGAAAGACGAAGAAATTTAAAGAATATTTAAAAATTCATGTTAAGATCAGCATTTAAGAAGAGAGCAGGCAGACTAGATAAGCTACAGATTTGAAATTAATATAAGGTATAAAAGCAGATAGAAGTTGTGATAAGGCAAATAGAGTTAGATATAGATTAGTTAGTGAAGATGAGTTTAAAATGTTAAGAACTTACTAAGGATGATATTCAGTGAATGCAGAAGGTGAGGATGTGAGGAAGTCAACAAATGATGTTAAGGAAATTTGATGCTTAATATCATCTTTGTATTTTTTCCCTCTGTTTTTCGTATTGTGTTTTTGTATTTTTTTTGTTATTGTTTGTAGTGTTTGAAGGTTGGTGTTTGTTTTGTTTTAAAAATTCTTGGGGGGGAATATATTAAGTAAAATAGAAACATTGCCACCCGACCCCTCCCCCGCTCATCTCCCCCCTCCACCTCTTTCCCCCTTTTCTTCCTAATGCCTCAACAAATGAAACCTATTTGTAAAAAAATGTTACATGGGGGGGGAATAAGAGAGAGATACATTGCACATACTTTTGTAAATCAAGAAAATCTTTAATAAAAATACATTAAAAAAAAAAAACAAGAGCAAGGAGGAAGGGGCACGGCTCAGGAAATGTGGTGCAGTGCAACCATAGTTGTACTAAAACAAACCACAACTTAGAGAAAACACAGCAGGTAGCCCGGTTTGTTTTGCCCTTTGTTTTCATTTATTTGTTTCTGTGTGCTCTATATTTTACTCCTAAAACTTGTTGATTGTGTTGAAATTGGTTTTAGTCTATTTTTAGAGCATATTATATGCTGTACTCTCTTATTTTTCTGGTAACTGGATATTTAAATGTAAACAAGTCTAAAAATCTTTCAAATGAATAAATAAATCATGTTGTCTTATAATACTTTGCTTATGGCACTATCCAATGTTTGTTCAGAAGTAAGGCCCATTGCGTTCAGTGGGACTTCCTCCCTAAGTAAGTATTTCTTAATGACACATTTAAATGCTTCATTTATCTCCCCCCCCCCATTTGCCATACTTTAAATCAACTCATGGGAAATTGCTCTTCATCTTAGGTTGGTGAAATGAAGCAAGAATTAGTTGATTTGCAGCCTAAATTGGAGCAGGCTAAAGTGGACAATGCAAATATGATGAAGGTAAGGTTTCTGCTCCTAGAGATGTATCAATGCTGCTGTGCACACAGTGGTCTAAATGATGCTGGTGTAGCTTAACTGGGCATCTAGCAAAGGGCAGCTGGGGAATGTCCAATTTGCTTTATTTCAGGCCAGTTGCAATCCAGTATGCTATTTGTTAATTAACAGGTTAGGTCTAGATTTCTACACACACATGCACTTTTATTGAAATATCAGCTGCGGCCCTTTTTGTAATAATTTCACTCTACCACACTACACCCCAGGGAGGGTGTAACTACAAAGTGTGCCTCTATCTGTATTATATCAGCTAATTGGAATCAGGGCTTAGAATTTTATGTAAAGTTCTCCTTTATAACATCAATTCATCTTTTCTAAAATAATAGCTTTTCTGAATAAATCAACAAAGAAATCTGATGGAGCTCTACAGGACTATTCTACTACATGGAACATTTCATTTCATGTCTTCTTTCTTTAGATAATTGAGAAAGAGTCTGCAGAAGTTGAAGCAAAAAGCAAAACTGTAAAAATAGATGAAGAGCTTGCTACAGAAAAAGCAACAGAAGCCACAGCACTGAAGAATGAATGTGAAAGTGATCTTGCAGAGGCCATTCCAGCCCTAGAGGCAGCATTGTCTGCACTTGATACACTGAAGGCAAGTTAAATAAATAGAATAAGAGCATGACCTGGAATAGCATTATTTTGATATGGATGAATTGAAGGGGAGGTCCTAAAGCTTAGCAGTAGAGTACATACTTTGCACATAGAAGGTCCCATTTTCATTCCTTGTCATCTTCAGTTCAAGGATCAGGTAGCCTTTGATTGGAAAAACCTCTCCCTAAAGCCCTGGAGAGCCATTGCCAGTCAGAGTCAAACTGCAGGTTATGTTAATCACTAGGTTTGCCCTCGAATACAAGATTTTTTTTCTCTCCCACATATTCAGCATGAATATTCCATTCTTGTTCAGTACACTGGTGTGTGGGATAGGGGACTTTAACCCTTTGCTCCCTACTGTCCAGATCAGACATTGCCATCCAGGCCTGTTGATTGCATGATGGTGGTAGCAGTGGGGATGTTCCTATCGGAGTGAATGGGGCTCTTCCCCATACAAGCTCAGGTGATTAATCAGCAATTTGTAGAGTTAACTTCTTGTAAAGGGTTCGGCTTAGCTTTACTCTTTTGCCTGTTTATATTTTAATATCTGAAGAGAAAAAGGAATTAATTGGACCATGGATTTCTAAAGATTCCAGCCGCTATATGTTTACTTATTTATGTTATATGTTGACTTATCATATTATTAGGTAAATCCTAGATATAAGTGAAAAATTCAACATGGTTTGGCTTAGTTGCAGTGCGTCTATGTGCACAACATGAAGACTGATTTTGTTTTAATATATCATGTTTTAAGGCATTATATACTGTAATAGAAGTCAACAATCTATTTCATTCTAGCCTTCAGATATTACAATTGTGAAATCAATGAAGAATCCACCATCTGGTGTTAAACTTGTTATGGCTGCCATCTGTGTCATGAAGGACATAAAACCTGAAAAAGTTGCAGATCCTTCAGGGATTGGAGGAAAGGTAAAAAAGCTGACAGTAGAACAACAAATATCTAATTACAAATTTCCTAGGATGTATAAAGGGAATATTTTTGATCTTCAAGCATGGAAGTTTTACTTCCTCATGCAGGAAGCTTCAGCTTCCATCATACTGCTCAAAATCTCAAGAAAAATGTGAATTAGATTGTTAATTAATATCTGAATAGCTTTTTAGAATCTTGTATTTTCTCATTTTCTTTTGTGTTGAAATATTTTACATACTGCTTTAACTTTCTTTTAAAGATTTTAGACTACTGGGGACCTAGCAAAAAACTTTTGGGTGACATGAATTTCTTAAGAGATCTGAGAGAGTATGACAAGGATAACATTCCAGTAAGTTTCGTATGTATGTTCTTATTTGCTAGAGTCAATGTGAAAGTGGTTTCCTTCCTTCCAGTTTTCTTTTTTTATAACAATTTTTATTAATTTTTCAGTTTATACATCTCAAAATAAACATTTTACATAATACCATGTAACAATTGACTTCCCTCCTTCCCCTTTCATAGTTCATTTTATTTATCTATCATTACTGCATATTTTACTATAGCCAATCTAATCATTTCTCCATCTTACATCCTTCAAATATTTACCATACTGTTGAATTTATCTAAATACTACCAGCGTTAAATTGTACACAATTCTTTTCTAAATATTCAGCAAAAATTTTCCACTCCTCTTTGAATAAAAATTCTTATTGCTCTCTTATTCTATAAGTTAAACCTGCTGCCAATCTTCCTTAATAGGGATCTCGCTCACTTTCCATCTTTGGGCTAGCTAAATTTGAGCCGCTGTGGTTGCGTACATAAAAATGTGGTAAACAGTGGGTCTTCCTGGGGAAACAGCAGGGCAACTAAAAAAGCTCTTGGGAAACATGGGACAAGCAGAAGTGTAGCTGTGCATGTACTCCCTTGGGATCTAACCATGATGGCTTCTACCAAGAGTTCGCCATGGTTCCCACTTATTAAAACGGAGCATACCCGGGCAAGTTACCCGTCAAAGCTCCCACTTGCCGTGCTTAGAATCACTTTCACAGAATTACAATTCCAATCGATGCCCTCGGTGGTGTTGGATGGAAGCTACAGCAAAGTACATTATGAAGAAAGACTTTGTGTGGGCAACCCTGTGTGGAGGACCTGTGCCACTATTTATTGCAGTGCCCGTTATATATAGACCCAAGAAACCAATTCATAAACACCTGTTTCCCAATGGAACTCACTTGAATAGGGTGGAAAGGGTGAAATGGCTGCTGAGCGATACTGATGACTTTGTAACTTCTAAAGTAGCACTCTATGCATTGGCAGCTAAGAAGATCAGGAGGAAAGAACTAGATAAAATAGTGGTCAAAGGCAAAGGAGATTTGGATATTTAATTTGGCACATTTTACTAGAGAATCTTCTGCCATTCTATTTTATGCAACAAACAATCTTAGTAGTTGTGATCATGGTTTATATTGTATGTGTGGTGCCTGATGATTTTTATGGTTATTGCTGTTTTTCATTTTGTTATTTTTCTGAATGATGCCATGGCCTATGACTAGCGCAGTAAAAGTCTATGATGATGATGTACTCCTTTGGTGCATGCATTAGCAGAAATTGAATTACTGGATCCGAAATATAAATTTATATTCAACTGTACATAATGTATTTTTCATATAGGTATCTGTGATGCAGAAGATTCGTGCTGAATATCTGACTAATCCTGAGTTTGATCCCCCTAAAGTGGCTAAAGCATCCTCAGCAGCAGAAGGTTTATGTAAATGGATCATGGCAATGGAAGTTTATGATAGAGTTGCAAAGGTATGATTATTTACCTTATTTTTTCTCAACATTGAAAATTATTACATAATGCTAATTTATCCTCTAGGATACTTACTTACACATCTGATGTATACTGCATCTAGATATAGTGGTTACCAGCCATGGATAGACTTATCCTCAGTGATTTGTCTTATCCTTTTAAAGTCATAGTGTACTAACCCTAGAATGGGCTGAAAGTGTCTGAAAGATTCTACTACTGAGCAGTGGAGGACATAAAGAAACGCCACCCAGGGCGGGATGCACCCCTGGGGGGGTGCAGAAGGAGCCCCCTGTGGCTTGCCTTGCAAAACATTGCAGAGGGTACACTTCCATGCCACAGTCCAGGAGAGTGAGTGGCAGCATAGCCACCCACCCTCCTCTCGCCATTGGGTGCGAAGAAGCAACAGCTCTCTCTGCTCCTCAGGTCAGGCTTGACCCGGGGATGGAGGTGCTGCAGCTGGGCACCTTGCATGCCTGCAACCTCTCTTCCCCTGGGTCAGGGTTGATCTGGGGTGGAGCTGTCACAGTTGGCGACTTCTCTCCACTATATGGTGGAGCTTTGTGCAGCACTACCCAGCCAAGGAGAGAGGCGGCAGCTCTCTGCTGCCGACTCTTCATTCCGCCCTGGGTCAGACGTGACCTGGGAGCAGAGCTGAAGCTGAGCTGCGTCTGGGCACAAGGAAGCTTTCTGGGCAGCTCCCTTGCACGCTGGAGTCTGTTGTGGGGGTGCCTGGTTGTGCCCTTTCCAGAAAATGCACCCAGGGCACCCGCTACACCTCTGCCACTGAGCATGAGTAGATCTCGGTCCTGCCAGTACATGAATGGAAAGCTGGTTGGAAAGCCCATATATTCTCTGAGGGGAGGGATACAGAAGTGGCAAACAGACAAACAGAAGGAAACAACACACTGACCAGTTAGCTGCCAGAACCCCTTAAAATCCTGCATATATTGTCCAGTATACATTTGCTATAATAGGCATCTGGGTGAAAAAGGCCCAAAGTGCAGTATGCAATTAAAAAGTAAAATTGAATTTTCTTCCAGTGTAACCAGAGTTTACAGAAAATTTAAATGTAGAAGGGGGAAAAAACTTGTAAACTAGCTAAAAAACTTGCTTTTTCTTAGGGCATAAGTCTTAACCAAATGCCTGGTGCATGGAAGCAAGCAATGTAACCCACTTACCTAAGAGTAAATCCCACCCAGATACACTGATTTCATGTATTTTTCTAGATTCATTTTATATTACTTTATCACCCCTAGTAAAATTTAGTAAAATTTTATTAAATGTATCTAATAGGTGGTTGCTCCTAAGAAAGCCCGATTAGCAGAAGCACAACAGTCATTGGCACAAACGATGGCATTACTTAATCAGAAAAGAGCTGAACTTCAAGCTGTTGAAGACCGTTTGGAAGCATTGCAACAAACCTTTGTTGAGAAAACTGAAGAAAAAGCTCGCCTAGAATTTCAGGTGGACTTGTGTGCTAAAAAGCTGGAAAGAGCAGAAAAGCTTATTGGAGGACTTGGTGGAGAAAAATCAAGGTCAGATGAAAATACTTTGTACCCATTCTAGCAAGAACTAGATTTAAGACACACATTTTGTATAAAATAAATTATATTTAGTAGAATACACCAGAAATATTTTAAAATGAAAAAGTTAGCTTACATAAGTAAAAAATGTCCCCAAACATTATCTGTATTTCAGTTGTTTAAATAACACACAACAGGATTTTTAAATAAGATACAAATGCCATTTTTAATTTTTATAACAGCTCCCATGTAACTGGAATAAATGCTGTTGAAATAGGCCATTTTTTAACCTAAGTTAATATTGTGTTTCCCCCTAGGTGGTCTAATGCAGCAAATGACCTTCAAAACACATATGATAATTTGACAGGAGATGTCTTGATATCAGCAGGAGTGATAGCTTATCTGGGTGCTTTCACTTCGGGATTTCGACAAGAGTGTGCAAAAGATTGGAGCAAGCTGTGTAAAGTAAGATTGTGTGAAACTAGTAGTTTTCATCCAGTGGGCAGTGCAAAGAGGCACCTCTCTTTGGGGCAGGGGGGCAGCTCATAGACCAGGAGTGGCAGCTGCAGCCGCCCAGAGGACTCCCAAGGAGAGGGGAGAAGAGAGGATTCTGAGGGAAAACTCCACAAGGGAGGGTGTTCGAAAAAGGGTGTGAGGCTGCCTGTTCTGCAGGCAAGGGGTGACACAACTGGGCTCCGGAGCTCCACAGGGGTGCTGCGAAAGAGTGTAGTTGGTCGAAGCAGCCGTGGACCCATAAAAGTTGAAAACCACTGTGTTAAAGTATTGTTATTAATCTCCAGAACAAGGTCCTCTCCTAGTACTGGCTCTTTCAGTAGATCTCATATCTATGTATAGGTCAGGGAACAGTGAAATGTATTTAGTTGATTATGGTGGGTGAGTTTCAAGTGTTTGTGTGGATTTTTAAATTAATGGAATTAAATAATTATTGATGGCTTTGATAGGAGTTCAGTGTAGCACTATGGCAATTGTTACATTAGTGCAAACATTTCAGCTTGCCAGATGGAATGATCTCTCCCTCTCTTTCTTCCATGTACTATTTTGGGGACTTTCCCAACACCCCCTGAGTCAATTGGGGGGGGGGAGGTAGAGGTGATGGGAGGAAAGTCCTGTTGTGCTAGTAGAAGTCTATGAGCAGGCTTCTGATAGCAGGACTTGTTGAATCTTTCCCTTTGAGTTGCATCCATTACTAGTGCTGCTTTGAGTAGATCCATTAAAAATAATGAACATGACTAATTTAGGTCCATTTATTTCAGAGGGTCTACTGTAAGAAGGACTAACATTGAATACAACATAATGGGATGCATGGCCTGTCCTTGGTCTCTCACTTTGCTTCCTTGTTGTTTTAGTGTTATCTGAAATGTTTGAATATACTTTTGCTAGGAATGTGATTGTCTTGTCAACAGATGGAAAAGTCAGCAGCTTTCAAGAATGTATGGCCAAGTTGTATGCAAGGATCCCCACTTCCTGGGCCACTCTTGTTAGTCCAGTACTTGAGTAGGTTTCAGGCATTTTAATGTGGTTTTGTGGCTTTAGCCAAAAACAAAACAACCCCAACTCAAGAAATACCCGCTGAGAGCTTATTAGCCAGAACATATTCGTAAAAGTTGGGTTGCATTCAGCTGATTCTCCATTTTTAGACATCTCTTCATTTCAGTGGGGGTTTCTGTGAATGGAAGCTGGGAAGCCCATTTTTGCAGATTCCCTCTTCCGCAGCCTCCTGTGCCCCCCCCCAACTGCTCCAGTGTGGTTGGGGACCCTTTGAAACATGGTGGGAGGCGGTGCCAGGGAAGGCTGCAAGGGCATTTGTAAAAATTGCTCCTTTTCTTACCATTCAGAGAAGCCTCCACTGGAGCCAAGAGCCTACTATGCATAATTGGATATAACTCATTGTAGTGACTTGGAAAAATATTTTTGTGATTGCCTGCTGTGTCCTTTCCTCATTTTCTGTCACCTGCCCTGCTAGAAACTGAGGTTCAGTGCAAGCCGTTAACTGGTTTTATATAAATTGTTAATAAATACTTGATATTATGGGGAAATTTATTTGTCTTTACAGGATAAAAATATACCTTGTTCTGAGAACTTCTCCTTGAGTAAAACACTTGGTGATCCCATAAAAATTAGAGCCTGGAATATTGCAGGTCTTCCAACAGATCAGTTTTCTATAGACAATGGTGTGATTGTCAACAACTCTAGACGTTGGTAGGTAATGCAAACCTATTATTTTGCTAAACTAAACTAAAATTAGCTTACTGCAGTAATATTTGTGTGGACAGGCGACCCCCGAGTGGAATAATGACTCAAGACAACGTGCTATGGGTTAAAATTGGTCACAGCTTTATTAAGCTTCAGGTGTAGGGAGACCTTGGCTCAGGCATTGGGCGTTTATCCTTCCCAGTCCCCAGCCAGGGATCTGGGAGACATCGAGGTTATCCAGAATGTGTGGGGATTGGGCTGGCTCTGGAGAACATATGTTCAAACAGAGAGCCCGCCCCCTGTTTTGCCGCCGTCGCTGGGGAGAGCAATGACAACCTCTCAGTGTATGGCCAATGCCTCCCCTCAAGACCCCTTTAATGGGGAACCCTGGGATCACCACCACAAGGGGGGTGTGGGTCACCGCTTCACGCTTCCCCCCCCCCATTCAGGAAGATAGACTAAACCCCAGGTGGGATTGGGTGATTGGCTGAGGTAGGCGGAGACCTCCAGGTATTCAGCCTGGGGAGGGCGAAGCCAGCCCATACTACCGGGCGCCACACTGGGATCCGGGGGGCTGCACATGACCACGCAAAAGGCGCCCCCATTTGATATGGGGAGCAGTCATTATACTTTCCATAGTGCCGATTCAGATTTCCAATATTCTTTTTATGATGGCCAAAATTGTCCTCAAAATGATTTAAATATGCATTTGACTGCTTGTTGAGAATATAAAGTGTCAAGTACATAAAATAAAAATAATCATGACATCCTGAGTACATAGAACATAGGAAGCTGCTTTACACTGAGTCAGACCATTCGTCCATCTTGCTCAGTATTTTATACAGCAAGGAACCTGTGGTCTTTGCTGTTGGAAAGTGAATGTCCCATGTATGGATGAGCTGCCAGTCAATTTGTGTTTTTTTTTTTAACAGAATTTATTGACATTTTCATAATATAACAAAAACCCAACCCCACACCTACAAATACCAAAACAAATACAAATACACATAATGTCAGGATTCTTCTTCTTATCTATATACCTTACAAAAAAAAAAATTTCTAGTTCTGAATCTTGACGTTTGACTTCCCCCGCCTATACACCTTCGGTTTTAAATCAATATACTATTTCCTTAACAACTTTTCTCTATAAAAAATTTAACTTTACTTAAAAAGAAAAAACACAATTGTCTTAGTCTTTGCATTATAACCTAAATCTTGACCAAATATTCCTATAGCTAAACTTAATTCTTCTATCCTTTATCATGCTGCTTTTAACTTAAAATTCAATATCTCCTTACTTATTTAAAATAAACTTGTAATTAACAGACTTCACACTCCGATTTCGGATACCGTGGCAGACCATTCAGATTATACATTTAATACTTCAACCCACTCCCCCTCTGTCCATTGTCTTTTTCTGTCTTTCACCAGGACCGGATCTCCAATTATCTTCTTCTGGATGTCCACAGAACCAGGCTGCATTCCCAACAAACCTTGCATCGAGCTTCAGGATATTCATCCCCTCTATTCTGGGTTTCTCCGTTTCTTTGTGCCATACTTCTTCTTCTTGTAGAAATCTTAATTCTATGTCCCTTGCCCCCGAGCTGCCACCTCGGAGTCTGGATATTGTAAATCTTCCCGTTCCAGGGCTGCCACCCCCAGAAACCGGCCCCCCTTCCATTCGGAGTTGCCCAGCCATCTCAGACCATCCTTCAAACACCTCTCCCAGCTCTTTGCAAAAGTTTGTTTCCATTGTGTAGAACTTTTGAAAAGCCTCTTCTGTGGAAAATAAGTTCTTTCCATTTATAATTCCACTCAAGGCTTGTAGTTTTCGATTAAGCAGTTCCAGTTGAAAGACAGTGAGCATTTCCTCATCCTCCAAATCAGAATTCAATGCCAGCGCGAGCGCGAAGTCCAGCATCTTGGGGGGGAGGATGGGTATCAAGTTTCAGTTCCTGTCTCTTCCTTCCTTTGTTTCAACTTTTTCCCACGAAAGTCCAAGTCGCCGCCATTTCTCCGATGCCGGAGTATAAAGACCAAAACTTCAAATGGAGATATTTTTTCCCCAGTTAACCCCCGAAGGGAAATCTCAACAGTCTCAGTTTTCAATTTCCAGATACTTTCTATCAGTTATTGTGGCAGCAGTCACTTAAAGGGTTAATTCCTTTCATCCGCCGAAGGGAGGGAGGCGGGCTGCCTTTCTTCTTTCCCCCAGATCGTTCCAGAGATACAAAGAGTCAATCAATTACTCACCGCCTCTGGGTTCTTTACACTCACTAAAGACAGGTAGAACTTAGACGCTCATCACAGGCTTTGTCGCCGCATTTACATCCCGGTTGGGGCATGTCCCCTATAGCCCGGCTCCGTCGTCCCTTCACCCCCACTCCCCCTTTACAGGGGGAGCGGGGGAAGGGTTCGGAGCCACAACGGGCACAGCCGGGGAGCCCAGGGAGCGGGACGCTCTTCCCGCACCCCAACCGGAGCCCCGCTTTGCTGTAGCGGGGCTCCTAACCCCCGGGATGGACTGGGTGCTTCGCAGCCGAAGCAGCCCACGACCACCCGCAATGGCGTCAGCCGCCGGAAGCCCGAGCTGCCAGTCAATTTGGACCAAGGGGGAGAGCAGGAGTAAGGAACTAATGGTGGAGGGTCCTTGGGCATTTGCAGCAAAATTGATGAGGATGGGGGGTGTGTGTTGCAAAATACTGGGTTGATAAAATGAAACAAAATATGGGGGAAATATATTACCGATACGTCAAACTTCATGGGGTATCTGAAGAGAGGCTGACTTTGATCACCTTCTCCTCAGCGATGATATATGTCATAGAGAAGGTAAAAGCTTTTGGTTTGCATTTCACTCAGTTTGCCTATGAATCGAAAAGGCAGAAGGGTGCATATAGCTGCAAAGCAAGTTACATTTTGATACAGTAGGTGAAAGCCTGAAAAACTGCACCTATTATTTTAGCTAGCAATTTACAACAATTGTAGGCTTTGAAGGGAAAAAGAGTTACTGACTCAAATGCCAAAGCAAATTCTGAGAATGAGAAAAAAATATAGCAGGCAGTAATCCTCAGGGAAGAAGGAAAACGTTGCCCAAACAGAGGAGGAAAAGAGAGACAGCAAAACTATAAAAGGAATAAAGGTGAAAACATTGGGTGATATCCAGTGGTGTTGGCCTGATTATGGAACAAGCTTCAGCTGACACAACAGAAACAAAATAGGAAATTCTTTCCAGTAGCACCTTAGAGACCAACTGAGTTTGTTCTTGGTATGAGCTTTCGTTCCAGAAACATTCCTTCTCTTTCCCCTTTCAGCCCCCAGTGCCCCTCAGTTTGCTCCTGTGGGTTGGGGGATCCTCTGAAACAGAACTCTGGTTGCGAACGGGATCTGTTCCGGAGGCCCGTTTGCAACATGAAAAGAGCGCAACCTGAAGCGCCGAATCTGCGCATGTGCGCTGTGCGTTTCGGCGCTTTTGCACATGCGTGAAGGGCCAAACCCAGAAGTAACCCATTCCGGTACTTCCGTGTTCGGCGCGTTCGTATCCCATGGTGAATGCAACCCGCAGTGAACGCAACCAGAGGTATGACTGTAGTGTGGACTTCAAAGAAGAGGAAGAGCTAGCAATTTTGAAAACCAATATAATAAACTCAGTGAAATAAAGAATTGTATTTTTAAAAGCATTAGAGGTTCACATAGCTCCACCTCCCAAAAGATACTGCCCATGTATTAAAGCAAAGGCAATGAAAAGTGGAATGAGTGATAGTGAGTTTAAAGTCACATTTTCCAACATTAATGAGTCACTACAAGTGGACAGAAAGGCATTTGGAACAGGAAGAAGATATATGTGTGTAGTGGATTTTCAAACATCTTGGAGCCAAGACACCAAACTTCCTGCTCCTCACCACAGACCCCTGCATCTCCACCCACCTAGCCATCAAGTTACTGAGATTCTTCCAAATGGTATGAGATGTGACTCAAGAAGCAGGCTGCAATGGAAGGAGGAATCAACAGAATTTGGGGAAGGGAGAGTTCACATGAGCAGAAATGCCTTACCAGTAACATGGCACATATTATCAAATGTTCATACAGTACAGCTAAGGAAAGCAGAAGGAATTACTGCATTAATATACTGTGAAAAATAGTTGAGTGAAATCTATAAGAAGACCAGTAAAGTAAGAACAGAGTTATTCTCTTAACCAAAAACGAGAATATAGAACACAGGTGGTGATAAGGAAACAAAATAGAAATTCACTTTATTTTGACTACAGTGCTAATATATTGTAAAGGGGTATCCTTAAGCATTTGTTCTATTTTTAAAAAATGAAAATCTGATATGTTGCAGGCCGTTAATGATTGATCCCCAGGGTCAAGCAAATAAATGGATAAAAAATTCCGAAAAAGAGAACAGGCTGAGTGTAATAAAATTCACAGACACAGACTACATGAGAATTCTAGAAAACTGCATTCAGTTTGGAACTCCACTTCTGCTTGAAAATGTTGGAGAAGAAATTGATCCTTCACTGGAACCTCTGCTTCTTAAATCAACTTTTAAACAAGGTACAACAAATCATTATGATCTCCAAACTATATTGGAGTATTTGTTGGATATTTCTTGTACACTTCATTGCATTGTGTAATACTTTTCTTTTTATTCCTTAAATACTGCTCCATAGCAACAGATGAAGGTAATACAAGAGAGCATGTTTGAGTTTAGATCTTTATTTTATGAAATAGTTCGCATGCAGTGTCTTGTATAGTAATAGATAGAAATAGAAGAACCTTGATACTATTTTCTTCAAGATCGAGTTACCATGCTGCATATACAATAATCAGTAATGTTTTGTGCTGCTTTGATCACCCTCTTCTGTTAAGCAGCAATTACAAAGTGAAGAGAGCTAGAAGGACCTATTTTAAAGAAGGACCAAACTCAATTTCCTTAAACAGTTGTATAAAGGACAATATTTTGGCAGGTGCAGATATTCTTGTCATACACTCTGCTAGTTTTAAATCAAAATAAGAAGCCTCACTCTTTCGCCAGTAACTCAGCTCATTCACAAAATTTGGGTTCTCCTGAATGCATACAGTTTTACACCAGTTTTAAAATGTCTTAAGAGGAAAACATGTGCTTAATGCCACCAAAATACACACTAATAGCAGTAAGGAAGTAGTTTGCTTCCTCCTCCCTGTTGTTGCACCAATGAAGGCTCCAGCCTGGCCATGTGAGAAGTAAAAATATATACATCTTTCTGTTTAATTCTGGTCCTGCAGAAGAGCCCATAGAGAAAAGCAGGTTTGTTGTTGCAGTACCAAGGACAACTGCTAATGAGCTACTTCCTCCAACAAAGGTTGGAAGCACACTGAGTCCTTTTGAGGCTCTGCCTCTAGTCCAGGCATAGGCAACCTTCGGCTCTCCAGATGTTTCGGACTACAATTCCCATCATCCCTGACCACTGGTCCTGTTAGCTAGGGATCATGGGAGTTGTAGGCCAAAACATCTGGAGAGCCGAAGGTTGCCTATGCCTGCTCTAGTCCATCTCTCCAAGGCTCTGTCTCCTTGTGGAGAACCATTCTTTTAAAGTGCCAACCCTCTCATCTGAAGATAGGCATTTCTGCATTCCAGGGCCTCCCACCTGACATGCTCCCTGTCCTGTTGTGCTGGAGAGGCGTTGTGGAAGGCATTCAGTTCCTCATACCCAAAGGAATATGTCTATGAGGTTTTCTGGCTGTTGTTCTAGAGACCATAGTGCTATGAGAGTTGGTTCAGTGGTCTGCCTGCCAGTCTCAGGTTCAGTGTGACCTGATTACCAGCATTAGATAGAGCAAGGAACCTGGTCTGGCTCCTGAACAGCACTGTAGCCTCCAGCTCAGTGTTCTGGTCACTGCTGACAATTTCTCTTGAAGCAGGAAAGTAGACAGATTTTAGACACCTAGGTCCCAGGGTTCCAATTAACTGTTCAAGTCACCCAGCCACAGAAACATGACTTGAATTCATGTTGAGACTTGGAGAAATCAAATGGATTCTCTTTAGTTTTAGTTCTCTTGAATTAAAATAAACACCACACTTTTTCTGAAAGCAATGCAGAATGCTGCATAGCTCCTCTGCATTTCTCCACTGCACGATTCTGATGTTATTCTGCAATTAGGAAAGCTGGATTGCAGAATATATATTTTTGTGCATAGGAAAAACAACTAAATATGTTTGTCTTTTCAACTCTAGGGGGCATGGATTGTATTCGGCTTGGTGAAACAATTATTGAATATTCCTTTGATTTCAAATTTTATATTACCACCAAATTAAGAAATCCACATTATTTGCCTGAACTAGCTACCAAGGTTTCTTTACTCAACTTCATGATTACCCCAGAAGGACTTGAAGATCAGCTTCTAGGCATTGTTGTAGCAAAGGAAAGGTAAATGTTCATATTCTCCACAGGGCGTTTTGAAGGGTGGCAGGTGATGTGCTTCAATGTGGAATGTGGCTCCTCCTTGTACAACCAGCATAGTATGTAATATTTGATATATACCCTTTTTTAGACCAGAATTAGAGGAGGAACGGAATGCTCTTATTCTCCAGTCAGCCAGCAATAAGAAACAACTAAAAGATATCGAAAATAAGATTTTAGAAACATTGCAATCTTCTGAAGGGAATATTTTAGAAGATGAAAGTGCTATTACGATTTTGGACTCTGCCAAACTAATGTCTAATGAAATTACAAAGAAACAGCAGGTAAGCAACTTCAGCATTTGTAAATGATTGTTGTATTAAATGAATGGTGCACTGTTTGTGAAGTTATCCAAGCTCAGGCTTGGAGCTGAACCTCAGGAACCTGTAAAACCAAGAACATAGAAAGCTGCCTTATCCCAAATCAGACCAATGGGCCAACCTCTCTGCATACAAAGCAGCTGCTCTAATACAGAGCATTTCCCTGTCTCAAAAGTAGCTTTAATAGCTTGCTGATGACCAGAATAGGATCCATCCCTAGTGTGGTCCCTTTAGTTTACATGGGTAGAGCTGGTAGGGAGGTAGGCAGGTTTGTAGAAATTTCCTTTTTAGATAAGTGCAATGACTGATACTGCTTGGTGAATCCAAAGAAACTGAGGGGACTGTGCCTGCCTCCCAGAGTTCTTTGATCTCCTGCCTCCATCACGAGCCCCAAGCCTCTTCAACTTTGTGGGAGAAGAATACTTGGCAAGCCCCCCTCATGCATCTCTCTGCCCTTCCTCAGCCCTAAGCATTATCACTGCCCCCAGCACTCCCAAATTACACTCCTTTCTTCCATTAAGGTTAGTGGTGGCTGCACAAACATAGGAACAGGAGATACTAAAAAAGAGGAACTTTTTCACTCTGCTTCTGTCGTTCTATTGCCCTGGCTAACAGCATGATCGAGTGTAGAGAATTACTGGAACTGCTACTCAGGACTTGTAGGAGTCATTTGGAAAACTGCAGCTCCCATGTTCTCCTTACACTATTAACAAGGGCAGTGGAGGGGTGTGTGAAGGAGGCAGCCTCACCTGTTGTCACTTCTGCTCTCATGCTGTTGATATAAACAATGCAAAACAGGGGTGGGAGACCTCAGTCTTGGGGGCAAAATAGCATGCAGAAATACATTATACTAGGCAAACTTGCTTTGCAAAAGTTTATACTAGAAGAAATTCACACAAAAATGCTGATAAATTTTCATGATCTTTAAAAAATTTAGAACTGGTGTAGAAATGTGGAGAACTGAACTTAAGATTGGCAAAGTGAGAAACAAAGAGAAACTGATATTGACAGGTTTGCCCGTCCATATGTGCTTGTGTGTGTGTGTGTGTGTGTGTGTGTTTGAAAACCTCTGGCTTTGTCATAGCTGGAGTGACTGTACAAAGATGAGTCACATCCATTGCTCAACACATGTTTGCATCTCATCCAACCCTCCATGTTATGTGCTCCCTGAAAGTTTGCCCACAATGGAACGTGACCCTCAGGGTGAAAACATTTTCCTTCCCTGGTGTAAATGATCTGGTTCCTCTGATCCCTGATTCCAGGTGTCCTTCATTCACATCAATATGCTTTGCATGGATACATGGTACTCTATCCCACAGTGGAAGTCGGATCATAGGACTTGCTGCACAAGCCATGACATTATACTGACATTGCACGGACCATTGCTGTATGAAAATATAATGAGAAAAAGGTTTAGGGCCAGCCTTCTACACTGTTGTTTATTGAAAACAAGGGGAAGTGCCATATCATGTGCTACATTTGGACATCATTTTATTAGTTTCTACTAAGAAATATATTCTCTTTAGATTGCAGAAAAAACTGAAATTAAAATAGCACAGTCTCGAGAAGGCTACAGACCCATTGCAAAACATTCATCTGTACTGTTCTTTAGTATTGCTGATTTGGCTAATATTGATCCTATGTACCAGTATTCTCTCAGTTGGTTTGTAAATCTTTACATCAATTCTATTCATGACAGGTGAGCAGTTACTAACTTTAGTTCTTTAATTTCTGTTGTGTTTTGAAATACTGAAGCCAATTTTTAAGCACGTGTACCGTATTATTCCATGTATAACACCCCCCATGTATAAGACTACCCCTATTTTGGGGGCCCGCAACCAATTTTGGGGGGGTGGGGGATGCCGAAAGTTTATTTTATTTAGATCAACATTTTAAATTGAATATACATATATGTCCTTTCTTTTCTATTTTTAGCAACAAGTCTAAAATCTTGGAAAAAAGGCTGCGATACCTGAATGACCATTTCACATACAACTTGTATTGCAACGTTTGCCGTTCCCTGTTTGAGAAGGATAAGCTGCTGTTTTCATTTTTATTGTGCTGTAATCTTCTAATGTAAGGGGCTGTGTTTCCTGGAATCTTTTGATTAACTAGTAATACATTGTTTTCTTTAGGCAGGGGCATCTTAAAAACAAGAAAAGCAGCAGTTATCTTCCAAGTACCAGTGTTTTTGCTCTGGCAAATTCTTGCAGCTAGGAAGCCTGAGGAACTTTCTTGCACCACAACTAATGAAGTAGGGGGTGTAATTGGAATGTGCAGATTAGCCACTCTAGCTATTTTGTCAGATTGTCTCAATTCCCAATTCTTTGCCTCTTTTCTGTCCACATGTTTCCTTTCATTTTTCCATAGACACTTTCACTGCTTCAGTCCTGGAGGGTGCTTGACTGTTGAATTGGACAGGGGTGTTCCAGCTTGTAATTCCACCACTGGATCCTATTGGTGAAATTGCACAAGTGCTTCCCCCAGTCCCTGTACAACCCAACTATGCTACACAAGAGCATTAGTAAGTGTAGGTAGGCGTGAATAAAAGCAGATGGAGGCATGCTTTCCAGAGAACCACTGACTGTCTGAAAACGTGTAGTAAGTTTGTTACAAGTGGGACATGAGCTGTGACCCAGTTGCCCAGAACAGCATGTCATTTTAACTGCAGGAGCAAAAGTTTATAAATCAATACATGAGCATTATTCTGTGATTTTTTTTAAAAGAAAAGATTATGTCACAATTGCATTTCAAACTAGAATAATGATGTAGACTTAAAACAGCATTGTTTTTAAAAAATAGGGCTAAGAAAGAAATAGAGCACCAAGAATTTATGTTCTTATTAACTGGAGGAGTTGGCCTCAAGAGCAAATACAAGAATCCAGATCCATCTTGGATACAAGATAAAAGCTGGGATGAACTCTGCCGTGCAAGTGATATGACTGCTTTTAAAGGACTACGGTAAAACAGAAAATCTGCTGTAACATTACTAGTTTTGTTTCCATGGGGTACAACCCCTCTCCAATAAATGTAGGGGGGAAATGAGTGCTAGGATGTGGCTTTCCTATAGTCAAGGTCAGTATAAGGTGACCTTAGGGCCGTTCTCCAGCAAATACCAAGTAGTCGACTTCTGCACCCTGCCCTGGGCCCCACCCCATATACCTTATTTTTCCGTGTATAAGACTAGGGTTTTTTTCCTAAAAAATAATGTCCAAAATTTGGGGGCATCTTATACATGGATAGATCTCCCCCCATTTTCATAAATCAGAGTCCCCAAAAATAGAGGGCGTCTTATACATGGGAGCGTCTTATAGACGGGAAAATATGGTACATGCTGTTAGTGCAGTAGTGATATTGCCATTGCAATCCCCCTGCCCTGCAGACCACCTGAATTCAATGAATAGCAAGATATGACAACTGATACATGGATCAAATAAGACAACAACTTTATTGGCTACAGATGTAAGAGGTTTGGCCTAGGTAGAACCACCCACTTATGGCCTGCCTGCTGCCCAACAAGCATGATGTTAGGACTTCTGGCACCACTGCAGCAATATGTGCTGGGTGCCTGAGGACCTAGAGCAATTTTGAAGCTACCACGAGGCCCCATGCTCCTTGTGGGTCGCCCAAAAGCACCATGAGCTCTAGAAAAGGTTGACATCTGGAAGAGCTCTTACTAAGTGGAAAGCTGAAGTCTAAGCATTTCTAGTTTACACTTTCTGTAGGAGTCATATAGCTGAAGAACTCAAAGAATGGCGTAAAATCTATGACAGTAAAGAACCCCAAAATGTTCCCTTACCAAAACCATGGAATACAAACCTGAATGAAATAAAGAAGATGATTGTTCTTCGATGCCTGAGACCTGACAAGGTAAAATATATGAACGTAATTTCAAAAATGAAATAAAACATAAATGCATTATTGGTTTCTTTAAGGCTATTTCAAATATTCAGATGAATTTAATATTAATTTCTTTAGGAAGATTGCTCTTAAGCTATAAGCTGAGTCTACCTATGTGTGTATTACAGTCATTGACTACAAGATTTAGATTTCTATTTCTTCAAAGTCCCTAAATAGTTACTATTTAGTGGTCCTAGATGAAACAAGCTAGATTTTATGTTTTTTTGCAACAAAATCCTATTTTATGCTGAAGATTTCTTTTAAAACAGATTTCACCTGCTATAACCACCTTTGTGACTGACAAACTTGGAAAGAAATTTGTTGAGCCACCACCATTTGACCTAACAAAAAGCTACTTAGATTCAAATTCTACAATCCCACTCATCTTTGTTCTGTCTCCTGGAGCAGATCCTATGGCCAGTAAGTTAAATGTTGTGGTGCATTTTTCTTTTGAATCAGTCTTCCAGTTAAGGCTCTTATTCATCATGTGTCTCTGAAAGATAAATATGACTCTGTATATTTTAAAATCAATAAAAATTACTTTTTTACACAAATCTGATTGTTAGTCATCTGCGTTGATGAGTGAAAATGAAATGATACAAATAGCTTCACTTTTGCATTTTGTACTCCGCTTTTTCCAATTAACACAGAATAAAATATGACACCTTTCATGACAGGTCTTCTGAAATTTGCAAATGACAAAAATATGATTGGAAACAAGTTTCAGTCCATATCTCTGGGACAGGGACAAGGACCAATAGCAGCAAAAATGATTAGATCAGGAATGGAGGAAGGGACTTGGGTTTGCTTACAAAACTGCCACCTTGCTGTCTCCTGGATGCCAATGTTGGAGAAAATCTGTGAAGAGTTCAGTCCTGAAACTTGCATTGGCACTTTCAGACTCTGGCTGACTAGTTATCCATCACCCAAGGTACTTTTATTTCCCAAGGATCCATTAATGAGAGATATAACAACCTATAAAATCATGTTATGCTTTCCATGGGTGCCAAGCTGTCCCATGGGTCTTCATCTCCACCTGGTGTCCAAGGCAGGAAATGCATGAGAGTTGAGGGAATTTGCAGCTACTTTCTTTCCTCACTTGGTCCATCTCTGCTTTCATCTGCTTTATCCTGTGACCTCTTTGTTCTGTGACCTTTGCTCCTCTTGTTTGATGGTTTCTGTGTCTTGTCAACTGTGTACTTATCAAACAATTTTATATTCTGTACTAAATAAGAGGTACGTAATCTGTAGATGATCATGCCTTTTGCTAAGTTTTTCAGCTCTTCCTTTTTTAAAAAGAGAATGATTCTCTAACACTACCATCTGAGTCATTGTGTCTGCTTTGAGTAGGACTAGCATTGAATACCACCCTTTGATACACAGTGTCAATGTTTTCATGTTGCTTTTATTAAATTCTCTTATCAAGGCCTGTTGTTATGTTAATAATAGGAGGTTGAAAGTGAAAGCTTGAGAAGTCATTTTTAAGTCCTGCCTTTTCCCAGCCCTGCCCTTTCCCATTTGGGGCATGACTTCTCCATGATAGCCTCCTGGGCCAAACTGGGAGGCCCCATAGACCAGGTTTAGTCTGGGGGGGGCAGAGTTTCCCTATCTCCTGGTGTACTTTAAGGTCCTCAATTGTTTGTTTGCAGCTGCCTGAGATATCAGTATATTACATTCTTGTTTTGAACAACTTTTATACCAAATAATTGAACAGAAATCATAAATAAAAATGGAAATCTTCTAATGCTGTGCTGTTGCCATACTTGTTTTTCCTAGTTTCCAGTAACCATTTTACAGAATGGTGTTAAGATGACAAATGAGCCTCCTACAGGCCTTCGGTTAAACCTGCTTCAGTCCTACGTCTCCGATCCTCTTTCTGATCCTGCCTTTTTTGCTGGGTGCCCTGGAAAGGAACAGGTAAATTTTCTCTTGGAAGTTGTTAACATGTTAAGTTGTTAACATGTTAAGTATCCAAGTTTTTTGGTTGTTATGCTTGCCGAATATTGTTGTCTTCAGTATGACCTTTAATTTTAAGGTTTAGATTACACCAGGGTTGCATCTTTCATGGGAGTTACATTTGAGGGGATTGTGCATAAAGCTGAAACCCTGTACAGTTGTACCTCGGAAGTTGAACACCTTGCAAGTTAAACGTTTTGGTTCCCGAATGCCACAAACCCAGAAGTGAGGCATCCTATTGGGAAGACCCAGTTCTCTGAGTGCATGTTCTAGAAGCTGGGTAATAGGGGCAGTACAGGATTCCTTTTGGTGTACCAACCTCCCCGCTGCACCAAGGATTCCCTGCCCAAGCTGCTTCAGGTCGTGGCGGATGTTCTCTTGGAGACACCTAGTTTGGTTGTCCTAGGGGATTTTAACATCCACGCTGACACGACCTTACAAGGGGCTGCTCGGGACTTCATGGAAAGCATGGCCTCCATGGGGCTGTCCCTGAATAAATCTGGCCCAACTCATAGTCACGGACATGCCTTAAACCTGGTGTTCACCTCTATGGATGTTGGTGATCTGACATTAAGTAAAAGTGAAACTAAAGAAGTGCCATGGTCAGATCACTTCCTGGTGCAACTGGACTTCTCCGCGACCCTTCCCCTCTGCAGGGAGGTGGGACCGATTCGGATGGTCTGCTCCCACCACTGAATGGATCCAAATGGTTTCCAGAGAGTGGTAGGGGGTGTTTTATCCCATGTTGATGGCCTTTCAGCTGATTCTCTGGTGGCCCGCTGGAGTGTGGAGTTAACCAGGACTATTGACTGTTTGGCTCCAAAGTGCCCTCTCCAATTGCATGGAGCCTGGACAGCCCCGTGGTTTTCCATGCATCTGAGGGCAATGAAACAATCACTGAAATGACTAGAGCGCCAGTGGCGGATAACTCATTCTGAATCTGACTGGACATGGGTTAGAGCTCAATGTCGAGCCTACCAAGTGGCGATAGTGACGGCGAAGAATACCTTCACTGCCTCGCCTCTATTGCATCTGCAGAAAACAGCAGCAGGAGCAGGCCCGTCTTTGCCATAGAGGTTAGTGGCGCGGTGCGCCAGGGCGCTGGCCTCTAGGGGGCGCCCCAGCGAGTGGGGCTGCACGGCTTTGCCGGCGGCCTCCCCTTTCCCTCCTGCACGCCGCCAGTCCCTCAGTCCGCTCTGTGGCTGAAGCCCCACTCACTCCATCTCTTCTCCCGCCGTTCAGTTCGGAGGAACCTTCAGTCAGCTCTCCCCTCATTGCTGCCGCTGCGTTTCCACGGTCTACCTCTGGCGGCTCTGTAACTCCCTTGCATCTGTCGCGCTCGCCTCACGGAGGAGGAAATCTCCGAGGGGGAAGGGGGGAGGAAGGGGGTCTGTGTTTATTTGTGCCGTTCTTCTTTTAAACCCCCTTCCTTCCCCATTCTCCCTTGGAGATTTCCTCCTCCATGAGGCGAGCGCTGCGCCTCAGAGCGAATGAAGGAAAAGGGGCGCCTCGCTCCAGCCTCGCCAGTTCCGTGCGCCCTCTATTTCTCCCTCCTCTCAGTGCTGCAATTGGTCATCGGGGCCCTTCTCCAGCCTGCCGCTGCGCAGGACTGGAGTAGGGCGCGGGGCAGCCGGGAAGGTGCCTGAGGGGTCCCGGGCGAGGCACGACGATCCCCAGCAGCCGCTGCTCCTTTGAGTTTGAGCGCTTCTCCAGCCTGCCGCTGCGCAGGACGCGGGGCAGTGGGAAGGAGCCCAAGGAGTCCCGAGCAGGGTGCGATCCCCGGCGGCCGCCGCTCCTCTGAGCGCTTCTCCAGCCTGCTGCTGGAGCACTTTTGCTTTTTATTTTGGAATCCCACCCAGCCCCATCCAAAAAGGGGGGACAGGTTTGTTTTAGATGCTTACCAAGGTCCCCTCCTGCTGCACACATACACACCACGCCTGTTTTTCCCAAGTTTGTGGCAGAATTGGAGAGTTGGAAGTGACCCCCCGGTGTCATCCAGCCCAACCCCCCCCCCCGCAATTAAACGGGCGGCGTTCCACGTTTTGTCCTGCAGCTGCCCAGATGGTGGATCCTCTGCCCCCTTCCCGGCCCCCGAAAAACACTGCTTTTATTCTTGGGTGCTTAGAAGGGGTTTCTCGCGCCTTTGGGAGGGGCTCCCAGTCCCAGCCGTCCTGCGCGCTTCCAGGTGCATCAGGGGTACTGGAGAGGAGCAGGTATATTTGCGGTGCTCCCCCACCCCCGGAGGCTCCAGCTGGTTGGAGGGAGGGAGGGAGGGAGTTAGGGAGGCGGTACCGGGCGTTGTTTGCCAAAGGATGGTGGGGCGTTGGGGGGCGCCGGAGAGATCCCTGCACCATGGCGCCAGATAGGCTTAAGACGGCCCTGAGCAGGAGACGCTTTCAGGTGATTCGCAATTTAGTGGAACCACCTGCTCCATTGGGGCCCAGTACAGGCCACATGATCTCCTGCAATGATTTTGCAAAGTTTTTTGCAGATAAAGTCGCTCAGATTCAGGAAGAGGTGGACTCCACCGTGGGAGCAGGGCCGGGGCAGGAGAGTGCTAGAGTCCTGTCTAGTCAAGTTACTTGGGATCAATTCCAATCTGTTACCTCCGAGGATGTGGACAGGCTGCTTGGACGAGTGAAACCGACCACCTGTCTCCTTGATCCTTGCCCATCCTGGCTTTGTGGGGTGGTGAATGCTTCTCTCTGTAAGGAAGCCTTCCCAGACCCACTGAAAGAGGCGGTTATCAAACCGCTTCTTAAAAAAACAACTTTAGATGCGGCCAATATGGCCAACTATCGCCCAGTCTCAAATCTTCCATTCTTGGGCAAGGTGATTGAGCAAGTGGTTGCTGAACAACTCTAGGCATGCCTGGAAGAAGTGGACCATTTGCATCCCTTCCAGTTGGGATTCAGGCCTCATCATGGGACTGAAACTGCCTGGGTCGCACTGGTCACTGATCTCTGGTGGGCTAGGGACAAAGGTGAGAGCTGTTTCCTAGTTCTGCTGGATCTCTCAGCGGCTTTGATACCATCGACTATAACATCCTCCTGGGCCATCTAAAGGGGCTGGGAGCTGGGGGAACTGTTATACAGTGGTTCCGCTCCTTCCTCCTGGGCCATGTTCAGAAAGCAGTGGGGGGATGAGTGTTCAGACCCCTGGGCTCTCACTTGTGGGGTGCCTCAGGGTTCTGTCCTCTCCTCCATGCTTTTCAACATCTACATGCAGCCTCTGGGAGAGATCATCAGGGTGTTTGGGCTGGGTGTTCATCAATATGCGGATGATACCCAGCTCTACCTCTCTTTCAAATCAGAACAAGTGAAGGCGGTGAAAGTCCTGTGTGAGTGTCTGGAGGCAGTTGGAGAATGGATGGCAGCTAACAGATTTAGGTTGAATTCTGACAAGACAGAAGTGCTGTTTTTGGGGAACAGGAGGCGGGTGGGTGTGGAGGACTCCCTGGTGCTAAATGGGGTAACTGTGCCCCTGAAGGACCAGGTATACAGCCTGGGAGTCATTTTGGACTCGCAGCTGTCCATAGAGGCGCAGGTCAATTCTGTGTCCAGGGCAGCTGTTTACCAGCTCCATCTGGTACGCAGGCTGAGACCCTATCTGCCTACGGACTGTCTCACCAGAGTGTTGCATGCTCTGGTTATCTCTCGCTTGGACTACTGCAATGCGCTCTATGTGGGGCTACCTTTGAAGGTGACCCGGAAACTACAACTAATCCAGAATGCGGCAGCTAGACTGGTGACTGGGAGTGGCTGCCAAGGCCACATAACACCGGTTTTGAAAGACCTACATTGGCTCCCAGTACGTTTCCGAGCACAATTCAAAGTGTTGGTGCTGACCTTTAAAGCCCTAAACGGCCTCGGTCCAGTATACCTGAAGGAGCGTCTCCACCCCCATTGTTCTGCCCAGACACTAAGGTCCAGCACCGAGAGCCTTCTGGAAGTTCCCTCACTGCGAGAAGCCAAGTTACAGGGAACCAGGCAGAGGGCCTTCTTGGCAGTGGCACCCGCCCTGTGGAACGCCCTCCCACCAGGTGTCAAAGAGAACAACTACTACCAGACTTTTAGAAGACATCTGAAGGCAGCCCTGTTTAGGGAAGCTTTTAATGTTTGATGGATTACTGTATTTTAATATTTTGTTGGAAGCCGCCCAGAGTGGCTGGGGAAGCCCAGCCAGATGGGCGGGGTAAAAATAATATTATTATTATTATTATTATTATTATTATTATTATTATTATTATTATTATTATTCCGGTTTGCGAACGTTCTTTGGAACGCAAACGTCCAACACGGCTTCCGTGGCTTCCAATTGGCTGCAGGAGCTTCCTGCAGCCAATTGGAAGCCGTGTCTTGGTTTCCGAACGTTTTGGAAATCAAATAGTACAATGGTTGATTTCTGCTTTAAAAGCTCTCCTGCATAGGAGAGTCAAAAATTGAAAGTTAAAAGTTAAAGGGGATATTCTGCCCAGGAAATTATGCTCAGGGGAGGGTCAAAGGAACTCTAGGAACTTGGAAACAGAGGGGACATAGGCAATTGAAGTTCTGGAGGTTAAAGGATGTTTAGTGGATGCAGCCAGAGAAAAATAAAGATATCCACCTAGGTATGGACTTACTGACTGTAATGGGACTCCTGAGATGTATCAGTATTATTCAGGATAATGAGTGATATCATTTAGTATATTAGTGTTGCTGTATTTCAAAAGGTGAAAATCTGGACACAAAAGTTGTTGAGCTCTCTTAAAAAGGGGGGGGGGAGTTGTTGAGCTATTTTTAAGGAAAATTGCCGACACTGCTGACATGGGTTGCCATACATCCAGATTTCCCCAGACATTTCAGCCGTTTCTGCCCAGACACTGTTCCTGATGGCAGAATTCCGTCTGTGTCTGGGAAATTTTGGAAGTATGGCAACCCTAGAGTATATATTTTTATCCTAATATATCTAGTAATATACATGTATATAGATTGTATATAGATTGATATACTTCCTTCAGCTTTGGTTACATTGTCTTATTTCCGTTTGTTTTTATTTCCTAAAGAGATGGGAGAAACTGCTCTTTGGAGTTTGTTTTTTTCATGCTCTTGTTCAGGAGAGGAAGAAATTTGGACCTCTTGGGTGGAATATTCCATATGGATTTAATGAATCAGACTTGCGAATCAGTGTAAGACAGCTTCAGGTAAAGATATTTATTCCTTCTGCAGCACATCTAGGGCCTTGGTAAAGAATCATAAAAAGGTTTCACTTGTGCATTCGGGTCCCAATTTTGGTACAAGTGTTCATCTGACCTTTTGCAGGAGTACCACAAATTGTTGTCAACAGCAATTTGGTGATGTTTGGCAAGTTCTGTGTAACACAGCTCTACTGTGTAAAGGAATTTGGGGTGGTTTGTGCAAATAAGGGGGAGAGTGGGTGGCAGTTGTTCCTTATGAAAGATCCTGAGGGATCTCAAAAAGCAATACCAGAGCCAGTGTTAGCTAGAACAGTGTTCAAGATTTGCTTGTTTGCTTGTTAAAAAACATAGGTCTGTAAGTACACTTGCCAAATAATAGGATGTTGCTTAATCTGTAGCTGCAGACTATAGTTTCTGTATGCTGAAACAAGCCTTTAGCAGTTGGCTAATCAGCAGTTAGATATGCTATGTTAAAGTTATTCAAATACTAGATTCTGATCAAAGAGTTCATATATGAATTATGCACCTTTTCATCATGCAAACCACCCATAAATTAGAGCAAATAAGAATGTAAGGTATTATGTCATGTATAGCTTGGATGCTTATAACATTAATTTCAGAAGCTCCCTATGCCACTTCATTCATATATTCAGCAATGGTTATTTAAATAAACTAATTATTTTGAAAATCTAAATTCAATGTGGTTCACAAAATTTATATATGTAGGGTTTCATCCAATGCTAGACCTACTTAAAAATTGAAATTAATGAACAGGTTTAACTTGGGTCCACTCACTTCAGTGGATCTGCTTGAGCAGAACTAGCATTGGATATAACCAGTAATATTGATAAAATGTGATATGCATAGAATGCTTTCAATTGAATAAATTCATCGATATTTCCCGAACTTTGCTTATCTGTTGTATTATGAGTAAGCCATATCGTAGTGCGAAGTTGTTTAAACCCACTATTTTATTTCCAATTTCAGTTATTTATAAATGAATATGAACATGTTCCATTTGAAGCAATAACTTACCTTACGGGTGAATGCAACTACGGAGGGCGAGTGACAGATGATTGGGACAGACGCCTACTACTAACTATGCTTGCTGACTTTTACAATCCAGAAATAGTTGAAAATCCTCAGTATTTATTTTCTCCTAGTGGCAATTACTATGCCCCACCGCGGGGTACCTATGATGAATACATTGAATTTATTAAGGTACTCTCTTGTTTCTCTGTACTTGGGTCATATACCAACTTTACTTAAAATAGGGGTGGGGAGTGAGACTTGTGGGGCAGATCTTTATCTCCCAAACTCCTGCTGGCCAAATTTAAGGTTACACTGATGTTAGGTGAGGTGGCATTTTGAAGCCTCAACAATTGCCTTATCCTTGTGACTTCAAAGTGCTGTGTAGGTCTCTGTGCAAGGCGCTTGCAAGGAGTCTTGTGTGGCCTTTTGAAGCCCTGATGTTCAGTTGATCTTTGGAACTTCAGAATCCTGGTCAATCAGCTGATCACTGGAGCTTCAGAAGCCAAGTGTGTGTAGTTTTTGAAACTCTACAAGGGGCTTCTGAATCCCTATTAGCTGATGGGCAGTACTACAGAAACCCCTTTTGGCCCAGCTCAGCCAACATTTAACTACCCACAACTGATATATATGACATCAGGTGATTGTCAGGTGAGAGTAGATAGGTCACAATGACTTAGTGAGCCAAATGGGGAGGTCTGGCAGGCCTAACTAAGCCCCCAGTCTTCATGTTCCCTGTCCTTGACTTAAAGGGACTCTTTCTGAAATACTTAGTAGCCATCCAGTCTATAATGAACTTCATGTTGTTTGTCCTAGAATCTCCCTTTCAGTCAGCAGCCAGAGGTGTTTGGATTGCATGATAATGTAGATATCTCAAAGGATCTCCAGCAAACAAAAATCCTCTTTGAATCTCTGATTCTGACACAAGGAGGAAGCCATCAAGGAGGGTCTTCAGGTGGTGGTGACACTGCTTTGTATGAAATTGCAGATGACATCCTGAGCAAGGTATTTATAGTCTTTCCCAGAAAAAATTTGTTGCTCTTAAATTTGTTTTGTTTTGTATTATTTCATGCTCTACAAGCACAGACCCTTCCTTACACAATGAATTTTCTTTGCAGAAGAGGGAGACTTTGTGATATGTTTTGTATCGGTACCAATGCTGAAATTGATTGTGTGTTATAGGAGTACTGAATCAAGCACATAGTATGAGATTCATAGCAGTATCAGTTTCATCCTTCAAATCTATAACTTCAGAAAAGTGCTACTTTTCCTGTTTCAGTCACCATCAGGTTTCAGCCCCACACAGGAACCTGGTTAGGATTCCTGAAACAACCACATGTTCATTGTGTTCATATTGCCCCATCAACAATGAGACTTAAAAAGAGTAAAACGACAGCATTAGTCACAGCACTATTAATCTGTGCCTCACTGGCTCATTCACCTGTATTGCTTGTTTGTGTATTTGCACTACATATGTTAAAAAGTCAGTTGTAAATGTCACAAGAACCATTTACATATGAGTGGATATATCACCTTGTCATTTCAGACAGCAACAGTTTGCCCACAAACAAGTGGCAAGCCTAAAGATGGTACTTCCTTTGCAGTGTCTGTCCAAACGTTGTAAGGGACATTGTATGAAAGTTATTTCACAAAGAAATACATTTCCTTAGAACAAAACCAAAAAGCAGCCCTACTCAAACACATGGGTTGGGGTTCAGGTGCAAACTGTACTACCTATTACTACTGTGGCCTAAGAGATTACCTGGGGGAAACAACTGGTATAGATATAGCCATCTTTATCAGGTCTGAGCCAGTTAGATATTCCTGTTAATACTTTTTTCATTGCAAAGTTCGAACTAGTGAAGTTTCATTTGGTAATGATTTATTTAGTTGTGCTGTGGTCCCTAAAAAGCCACCTTCAATTCCCATCTGAATTATATGACAGCACAGAATTATCTAGAAAGCACACAAAGAGGTAATGGTGGTGTTGCTGGCAATAAGAATTTGACCATCCTTCATTCAGCATGAGCTTTCATGTCAGTTTATTATGTTATCACAGAATTATTAAATGAAAACCTATTTACATTTGTCAAAATGGAAACAAATATGTCAACATTTCTAGCTTCCAAGTGATTATGATATTGAAGCTGCACTGCTCAAGTATCCTGTGAGATATGAAGAAAGTATGAACACTGTGCTAGTACAAGAAATGGAGCGCTTTAACAAGTAAGGGGAATTATTTTCTATACTTATATTTTACAACATTATTTTTTTAATATACAGTGGTGCCTCGCAAGACGAAATTAATTCGTTCCGCAAGTCTTTTCGTCTTGCGGAAATTTCGTCTTGCGAAGCACGGTTTCCCATAGGAATGCATTGAAATTTAAACAATGCGTTCCTATGGGAAAAAAGTCCGAGCCTCCTGCCGGCGAGCGGGGAGAGCAAGCGGCAGAGCCAGCAGCAGAGCGATCGGTGAGCAGGGAGAGCAAGCAGGGAGCGCAGGGGGAAGCCAGGGGAGCAAGCGGGGAGCAGGATCCACAGCGGGGGAAGCCAGGGGAGCAAGCGGGGAGCAGGATCCACGGCGGGAGAAGCCAGGGGAGCAAGTGGGGAGCAGGGTCCACGGCGGGAGAAGCCAGGGGAGCAAGCAGGGAGCGCAGGGGGAAGCCAGAAAAGCATGGGGGGACACGATCCACAGCGGGGGAAGCCAGGAAAGCAAGCGGGGAGCAGGATCCACGGCGGGAGAAGCCAGGGGAGCAAGCGGGGAGCAGGATCCACGGTGGGAGAAGCCAGGGGAGCAAGCAGGGAGCAGGATCCACGGCGGGAGAAGCCAGGGGAGCAAGCGGGGAGCGCAGGGGGAAGCCAGAAAAGCAAGGGGGGAACATGATCCACAGCGGGGGAAGCCAGGAAAGCAACCGGGGAGCAGGATCCACAGCGGGGGAAGCCAGGGGAGCAAGCGGGGAGCAGGATCCACGGCAGGAGAAGCCAGGGGAGCAAGCAGGGAGCGCAGGGGAAAACCAGGAAAGCAAGCGGGGATTGCGATCGCAGTGGGGGGAGCAAGGAAAGCAAGCGGGGAGCACGATTCGAAGCGGGGAGAGCAACGAGAGCAAGCAGGGAGCACGATCCGAAGAGGGGGAAGCCAGGAAAGCAAGCGGGGAGCGCAGGGGGAGCCAGGAAAGCAAGCGGGGATCGCGATCGCAGTGGGGGGAGCAAGGAAAGCAAGCGGGGAGCACAATCCGAAGCGGGGAGAGCAACGAGAGCAAGCGGGGAGCACGATCCGAAGCAGGGAAGCCAGGAAAGCAAGCGGGGAGCGCAGGGGGGAGCCAGGAAAGCAAGCGGGGAGAGCAATCGGCAGCGGGGAGAGGAGCGGGGAGGGCCTCGAAGCCCTCTCCGCCGCCGCCGCCAGCCTCCTGCAGGCTGAGCAGGTCTCCGGGCGACGAGGCGCAAAGCCGCGGCCACCCGCCTGCAGCAGGGCAGAGAAGCGGCCCTGGCCGGAGTCTCCACGGGCTGAGGAGCCTCGGCCATGGTGGGAAACGAAGTAGGCAGCGGCGACGGAGAAGGAGAGGCAGTTGGGTCTTCCCTCGCTCGCCGCTTGCTCTCCCCAAGCCACAGCCAAGAAGGGCGGCGAGAGCGGTGAGTGAGCGGCGGCAGCAGGAGAAAGCTGGGTGTGGGGAGCAGGGGCCGCAGTAAGGGAGAAGCCGAGGCTAAAATGGCGCTGGACCTACCTCCTCCCTCCCGGAGCGGTGAGTGTTCTGGGGTTTGCGGGGAGCCAAGAGCAGGCTCGGGAGCCGAAGGCAGGCTCGGCTTCTCCACCTTGGAACTTGTGAGCCTCGGCGGTGGGAGGAGGCGAGCTGCCGCTTCCGGTTCCCGCCACTGCTGCCGCTCTCCTTGCAGCAGCAAGTTCCGGCTTTTTCTTAAAGTGGTACCGCGCAAGACGATTCGTTTTGCGAGTCACGGCCATTAGAAAATTCGTTTTGTGAATCACCTAAAAAATCGAAAAACCCTTTCGTCTAGCGGGTTTTTCGTCTTGCGAGGCATTCGTCTTGCGAGGTACCACTGTATTAAACTCCCATGGATTTCATTAATCCATGTAATCTTACACTAGAAACAGTTGATTTTGTAGTACAGCCATCATAACATTGTAGTATCATTTTTGAAATTAGTGGATACAACATTTGCAGGCCATTTATAACTGGTAATTTTAGTGATATATCTGTGTTTGTGTTTCTGCATATTTAGTTTAATACGAACCATACGTACAACTTTAGTGAACTTGAAGAAAGCCATTAAGGGGTTGGTTGTGATGGATTCTGAACTGGAAGCCCTTTGTGGCAGTCTCCTCGTTGGAAAAGTTGCTGAGAACTGGGCTAAGCGTTCATACCCAAGTCTGAAACCACTGGGAAGTTATATCCTTGATTTCCTAGGAAGGCTGAAATTCTTACAGGTAAAGCAAGAAGTATTGTGTTACTAAATAATGTAAATTTCTAATAAATGAATTAGTTTAATAAGAAATAATCATAATATTTGGAATGTATTTTGGGAATCATCAGTAAATGAGTTTTTTACCAGCATAAGTTACTTAACATAAGTTTGTAAAATATGATACATCTATAGCCAGTATGTTAAAGTATATCTCCTGTTCTTCTAAGGAATGGTATGAATCTGGAAAGCCCTGTGTCTTTTGGCTGTCAGGGTTCTTCTTCACGCAAGCATTTTTAACTGGAGCAATGCAGAACTATGCGCGAAAATACACTGTTCCTATTGATCTACTTGGATATGAATTTCAGGTATAACAAGCTGCATAAGCCACATTTTTCAAATTGGATATAACTTGCTACTAATCTTTGTAAAGGGTTTTATACCTGTTCCTCTTTTGTTGTGTGAAGTCAAGCACTTGTTCAGTAATATAGCTGACACAGATCCAAAGAATGGCACAACTAATTTCACATGCCCACGAGGACTTGGGCTTATATTTCTCAAGCAGGTGCCAAGCCACGTGTTCTACAACTTTTGAAGTTAAGGGGACTTTCAGAAGCAATTGTGCTTGCTTCCATACTAGAGCCCTTTAACGCTGTTATAGGGGGTTGCTTTTCCATAATTAGCTGGAAGTGGAATTAAAACAAAGCCAGTATGGTGTAGTGGTTAAGAGCAGTAGACTTGTAATCTGGGGAACTGGGTTCGCGTCTCCGCTCCTCCACATACAGCTGCAGGGTGACCTTGGGCTAGTCACACTTCTCTGAAGTCTCTCAGCCCCACTCACCTCACAGAATATTTGTTGTGGGGGAGGAAGGGAAAGGAGAATGTTAGCCACAACTCCTCCTCCTCCTCCTCTTCTTCTTCTTCTTCTTCTTCTTCTTCTTCTTCTTCTTCTTCTTCAAAGCACTTAATATAGTGTTGTTTTATCCAGCAGTGCCCTTTTCCATAATCAAGATCCTTCCACAAGGGTTACTCACAATTAAGTACTATTCAGCAAAGAGCCCCCATTGGAGAATTTGTAGTGCCTCATCACAATTTTGTATTTGCATGAAGTCAAGGCAGAGGGGGGGGGAGCAAAAGAGAAGGCAGGTTTTAAAATGGCAGTTTTAAATAACAGCAGAAGCTTGAATAAAGCAGGGGTGGAGAGGATACTGAGGAGCTGTGAGGATATGTGTGTGTGTGTGTGAAGGAGTTGGGAAGGAATGGAAGGTCCAAAAAAATATTAAAAACATTAAAAGCAAGAATACATCTCTAAAGCCAGAAAATGTGGGGAAACAACATCAAGTTGCTAAGACTGCCATCATGTTCATGTTTCAAAAGTCCAGGTGAACCAATATGCCTTCAGTCTTCTTCTAAACACCATCAGGCATACCTCCCCAAGGAGAGAGTTCTACAAACAAGGTGCTATCACACGGCTCACAGCAGTCAGGCACTATATGCTTACTTCCTGTGCTGTCAGTGTTCTGGTTCTTCAGCAAGCACAGCAGACGAAGTTTTGTGAGTCAAGGGTACCTTTTAAGTTTCAGTACCAGATTGTTTGAATGTTGTTAGATGACTCCATAGGCTAGTCCAGATCCCCCAAATCTTTGCCTCAGAGACTGAGCAGCTCATTGCTGGGAGTAGCTGCTGAACAGTATTGAAAAACCCTTGTTCTATCATGCCACATCTGGATTTCTCCTCTGCCTGCTCCAAAACCAGCCCATCTTAGCCCATGTTATGACCCTGTGGCCCTTCAGAGACTTGCCTGCCTGTTCCTGAATCAGATCCTCTCTGTGCCCTGGTACACACTTTTGTCTCTGAATGCAGTCAATGCCTGTATAGCAAAATTTGTTTTAAAATGTAGAGCAGAATAGGTATAAATTGCAAGACTGTTTGGGGCAAGTAAGATGCCACTCTTTCAGCCATTATCAACAAGAAGCAGGAGATGGGTAGGGCCTGCAAATAGGAAATTTTAAATTAAAGGCATAGGAGCACTGAAAAGCCCCTCTAATGCTTTGGCTGTCTGTGTTGGAAAGTTTGGTACCATAATAGTGTTTCTAACACAACCAACACCGGTAGTGGACTACAGGAAAAAAGGCGGGCATTCAGCCCTTGTATATTGATGGGAACCGGGTGGAGAGGGTGGCTGTATTCAAGTTTCTGGGTGTTACTATCGAGCAGGGTATGACCTGGAGCACTAATACCATTGCTCTGGTAAAGAAGGCCCAGCAGAGACTTTATTTCCTCAGACTTTTAAAGAAGAACAATCTGAGTGAGAGACTGCTGGTGTCCTTCTATCGAGGCAGCATAGAGAGAATTCTTACATACAGTATCTGTGCTTGGTTTGCCAGTTGCACAGTCACCGACAGGAAAATGCTCCAGAAGGTCATAACCACAGCCCAAAAGATTATCAGTCATCCTCTCCCATCTTTGGATGAACTATATAGCTCCCGTTATCTCAAAAAAGCAAACAACATTTTACAGGATTCATCTCATCCTGGATATAGTCTGTTTGCACGGTTGCCTTCGGGCAAAAGATACAGAACAATTAAATCAAGAACGAATAGACTAACAAACAGTTTTTATCCAAGAGCTATAACTATTTTAAATGCTGTAACCAAATGATATGATCTTTGGGGAGTTGTGATGGATGGTATGTATGTGTATGTGTGGTTGTAAATGTATGAATGCATATATGTGGCTGTAAATGGGGGGTGGCATTCAATTTCATTGTACTACGTACAATGACAATAAAGTATCTATCTATCTAACTATCTATCAACACCACAAACCATCTGAAAAAACAGAACAGGATAAAAAAATGGAACTGCAACTTTATTTATTCTTTGAAAATTCTGTTTTGTTTAGGTTATTCCTAAGGACACTTCTAAAGTTGCTCCAGAAGATGGTGTTTATATTCATGGATTGTTTTTAGATGGAGCTCGCTGGGACAGAAAGAAGTTAGTAATTCAGTAAATGTGCAGTTAATTGGCATGTGTTAAAGTGCTTTCCCACATCCTTCATGCATGCTAATATTTAATTTCTTTTAATATCTTGACATATTTTTAATATTGAAATAATATTTTAAGACTACAGTACTTTCCTCTATCAAATTAGATTGAAAAACAATATGAATGTATTTGTTCTAGCCAACAAAACACTTTTTATAAATATAGTCATGTATTATTTGCTGTATTGATTTGAAGACAAATTTCTGCTTGAAATACTTGAAAACATTCTCAACTGTAGTAGTATTCCTACAGCATGTTACAATATCAAATCATGTTTTTAAGTTATTTTTAAACCAGGAGAGGGTGTCCCTTTTCAGCCTGAGCACCAGATGGAAGAACTGTCCTATCCTTTATGGGCCACTTTTCAGTGGTGGGTGGGGCCACTCACTTGTCTATTGAGTGATGCCAATATTATGATTTTTTATTATTAGATTTATATCCCATCTTTCCTCCAAGGAGCTTAAGGTGGCATACATATTCCCCTCTTTCCCTGTGAAGTAGGCTAGGCTGAGAGACAATGACTGGCCCAAGGTTACCCAGTGTGGATCATTGGTACATAGGGATATGAACCCTGGTGTCCCAGGTTGCAAACCAGCATTTTAACTGCTACACAAGGGCTTGCTGTCGGTGATGATCAGCTCATTGGCAATGACAGCAAGCTCTCCTTTGTCCATCTGCAGATGCAGCCAAGCATCTAGCAAAACTGTCTCCAGAAGAAAAATGTCTGTTTGTAGGTTAGGGCCAGCCCAAGACATTTTGACAGCTGAAGTAAATCACCAAAGGGCACCACCACCTGTTTCCACTGGCATAGGAGTGGTGAGTGAAGATCTAAATCAGGAACAAAGAGGGGAGTAAAAATCTACATTGGGATCTGTTGCTCCTATGGATCCTGCCACTTGAAGCAGTTGCTTTACCTTCCCTCATGGGTGGGCCGGTCCTGTTGCAGATGCAGTTTGAATTAAAATCATGCCCTCAAATTGACAACTTCAAAGGGTTAACTGTCAGCACCAGTCATGATGCCTTCAAAGGGGCCATATGAGATCCTGTATGGGACTAGAGAATATGGTTACAGGAAATGTTCTCACAGGCCTAATTGGGACCCTTGCGGGGCCTTTAGTAGGTTTGCGTGCCAGAGATTCTGCTACTACTTTAAAGTCTTACTTTATGAAGGCATTAATATGAATTTCCATCTAACACTACTTGGAGCTTCACCAACTGGAACTTTTTTTCTAACAACTAGAATGGAATGTAGCCGTGTTGGTCTGCCATAGTCAAAACAAAATAAAAAAATCCTTCCAGTAGCACCTTAGAGACCAACTAAGTTTGTTCTTGGTATGAGCTTTCGAGAAGTGTGCATGCACACGAAAGCTCATACCAAGAACAAACTTAGTTGGTCTCTAAGGTGCTACTGGAAGGATTTTTTTATTTTTTATTTTGTTTTAACTAGAATGGAAGACGCACAATGAATTGAATTTAGAAGCTTCATTAGCTCATTAGAGCACCCAGAAAACTATTTTGGAGCAATTGTTTTTGGAAGTTTAGGTTTATGACATCTTTTAACTTCTATCTTCCTTTCTTCACAACACTTTTTCTTTTTCTGCCCTCTTATTTCTATTACACTTTCTTTCTCAGATCTTCCTTAGTATCTGTGCCAGCATTATGTGTTGTGTACAATTGTTTTTCACTGTTCATTTTTTTTCTTTCATCAGAGGACTTCTAGCTGAACAATATCCTAAAATACTCTTTGACGCAATGCCAATTATATGGATAAAGCCAGGTAAGTAAACTGGATATTTGGCAAATAATTAACTGGAAATCTACTGTATAGTAGATCTCTTTCATCTTCAGTGACCTCTTAGATTGCTTTGTTTGCACTTTCTGACTATATATTTTATTTTTTCTGTTTTCCTAAATATCTAGAAATCTTTGGAGAAGAGATGTACTCTTTTGCTTCCTATGTATTCTTTTGCTGACTTAATTTGAAATGCATGTTGGACATAGTTTGGAAACTGCAACATAAATATTTTTCTTTTGCTAGTGACTGGTTAAAAAAAAATAGCATTTTGTTTCATGTTCGTACATGTAGTGTCCTATTCGTCAGGATGACGTAAGCATGACAAATGAATTATAATTATTATTTAACCTATTTGTGAATTGTTCCTGAAATAGAAGCAATATATATATTAATTATCAAAGGGCCATTATTTCAGGGCTAAATGTGTAAAAAGTTTGATTGGATTGCAAGTGGGTGAACTTAATGGTGAACTTAGACTTCATTCAGTATCAGAGCTGAAAAGCCAAGCAGCAATGTCATCTGTAGTACCTGTTGCAGGGCTACATGATACCTGCCTTCCCCACTCGGTGCTTTCCAGATGTTCTGGACTATTTTTGACTATAGGTGGAGGGCTGGCTTTTTTAATACTCTCTGATGTTAAGCTCAAGCAGACTCTGGGTGCTGTTGAATCGAGTCCTTACTTTGGCTGCGCTGGTGTCACACAGAGTTCCTGTCACTGGTTTAAGATGGTGCCCAGTTCCTGGATGATGGTTAAATTTAATTTCCTAGATATGTTTATGTCTCATTTGATTTTATTCTCGTAATTCCTGCCAAACCATATCAGCAGCTTACAGAGCTGAAAGAATGGGTATATTTTTGAATAAACAAATAGATGTAAAAGAAAAACAAGCAAACCAAACTCCCTGAACTAACTTGTCAAGGGGAAGTCTAAGCTAGAATCTCCTCCCTGACTTGCAGATCTGGTAGGTGTAGGATTTTTAAATATACCCTTGGGGTACATGACTTTGATAGCCCAGCCTGCAGCCTGAATTCATACAATCCAGCGACAGATACATCATGTTGGGTGGCTGTTCTTTTTTGCCTCTTGATCAAACTGACGCTGCTGTGTTACAGGGTAGTCTACAAATTGTTGTTTACATAAGGTTGAACAGTAATTTTTTCCTAGGCTCTACTGAATAAAATTTTTTTTTATTTAGCACAGAAATTATTTATGCAATACAGTATTCTTAATATTTTTAACAGAGCATAATAATAATAATAATAAATTTCTCCTTACAGCAAAAAAAACAGCCATAAAAAAATCAAATGCTTACGTGTGTCCACTCTACAAGACAAGTGAGCGTAAAGGAACCCTTTCAACCACTGGGCATTCTACTAACTTTGTCATTGCATTAATGCTGTTAACTGATCAACCAGTCCAGCACTGGATTAAGCGAGGGGTTGCTCTGCTTTGCCAGCTGGATGACTAATGCTGGAAAACTCAGAATCAAAACATGAAAAGATGGGGAGATTTCTTCCCCTAAGTGAAGAACTTTGTTACTGATGTAGTTTGATCATTTGAACTTCTGAATTGATTGCAGTATTTTGCAATTAAAAATTAAACATGATTGTTATTCCTTTGTAAAGTTACCAATGTATTCTCCTGTTCTTTTGTAACAATATTGTCAGTTGCTAGGATAAAATAATGGCTTACTTAATGTATCAACAAGGCATTTTTAGGCTGTTGAAGGATCACATTCCTGTTGCTTACAGATATTGGTTTTTTCCTTTCAACTCTTAATATCCATTCAACTTGCCCAGAGCAGTAGTGTGGATTCAAAAGAAATGGTGCAAGGCATCACATGAAAAGCAGGGGGGGAAACAGGTGCACAGGGTGCTATTCAGAATAATAGCACTAGCAATTGCGTAGCATCCTGGAAGAAGAGAGTCTGTATAACCAGTGCCAGTTACCCACTAGTGAGCACCATCTGTGGTGCAGCATCTGCTTCCAGCAGCCAGACACTCAAAGCTCAAGGAGAAACTGTGGGGAGAGTCTCTCTCCCACCCAGATGGTGGAAAAAGAATGGTAAACTAAAAAGTTGCAATGTGACATTGTACTGGCCAGGATTAGTTATGCCCACTCTGGCACAGCGAATGCAAAGATATGTAAATAAAGTAGAACCTGTTGGAAATTTGTCCTAAGCATTTGTCTAACTAAAGTTAAGCACATTTAAGTACTATTGATTTTAATGGTAATTGAGAACCCGTTTGTTTATCTTGCACTGAAATCAGCAGGACTTTAAAAATCCTCAAATTTGGGTGCATCATGTCCCCAGGTTTATGAAAAGTGTAGATGTTGTCTGATATTTATCAGTTTTGAATGTATTTTGTTTTTGAAGCTGTTTTAATTACATTCCCATGCATTTAAGATATTTCTGAGTGGGTACCATTGAGAAATGTATTTCCTTTAGCAATTCTTGAATTGTGATGAAAAATGTCTGGCCTTCTGATCTTTTTTTTCACATGTCAGGTTCATGTCTCTGAATTCTGCTAACCTTCGTGTAATCCTCATGGGGAAACTTGTGGGCATGCATAACAGAGTGTCTTATGGTCAGGTATTTATAGTAAAGTTATTAATGGATATGGGCTATGCAAGAAGCAAAGGATCATTTTTCAATACATAAAACGTCACACTTCGTTTTAACATTTGCTTAGAGTGTGAGGTCTTCTCTGTTTCAAATGTGGAAGAAAGGTGAGGAGGAGTTGTGCTTTTTCTTAAATCTTTTTAATGAAATTCTAAAAGCAACAATAAAAACTTTAAAGAGTATATATGTACTTCTGGCATTTTTAAAATCCTATTGCAACTGTAGTACCAAAAACCTCTACTTACCTGCATGCTTTGCTTTAAGCCAAAATTATTGATGGTAAAATGTTTGGTAGCTTAGTAGATAAATATATTCTGTTTCAAACTGCCTCTAGCCACCTGCTTAGTTTCAAAATGTTTGTAATACTTTTTCAAATATCTATTTGGTATCCATGAATAGTAGAAACCAGAACCATCTTACCATAGGGAGTGTTGCCTGAACAGTAATAGAGAATAACATTTCACCATATTTGCAATATGCATGGCAAATATTAGTGTTTTCATAAAGTAACCAGATCTGTATAACAGATGTAAATACTTGTCTGTCAATATGGAAAAACTCTGAAGCTGTATGTTATTATACTTTATTTATGAAGTTAAATTCTGAGCAGTTTTACTCTGGAATTTTTTTGGGGGGGGGGGTTGTGTTGTTAATGGGTACAATCCACTTTGTGTCCTACATGCCTTCCAGAGTACTTGAAGAAATTGCAAAGGTGTCCACAATATCTAATGTTATGAGAGAGGAAGAAAAACTTTTCTCTATCCACTTTCTCCATGCCATGCATAATTTTATAAGCTGCTATCATGTCACCTCTTACTCACCTTTTCTCTAAACTATAAAGTCACAAATTCTGCAACCTTTCCTCGTAGGGGAGTTGCTCCAGGCTGCTTATCATTTTGATTGCCATTTTCTGAACATTTTCCAACTCTACAATGACCTTTTTGAGGTGGGGCAAGAACACAACAGCTGTATGTTCCCCAATAGTTAAACAAGTATTGAGCAAAGCAATAGTAAAGATCAAGAATAGATTTCTCAGCAGCGTGTCGGATGTGATCCTTTTTTCCTACCATGGGAAAAATCTGACAGTGGGCAGGAAATCAAGTTGTTGCTTTTTAAAAAAAGAGATCAGTTGAGACTTTTAAGTTAAGACATCTCTGCTTTTGTTTCAGCTCTATTTGTTTCTAATTCTATATATTTATTTCCACATATATAACTACTAATGTTTCTGGAAGTGCAGAAGAAATAAAAGAATTAGAAGTCGTCTTTGCAGCATAGAACAGCTATTTGATCCTACTTGTTTTCCAAGATATGTGGTTTTAGCATGTACAATACTACAGATATATATGATGATGTTGATGATGACATTCCAACTCAGTATGTCATTCAGCAAAGTTTGCAGGACATTCATAAGAGTGAGAAAGAGGCTACAGCAAAAAATGACAGGTATGTATGTCCTTCTAGATATTGTTGAACCTTTTGAATGTGCAGCTTCAAATCATAGCACTGGATGCCAGCACTGGTGTATCCAAGGGGAGGCAGGGGGCAGATGCTCCCCCTAAATCCATCAAAATCAATACAGGCCAGTGTGGTGTAGTGGTTAAGAGCGGTAGACTCGTAATCTGGTGAGCCGGGTTCGCGTCTCCGCTCCTCCACACAGACGCGTAGCTAGCCGCCGGGCTGCCGGGGGCGGCAAGCCAAGCGGCACCCATGGGGGCGGGGCGTCGCTCCGTGCGCATGACGTCATAACGCATGCGCACGGAACGACGCCCCGCCCCTCTCCCGCTGCGTTCCGTGAGCGGAGCCGTCCCGGGGAAAGGAGAGGGGCCAGCCCCTGTCCTTTCCCCCCGGGCTCCGCTCCCTGAGCACAGCGGGCAGGGAGCGGAGCGGTGAAAAAAGCCGCTGAAAGGGGGAATGCCCCCTCTTTCAGCGGCTTTTTCGCCACTGGCTGGACGGAGGCGGGCCATGTGCTGCTGCTACCGGGTGACGGAGGGAGCGGCGGCGCGTGGGAGTGGTGGGAGGGGCCGCCGCTTGTCACCCCACGTGCCGCCGTTTGTTCCGTCGCCCCGGGAGCAGCAGCACCGCACACACTGTGCGCTGCTGCTCCCTCGGTGACAGAGCGAGTGGCGGTGCGTGGGGGTGACAAGCGGCGGCCCCTCCCCCCACTCCCCACCGGTCACCCCGGGAGCAGCAGCACATTTATTAGCCACACTTTTATGGTTCCTTTCCTCAGAAGATTCAAAAGTCTTGTTCACCTGTTGCACTGGACATAGAAGCAAGCTGTCTCCATGCAGCATTGTTATCATCATTATCAGTTAATTAAGTTTCTCCTGACTTTCCTGTCAAAGTTGCCCAGGGTGGCAAACTAAAACAAGTATTTAAAACATTTAGAAACAATCACATACAGACCCTCATAGCTTCAGTTACAATATGTCTAAGGCTGTGGGATGCCACCGGAGGAGGAAGAGGAGGAGGAGGAGGAGGAGGAGGAGAGAGAGAGAGAGAGAGAAAGAGAGAGAATTTTATGGCTGGCAGTTGCATTAATGATGAATCCTATATTCTCCCAAAGTATGTCCACTACTGAATGCTGCCAACAAAGGTGCCATTGTGTGTCTTTGAAATGGCAGCCTTTCCCACACTGTTCCAAACCTCCTGTCAGAATTCTGGTGACACAGACAGCAAAGGGCTTTTAAATTCCATTTATTTCAGTGGGAAAATTAAGCCCCCCAGATGATCTATGTGCTGTTGCAGCTCTTTAAGACAGGGGTCAGCAAACGTTTTCAGCAAGGGGGCGGTCCACTGTCCCTCAGACCTTGTGGGGTGCTGGACTATATTTTTTTTGGGGGGTGATGCAAGAGCACCACGAGCCCCGGTGGCTGCTTACCTGTTTCTTGCCAGTGGCAGGGTCTGGCAGCAGCAGCGGAGGGACGATGAGCGGTGTGCAAAAGGGCTCCGGAGAGGGGTTGCTTAAAATGGCGGCTGCTCAAGCGCTGCTGCTGCTGCTGCTTGCACCAACAATGCCCAACCCCCTTCCTCCTCTAGGCAGGGCGGCGAGAAGCCAGGAGGGGAGAGGGAGGAGGTGCCGCCGCTGCCGCGTGAGGGAGAAGGAAAGAACGCGGGCGTGTGCTGGCAATCCACGCGGCGATTCCTGGACTGTCCGCAGGCCAGATCCAGAAGGCAATTGTGCCTGATCCAGCCCGCTGGCCTTAGTTTGCCTACCCATGCTTTAAGATATCTAAATGGGACACCTACAGGGAACCATGAGTGCAATTAAATGTCACACTATTATGAATGTTCTGTCTGTACAAACATTGCCACTTGCGAGATTGAACAATCTCCTCTCTCCCCCAGATTGGCAAAGGCTGCTTGAGTCTCAACATACTTTGGCTGAGTTGCCTGCTGCATTCAGTAGCTCTTGGAAAGCACTGACCATAGGCCATTGTTGAGCTTTAGGGGATCAAATATTTACACTTTAATTTTTCTTTCTTTCAATTTGCAAGCAGATACACTTCTGTGTGGCTAAATGTGCAGATATCACATTTTTAATGATCTTGTTTTATTTCTAAACTGATAACTGACCATCCAAGCATAGTATTAGGGGGAATGATTCAACAAAAAACACCAGAAGAAACTGAGCCCAATCCAAACGCCTAGAGGGTGAAAAACAAACATATTAAATGTCTATTTGGAGTGATAACAAGTGAGCATTGTCTCTTGTTTCTTTTCATGTTTGGGGGAGAAATGTCATGAAGGAGCAATGCTAGGAGGCTGTGCAACAAGAGGGAGAAATGAATAGTTTTGGCTGATTTTAATTACTATTTTTGTTGTCTTTCAGCTTTAATTTTGCTACAAGTACAGATTACAGGAAGATCATCACTGCCATTCGGACTGTTAAGTATCTGCTTTAACCTCTTTGGGGAATTAAGTGGGATTCCTACACAAACAGGAGTACTTGATTTACTTTATTTTGCACAAAACAAAATAAAAAATTAAAAAAAATTCCTTCCAGTAGCACCTTAGAGACCAACTAAGTTTGTTCTTGGTATGAACTGGATGTACATGGGTGTGTACAGTGCTTTTTTTGAGGGGTACTCTCATTTTGACTCAAGAAAATCACCATTTTATAGTTCAAATCAGGAAAAATAAATAAAGTAAATATAATGAAACTGGCCAATCACCGCACTAGATTCCAACTCCTGCTTCACACATTAAACACTCACTTCCATCTGAGACTCAGGAAACACCGTGACAGGAAATGAGGCCAGGGCTACCCGGGGTTCGGGGGACTCCGCCTGGCCACGCAAATGAGGCCACCATCGGGGGTAGCAACGGAACTGATGATTCACCATGCTATTCGATGGAGCTGACGATTAACTGTGCTAGAGAAGAAACTTAAAAAAAAAAAAAGTTTCTTCTCCCATTAGATTCACAAAATGTTTAGGGGTATGCGTACCCCTGCATCCCCCCACAAAAAAGCACTGAATGTGTGAAACTTCCCACTTCACCATTTTAATTAGAGTTCATTAGGGTTAACAATGCTCATAAATATCTTTGGACTTCAAAAGCATGAAGGGTGCATTATTGTGACCTCTTTCACTCTTAACAGGTGAAGAAGAGGCTTTGCTTAAGTTAATGAGGTGTGGCTCTGCTTTTCGGGAAGCAGACCAGCAAGGGTGCCTTCCTTTACATGAAGCTGCAGCACAACCCAACAAGAATATTCTAGAAATAACTCTGAAAGGTAGAAGGATCTCCCCCCCCCCCCGCAGCTTTGTTCTCAAGTCAGCTTTGTATGTTCACTTGGTGCCAAAACGATGTGTCTCTCCTGATTATCTTTCAGCTTCACACCCTGTGGTGTGGCAACTGACAAACCTGAAAGGGGAAACGCCTCTGTTTGTAGCAGTGGACAAATGTCTTGAGAAAAACGTCAAATTTCTCCTCATCAATGGTTTTAATCCTGATGTGAAGAATGAAGAAGGAGATTCTGCTTTAATTATTGGTAAATCAAATTGCACAGTTTCACGTAGTGATTTTTTTGGATGCTTTTTGTGTTGTTTTTTAAATAATGTGAGTGTATCAAATCTTTTTCTCATTTTAAGAAAGACTCGGGGGACAATTGTCTATTTCAGTGCTGGTCAAATGGCAGACCTGAATTTAGCTCATTTCATTCCACTGCCTTGTCTTACCTTTTCCCCTCTCTGAGTCATGCTCAGACTAGGGGAGGAGGCCAAGCTCTAGACAGCGGTGGCAGGGTTGAGGTTTGTGACTGAGGTACAACACTCAAATCACCTTGCCCTTTCTTATTTCCCCTTTTGTTTGCAGGGTATTTAGGTGTGCTGCAAAGCTCTGTGCCATGGAGACCCAGCCATACACCATTTTAAGTTGCCAGAGGCCCTCTCTACCTTTATGAAAGGGCGTGATTTGGATGGGAAGCTGCCATTGGCCCACACAGTATTGTCAACACTGAGTCACTCACCAGGGTTTCAGGAAGGAATCTTTCCCAGCGCCACCTGGAGGTGCCAGGGATTCAACCTGGGACCTTTCACAAATAAAAACATGTGTGCTTCTCCCCATACCTTGATCGGCTATGATCAAGCAACGCCTGCTGCTTCCCGCTTTGGTTGCACCCTATTCAAAGGGAGGCCCACCATGAATAGGAAGGAGTTTGGGAGGAGTTTCTTCAATCTCTGAAAAACCCTGCAAAAGTAGCACAAGACTGTCAATATTAGTTGCATTTTGCTAAATTTGGGACTGAACACAAAGTCTGATTCTAAGTTTAGCCCCTCGCAGTGCTACGTGACCTTTATTGCTGCATATAAATAGCACGAGGCAGCCAAGCAATGGTTTCTCCCGTCTTGGTTTCACAAGAGAGGGAAGCTTTTGGATTTGATGTCTTTTTAATTAACCGTGTAAAATGCTGCTCTTTCTTAACATTTTACAGCAATTAAACACAATTCGTACGAAATTGTCTCCTTGCTGATACAATTTGGTGCCGATGTCAATCTCCAGTGTGTCAACAAGAGGACAGCTTTACACGAGGCAGCCAGGCTAGGCTTCAAAAACATGGTGGAACTTTTGCTTTGGTCTAAAGCAGATCCGGATCCACGGAGTGCATATGGACTCACCCCTCTAGCACTGGCAGCGCAGAATGGGCATACAGAAATTCTGGAAATTCTATTGCGTAAAGGTGAGGACTTTCATACAATTACTTGGAAGTTCAGTGGTGCACCTAAGGCTAGTTTTTCTAGTAATTGCCAGAGCAGTCCTGTGACAGAATGCTGTTCTAACTAAGGGAACACAGGTATAGAATTTAAAATACTCTGTACGGAGTTGATGGCAGAGATTTTTGTCCAGGCATATACGTATATGTTTCTCTCTCGGTCTTTGATTGCTGATTCACAGCAGCCAACCCATCATGATCTGTTGATAGCCAATCTGAAGGAGCCAATGCTGATGGAGGTGTGTACACTGAGAATTTTGCAAAACTTTGCTGGTTGAGCAAAGTAAGACCTTTGCTTAAATGTGCAAATTCAGGATTCTCAGTTGGTATATCTGGTGAGCATCTCCAACACAAATTTATGTTTTGTGTTCACGGATACCAATTCAGCTACTCCAAAAAAGGAGCCAAGAGACATAAAACGTAAGGTAGATATTACATTACAGTGAGCATTGAAACATTGGAATGAAACTCAGTGTATATATTCAGGACACGGTTGAAAGTTCAAAGACAACTGTGGCTCCTGAGTGTGGGAATTTCGTAGACGGCCCATTCTGGGTGTGGTTCATTGCATTGAAGGAGGAGGTTTCTAGTTGGGGGATACTAGTGGCAAGTTTATTCTTTAGCTCCATCATACTTTCAGAACACAGATGTAAGGCATAAAGGACAAAGAAAGGATGGATAAGGTTTTAGAGGCACCAGGAAGCAGAATGTGAAGTGAGACTGTGGTAGCAATTTGATGTATGTGTGTGGATGTGCAAAAAGAGATTGCTGGTTTGTTAATGTGTTAAGCCACTTTTGCCTACAAGAGCCCTTTCTTCGGGACTGGTCTTGTTGCAGTGTAATACTGATCCCATATCTCAAAGTTGTTGCAGAAAACCCCAACTTATTCCAGCACAACTATTTCTGAAAGAACTAGAATTCACATTATAGCAGTCTGGGGTGCTGTAATGAGGGTGCTAATTACTAATTCTCTGTTGCTCTTCCTCCCTTAGGTGCCAATGTTCTTTCCCAGGCATCTGATTGCGCATCCATATTATTTGAAGCTGCTGGAGGAGGAAATCCTGATTGTGTCTCTCTTCTGCTAGAGTATGGAGCTGATGCTAATGTACCAAAGCATTCAGGTCACTTGCCCATTCACAGAGCTGCTTATAGAGGACACCTCTTGTGAGTTATGAAATCCATCAGGTTATACAGTTGGGATGGATATGGGTGAATGGGGTTAGTGGAGTTAATCATATGCCCGGGACATGTCAACACTGCCTTACAGGTCGACACTCTCCCAAAAGCTGCCTTGTGACATAACTGTTTGCAGGAAATGAGCAGGGCAATAATTTTTCATATACTCATCTGCAAGTTTGATGTAAACAACCTGATCAAAACCTGAGATGATGACGATAATAATGATGGTAATGTAATAATAATTAATAATTTTATTATTTATATCCCACCCATCTGGCTGAGTTTCCCCAGCCACTCTTGGCAGCTTACAGCATATATAGTAATATGTCAAACATTAAAAACTTCCTGATACAGGGCTGCCTTCAGATGTCTTCTAAAAGTTATGGACAGGTAGTTCTGAAGGGAGAACATTCCACAGGGAGAGTGCCACTACCGAGAAGGCCATCTGCCTGGTTCCCTCTAACTTCTCTTCTCGCAGTGAGGGAACCAGCAGAAGGCCCTCAGAGCTGGACCTCAGTGTCCGGGCTGTGCAATGGGGGTGAAGACGCTCCTTCAGGTATACTGGGCCAAGGCCGTTTAGGGCTTTAAAGGTCAGCACCAACACTTTGATTTGGGCTCGAAAACGTACTGGGAGCCAGTGAAGATACTTTAGGACTGGTGTTTTATGGTCCCAGCAGCCACTCCCAGTCACCAGTCTAGCTGCCGCATTCTGGATTAGTTGTAGTTTCCAAGTCACTTTCAAAGGTAGCCCCATCTAGAGTGCATTGCAGTAGTCCCAAGTGGGAGATAACCAGAGCATGCACTGCTCTGGTGAGATAGTCTGTGGGCAGGTAGTGTCTCTGTGCAGTCCTCCATACAGGTTCTGCACTTGCACAGAACCCTTGTACAGAAGCTTCTAGGGCTAACTCAGTAAAAGTTTTGGGTGCAAAAGTCCACCAATTCAACTGCATTCCTGAGCAGACAAGATCAGCAACTTCCCACTCATTTCTTTTCTTACCACTAATACCACAGCAACATTTGGACCTTTCTCCTTTCCTTGTAGCTACAAACTAAACCAACCTTCCTCCCCACCTCTCTTTTTCATATATTTCCTCAATTTGCAGTTTTATTTTGGGTATATTCATGCATTTTCTTTTTCCTCTTGGGATCTTTGTCTGCCCATGTGCCTACGCCACCATGTTACATCTTTTTAAAAGTGCTGAAGTTGTAGGGACAAACTCCCAACACATGCAGCTACAACCGTTCCTCTTTTGCCTGAGTGAGGAGCAACAAATGACCTATTGTCCCCATTGTCAAAAATTCATCAAGCTGGAGCTTTATCGAAGATTTGTTTTGCTCCCTAGAGTTGTACAGATCTTGGTTCCAGTGACAGACAGTGCTGCCATCAAGGAGAGTGGGATCAGTCCAGTTCACTCTGCAGCCGCAGGCGGACATCCTCAGTGCCTTGAGTTCCTTCTCAAATCTGGATTTGATGCCAATTTTATGTTGCATCAGAGAATTCGCAAAGGCTATGATGATGAGAGGAGGTCAGCCTTGTATTTTGCTGTCTCTAATGGGGATATTGACTCCGTTCAGTTGCTCCTGGATGCTGGAGCCCTACCAAACCAAGACCCAGTTAACTGTCTCCAGCTGGCCTTGAGAATGGGCAACTACGAGCTCATTGGTATCCTGCTTCGCCATGGGGCCAATGTGAACTATTTCTGTAGGGTTAATACAACACATTTCCCATCAGCTCTGCAGTACACGTTGAAAGATGAAGTAATGTTAAGGATGTTGCTGAATTATGGGTACAATGTTCACCGCTGCTTCGATTGTCCTCATGGAGCCAGTGTGCATTCCCAGTACATATTTGAAGGCTGGACCTCAACTGTTATCAAAGACACAATGGTGAGTGCTTCTGATGGGAGGGAGGACTGCTTACATATGCACTATCTTCAGATTTGCCCCAACAACACCCATCAGGCTATTTCCCCCCAGCTGGGCTCCAGAACTGTGAGTCTGCATATGAGTGGGAAGTTTTTTTAAAAAACAACAACTGGATATTGTCACAGTGGAAGAAATAAGCACCATCTGCTGACCTTGTGTATTAGCATTTCAAGGCAAATAGGGATCTTGATATAGGGGACTGCAAAATCAAATACTACCCTTAAGATGACACTCCTTAGAGTAAATGGATAGTACTTGGTTATCCTCTTTGCAAATGGTGTTGTTTTTTTCTGAACCGAATTTGCTGTATGGCTGGTTTGCTTTGCTGCTGTTTTGGCCTGGGGCTTTACTGGGTTGAGTCCTCTGGGGGACTTTAATAATGCAAAATTCTGAATGAACTGGTCTCAAATGCTCTTATTTTTCTCTCTCAGTTCTGTGAGGTGATAACAGTAGCGTGGTTAAAGCACCTGTCTGGGAAAGTGGTGCGTGTGATGCTAGATTATGTTGATCATGTCAAGATCTGCTCTAAGCTTCAAGTTGTACTTCAAGAACAGAAACTCTGGCCAGAAATCCACGAAATTTTGAGTAAGTGTCAAATACATTTTAGCATCTCGAGAAATGTGATATTCAAATATGAGGGGCAGCGTGTGTTGTAGCCCTCCAATTACCAGTTGCATCACATTTGAGGGTGCAAACTTGTGGTCCCTGCAAGGGCCTCCCAGAATCCCTAGATCAGACCTATTCTTCCAACATTCAAGGCATAGGAGCTCCAACACTGGAGCTTCCCTTTCTACAGCAACCTTGGTCCAACCAATGTCAGTGCTCTGAAGTCAGCAACCTGCAAAGGGATGTGGCAGGCAGTGGTTGGAGTCAGTGGGAGGAAATGCTACATGTAATGGCAAGGTTGGGTAGGGATGTAGCAGTGCAACGTTTGTATTTCATTCACCACCACCCTTAGAAGCTTAAAATAGCATTAAAACAATTGCTGGATATGGGTACAAAGATCCAGCAGGTTTGGTTTTGATAAATGTGACTCAAAGCCACAATACTCAGTGTAATTGCTGTGGGTCATACTGACATCACCCATGTCTCTATGAAGTCACCTAGACTGCCTATAATAAACCCTTCACTGTATTGTAAGGAGATACAGACATGTACACTTGTGTTATCCAGACTTCTGGATAGATGACTTGTTGGCATGGTGCACATGTCAAGGTAAGCCGGGAGCAAACCTTGGCTAGATTGTGGTTAAGGAGGAAAGAGCTTAACCACAATCTTGCATTCATGTCACATTAAGCCAAACCTTTGCTTAGCTGCTGCACCACACTAAGCTAAAAGGACTAGGGAGGATCAAAAGGGCTGTGATCTTCTTCTCATAAGCCACCAAGTTCATATTAAGCCATGGCTTGGCTTAGCATTATGTTCAAATGTTGACATTGTGGACCAACAACCTCTCCAACTTACTGAGCAGAGCAGAAAAATCTTATGGGTCCATCATTTCTAAGCCCCTTTGTGCCTGCCAGGACAAAAAGAGAGGATATTGGGTGGTTTTCTGTTTTCTGTCTTGCCTATTTGGCTTTAAAGGGGGGGGGGGATCCTTCCACTGAGAAGGAAAATAACTTTGCAAGTTCCCAGGTTGGCACACTTCTTTGGCCTATCTAGGGGGATGGTGGGGGAACAAGGGGGCTTGGGACCCAGCAAATCCAAAATATCTCCAGCACACTGCCAATGGATCACAAATGCACTGCATGAGTGATACAGTAAGGTGTGTATTCAAATGCTGAGTGCATGATTTATATCCTACTCAGCACACTGTGTACTTGCAAGAGTCAATCCACAATGGGATGGCTGAGCTGACACCTGCTTTTCTGCCTTGATTGATCAAGGCACTGTACCTGTTGTCACAGCTCACAATTTGCAAAGGTTACACTAGGACAGAGGCTACACGTGACCAAAAAAAGTTAGTTGTAATTAGCCTTTTTTATTTCACACTTTGCAGTGTTCAAAGTGTTTCCCGTTACTTCTCAATTCAGCCTGAGAGCTTTTTCCTATCCATGCAGAACAATCTGTTTACTCAAGTGTAATTCATACTGTGTTCAATGGCCCTTACTCCTTGGTAAGTATACATACGTTTGCAGCTTCAGAGTATTACAGTTCTTCCTATCTTGAAAGCCATTTATTTCATCAGATGTTCTTAACAACTCTGGGAAGCAAATAAGTCACTCCTTTTTAAAAAATAGGAAAGGTAGTGATTTATGCAAGGTCATGCTTATAGATATCATTGGCTGTCCTGTGACTTAATCCCAGGTACCCACTCCCACCAGATCAAGAAGCTTCAAAAGCAGGCCTAACAATGAATGCATGTTCTCTCCTCCTCCAGCAAACACCCGTTCTCTGCAACATCTTTGTCGTCTGAAAATCCGCAAGTGCTTAGGACGCTTGCGTCTACGCTGCCCTGTCTTCCTTACATTTCTGCGATTACCAAACCGTTTGAAAGACTATATTCTCTATAAGGAATATGATCTCTTTGGACAAGGAAACCTGAAAGGAATTTACTAATACAGGTATATACAGAGTTATATTTGGAGGGGATCCTATACGTAATTCTGTGCATGTTTAAGTTGTAGCTATTGGAATCCTTCTGTTTGTGAAAGAGTTGATTTAGCCCAAGTGTGTGGCAGCACAGAGACCACAAAGAACAAAGCATAAGTAATGCAAACTACTGCAGTTTCTTCCCCTTTTACATCTCTGGATGTAAAATATCCCTAGGTGTAGAGACTGATCTGCTCATTCTTTGCAAATTACATATAAAGCAGATGGAGTAATATAACCCCAGTCACATTAGGAGGGACATGGTTTCAGTTTCTCCAATCTAACCACACTAAAATAAAATAAAATAAAATAAAATAAAATAAAAATTATATATGAGCTCTTACAAACGATAGGCACATGTTTGTTGTTCTATTGGAAATAAATGAAGACATTATTCCAGCTGTTAACTTTTTTTATTAAGTACAATGAATGATCTCTGGCTATATTAAATATATGAATAAGATTCCTGAATAACTGACAGACTTAAAATACATTTGACAAAATTTCAGGATCTTTTTAATTTTTTTGGATAACATGATGATGGTGATGACCTTTTAGGAAGCAATTGCAAACAAAATATATTTTACATAATCATTACAGAAAGCCATCTTCTAAAATTGACTGGACTTTGCCAAGCTCCTTCCCAGATAGGTTTATTAGTATCTTCTAGATTTCTGTCTGCAGTTGACAATACCAACTTGACAATCACTGGATATTATTAACAAGTATTCAGGGAAACTGTATTAGATTCTTAAAACATTGCAAAAAATCACAATCACTAGAACAGGACCAAACCATTACATTACTGTAAGAATTTGACCATCCACTACATTATAAAAGTCACCCATATAATTATACAAGCAGCTTAGCTTGCATATAAACCTCACTACAGATCATTATTGTTCCTTCAGCTGTGTGCTGGTTTATTCTTTCTACCAGCTTAGAGCACATGATCTTAGTCTACTGGTTGCAAATTCAATTTTGCAGAGTGAGGAGTACTCACATAAGGATCTTTAAAAAAGAGATGTCCAGAAATAGTAATTAAAAAAATTAATCTTCACCAAACTTGGGTGTTAGTGCTTTTTTGGGGGGGCAGAGAACACAAGTGAGAATGCTGATCTGATTTGTTTTTTTTTTTTAAACCTCAGATTCACTTGCAAACAATTAAAAGGAATGCATTTCAATTACAGCATGTTAGGGAAGAGAAGGACATGCAAAAATGTTTTTCGCTTTGCTGTATTTCTGGGTAACACAGAAAAGCACATCTTAAGAAGCTCACTTCTCACAAACATTTAATAATCTTTCTTTCTTCAATTTTGGCCTTGAAACATTGATCATTCTAGTTTACAAAACTGAAGTATAAAAGCTATAATAAAGCAATTGTGCTCACTGTGGAGATTAGCTGTTCTGCTCCTTGACAGCACAAGCCTATGCATTTTTACTCAGAATTAAGTCCCACTGATATGTGGTAGCTTACTCAAAGACCTAATCTGACAATAGGGGGTGGGGGGTGTAACTGTTTCACTCTTTATTTCAAAAATAAAATGGAAAGTTTGCTTCATGACATTACCTTACACACTAGAATCTTCCAGTATGAAGATGTTCTGGGTAGGAAACCTCATTTTTAACATACAATTTGAAGTGTGGCACAGGCGAGTTATGCACCATGACCATACCAACCAAATTGCCAGATTTTTAGATACAGCAATCATATCCAATAGTAAAATGCAGGAAATAGAATGTATTTGCACACAGTGATCAGATTTTTTTTCATGCCAGCTAGCATCCAAAGGCAAGAAATGCATAAAAATTCAAGCAACTAGGTTGCTGTGCTCTTTCTCCTAGCCAGTCCAGTTCCTGCCTTTTGTCCAGCCAATTGTGCTCTTAGTCTCCATTTGTTTCTCAGAAATTGTAAAAATAAAATACAATGGTCAGTAATGTGTTGTTGTTGTTTTGCCCACTATCCATCTCTAGAAGCAGAACCAGTGGATGTGCTCCTAGTTCCATGGCTGAAGGATCTTATGGATGCTTCCCCTCTCCCCAAATATTCCTCACTGCTTGCACTCTGGAAGCTCCAGGAAGAAAAGGCACAACCGATTCTTGTGGCCCCAGACTGGCCTGGACATGTGTGATTCTCAGGAGTGCTTCATTTATTGGTGTCACACCCTTGGGCCTTGCCACCTCAGCCAGATCTAACAGTACAGGACCCAGTATTACAAGAACCACCAGGGTGGTTGAGACAGACAGCATGGTGCTTGAGCAGCGTTTTAAGTCAGCTCAGTTATTACTGATACTAAATGACATCTCAATGTGGAACCCATTGTGGAACCTTCAGAAAATTCTTTTGGCCTTACAGCATCCTCCTATTGAGTCACTGAAGTCTATGCCTCTCCTGCTCCTGTCCTTCCAGGTAGTGTTCTTAGTTGCAATCACATTCGTTTCAAAGATAAGTGCTCTTTCTTTAGCAAGATATCTGTGCTTTTTCATAAGGACAGTGTGATATAAAGAGTTCCTTCTTTTGTGCCAAAGGTTAACTCTAGCTTCCATTGCCGACAACAATTAGTCCTGTGAACTTTTTGCCCTGATCTTGTCCATTTCCTTGGTGTGAGAAAAGCGATAATGTACTAGTTTAATGCCCTCCTCACATCAACAGAATGATAGACTTTAGACAAACAAAGCCTCTTTTGTGTCTTTTCATACTACAACCTTTAGTTAAAAGGTGCCATCAGCTATCATAGCATGTTGGCTTATAACAGCATTTATTTTATCCTATGAAGCATTAAAGTTACCTGTACCAAGGAACATTATGGTTCATTTAAGTAGATTTAAGACAACCACAGCAGCCTTCCCTACAAATGAATCTATTTTGAGACCTGAGTGACGGGTTGATCTTTATCAAATGCAATCACAAAGCATTATAAAATTGTTACTTATGTCTTAGGAGGCATGTGATATGTCTTGAAGACCTAGACAGCATGCTTTCCCCACCTTAATATCGCCTGCTTTTGTGCATCCCACTTGCTGGACTATCATTCAAGAAGGCGGCACTGTTGATCTCGCCTGAAACATGTCTCCTTGATGATAGTCCATCAAGGCCCCCGATTATATGTTGGGTTAAGGGCAGCTGTCAGTCAGCATTATCTTCAAATGAATTTTCTTTTAATGTATTGTTATCTGTAACTTGTATTTTTTTATTTCTACTTAACATGTTCTTCAAATTTATTTCTGTTTGATATATAACTGTGATGGGGAGGTATGGTAGCAATACAAATTGTGTTACAGTGGTACCTCGGTTCTCAAACGCCTTTGAAGTAAAACATTTTGGAACCTGAATGCCGAAAACCCAGACGTAAATGCCTTGGTTTTCGAACATACCTTGGAACGTGAACAGGAAATGTGGCTTCCATTTTGAGTTTTGCATTTTGAAGCTTCCGCTTTCAGTTTTCGAACGTTTCGGAACTCGAACAGACTTCTGGAACGGATTGTGTTAGAAAACCGAGGTACCACTGTATTTCTATTTTCATGTATATTTGTGTCCTGGTCATGTCATGAAAGAGGCTGGCTAGGATAGAGTGAGCAAAGTAAACTACTTTCTTGAATTTGATGAATTTCCTGCCTTTCTTACTTGAGAAGAAGAAGAAGAAGAAGAGTTTGGATTTGATATCCTGCTTTTCACTACCCGAAGGAGTCTCAAAGCGGCTAACATTCTCCTTTCCCTTCCTCCCCCACAACAAACACTCTGTGAGGTGAGTGGGGCTGAGAGACTTCAGAGAAGTGTGACTAGCCCAAGGTCACCCAGCAGCTGCATGTGGAGGAGCGGAGACGCGAACCCGGTTCCCCAGATAACGAGTCTACCGCTCTTAACCACTACACCACACTGGCTCTCCTACACCACACAGGGATGATTACCCAAGAGAAAAACCTTTCAGGTAGGACCAATGGCCCCTTTTCTAGCAAGTTGTGGGACAGGTACACGCTACATAAACCAGAGACTTGCAAAATTCATGGTTTCATGTCTATAGTACATGTCTAGACTTTGACAATGGGAATACCACAAATTCCCCTTTCCACTGTTACGCAGGTATAAACATACTCTCCCTTAATGTTTCTTCTGAACATACAGATTATATATAGGAACAATTGTCAGGTTTCAGTTCCACAAAGAGCATTAAGCCCTTTGAAATCAATATTTAACAGAAAGAAGATAAAAAATAACTGGTTATATAAATGAGAAAATTTGGTATTATACACATTATAATACAGTAATTTAACATACATGTATACACACACATATACATATCCAAATTGCAAGTGACAACTGCCAGAGGTTAGCTTGAAACATGAGAACAAAGCAACTCATCAGGTGAAGTGAACTGGTTATATCAAATTTTATATTATCTGGGAGCACTGTTAAATATGGCTTCAAGTGCTCAAAAAAGTGGTATGATTTAATATAGATTTGCCAACTGAGCTGCCCAAAAATATGAAGACTTAATTAAAATTAGTGTTCCTTACAATGAAGAGAACTAAGAACCATATGGGTGGCATTCCCTCAATCTTATACTAAGGGAGACAGAAGAAGATGGCACTACTGCTCAATAGGCTCCTGCAGTCCATTAGGTTTACTGGAGTGATATCCCTCTCCTTCAGATAGCTTAGAACAGAAACACCCCCAATGTGTATGAAAAAGCTTCTTAACACACATTACAATGAAGTGTTATAAAGGCCAAAATGAATTTTCCCTCCACAGCTCTCTGGAGAAGGGTGGGAAAGGTTTGGAGTATTCTGAAAGGTCCCAAATATTGGCTGCTGCATTTTCTTTTGCTACAGAAAAACTAAATTCTCCTTTGGGTTTGCTTTTCCCCAAAGTTAGGTGTTCTTAGTAACTGAAAACCTGCTAGGGTTGAAAGAAGTGATGCATAGATTTTGCAAAGCTTGGGAAGAACATTGGTTTCTTCTCTCACATTGTTTCTAAAAAAAATACTGAATATATTTTGTTGATTTCTTTTAAGAAGTGATTTAGATAAAAAGGCAGACCACATGAGAAAGTGGTAATCAACAGGTTGAAATGGATTTCTTTATGTTATCTACTCACAATTTGAGTTGGTTGCCAATGCCATGAATGGGTTGGGTATTAACTTGTCATGTGACAGAGGCAGGAAAGCAAAGAACTCTGGGAGGCAGAGACAGAGGCAGTCACTCCTCAGTTTTTCTCTCTCCTGCCTGTCAAAGCAGTTTGTTTTCTGGCTCTCAATCTCTCTTTTCAACTGGGGTTTTGAACTAATTTCCCATCTAATTTTGGTTACTTTTGCATATACTTCATCCTTTACCTTACAGTTCTTTCAGTTTTTGTGTTCCATTTCTAACTACTACTTCTTTGGCGATCACTCGTAGCCAAGTAAGATTGTCTTCCATAAACACGGTTTTAACAATGAGTCCGTAAGTAACTGTGAAGGCCAATTCTGGACCCACACATCCTTCTACAGTGGGGACATTGGTTCCCGGGCAGGAGTTGATCCCGGTGTGGATTTGCTAAGCGTGCCTTCCTCTTAGCACGTTTCTCCCTTGCATTCTGAGTTTGAGTGTCTTCAAAGCCCATGACACCTTTGGTAAAGGCTGTTCTCCAACTGGAGTGCTCGCAGGCCAGTGTTTCCCAGTTGTCGGTGTTTATACTACATTTTTTTAGATTTGCAGTGAGAAAGTCTTTAAATCTCTTTTGTTGACCACCAGCGTTACGCTTTCCATTTTAAAGTTCAGAATACAGTAGTTGCTTTGGAAGACGATAATCAGGCATCCACACATGACTCACTTGCTGGATCATCACCATGTCGTGGTGAGTGGGCTTGCACGTTCCTATGAGCCTTGTGAGCAAAGCCGTCGGGAATCTCGTACTCCCAGCAGGGTCACCCAAGGCGGTAAGGTCAAAAATTTCTAACTTCTGCTTTAAGCCCTTATATTACTGGGGGGAAACAGCCCAAGCTTATTAATTATCTCTGCGGTCTCTTTTTCATTCTCCTTTCCTTTCTCTTAATCCTTACCAAATGCTAGATGACGTGGCAGCTCAGAATGACCACCTGCCATCTCTGTGTTCAGAGGTGTCAAGTCATTTTCAATTCTTTGAATAAGAGGAGGATGAGTGGAGTGAAGGCTCACTGCAGGAGGCAAAAACTACTATTCGCTTGTTTCAGGAGTCTAATTTTACAACATTTCATAAGGTCATGTCTACTTTACGTCTGACTTCACAGGAAAGTAAGTCTGCTGAGGCCACTTTTCCTAAGGGCATTTCTCTGCTGACAGATACGCACTCAACAGATAAATTATTTGATGGTTCCTGCTGCACTGAAGAGGGTGGCTAAAGCTGATTGGGATGCTCCATTACATTATCAAAGGAGAATGACTTTAGCTAACAAATTTTATTCCCTGGAGCCAGTGTTTATGGTACAGCTAAAGGCTCCTTCTGCGGATAGGCCTGTGGTCTCCCTTTCCTCTCAGAATTTATTGCCTAAGAATGGGGAGGTACAGTTAAAAGATATGACTGACCGGCGTATGGATTTTGCCTTGCATAAAGCACATAAGCCCACTGCACTTTCAATGCGAGCAGCTTGCACGACTTCCACTTGCACCCGTGCATGTATTATTTGGATTAAATTGTTAAAGAATCCTCCACAGGATAGTGTGAGGATACTGCAGTCCTTCAATAAATAGCTTAAAACAGAAGTCTTCGTGGCATATGCCACTTTGGTTGTAAATCAGTTTTCAGCCAGAGCAATGGCAGCTCAAATTGTGGCGCACACACACCTTGTGGTTTAAAAGTTCAAGATGGAGTCCTTCAATTCCATTAGGGAGGCGCTGCATGTGGGCGATTACCTGTCATCCACAGATCTCCAGGATGTGTACCTTTCAATTCCAATGCATCCATGTCATCAACAGGTACTAAGATTCACCATAGGTGACATGCATTACTAATTCCTCATCCTTCCATTTGGCTTGGTGTTCATCGCCAAGTTTTTACCAAGGTGATGGTAACACTACATCTGTTGTTCCCAACATGGGGCACACGCCCCACAGGGGGGCAATATGATTTTTAGGGGGGTAATTTGGAAGCTTGTTTAGACCAAGTTAATGGCCTTTTAAGCTTCTTCCACGTGAATAGTTCACCTTTTGAATAATAAGAATTATATGTCACCGAGGGAGGGGGGACATCAGGATTTTAGAAATGCTTAGGTGAGGCATAGCCAAAAAAAAAAAGGTTGGGAACCACTGTGCTACTTGCATCTTCAAGGGATTTGTATCTATCCATATCTCAATGATCTACTTTTAAGAGTGACAACCCTGCTCCAACTGCTGCCACCTCAGCTGAGCGCACGTTTAGCGAGGGGCTCCTTCCCGCTCAGCGGTGAGTGCCTCAGGAGCAGCCAAGCGCCAGCCAGGGAGCGGGGGACCTTGAGGGAAGGGCCAAGGAAGCAAGCTGCTGGCGACGGAAACAAGCCTGGCTGGGAGGCAGGTAGAGGCAGCAGCACTAAAAAGCCAAAGTTTTCACTTGCACATCAAGACACTGACAGATGATGTTGATTACAAAGCCATTGACATTTGCTGACTGTGTTGGTGATGAACTGCCTTTAAGATGGGAAACTGTTCATGATCAACAGATTTGTGTTTATTACATGGACCATATCAATCTGAACCAGGCCAGGAAAAGGCGGAATGAAGGAAAACAGAAATCAGGCCTGAGAACTGAGGTCACTGTCAAGAGTATGGCCAAAATCTCCTCAGGTGAGGATGAAACAGGAGGGAGGGAAAAGTAAACAGTCCATGAAAACATCACCACACTCAGGAAAGAACTCTGGTGGTGAGATGGCTGTCCTTAGTTTCTTGCCTCCAGTTATGTGCATTGCATCAACAGCCAGTGTGGCGTGCAAAAAACGTCAAGGGAATCGGCTCTGGAAACATCTTGACAACCCTGCAAGGAGCTCAGGAGTATCTCCAAGCGACTATGTTGGCCCTTCAATCACATGGTTTCCTGATAAACAAGGAGAAGAGCTGCCTTGTTCCATCACAGCAGCTTATCCATCTGGAAGCCAAGTCAAAGGTTTGGTGGCTCTGTCTCCAGAGTGCACCAACAAGATCAGAGCAGCAGCATTTCTGCTGAAATCTACCAAGGAAATTGATATCAAGCATCTATCGATAATCCTGGGCCTCTGTATGTCAGCTTCTCAGACTTGCCTGTCAGCTTCTCAGACTTGACTGTTGAGCATCCACTCCCCCGGATCGAGAAGGGAGTGATAGGCAAGTCTTCCACCTGATTCAGGAGTATCTAGGTCCATGTCAAGTGGATCTGTTTGCAATAAAGTTTCATGTTATTTTTCCAGGTTCAAAGACAGTCAAGTGGAAGCATGGGATGCCTTGATGGTACCTTGACCAAAATGTCTCCTATATACCCCCCCCCCCAGTCAATTCTGCAATGTGTTCTCCAAAAGATCAGGATAGAAAGAGAACATCCTGGTGGCCCCTTTCTGGCACTGCAGGCCTTGGATGTCGGAGCTCCAAGAGCTAGCCATCTCACCTCCTTGCCATCTTCTGGTGTTGTCCTACCTACTGCAGCAAACACCATTGTTCCATCCAGAGTGACTATGTTCAACTGCATGGCATTTGAATGCAGCCATCTGAAACATCAAGGGTTGGATGCAGCTGTCATCTTCACCATTTTGGCCTCATGCAGACCTTCCACTGTGTGGATATATCAGGCAACCTGGACCAATTTATCAACTTGGTGTTTCTACAGTAAAGCTGTGTCCACATAAGTTTCAGTTCTGGACATTTCCGGAACTGAAGCTCTATGTGAACTATGTTACACTTTCAATGCATGGGCTACAGAATGGTTTGAAACCAAATACTCTAAAAAGGCAAGTTTCTGCCAATACCTTCAGTTTTGTGCACTACAGGTCATGCCCCCATTTCACAGATTTGCAAAACTCATTAGTTAAACGCTTTTTGATGGGGGCATTTCTGCAAAACCCACTAGTAGCACATAGTTTTCCTTCCTGGAGTTAGCATATGGTGCTGGCAGCACTGCAGAAACCACCGTTTGAAACTTTGTGCAAGATATCTTTAAAGCATCTATCCTTTAAGGTTCTCTTCCCCGTGGCCATTATGTCTGCATGTCAAGTGTCTGAGTTGCCTGTATTATTGGTGGCTAAACATCTGTGCACCTTTCACAAAGACAAAGGGGTTCTAAGAGATCAACAAAGACTGAATGAATTTATTATTTTGGTCACAGACCAGTTCATTCTAACAGATCCTTCCTTTTTACTGAAGGTCCTTTCCCACTTTCATGTCCAGCAAGAGTTGGTGCTACCTATCTTTTGTCCAGATCCAAAACATCTGAGACATCTTTGATGTTTGCCTTACACTGAAGGTGTATATTGAAAGGATGTTAGAATCACCGACTCCTTGTTCCTTTCAACTATGGGTATAAAGGTTGCTCCTTCCACACTTGCAAGGGTGGAGCAGGGCTTGCACACCTCTAGGGTGCGAGTCACTCAAGTTGCCTCAGCCATTGCACATATTAGATCATTCCACTAGATCAGCAGCAACTTTATAGTTTATAGTTAATGCTGCTTTATTAAAGATCTGTAAAGCAGCTACTTAGTCCTCACAAGTATTTTCACCAGGCATTACAAAATGGACCTGTTTGCTTTGTCTGCCGCTACCTTTGGGCACAGAGTCCTTCAACAGGTGCTTTAGTCACTGTAACTGCAGTTGGGACACACCCTAATTGGGAAAGCTGTGATACGTTCATCCCATTCATGGCATCAGCAACTTAAACAGAACAATTGGTATTATCTGAAGAGTAGATCTGATAGGCTAATGATGACATGAATGGGACCTCTCCCTGGTATAGACTGCAGTGATATTGATAATTTGGTTAGTTGCTGCATTGTTTTCAACATGTGTTTATTTAAAGTTTACACATTGAGCCAGAGATAGGCATATGTAAAGATTTTTAATTCCTACTGTAAGTTCAATGCCTGTTGAAGCTTGGTGAATCCTATAAAACTGAGGAATGACCGCACCTGCCTCCCAGGGTTCTTTGCCATCCTGCCTCTGTCATGTGACAAGATAATACCCAACCTATCAAGTCTGCTCTTCAGGTAAGACCAATTGTTCTTTTTGCATAAACTAAAGGATCTGACTACTGTAAAAACAGATGCACTGTTTTGTATTAATAGTATTACTTTGCTGGAGGAAAAGGCCAATGCATGTTCGATATAACTAAACTTGTCATGCACTTGCAATTAAAAATGATCAAGAAGAAGAAGGTCAGCATAATTTCCCTCAGTGATTTGGCACTTATGTTGTATGTGGGATTGTTCAGTAGGTCTTGCTAAACAGTATTTAGAGAAATTGTGCAAATATGGGCACAGATCACAGAATCAGTTTTATCTGAAATAATAGTTGGCAATGTCTCCATACAAATTGTTCTTCTCATCTATTTGTATTTGTTACAAAACATATTCATACGTTACCAAAACACATACTGCAATTGCAGCCTAATTTCTAATATGTGCTTTAATGTCTCTGACACCCTCCACACCAAAGTGCTCTGAAGTATAATGCAGAATAGCCAAGGGCAGTACCACCAAGTACATTCTCAAGTAAAAATACCATTGCAGCATTACCAGTTTTCCTGAACTATTCTCTGCTGGCAATTCATTTTCAGACATGTTTAAACTACATGCAAGCACTCTGTTTCTGTTCTCAGTAATCTTTGGGAATCAAAATGAACTTTGAAAAAATAGGGACTAACAAATTTATTATAGCAGAGCCCTTTGTAGACTACACTCCACTTCATAATATTAAATTTGTTAGGTCTTTAAAAGAGTCAAAGGACTCTGTTTTTGCCACAACACACTAAATGGTTATCCAATGCAGGTTGAAAGTGAAGACAAAAGCTTTTGTCTATTTCTTATGCTTACCTTATACCAATTTTTTCCTCATGAAATTATCTGCACAGCAAGGCAAGTGAAGAAAAGAAAAGATCCATATATAGTCATGTATACTTCTTCTAAGTTTCACCATGGTACCTTATGATATGGAAGAAAGTCCATATTCACATTAAGCAGGCTGTTTAAGAAAAATCAAAGCACAATGGAGTTTCATCTAATAAAGCAAACCCACCACCTTTGTTTCTCCGACTTTCGACTTGCCATGTCAGACAACAGGTCCGAAGACTTGCACACCAGAGTCACTTCATGCTTCAGATTCTCGTTTCTTCTTTCCATCTTCTCCCAAATCGCTGTCTTCTGACTGACTACTGCTAAGGACTACAAATTGTCCCTCCCCAGTGCTCTGGTTGGATCTACTAGAAGCAGCTATTAGCCGGCTTTGCTCTTCCAAATCCTGAAAGAAAGCATCCACTTTTAAATGGGACTTTCCATTGTAATTGCATTTATACAGTTTTATGCTGTTGAAACACTTGGAATACCAGTGTAGATTTTGTAGATTTTGATCACCACATAACCCAAAAGGTATTACAGAGCTGGAAAAGGTGCAGAAAGGGTAGCCTACAAAGGAAGTTTACAACAATGTGAGATTTTTGTTTTACAGAAAAGGTGAACAAGGGAAGTAAGGGAAGATATGATACGGTTTTATAAAATTATGCATTGTATGGTGAAAGTGATTATATTAGAATCTGGAAATGCATGGTAAAAATTAAGAAGTCCCAAGAAGGCTTGTAACTCTGACTTGCTCTTTGGGTCTGGGGCATCGCAAATGGCGTGCACTTTGTCCTCTGCTGGATGCAGGCCGTCCGCGTCAACCCGGAACCCCAGGAAATCCACACTGCTAACTCCCAACAGGCACTTTTTCTGCTTTACTTTAAGTCCTGCTGCCTGGAAGCATTGGAGCACTGTCCGTAATCTGGCGGTAAAGTCCTCTTTTGATGATGCGGCAATCAGCACATCATCGAAAAACGGTGTGACTCTGGGGATGCCTTTAAGGAGACGGTCCATTAGGCTCTGAAATAACCCTGGGGCCACGCAAACTCCAAACTGTAGGCATTTGACCCTGAAAGCACCCCTGTGAGTCACGATTGTCTGGGCGTCTGCGGTGGCCTCATCAACGGGCAGCTGCTGATAAGCTTGCGCTAAATCTAACTTCCCGAAAATCTTGGCCCCAGCCAGGGTCGCTAACACGTGGTTCACTACTGGAACCGGGTATGCGTGGTCCTGTAAGGCCCGGTTCAGGGTGCATTTGTAATCACCACAAATACGGACTGAGCCATCCGGCTTAACCGGTGTGACAATTGGGGTTTCCCAGGTTCCCGAATCTACCGGCTCTAAGACCCCTTGTGCGACTAAGCGATCAAGCTCCTCATCAATCCTGGGTTTCAGTGCAAACGGGACTCTACGGGCCTTGACCTGGATGGGTTGCACTGTGGGGTTCAGCCGTAGGGAAATCGGGGGTCCGTTGTACAGGCCCAGGGTTCCATCAAAGACTGATGGAAACTCCTGGCAGATTGATTCGAATTCTGCCCCTGGGGAAATCTGATTAAGCCCTGAAATGCTTAAGCCTAATGGCCCGAACCATGCTAGGCCTAGAAGGCTAGTGAATGGGCCTTTAGTTATGATGAGGTTCAAATTCTTGGTGTACTTCTTAAACTGGACCTTGAAGGTGCCCATACCCTTTAGCTGTATTCTTTTCCTCTGGAAGTCCCGCAGCACTATGGGGGCCGGGCGGAGAGGAGGACCGCCGTCAGGACAAAGCTCTTTCAGAGTCTTAGCAGATATTATGGAGTAGTACATGGGGATCCCTCTATTGGGCCCCGGGGACGGAAGTTGCAGTACCCTGGCTGAAGAGGTGGACTGTAACTCCTCCTCTATGAAGGCCTCATGGACACGTTGCTTGGGTCGTGCTCCGGAGGTCTTGGAGCGGCAGACTCGACCAATGTGCCCAGTTTTCCCACAGCGGCGACATGTGGCATCCCGAAACCTGCATGTCCGCCGCTCGTGGTTTTCTCCGCAGCTGGCGCAGGTCCCTTGAGGTGCGTCAGATGATCGCTGGTTCAACAATGTGCTCGTAGCTTGGGAGCTGTGTTGTCGGTCGGATCTGTCCGAAGCTCGGTGGACATCCTCATTGTGGGAATCTACAGAAGATGACTGGTCTCGCTGTATGCGGTGAGTTCTCACTTTGGCATGAAGGCTGTAGGCCGCCTCATGGGCATTATCCTTCTCAAAGGCTGTGGCCATATTTATTGCTTCCATCATTGTGATGTCATCTTTTGCCAGCAGCTTGCGGCGGAGATGGCTGTCTCGCACGCCAGTGATGAATCTTTCGAGAAGTCGTTCCTCGATGTCAGTAAATTGGCAATACATCGCAATTGCCCGGAGCGCGGTGATGTATTCACTCACTGACTCTTGCGCTTGTTGCACTCTGTGCGCCAAGTCATAGCGGCGGTGGTTCTTAGTTGGCTGAGGTGCGAGGTGTCTTGTCATAGCATGTGTCAGCTCATCGAAAGTGCAGGCCTCTATGTCCCTGGGTGCCATCAGACCTTCCAGTAGTGATGGCGGAACTTCCCAGCACTGTCAATAGCACATCCACCTTGTCTGCCTCCCTAGTGAAGCCTTGTAGTCGGACGTAGCTCCTTATTCGGCGGAGCCACTGTGGCCATTCTGCAGGATGGCTCATATCGAAGTCCGGTGGCGGCCGACTATGACTGGTGGCCATCCTCAGACCTGAAGTAGTCGCTTGTGCGATTATGGGTGGTTGCGAAGACGCGGCAGGCACGGTCTCGTTTCCGGGGCTTCGCAGGTGGCTGTGCTGCGTTGCAGTCTCAAGCCTCTGGTATCTAGCGAGAGCTCATGTATCCAATCCTCGTCACCAATATTAAATATTCAGGAAAAGTCAGAAGCCCAATGTAACTGCGTTTATTCAACAGCTCACTCCCATATTAAACAAGAACACACTCTGAAAGCCCCAACAAGAACTGCCAGTTGGCAGTTGACAGAGCTTGCCATTAGAACTTTCATCCACCTACGCTTCTACGATTGGTTAGAATCATAACATGTGTTAAACCCAATACATAACAGTCATCCAATGAAGTTGAATAGTGGAAGATTCAGGAAGCACTTCTTTGCACAATGCACAGCTAAAACTATGGCATTTGCTACCACATGATATGCAGTAGCCACCAACTTGGATTACTTTAAAAGGAGATTGGACAAATTTATGGAATATAAGGCTATTGATGGCTGCTAGTCATGATGGCTGCATACTACCTCCAGGATCAGTGACACCATGGCCCAGATTCAAGGGCTCTTAAGCGTTAGCAGAAGCCACTGCCAGGGTTCCCTTGAGAGCTTTCCCTGCCTCCTTTCACTGTGCCTCCCTCAAATCCACTCCGGAGAGTCAGGAGAACTACTAGGAAACTTTATTGGGGGGGGGGGGAAGAGTGCGGAATGTTCTGTCTGGCAAGCCAAAATCAGAAGGGTATGACGCTGAATTTCTCACGTCTCTGAATACCAGCTGCAGGGAAACAATGAAGAGGGCTATTGCCATCATGTCTAGTTTGTGGGCTTCCCAGAGGTACAGTATCTGGCCAGAAACTGTGAGATAGGGTAGGCCTTTGGTCTAGGGCTATGTTCTTATGTATAATAGGCATACAAATAGTGCAATGATTTTCAACAATAAAAGACTAGAATTTTACTATGGTCACCAAACCACAAGTTATAAAACTGGACAATTCTTGGAAGACTCCAGGGCATGAAGACAACCAGCCTTCCCCACCGCTTGCCTTTTCTCCAGTAACTAGTTTTCAGTGCTTCTCAACACAGATGTTCTATGAATTCATCCAGTTCCCTTTTAAAGCCATCCAAGTCTGTGGTTATCAGCATATTTTCTGGCAGTGAACACTAAACCTTCATTATGTGTTACGTGAAGTAGTGCTTTCCCTTGCCTATCCTAATGTACTGCCATTAACTTCATTAGGTGAATTCAAACTCCAGTGTGAACAGGGAGAAAAATCTATCCACTTTCAGCTCTTCTGAAGGCCCAAGCTCATGAAAATTCTAAAGCTAAATTTTGTGGTTTAGTCATTAGAACAAATTGTTTTCTTGCATACAAGTTCTTTTCCAGGTAAAATTTTGGCAGACAACATACCTTTTCTATTTGTTTCTGTTTACTGAGTTCTTTTTGTTGTTTCTCTTTCACTCTATCCATTTCTTTCTGCTTTTCTGATGTTCTGCGATCCTGGAAAATTAAAAAAGGCACAGGACATTAATAATTGTTAAAGTAATTTACTACATCATAAATACTTGATGAAAAATTGCATTAGTATGTTATATATGTTCCATTGAAAGTTTCACTTCAGAGAACTGATGTATGTAGCAAATGTTTTTTAATAAATATCTGCTGCTGCCCTTCAAAATAGAGGAACTGCCTGCATGATTCTTCTGCACCATCAGATTACAGCAGAAAAGCAAAAAAACCACCAAACCAAACAATTTCTAGACTGGACACTGTTGGCAACACTACCAAATACAAGTTTGAAAAGGAATTTCCTGCCTACTTTGCAATGCTGCAAGTTTTTTGTTGCTTTTTAAAATGAAAGCTGAGCATCATTTCATAGTGACCACGTGTCACGAGTTAATAATACTTTAGAGGCAGATAGTCATGAAGCATTTTCTCAAAGGATATGGCTGGGCAGTGGGTAGGGATTTGTAAAGCAAAAAAAAGTGGGAAAGTGGTTTCAGGCAGCCTGTCTAGTCCTTAATTTGAGACAATAGCCTTTAAATGCTTAAGGAACTCTGTTCCTGTAAATACATTCCTATTCACTAGCTCAGGGTGGTTAAATGAGGAGTCACAAATGACACTTCTAATTTTGCTTTGAAGTTAATATGGTTTTTCTTCTCCAACTCTGACTTCTGTTTCAGTGTATCTGAAGAAGTGTGCATGCACATGAAAGCTCATACCAAGAACAAACTTAGTTGGTCTCTAAGGTGCTACTGGAAGGAATTTTTTATTTTTTTATTTTGTCCTGATAACTAGCAACTCATGCCAAATGCAATGCAGATCTGGATTGCTTTACTAAAGTGTTTGCTTACAGGTATCTGTAAAATATGGATGTTCCAAAAAAGTAAAAATTAGAATTTTTTTAAAAATCATAGAATAATTTGCAACTTGCATCAGAAAAGTTTCTGATGGCCTAAGGAGTGATCTACTTTAGCATCTTTATTTTATTTGTATTTAGTAAACAAAGCTAAAAAACTGTAATATATTTCCAATTGGCATCCATTCACTGTTAAGAAAGAACTTATGAAACAGAAATGTTTCTCCAGAAAAAAAAGCACTGGAAGAAATGCAGGCCCATAGCACATTTAAGAAGAAACTGATTAACAGAACATGCTAGAAATGGTTAATAGGCAAAATATATTGTGTTACTGAAGATGCCTAAACTGATGGCCTTCAGGTTCCTTTCAGCTCATTAATTCTGTGGTGCCAACAGAATGCATACATATTTTACATCAAATGAAAATCTTACCAATTCAGCATGAAATGCAATCTGTTTTGCAAGTCCCACAGAGTCACAAATCTAAATGGGATGAAAAAAAGGAACACACAGTCAGTAAACATGATCAACTGTGACCATCTTTAAATATATAATTAAATCACATTGCTGCAAGTATAGAATAGTTTAGCATACTGTAGAACTTAGCCGGAGCATGATAAATACCTTTTCCCCTTCATTATTTGATTCGAATATATAGCAGACTGAAGTTGGTCTACTGTCTGCTCTCCCTGCTGAAGTCCGAAGCACAAATCCAAAAAGGCGTTTGTTTTCCTGGTGTGTGGCATACAGAACTACATTTGGCAACGGAAACTGTTGAGGAAAAAAATGATAGAACTTTAAAGCTCATTGAATACCAGATAAACATATTTAATGTTAGTTGCTGGGCCTGATGGGAGTTGTAGTTCAGCAACATCTGGAAGCCAGTGGTCCCCCAGATCTGATTTATAGGCAAGGAAATACATGCTTAGCACCAGGCATACCATGTACTTTGCAACTGCTGTTGTAACTTATAAGTGTTACAAGTTACAAATGCTGGTGTAAATGTGACACTACTGAACGGATGTTATATGATAAATATGTGGAACCTGAACCTGTTAAGTTGTGATAAAAGTACACATAGTAAATGGAAGTTAAGCTTGGGTGCAACTTATAATTGACAGAAAACAGAGAATGTACTGATGTATCATGAAGCATGTTTCTATACCTGCTTTGATTTTAGTAACTCACCCTGAGTCTTGTAACTTGCGTCTGAGGATCAATTAACCTAGAAGTGTTAATTTAAGAAACTATAAGTTATGATACAAAGAAAAAGAGAACTGTATTTAAACACTTGACAAATGTGCTGGTTTGGAATGAGAATACTTACTTTAAACAATCACATGTGACCAACAAATGTGATTCTGTCATTCTGAAAATGTTGTGTATAGCTCGAGCTGCTAGTATTTGGCGCATTGTTTCATAAACAACATCAGGACTTTCATCCGACTTCACCTCCATGGATCCAAGGAATCTTACAATAAATAACTGATGTAGGATAGAATCTGGAGCAAGCACATATTAAACAAAATGATATGAACAACGTCTGGGCTTTCTAGAAAACCAGTGGCCTTGGCCTAACAGAATAACAATAATAACACTGCTCCAATTTTCATACATTTAATTCAAATTTCAATTACTTTAAAAGGATATAGCAAATCTAAGCTTTCCCCAATCTAAGGACAAGAAAAGGCGCTGTCAAATGAAAGTTGTGTTTCCTTGCCTTTGGAGATGTGGACAGGAGTGTATAAGTACAAGATTGACATAGGTTAAACAGGACATGAGATTCTCCATCTTGAACCTTGCTTGACCTTGGTACAAGCCTGATGCTGGCCTCATCTCGGGAAATATTTCATACCTTGCAAATCAAGCTGCTAGCAAAGTCTATTCAAACTCCTGAATGGAGGCCTTCAAGTTAATGGTATAGGACGCAGACAAACAGATGGTTCAGTTAATTCCTCACCATCAAGTCTTTCACCCTTTTGTCAAGCAAACAGGATGGCCAGTTTTCAGTTATTTTCTCCTTAGGATGAACAAGGTGTGAAATGGACAGAAATACTGGGAGAAAGACAGGAATTTCTAGTCTCAAAGCCCACCCCACTTCCCTACCAGGAGGCATCAGCTATGAAAATTACTAAAACTCCAACTAGGAACTGTTTAATTCTGTTCAGGCTCAATTGCAAAAGTGTCTGCCAACACTTTTCATCAACAGATTTAGAAGGAGGAGGAGAGGGCTACAGAGATTATAATTAAATACATCTTCAATTTAAGTACAGTTTTGCTCTACCTTCTGTTTCTGATTTGGTTCCTCCAGATTCTCCAAATGGATTTGTTCGTCTGTCAATAAAAAATAAAATAAAAGTGATTCTTGCACACTGAAACCCAATAATCTAATTCTGTATTATAACAAAGCAAGGATCAAGATTTTAAGATCATGTGAGGATACATGCAGCAATGGGTTTCACAACACAGGATTATTTAAGATCTATTCTACTGAAGAACTGCTGCACTTCAGTAAAAATCAAGTGAAAAGATCAGTAGCTTGGAGTACCACCCCAATGTTTTACCTAGAAGATCAAAAGCAACCCATGAGAAACTTTTATGTACCTCAATTCTAGTCTGGCAAGTTAGCTAATTTTCTTTCACTTGAAAAATACAATGCAAGATTGCAAGTTGCAAAGACAGCAAAAGGTAATATTCTCCAATCAAGAATGCATACCATCTCATTTGTTTATTTGTTATACAGTGGTACCCCGCAAGACGAATGCCTCGCACAACGAAAAACTCGCAAAACGAAAGGGTTTTGCGAGTTTTTAGTTGACTCGCGAGACGAATTCGTCTATGGCTGTTTTTCGCAAGACGAATTCGTCTGGCGAGGTACCACTGTGAGCCACCGGAGCCGCGTTTTAAGGCTGCAGCGAGTGCTGCAGCTTTAAAACGCGGCATCGCGCCATAGCTAAAAAGGCTTACCTTTTGGCTCCGGTGTGTGTGTGGGGGGTGTTTTCCGCGTCGCGTCCGCCATTTTGGATCGACTCAGACATGCGCAGTCGATCCAAAATGGCGGGCGCGACGCGGAAAACACCCCCCCACACAACGAAGCCAAAAGGTAAGCCCTCCCGACCGGCACGGCGCCGCGTTTTAAGGCTCCAGCGAGCGCTACAGCTTTAAAACGCGGCGTCGCGCCGCAGCTAAAAAGGCTTACCTTTTGGCTCCGGTGTGTGTGGGGGGGTGTTTTCCGCGTCGCGCCCGCCATTTTGGATCGACTGCGCATGTCTGAGTCGATCCAAAATGGCGGACGCGACGCAGAAAACACCCCCACCACCACCGGAGCCAAAAGGTAAGCCTTTTTAGCTGCGGCGCGACGCCGCGTTTTAAAGCTGCAGCGCTCGCCAGAGCCTTAAAACGCGGCGCCGTGCCGGTCGGGAGGGGCGCGGCTTACCTTTTGGCTCCGGTGGGGGGGGGTTTTCCGCGTCGCGTCCGCCATTTTGGATCGACTGCGCATGTCTGAGTCGATCCAAAATGGCGGACGCGACTCGGGAACCCCCCCCCCACCGGAGCCAAAAGGTAAGCCTTTTTAGCTACGGCGCATTTTAAAGCTGCAGCGGGCGAACAGTTCGCTCGCTGCAGCCTTAAAATGCGGCGCCGCGCGGCTCCGGTGCCGGCCGGCGCCCCTTCCGACCGGCGCTCCCTGACTTTTTTCCCATAGGAACGCATTAATTAAATTTTAATGCGTTCCTATGGGAAACGGTGCCTCGCAAGACGAAATTTCCGCAAGACGAAAAGTCTTGCGGAACGAATTAATTTCGTCTTGCGAGGTACCACTGTACTATTCAGTTATAAATGACTACCATTTAAAATACAGCTCTCTGAAAGCATTAATTGGACTTGTCTTAAGAGAAACATGGACTACACATGGCTATCAGTAGACGTATCATTAACTTGTAGAATTATACTTGTGAAAATTCTCTAGGCTTCTAGTGTGTATCACAGGCAAATGAAAAACTTTAACGAAACTTAAAAATTGGGTCTTAAGAAGGTCGTAAAACAGAATATTTTGTCAATAATACTTTTGAATATAGTGGGTGGTATTCAACTAAGTTTTACTAAGATTAAATTTACTGAAATTAATAGGCCCAACTTAGTCATATTCACTAATTTCAGTGGGTCTACTCTAAGTAAAACTTAGCTGAATACCACCCAATTGTTGTATAACACATTCAGAGCTTATGTGTTCACAATAGTAGGGGGAAAAGAGAAAGAGAGCAACTTTCGCTATGTTAATTTTAAACAGGAGCCCCATAAACAAATAAGCAGCAAATTATTGGTTATCTCAGTTAAGTTGTGTTGCCAATTTATTTAAAGCAGTTTCTCGGGAAACTTTAAAAACTGCTGTCTTTTCATGGATAGGAATCACTAGAATGAATTTTCTGACTGGAGTTTCCAAGTGCCATTCAGAATTACAACCAGAATGCATCTGCTCAACAGAACTAAATGTACCTGAATACTGGCCTTCAGCTTTGGGATCAGAACTAATTGAAGTCTGAGACATTTTCAGCATACTTCAAGAAATTCATTCAGTTTAGCAATGATCACTCAGTTCTGGACATTTCACTGAAATAGCTTGTGTCTCCATCAGAGCAAAGCTCAAGAAACTGAGCTTCATTACACCTTGGTAGTGGTGTTCAAATGAGTTCTTGGCAACTTTGTATCACAGACATTTTATTTCAAATATTAAATATGAATTCACATTTCTTCTGCCAACAGTTCTCTTTGAGTCAGTTCTCTACCTGTTTTAAACTTTTCTTAGTGGTAACTGAAGTTCACTCATTTCTTCAGCTCACAAAAATCCCATACATCAATCCAAGACATAACTGTCTCAGTCAGCACTTGGGTGTCCCATTATCTATCACGAGGGTGTCTAAGGCACCACATGAAGTAGAAAACAGTGGTTCTACTCATGTTGTAATTTCTGTCCAGAGTAAAAGAGTCCTAGCACATTTGCAGAGCCATAAGACATAAGACAGAAGTCAGATACTGCCTGCTCCTGTTTTAGCTTTAAAGCTTCTCTATCACTTTCCTCATTCTCCATTAAGACTAGTCTTCATGTTACAAAACTGCATTTATTGGAGCCTTGTAGATTTACTGTAGGTACTGAATGCTGCTTCATTTTTCATATACCGGTATGTAAAAACATAAATTTCTTCTCTGATAAAAAGCAAATGCTTAAAATATTCAAATTTAAAATAAAATTATTAATATTGGGGATAGGTAAGAAAAATATATCTTTAAAAACTGTCAAAATTTATCTTCCTAGGAGATGTGACCGTAGAAGCCTAGATCATTTTCACTAGCCTTTTGAAGCTTAGGATGACAGTCATCAGTCTGCCATCACCACCTGGAGGCAGGGCTACCACATTTCTCTTGAGTTTCCAAAAGGAAATGCCCAAGTGCTGGGGCAAGCAAGCAGTCGGAAAGGAAAATACCTTTTTTTAAAAATAAAAAAACCCCAAACAGGTTAAAGTTTGCTCAGAAGAAATCTGCTACAAGAATTAAGACACTGCACATAGAGGTTCAAGCACACCCTTTTCCATTTGTGCATTATTTTGATTTTGCATCTCTTCTCTTATAGATCTGGCAATCCTAGCCCTTAAAGGACTAAGCCAGAGGCTGTGGAACCAGACACTTTCAGAAGCCAGCCCCCTGTCCCTACATGCATGCATTCCTCACAGAGTTTTAAACAGGTAATGGCGATATCAGCATACACCTTAATAGTGACTACATGCTATTCTGGTTTCACTCTTAACCAAAGATTTGGTATTTGCTTCAAGCCCTTAAACTTAAAACCTAATTAAAAGCAAGCCCTATTTAGGACTAAACATAGTTAAAGCTGATGAAAGTACTTGATGGTAGACTGAAAGCATACAGCCATGGTGGGAGACAGCAAGCTATCCCACAGCATGCTCCTCATCCCATTAATGTAGCACTCAATATGTCTTATTGTCTGCAATTTGGTTTCCCCATTTTAAATTGCTGTAATATGTATACTGTATATACAGTATATACTGTAATATGTATATGTATACTGCTGCTGTTGATGCTCCTGTGAGTGCTTGGGAAGACTGTTCCCTCCTCCGGCCAACTCCATCGGGCCTACACTCATCACCACATCTTACGAGGCGCCGAGAAAGGCTCTTGGTCTGTAATGTACTAGTGTTTGTATATTTTTACATTGCAATTTAGCCAAAGCAAATTCCAAGTATGTTGGAAAATGTACTTGGCCAATAAAATTATTCCTAATAAATTATTCCCAATTATTGTAAATCAGCAGCATTTGCTTCAGTTGTGTTTTGGCACTTGTACATCCTTTGTTGCTCTTATCTTACCTGCCTGCCTGCCCTGAGGATTTTGCTTGGCCAGGTTGATCTTCACTTACTGGAGAAATAATGTCAAATTGTATAGGAGTGTCAGGAGCAACAAGAGAGTCCAAGGAAAGAGCTGATAGAGATGCTGAATCAGATCCCAAAGACCCAGTGCTGCTAGTACGAGTCGTGGGAGGACGAGCCTGTCTAAAAAAAACATAAAACCACACAAGTAAGAACAAAAGGAATTGTCTCAAGCTATACAATGTTTTATGTTTCAGTGGATTCTGAGGAAATCCCTAGTCATCATCAATAATCACTTCCTTTCCACTTACCAATCTGAAACTACCTGCCAGTCATCCCACTTCAGGTCAGTATGATGGTCTTAAATAAAGTTTCAGGATCACGGAAACACCCTAAATCAGGATTGCCAATGCAGTTCCCTCCAGATACTGGACTACAGAATGGTCATGAAGAATAATAAGCAAGGGCCTAAATAAGATACAGTAATGTGATAATCCCTCAGATCATGTCCAGGTCAAACAGGCTGTTAAAGTGACATACGTACAACATCCATTCCATCAAGATGTAAGAGAAGTATAAAGATAGGACTGCAGCTCCCTTCCATTAGCTCTGCTAAAAGACAAGGAACTTGATACTTCTCTCCAAATGTTCCCATTCCTATTGTTCTCTACAATATCTCTGTAACTTAAGAATTAGTGCCCAAGCTTGTTTTTTAAAGAAATTAACTGCAGCTGGAACTCAATATTATGAGAGATACCCCACATGCCATTCTTCCAAATAGTACCTACTAATACATCAGGAACAATTAACAAGACAATTGGAAACATTAACCCCATCAGCAAAGAAGCAATAGTGAAATGACTAAATTGTTAAGATACAGTTTGCAAGGAAAATTAATTGACACTCTGTCTTAGCCTAACTTCCAGACTTGCTAGAAGGGAAATACAAAGCGGAAGGGGAAGAACATCCCAAACCTTGTATGCTAGGACAGTTTTAGAAAGAGCCAAGTCAACAAACTTCACAAATCCAAATTGATACTCAGACAAATCAGAGAATTTAGATTATCAGCAAGCTCTCCCTAAAGCAATAGGAGCCACTTCTGCAATAAGAGACCATCAATGAAATGTTTTTACAAAGCTGACTTTGAGAGGAAATGCATGGCAATTCATTGCAAGCTTTAAGTAACCTTCAGTAATATTTTAAAACAACCCCAAATAACCATCCAAACTTCACTGGCTCCTGAAGGAATAACCATGACTGACCGAACATAATCTTTAAACATAGAATCATAGAGCTGGAAGAGACCACAAGGGCCATCCAGTCCAACCCCCTGCCAAGCAGGAAACACTATCAAAGCATTCCTGTTTTACAACTTACACAGCTGGTCTCATGCTCTCATGTCTCTGCTGGAAGGAAGGAGAGGGGGTAACAGCTTCTAAAGCCGACTGATTTACACGTGCAGCAATTTCCTATGTTTGCAGGGAGGGCGACAAAAAAGGAGTTTCCTTTCAGTTAAATTTGAATATATACTTCTCACTGGCAGTCATATAGAAGCTGTGTGCCAACTGTATTTTACCCTCTCAAAATTATTTTAATAAATAATTATATTTAAATCTTTACCTTGCTGCATTGTAAGCATTTTGGCAAATGCAGTAGACACATAAGGGTGCAAATGGCATATTTATATAATAAAGAGCCTTGCTGTACAAGAAAAGAATTCACATTTCAGAGGTGCTTCGCATATTTCTTTCCCCAAGAGTGATCTTTATAGTGAAATTGCAATTTATGAACATCTAAATGGCAGCATTTAGTATGCTTAGAAAGCAGTGTAAGTTGCTTTAAATTGTAAATGTAGGTTTAAACCTGAAGTTTCATACTCTGTACTAGAACTAATTTATAAAACACTCCTCTTAATTTCCCAGCACAGACTGGATTAGAAAATTTCATTAAAACACAAATTTAACTTTTCATTTATGTTTATAAATAAAATTTACTCTGACACTAGAAGACCAATAAATCACATTACCTCTGGGTTTTCACTTAGATAGATCTGTTTGGAGATGTTGTTTATTGTACATATCCACTGAAAAAGAAAGCCAAGAGGTGCAACTAAGTTTAAAATAGTGCAAAATCTTCTTCCACATTTTTCACTACATTTTCTCCATGTAATTTGTTTCCACATGTTCATATTTAACGTCTGAAGCAGCTTATTTTTCAGGGAGTTTAAAGATGTGATTCATCTGACCACATGGGGGCAACAGTGGAAAGTTTAATCACAGGAAACCAACAGTAGAGATTCCAGATAATGCCATTTTTAAAATAAAAATTATTGGGCAAGCTGTTCATACCTGGTCAAAAGTACAAAGAATTCCTTACAATAACCTATTGAGAATACTCATTTCAGATGTTCATAATGGTACACAGAATAAGACTAATAATAAGGTGAAGAATTTACCTGTTGTAGAATTAAAGACCCCTGGACCATCGGCCAATAGAGGGGCTCTGGCCACTTATGACTATTAAGCACCCAATTCTGATATTTGCCCAATTTCATCAACATTAATGTGAAACTGCCAGCATAATGTCATGACACATTACCTGATTAATAGCAAGCAATTGCACACTGGGGCAGTAAGGGGAATCGGAAGCTGCAGTCAGTTAAGTTCCAACCAATAAAGGCCAGTTTGTTCACCCCCCCCCCAAAAAAATGGGGGGGCTGGTTTGTTCAGCATTTCATTATTTTCATATTTGAACAATGGTTCCTCCTTACTACACTGACAGCTGTACAAGCCTTTTCTCCTACTTTTGAGTTTTTTGGTGCTTCGACATAGTGGCAACCCCCCCTATAAAGAGGCATTACTGGAACCTACACTTTTGTCATTTAGGTCCTAGGTGAAAATTCATCTTGTAACAATAATAATAATAATAATAATAATAATAATAATAATAATAATAATAATAATAATAATAATAATAATAATAATAATAATTTATTTATACCCCGCCCATCTGGCTGGGTTTCCCCGGCCACTCTGGGCGGCTTTCAACCGAGTATTAAAAACAACACAGCATCAAACATTAAAAACTTCCCTAAACAGGGCTGCCTTCAGTTGTCTTTTAGAAATAAAATAGTTGCTTAATGCCTTAACATCTGCTGGGAGGGCATTCCACAGGGCAGGCGCCACTACCAAGAAGGCCCTCTGCCTGATTCCCTGTAACCTCACTTCTCGCAGCGAGGGAACTGCCAGAAGGCCCTCGGTGCTGGACCTCTGTGTCTGGGCTGGATAATGGGGGTGAAGACGCTCCTTCAGGTATACAGAGCTGAGGCAGTTTAGGGCTTTAAAGGTCAGCACCAACACTTTGAATTGTGCTCGGAAATGTACTGGGAGCCAATGAAGATCTTTCAGGACCAGTGTTATATGGTCTCGGCGGCCACTCCCAGTCACCAGTCTAGCTGTGGCATTCTGGAGTAATTGCAGTTTCCGAGTCACCTTCAAATGTAGCCCCACATAGAGCGCATTGCAGTAGTCCAAGCAGGCGATATAACCTGCGTACCAGATGGAGCTGGTAGACAGCTGCCCTGGACACAGAATTAACCTGTGCCTCCATGGACAGCTGTGAGTCCAAAATGACTCCCATGCTCCGCACCTGGTCCTTCAGGGGCTCAGTTACCCCATTCAGGATCAGGGAGTCCTCCATATCAGCCCACCCCGTCCCCCAAGAACAGTACTTATGTCTTGTCAGGATTCAACCTCAATCCGTTAGCTGCCAATCTTGTTGCCCAGGCTTTTCTTGGATTGCTTGGAATTTGGTTGGTTCTGGAAGCACTGGTGGAGGATGAGGAGTGCGGGGGAAGCACACCGCCCACAGCAGCGCAATCCCGGTGGGGTGCCATCGCGGCTCCCCCCCGCGCTAGGCACCACACCCCTGCAGGCAATGCGCCCTGCCCCTGGGACACATGCCAGCCCCAGCCCCACCTGCTCTCCGCCCACCGGTGCTGGAGCATGAAGCTCCAACAGTCTGGAAGTGAGAATTCCAGTTATGACTCTCTGTGTACTTTTGATGATGCCGTCTTTTTATCTGCTTTAATAAGGTGTGCTGAATTGGTTTCACTGTGGTGGTGTTTCACTGTGTACTGTATTTTAACCTGCTCTAACTGAGGCCACAGTCAACTTTGTCAGATGCTCATCTCTTTAAGTCTTTGAAGCTCCACAAGACAATCTGTAATTTTAGCATCATTATTGTGCAGCAGCTTACCTCTTCATAATCTTTTCTGCTCTCTGCCTGAAGAATTGAAGACCTGGCAGAAAAGTAAGTAAAATGAACAGATTTAAATGTATTTCTCAAGGGAAATAGCACAACACAACACAACACAATATACAGGTAATATAATATAATATAATATAATATAATATAATATAATATAATATAATATAATATAATAGGAATTTTGATACTATTTAGGCAGTGTGTGTATTTCTTTACTAAATATAGAACTGACACTTTGCTGCTTTCTAAACTATAGATAAAACACTCCAGATAAAATACACTCCAGGTTTATTTTTCACATTTGGAAAGTTTATCTATGTGCTGTAGGGCTTACCAAGTCCCAGGGGTGAATAGCACATATCCAGCTGCGTCCATGAGCTAAGCAACTGAGACAGCCACTCACTGATACAAGGGAGGTAAAAGTCAGCAATCTTGAGGTGTCTATTTTAACAAGAATTTGGCCCTGCCTGGGATTGTGCAATACTGTCATCTCAGTAAAAGAACAGAGGTGGCAGGCAGGCAAGCTACAGATAATGAAGAGTTCAGTAGAAAATAATCTGGGGCTAGATAAACAAAAATAATTTTAACTAAGAATCTAAAATGGTAATATACCCAATATAAACATTTTTTTAATGAGCCTACTCCAAATAAAGCTTGAATACAGCACATCCTCATTTTTCGGACTACAAAATTTACTTAAGATTTCAGTACACAGAATGATATTAAGTCCTGATCAACTGATTTGATTTAATATAAACACTTTGGATTTTACTAGAAGTTTAACATGCCTGCCATTTTCTCCAATCTGGTGGACAAAAAATGAAGCCTCCCTCCCTTCTACCCACACCTTCTCTCTTTAATAATCCCCCCCAACCCAAAGTGCTTTCAAATTTCTCTCTAACAGCTGCATTAGCTAAAACAAAAGAAACAAAATACAAACTTTTTGCCATCAAAAGAGGTTATCTGAAAGCAGTATCTTCTGTCTTCACAATCCACAGCCATTACTGAACAGTTGTCTATATCCATAACAAGTCCTCCAGCTACATCACCTCTTGCCTGACTCATTAGGTTTCCACCCTGAGTGAAGTAAAATTGTCTGTCCCAGCTGGAAGACACCAGCCCCGTTTTGCTGAAATAAGAAAAGAGATTAACTTAATATTTTACTAGCGGGAGGCGAGCATGGGCAGGCATCTCCACACGGAAGAGCTTTCACAAATCCAAGGCCTGGTGTAAAATTCATATCATCATTTCCCAATCTAACGAGAGTGTGCGTGGCAGCTATTTTATCAGTCAAGTGCCTTTTACTAGCTTTGGTTGATAAGACAGTTTTGGTCATTCCTGGACTGATATAGCTGTGGCACTGTGGTTCTGACACTGGTAACCTCAATGCTGAATTATTACACTCTATGTAGAGGTTCCCTTGGGCTTAGTCTGGAAGCTGCAGCTGATATTGAAAGCAGCAGGTAGGTTGTTGATTCAAGGTTTTGCTTTTAGCAAGTTCTCAACTTGGGACCAGGTCACCAAGGAGACTGGATGACCCCATCTTGCCCTGCCAAGCAACTGTACTCCTGGAATGGGGCACTGATGAGTGTGCCACGTGCTCCAGAGATGCACTTAGTATGTACTAGAAACCAGGCTTCTAGTGTTGCAGCTCCAGCCCTCTGGAATAAGTTACCTGAAATTAGATAAGCTTCTTGGTATTTAAGGCACTATTAAAACATTTTTATTCAAGAATGCTTTCCCTGAAGTGTGGCCCAATCATGTTATGGAATATTAATGAAATAATTATAATAAATTATTTTATTGGTGTTCAGTTTTCTGACTCTGTAATCTTTTGTATCTTATCTTATTGTATACTACTTTAATACCTTTTGGCTGTGAAGCTGCTTATAAAACTGCAAATAAAGAAAATAAAAAGTCTCTACCACATTAAGACAGAAGCATATGCATTGCATTTCAACTTTGTAATCTAAGAATTTACTGGTATTCTAGCATAGTTCTTTTTGCAAGTTCTTCTATTAAATTGTCTGCATCACTTGCCACTAAATGTAAATGTAAGTATGTCATTTCAAAATAGTTTATTCAATATAGTGTTAGGGGAAAGATCAGAAAATTAAACCATTTCAAATACTTGGAAGACATAGGAAATACTTCTATTTTTAAATGCACATAGCAATAATTCAGGTCCTATAAACTAGCTTAGGCTGTTGCAATTCATACATAGAATGAGGAAATTGGTTCTTACTTTCTTGCATTAAGATAACCAGCTTTCCGAGTAAGGTGCCGCTGGACGGGAAATTTTGTAGGATCAGGATCTGGCAGGTACAATGGGTCACTGGCTGCCTCTAAGTCTCCTATAGTCTGCTGCATAGTCTCTACTTCATGATCCATTTCCCTACGAACACTAAAAAATTGGGCAAATGCTTTAGTTTAACTGTAATAAGTATTATTTTAAAAAGACATTAAACCATTCATTTTAAAAGAAAAAAGTTAACTTACTCCTGAACACTTGTCCCAATATTTGTTAAAAATTCTTCCAGCTGTTCAGAAAGATTTTCTGAGCCCATCTTAAAGAAGCTTATCTTTTAGAAAGGAGAATCAAATCATTTAACAATTAACATTTAGGTGTGTATAATGGAAATTAAGATTCTATTTTTAAAGAAACAAAAATATAACTACAGACGCAGAGCAGGATAATCAGTCACACTTTATGATTAAGTAAAGAGAAAACTGAGAAAAACACAACCCCTATAAGAGACTGTATTCACAATTTCTCCTAACTAAAAGAATAAAGGTAAAGGTACCCCTGACCATTAGGTCCAGTTGCGGATGACTCTGGGGTTGCGGCGCTCATCTCGCTCTATAGGCCGAGGGAGCTGGCGTTTGTTCGCAGATCCCCACTAATTATGAGGAAGAACTACTTCTATGCAGACTGTACAATGTTTTAACTTCTGTTTATATATGCCTTTATCTCCTCAAAAAGCTTAGACAGATTCAGTCTCCACAATTTATCTGCATGTAGGGAGTCTCCCCACACCTCACCAGTCACACTCAAGGACTTGTTCTGTCGATACTAAATTCAAATGGTGGCACAATGGTGGCACAAGGCAGTCCTACTTCTTCATGTACTGAATTTTCATGCAACTGGCATATTTATTTTTGAGGTTTTAATATTTTTAAATTGTTTTAAGCATCAACAGCACACCTAGACATAAATCCCAAGTACACTTATTATTTAACCAAAATAATTTTATGTACACATCTCATTTCACAGACATTCACCTGAGCTTGCATGTATCCTAACAAGGGTTCCAACATAGCAATTTTCTTCTTATACTGCAGAGTATTTAATGCACAGAAATAATGCATCATGGTCTGATGTTGTTTCTTCCGGGAAGTATATACATCTTCTGTAACCTCATATTTGACCTGAGGAGAAACAGAATTTCTGACTCAAGGCAGTGTATTGTGCCAATAAAAGAATTGTTTTACATGACATTTATTAAGTAACAACTCTATTTTTTATTAACGTGTTATGTTCACAAACAATGTCATATATAACTAAAGTAACACAATCCATAAAACAATTAAATTAATAAATTAAGCTCAACAGAGCAATAAAGCCAGTCCCAAGATCCAAAGCAAGATTAACCAAATCCTTCCAAAACCTTGGAGAACAAGAATGTTCTAAGTAGCCCATCAAGGATATGGCCACCTGTCCCTCAAGGAAGAACTAGTCCCCAGTGTCAGGCACAACCACCAAGAAGGCCCAGTGCCACCTCCACATACAGCAAGCAACACTCGCCAATGAGACAAGAAGGGCTCCCTCAGCCAATCTCACGAGCCCAGGCTGTTTGATATGGGTAAAGATGTTGCATCAAGTATGTAGGAGCCAAGTTGCGCAGAGCTTTGTATGTTAACATCAGCACCTTAAACTAGGCCTGGCAGCATATAGTGTTAGATAGGCTTCACTACAGAGCATGTGCACCAGCTCTCTTCTGATCTGCTTCATCACCAAAAGCTCAGTAGAAAACCAAGGCACAGTTTAGGCTCTTGAGTGTGAGGTGTTTAAGAGCAATCCTGCCAACTGCCTCCCCACCTCACCATTCAACAGCAAGACCAAGGCCTCAGCAGGAGCATCAGACATGTTAAAATCCCCCAGCAAATTCAGGAACTCATGAGAGTTCATAAGCCTCTAGGGGTGGATCATACTAATCAGTCCCCTCATACCTATAGAGGGGAATTGGGTGTCAAGTAAAACTACACTAGAAAAGTCCATCCATGAGAAGGGTATTAAGGACAACCACCCCAATCACAGAACCAGACAAGTCCACTGTGTGGCAAATCCAAGATCAACGATCACCTGCAATTGGGCCACTGTGTGAACAGGATGCTGGACTAGATGGACCACTGGCCTGATCCAGCAGGCTCTTCTTATGCTCTTATAACATAGTCCCATGGTTGTCATGGAGGCCATGAATTCCTGAGCTGGACCTAAGAAGACAACCTCACTGTGGATGCTGAAGTCCTCAGGACAACCTCACTGTGGATTCTCCAACACCACCTTTGACAAGAAACTATTGGATACTGGGGTGGGTGGTATACCTAGAGGGTGCCTTTTTGTCTCTTTGGCCCAGCACTAAATACCAACCCTCAAATTTAGCACTCAAGCACACTAGTTTCCTGTAAAAGAGATGACATTTTGATAGATGCAACACCCGCTTCCTCTTCCTTTCAATCTATGCTGGTCCTGCACCAAATTACCCATGAGAGGGTAATTTGGAGTTGATCCACCCAACCAGATCTCTGCAACACCAAATCAGCCTCCTTATTCATGACCAGGTTGTAGTTAACAAGCATTAAGCTCTGGAGATTTAAAATATAAACGCCTCATGTTTTAAAAAAAGAACTAATGCCTTCTCCCCATTCTGCTGTATTGAACTATGTATTTTCAAAGAAAAATCCCACACACCACATTTACAATGGGACAATATATATTTTCTATGCAAGACTGTCTAAACTGCTGGAGGTGTGTAACTGTTAATATAATTAAGCATGTGCATCATTTAAGAATTACCAGATTTTGTAGCCATTCTATAACATGAAATCTAAGTGCTGTATTGAAAATTTCTCAAACCTTCTCATTTTCTCTTTTTTTTGACAGTCGACTATATCTGGTGATGGCAGTATCATGATCTGCAAAATGAAGTTTACACTGCATTTGAGTAGCAGTTACAAAACAATTTAAGTTTAAGGGACCCTCAGGGTCCCTTCCAACTCTACAATTCTATGATACTATAAGTGCTTAATTTAAAGATAAAATAAGCTTCTCTTCATAGAAGTGATGTTTGACTGCGCGCAAAAGAATTATTTAAATTATGAAATGCCATAGTAGGATATTTTAATACACAATAGCTACTAAGATTCCCCCCATGCGTTTAGATATTCTGGAAGTATTTTAATAGTTTTTGAGATATTATTATGGTATGAGTTTGCTAGCAAACTGAATGTCAAGGGCTTGCGAACCTGTAAAGAGTTTCTCCCATCCACTGTGTTTAAAATAAGCTATGTCTTCAAACTTTCAAGTTAAAGGATGCCTACTTCAGCCAACAAATTAGCAAAAGAAAGCACTGAAGCTAGAAATGGAGACTATGTTAATGCTTCACTCCTCTCAAACCTCTGTACAACATTAAAGAAGTGTCAGGAAATTAACATTTAAGGTATACTTACCATTGCTTGAGATCTGGAAAACTTCTTTTAAAGTCAGAATCTCTGAAATGAATGCATTTTATTTAAGGAAGTGTATAATATCAAAGCAGTTTTGCTAATTGTACTATGAAATATAGAAAAAGACTTGATTCAGGGTTTTATGATTGGACAACTGAACATTCAGCACAAAAAACCAATCTTGCAACTCTATCTCTGAAAAAAAGATCCAAGTAAATGTGCATAAGGGTTCGGCCTTATATTTCTAAATGTCTAATAGGCATTGACTCCTGCCTATTTTCTTTTTCAATTAGCCTCCTTTTCCACTCAAAAGTGACTCTGAAGAACAAAAAACTGCAATGAATAGTAATTTTCAAAGTATCTAAAATAGAATACTGGAGTTCTGTTTACTGAAACCAGAGAATGTTAAAAATTCAAATTATCTGAACTTAAGCATGATCAACTTCTCTACATCATTTGTGACAGTAACTACCGTACCTTTTAGATCTCTTTCCTTGAACTGGGTAATGGGAAACATCATGGCATCAGCTAATTGAGTTGATAGTACTGCATGACAAGAACTGAGCTAAGGAGAGGAAAAAACCCACAAAGGTACACAATTTTATCTGCAAATAGAGATTTCTCCTGTTTCACAAATACTTCATCTAATGCAAACATCAAGTTTCAACTAAAGATAACTTACAAGTCTTCATTAAAAACAGACACAGAGGGCACAATCCAGCCAAAATTAAGCACTTCAACATTCTAGTAATGCCAATGTAAGTTCATACAGCCACCCCAGTTTGCACACCCTTATCTGGAAGCAAGTGCCACTGAACTCTCTGAACAAATATGCATAGGGTGGTCCTTACAACTCATTTCCTTCATCAAGTCTGTCCTATTCTTTCGACCTTCAACCGGTTTTAGTTTGTTAATTTGTTTCCTAAAATTTGGTTGTAAATTGATTGTAAAAACTTCAAAGTGGTTATTCATGGTATTTGTGTAAGTTAAGTAGCAGGGTCATTTGGACAGGGACCGCCTTATGAATTTTGTACAGCAATCAAGGATCTAATTATTTCCCCCTCTGTGCCACTCCCCAACCCCAACCAATCTCTCACACCAGGCCAATGTCCCTTCCCCAACACCTGACCAAACTCCCCACCTCCTCCACCCATCCCACACCAAATCCCAACCTGCTTCTTTCACATCTTGCTCAAACAGCTCTTCCCTCACAACTTGTTATGTGTTTAATGGAGATAGGGTGCATGAAAGAGTGATTTGCTGAAGCACTCTATGAAGCATCCTCACATTCCTGGAGCAGCACTTAAAGAACGGTGAGACGTGCTTCAAATAGTGGTTTGGAAAATTGATCCCTGAAGTGCCCCCCCTTACATTAAGCATCTCTTCTTCCTCAGCAGCTCACCTAGGCTGGCTCCCCACCCCTCTCCCCACTTGCTCATTTGTTTGCCTGCTGCTCTCTCGCTGTTGCACTGAAGTTGGCATGGCCACCTGTGGGTGGCCATGCAAACTACATCATGACACCTACAAAACTATAGTATAGAGAGATAAAAAGCACAAGGGAGTCATTTTTAAACAACATTAGTTATTAATGATGCATTTCCTCATTTGACACTTACATTCTGGAGATTAAAATAACATTTAACATAGGCTAAAAGCTTTCTCTAACAGCCACCTGTCTCTTCAACAGTTAAACACCAATTTCTTCAGCCATGAAATGCTGTCACCAAAAGAACATAACTATTAAACTTGACTTCTTTCAATTTATCAGGAACTACGGCATTTAGCACAATGGGGTACCAATCCTAAACAAGGCCCTCTGGTACAATTATAGCACTAACCATGAATAACAAGTAGGAAGTTACTCTTAAATGAACTTAAAGAAATGCAGAAAAAACACATGCTCTGTTGCTTTAGAAACACAACAGGCCCTTCCTAATTTAAGGCATTCTACTGAGACTCTTCATTTAAAGCATCAGAAAAGGGGAAGAGTCACCAGTTTTACATAAAAGGCTCAGTATGAATTGGTCTATTGCAAACAATCACTATGATTTGTAAATACATAGACAAATGTGAGTCTAAAAAAGAACAGCAACACACATACAACCTTACCTCATCTATCACTTTTGCAAACTGCTGCAGGGTAGAATTCATAACTTCATCATCACCCCCCAAGGGGAAGCGCTACCAAAACAAAAACATCCATTTTACTCAGAAGTTAACCTCCGTTTACTTTTCTTATAAAGATTTAGAACAACACTTCAAAGCTTTAGTAAAATATGCTGGTATCTACCGGTAATAGCATTGATATGCTCAAAGAATGGAAATTCCTGGATGATTATAGGCCAAGAAAAAATGTATTTGTGGAACTTTTTTGAATGAACAAACCTGACAAAAAGACAAGTTAGCTGATGTTAGTAGATTGCACTGGGCATATACCAGTATGCCTATGTTGTTCTAAAAATGAAATGTTAAGTCTGCTTATTCTTGGTGGTTTTAACTTGGGATGCTATTTCTTTATTAGTCAGGTTCTGTGTTTTTAACAGTAAGCATGGTGTGAAGAAATTAAGCAAATGGAGCTTTCCCTGCCTCACACAGAAATAAAGAAACAGGAAACACTTCACCTGCTTAATTCCTACATGACTGGCTACTTTTAAAGCTGAGGTAGTGAATGTGTGTTGCTGAACTACAGTTCTCCTTTTCACTGACGAAACTGGCTGGGGCTGATGGAAGGTGGGAGTCCAACAACAACCAAGGACCACCAATTCCCTGCCCCGCATTAAATGAACATAAGCTGACCCAGTATAAGAGGTTAGCAATCTTCAAATTGTAACATAGAATTGTAGAGTTCTACGAACATAACCCAAATATGTTCATTCATACCTGTTTCTCATATTCCTTTAGAAGCTTTGAAGTCAAATGTGTTGCTGCACTTAATTCATTCTGGTTAAGGGGGAAAAAGACAATAAATATTTCCTATTTTGCACTGATAATGAAAATATACTGTAGATTTCACAAATACACCACACAACTGCAAAGAGCCACTCTGGACACAACATTCTGGATTATTTAACCATGGTTAGGTGGTGCTCAGCTATTAAGTAAAAAAAGGGGGTATCGTAAATTTCACACTTTTAAAAGTTGCAGATACCAGGTATTTCTAAGTTAAACCAACAATACATGATCACATTCAGGTTGCTGTTAAGTCCATGTAAAAGGGACCATCATTCAAAATAGAAGGCAGTATCATTTAACAGCAAGATTAGTCCCCTGCCAATCAGTTTGAAAGAAAACCCAATAAATGAGAAGGAAGGTTTCTGCATCCCTGGGGGAATGACAAGGTATGTAAAAGTATACATATATTTAAAACTACACCCACAAAGGGGGCAGTTAAATAATAATAATTAAGTGTGCATGCATGAGCTCATATGCGCGGTGGTGGTGGGGAGAGAGGGAAGAAGGAAAGTGGAGTTCAGGAAGGTAGTTATCGTAGCTTTGGGAGCAGCCTCAGAACTCTGAAAGGAGCAGCTGGATAATGTTCCAGGGCAGGTAAACAAGTTAACCAGGAGGAGAACAGCAGCTGGAAAAATAAGCAAATAAAAACCAAGGAAAAGACATATACATGGAATGTCGGTACATGGCATTTGGAGTGTGAAGTAATGAACACAAAGGGAAAAAATGGAAAGGGGGGAAAAGACCCAAAGACACATATAGAATATAGAAAACATAAATCACACTATTTTGGAGAGCTGACTCAAGATTAGCTAATATATGCATTCAGCAATTATCACCCTACCTGTGCATCATAAATTCGGTGCATGGCTTGATACAGCTGGCTAATGTATCTGGAAATGGCTGCAGCATCTTCTTCAAACACACCCAGCAAGGAACGTGTCTAAAAATCAGAAACAATGTACATTCATGACATTAAAATTATAGTGTAGTAGCTAGATTTTAGTTTCCAGTGATTCAAAACATATTGAAATAAAATGTATTGCTACTAGGCATTTGGTATGTGTCTATCAGTCATGAAGCAGAAAGCACCCCCTAAGACAAGTGTGTGAACCCAGTAGGCCAGAGTAGATTGACATGGCTAAAAAGGTAAAAAAGGTAAAGGACCCCCAACAGTTATGTCCAGTCGCAGACAACTTTGGGGTTGTGGCGCTCATCTCGCTTTACAGGCCGAGGGAGCCGGCATTTATCCGCAGACAGTTTTTCCAGGTCATGTGGCCAGCATGACTAAGCCACTTCTGGCACAATGGAACACCGAAACCAGAAGAGTGCACGGAAATGTCATTTACCTTTCCGCCGGAGCAGTACCTATTTATCTACTTGCACTTTTTGGTGTGCTTTTGAACTGCTAGGTTGGCAGGAGCTGAGACTTAGCAACGGGAGCTCACTCCATCGTGGGGATTCGAACCGCCGACTCTGTGATCGGCAAGCCCAAGAGGCTCAGTGGTTTAGACCACAGTGCCACCCGTGTCCCTATAAAAAAGTAAAAAAGGTAAAGGACCCCTGACAGTTAAGTCCAGTCGCAGACGACTATGGAGTTGCAGCACTCATCTCGCTTTACAGAATAGTTAAGGTTGCTTTCACTAAAGATATATTTCCTTTGTGAATGAGTTTTTTGCTTTTAATGCTAAGTTAGTGGATAATTTTCAAATGGACTCCTACTTTGTCGCAGTTGAGGTGCCTTACATAAAGTTAAATATAGTCTAAACTGATTTGACATTAAGTTCTTAATTTTTAAAGTAAATAAAGCAAAGCTTGAAACTGAGGCATGTTTCTGATCCAACTATTACCTGAGCGACACAGATGGCCTTTATATTTCGATTTTTCAAAATGTTTCAACAAAGTCACTCACTAAAGGCTGATAAGGAACTGAGCAATGACTTATGGAATGATAACTTGACAGGAAGCAGCGGGTAGTAAAAGTCAAGAAGAGATTAGAATACAACCGAAGTTTATAAATACTGCAAACAGTACATAGATTCCTTGCAGAATCAACTGCTACAGCATGTTGTCTACCATAGCTATTTTTTAAACCTTTGATAAATTTATGGATAATAGGTTCATCAATGGCTACATGCTGTAATAACAAGAACTTGAACTCATATCTTTGAAGACAGCTTATACTTCCAGTTAGGGGGACCTGATAACAAACAACAGGAACAGCCATTTCCAGCATGTCCTTGTGAGCTTTCCATCCACCTAGTTGCTAATGAAGACCAAGTACTGGAATATATAGCTTCTGGTCTATGTACCGGTAATACACAAACAAACAAGCACAGAAGGGGAGAGAGGAAAAGACTAATTTTATGGCTTCTAGTTCAATTTGGGATGTCCCATAAATCTCAAGTTTCAAAGAGCATAAACTTCTATACTTATTACTTCTTTGAGGGGGGGGGAATAAAATCATTTATTTCTATATCCTATATACTATTAACAAACTCATCGGTTACACCCACATTTTACATTTAAAACACATAGCTTCTTCCCCCAAACAACTGTGGGAACTATAGTTTGTTGAGGGTGCTGGGAATGGTAGCTGTTAGGGTAAACTACAGTTCCCAGGATTCATTGGGGGAATGCATGTGCCTCAAGTACATGAATGTGATCATAGTTACTTGATCTTAGCCAAAAGTCAGAGAAGTGATGAATGTGACCAAAGTCAAGCGCTGTTTCTTAAATAGCCAAAACAGCTATTTAACCTATGTTTGCAGAAGTACAAAAAAACCTTAAACCCTATGATGCAGATCTATTAACAACTGTGCATACTCGGTGACGACAGAACACTGAGCAGCTGTTTGAAAGAGGGAGGGATGGAGCAAGAATAGGGAAACTACGGTCCTCCATGTTGTTGGACTCATCAGCTCAAGCCAACATGAACATGGGTGTAGCCAGGATTTATTTTTAGGGGTGGGCTTCATATTAGTGGGGGCAGAACCTCAGTTAGTTAAGTATTTGTATTTATTTACTTGCTCTAGGGGGGCAGATGCCCCCCTGCTCCCCCTTGGCTATGTCCATGGTCAAGAATGATAGAAGCTGTTGTCCAGCAATATCTGGAGGGCTCACAAGTTCTCCCACACTGGCCTGCTATTTTCTTATGTCTATCATAGACTATTATGGATTCCAAAGAAGGCATGCAATCTCTTTTATATGCCAACACCTATAATGCATGTCCTACTTTTTGTATTGCTGACGATGAGCTATTTAGAAGTGTAGACATTAAAACTAGAGCCACCACCCAATCTCTATTTACTCTGGGATTTAAATTGGAATGACAAACACTACCTAGGTGTGCTTGTAAACTACTAACCAGCTTACCATGGACACCTGCCTAACATCAAACTTGCTGTTCTTTTGGTGCCAGAAAGGACACTACATTTTTAGCTCATCTTTTATTCTTCAGCTATATGATTTTTTACTTGATTAGGAAAACACAATTTTAAATATTTGTTTTTATTTGTGGAACTGTTTAAATGCTGCACCTCTGGAGTAGTAGAACAGCCTTTATGCTGCTGTTTGAGTACACTGGTTTTTGTCCTAATATTGGGATTATAGCCTTATCTATTCATTTTATACTTTATGTGCAATCACCATGCCTCCAAAAGTTCAGTCAAAATGAATTGTAATGGAATGTATATTTTCTTCTCCAAAAGGAAGTAAACATATTAAAATAGTAGCTTCTGATAAAATATAATGTGTGTAAAAACGTACTAATGTTCTAGACTGGTGTAGCATTGTGGATAAGAGTCAGGAACACTATGAGTCAAATATTTCTTAAGCACTGAATTTAAGCAAGCCACAGTTTGTTCAGTTTGCCTTGCCCCCAATCTTTCAATTTATCATCATGACAAAATCAGAGTTGATCCAGTTCTGTAATTCAACAGAGCTTCCATCGCTTTTCATAACAGACTTCAAACAGGCTATGTTAGTGTGAAGTTAATTGAAGTTTGTCATGCTTACACTTTATTTTATATAGGGGTGTTTACTAATGGATATGCTCTCAAAGGCTCCTTTGGGGTCTGGAAAAGAAATATTTTTTTCTGTAGATAGAGTCCTTATGCTATGCAAAGCAAGGGAATGAAGCTTCACACTTTCCAGATGCAAGAATTTAGAATAAGAAATGGAGGTTGTGATAAATGACCCTGTATGGGTACAAGTTTCCTGTGACGCCAACAGTACAATCCTATGCTTACACTTTATCAGTTGAATGCTCAAACTGGAGAAAATTTGCTGAATGTTTTTGTCTGCTTGCATGATGGATCTTTGAGTTATACCAAAGCTTTCCACTTTCAGGAAAACCTTTTCATGCTAGTTTGATGAGGAGCTTCGGTAAAGGAATTCTTGTACATTGCAGAGGGTACTGAACCATCAGTAGCATGCACAGTTGATTCAAGAGTAATGCTGTCCAGGTCTAAATCACCACACTGAGAATACATTCTAGATTCCTAGAATATGTCAAACTGTAGCTGAGAGTTGTAGAGCAGCATTCCTCAAACTGGTTCAAGGACTGGCAGTGGCCTGCAGCCCACTTTCTGGTCCTGCCTCAATGCTACAACCCACCCCCTGATTGTACAGTAGACTTTTGGTTGGCTAGATGCTAGCAGCGCAGCTCCCTCATTCAGAGGAGGAAGGACACCAAAATTGGTTTTGGGGCTTCCCCCAACCTTCCAGAGAAGTTTGGAGAAGTTCATTGCACTCAATGAAGTCATTCCACAAGCACAATGATTTTTGGATGTTAGTTAATTGTCAGCAGATGGTGCCAATTTCTGCTTCTATCCAACCCCTGCAGCACAATTTTGTGATTGGTGGACCTCAGTAATTTTTAGTTCTCAAATGGGCCCTAGGGGTAGCTTTGTAAGGAGATGGCTAGTAATGAGCACACTTGCCCACATTACTGATTTTCTGAATGAAGCATTATTAAGTTTTTAAGGAACACCAGAACACAGTTTGAAAACAACTTCATTAAGATATAGGAAATTATGCATAGTACCCCTATAATCTGTTGTGCTTCAAGGTCTGATTGTTGTTTATTAATCAAGCTAGCAGCAACTTGAATGTCTCTGGTCTCTAGAGAATCCATTTTAGAAACATTTTATACTTTAATTATTGCCCATTTGCATCATTAGGGGGAAATCACCATCCGTCCTATTGATGCATGATGAACTAAAGCAGGGGTAGCAAACATTGTGTCTTCCAGATATTGTTGGGCTAGAACTCCCATCATCATCACCAGCAAGTATGTCTACAGGGATGGTGGGAGACATAGTGCAACAATATCTGCAGTGCACTATATTGACTAACCCTTAACCAAATAACACCTCTTTTTTAAATTTCTATAATTCTGGAAGGGATTTTAGGTAGATTAGGTAGAAGTATCTTCTAGATTTAATGAATATATAGACTAGGTCTAGATCAATTCCATATTTTATATGTAGTCTTTCTCTTAGTATAAAAACTCTCTCAATCTAACAAAGTTGCATCTGTCGTACAACATTTGCACACTAATGTTATTGCTGTGGCCAAGACCATAAACAAGAGACTGCAAAGCACTACTCTGAAAGCTTGTTTAGATAAGATCACAGGAAGTGTAAAAGATCTCAGCACTAGTTACTATCTTACACAGCAACATATGAGATGAAGCCAATTATTCAAAAGAAACAGAAGATGCTAATCACCATCATCTCTTTCCAATCTGGTCACATACCGACTCAGTAGTTGAAACAAAGTTTTCAAAGCATTACTGTATATTGTTACACATCTTTACTTTTTTGAGAATCAACAGGCAAGCATCTGTCAAGTTTTCTTGAGACAGTATGTGGTTGACAAGCATTTTGTTATATTTCAGTTTTTAAAAATGAATGTTTAATTGTGTATAGGAGTGGGCTGCAAAACTGTACCTGAAAACAATCACACTTACAAGAGAACAAAATTCAAAGTAAATGTGCATAAGGAAATGGTACATTATTAATCTAATCTTTGAACAGGTATCCCTACAAGGCAATTCAGCTAACTACATGTAAATTTACACCAAACGTAACCAGCTGCATACAATTAGAAAATGAATATAAACCACTTCAATGTGTATAACAAAAATAAAATAATGAAGAAATGCAGCTGGTTACGTTTGGTGTGTTTGCTTATGTATTTACGTAACCGTGGTACAATATATTGTTGGTTGAACACTACATGTAAAGCAACAATTTTAAAGTCACTGATAAACAAATCCACCAAATGTAGGAGTAAGGGTGTAGTGAGGAAACTGAGGCAGCAATTTCAATAACTGCACAGTGATTTTTATTTTTTATTTTTTTGCACAGCGATTTATGACAGGAACAGATTTCACTGGGCTCTACTGCCCTTACCATACTGTCTCCCTTGACTCTGTGGGACCTGAGGAAAAAGACCTTGAGTGGGGTGGGCGAATACAATACTGTATAAAAATCAAGATTACGCTGAAAGAGCTCTTATGTCCCACCCTGTACATACCCTCCAGATTTTATACTGGACAGAAGCAACATCCCCATTTAACCCCCAACAGCCCAAACATGGAGAAAGGAGGCAGTGCTTCCTCTAAACTAGCCAAGGGCTAAAAAAATAAAAAGGAGTGGGGTGGAGAGAGAAGGCCTTTTGGGTTTGATTATTTTTGTGCCCAAGACAGTCGAAGTCGCGTGATTATGCTTCCTCGGACTCTAAGCGCACCGTGGCGACTTGAAAAAGGGCAGGGGGGCATCCCTAAAAGTCTGCTGCACTTCTGCATGTGAGGTGCAGCAAACCCTCCGTGTCACTTGGGGAAGATGCTACAGAGGGCGAAGCAGAAAGACCAGACCGCGGCGGGACAGTTTTTGCCGCCTGCACACAGGGTCCTGGTCGCTATGGAGTCGCTCGTGAGGCGGGGGTCGGCGACGGCGACGGGAGATAAGAGAGGAAGGAAGGGGGGGAGGGAGCGAAGCGTTACTATTCCGAGATGGTGGCAGCGAGGGATGGGGCTTCGCAGCCCGCCGCCGCCGCCACCAGCCCGCCCGCCCGCCTCGCGGCGCCGAGGGCCCTCAGCTCGCCACCACTCCCGCCGCTTCCCCTCCTCACCTGGGGGCTGTCCTCTAGCGTCTCCTCGATGGGCAGCTTGTCTATCCCAGGCATGTCGGCGGACGGATCTCCACAGGCCGGACCGGCCCAGCTGCCCCCTCACGCCGCACCCAGCTGACGGATCTCCACCCTCGCGCTCTCGCCCGGCCGCTTGCCCGCCGCCTGGCACCTCCCCTTTCCCTCCTCCTCCTCCCCGGAGCAGCCACAACAGGGAAGCTCAGGAAATCCCGCCCCGGCACTTCTCACTTAGCGGGCCGCTGCTGCGAAAGCCGCCTCCTTCTCCCTCAGACGCGGCGGACCGTGCTCCGCCTGCTTCCCATTGGCTGATGAGGCGGCCACTCCGAACCGAAGAAGCAGAAGCAGGAGGAGGCGCGCGGCCTCTTTTTTATTAATCCGGATCCACAGGCTCTCTCTCCTCTTGGCCTCTCTTGCGGGGGTTGTTGCGCCGGGGCTGGCCTGGCGGCCCTTCCTGCACTGCCTCCTGGCCCACCCCGTGCGGCCCTCAGAGGGTGGAAGGGGAACCCCCCCCCCGGTTATTGCGGCGGCTGGTCGCCCTCTGCGCGAGGCTCACCTGGGAGCAATTCCTCACCGCGCCCAGCGGGGCTTCTCCGTGAAGCAAGGGCAAAGGATGGCACAGGCACGCCATGTTGCATGTCAGCCCAGCCGCCGCTTCCGATGCCCTTTTCCCTACCAACCTCGACTCTTAAAAGTACTGCTTTGCGGCCTAGCACACACCTCTGTTGTTAGGTGGATCTTTTAAACACGTTTTCAATTGTGGGAGGGGGGGGTTTACTTTTGTGTGTGTGTTTTACTTTACGTACAATATTATTTTATTCGTTGGATACGAAAGGAGAATGGGTCGAAATATATTAAGAGGCATGCAGAGCATGGGATCTGCAAATTCCAGATGGATTTGAAAATGATGTCCATTAACTCTTGTCTGCACCATTAGGAGGAGGGAGTATGCTCTGCTTATCCAACATTATGCTTACCTAGCAAAGTGTCTGAGGTCAATCAAAAAGAATTGATCATATATTAGTATTGTTTTTAAAATAAAGTTATACTGAGCGCTTTAAGAATACTGCTGTGAGTTTGCCAAGGTCAGTCTGGATGACACCCATGGCTCCTTTCAAACCTGTGATCCAGTGTATGTGGGGGTGGAATCTCTATGAGGAAACCGGTTGAACCTGTTCCTTTGGTAAGGTAATGGCAGGCAGTATAATAGTGCCGTTTACATTAGCCATGCTGCCATATAGACAAGTGGGGGTAAAACTGCCCCTACGTAGAATCAAGATCACCTTGTAAGGTAGAAGAGCTAGCCATGTTTTTGTAGGTACGTTTTGGCTGATACTGGAAGCTGAAGATAGGCGTGCCTGGCGTGCTCTGGTCCATGGGGTCACGAAGAGTTGGACACGACTGAACGACAACAACAGGAAGCTGAAGAGACAGGTATGCCATTCTCTGTTCTGGATCCAAGCACTGTGGCTTGGAGCTTCCCTGGAACCCAAATGGAGAATTGATATGTTAGTGTGTTAATGCTGTGAGCCAATCTTATGCTCAGATTGTATATATGTGTAAAAACAACAACATATCCTAAAGACACCAAAATCTCTGTTGACCTTCATTCCAAGAAAATAGAACCCTAGGTAAGCACAGAAATCCCAGCAGTCTCATTGCTCAGAGACTGGGATACATGCAGCAGTACATTAGTATATATAAACCAAAGTCATTATAAGAATTACTCCATTATCAAATATTTACCATGTGTAATACAAACTTACTTAGAAAAAGTAAGACCTTTAATCAAATGATTAATTAGCAGTGTAATCTAACGTCTACACAGAAATAAGCACTATTGAATTCAATGGTACTTACTCCCAGGTACCGGTAAGTGTATAGAACTGCAGCCTAGGCCATTACGTTTTGTTCCTGGTTTGACCTTTTCCCCTCTCTTTTTATGTATACTGAGATGGCACTGGCTGGACTGCCAGATACATCAAAATAGTCAAAGGTTCATTTTTTTTTAAAAAAAGGAAATAAATAAAGCATAAATCAAAATTCCAGTGTACTGAACTTACATTACCACCAGAAAGCATAAGGCTGCATTTGCACTTAATCTAAAGGTGCATCCATGTTTTTTTTTAACTCATTCCAGAGTAAAATACTTTTCTGCGGTACTGGCTGCATCTTTAGGAAGATAAGGGGCACTGTCATTAGTTACCGGTACTCATACTACATCTGCCATTCACTCTTTACATTTTTATAATAATAAATTTTATTTGTACCCCGCCCTCCCTAACCGAGGCCAGGCTCAGAGCAGCTAACATCATACAAATAAAACAGTATACATAAAACAGGCATCAATTAATTAAAATTCATTCAGGAGGCTAGAATAAGATATTATTTTTAGAGAATTTACTTAATTAAAATCATTCGGATTAAAATTACATGTAATTGCTTTTTTTGTGTAGGTATGTTTTATGTGTATTTGTATTATGTATTTGTATGTATTTGTATACGTGTATGTGTATGTATGTATATGTAAGTTTGTAATGTGTTTATTAAAATAAAATTAAAAAAAAAAATAATTAAAATACATCTTAAAATTAATTCAGACAAATTAAAATCTGGACAAATGGCAGTTATCAGGTTAAGATTGAAAGCGGTTAATACTTGCCAGGACCAACTGTTTTCACTGATCATATAAGGACCTATGAACAGGCTGGGGGGGGGGCTCTTTCACATAAATCACGATAGAAGTGAGGAACCTCAGGCCAGGCAGGCCAAATGGAGCCCTCCAGCCTTCTCTATCTGCCTGCAGGACTTTCCAGGCCATACCTTCTCCTTAGCCACACCCAGTCTCCTCACCCTAGGCCAGTGTTTTTCAACCACTGTTCCGCGGCACACTAGTGTGCCGCGAGATGTTGCCTGGTGTGCCGTGGGAAAAATTGAAAAATTCAAGAGAATTACTTTATATATAGTCAATATAGGCACAGAGTAATTTTTTTAACATTTCCTAATGGTGGTGTGCCTCGTGATTTTTTTCATGAAACAAGTGTGCCTTTGCCCAAAAAAGGTTGAAAAACACTGCCCTAGGCTGCACCCCTCACCACCCCTCCTCCTGCTTGTCTGGACTGAAGATGGAGAGATACAGACAGTTCACTGGCAAAATTGGAACAAGTATAGCTAGATAGTTAAACCTTGAGAGCATTGCTCACTTCAAGAGTCCAACAGATAACAAAGGTTCTACAATAAACATTCAAATTAGTTTTATTTGTTTGGTTTTTTTAAGTATATTTATTAACTTTCAAAACATCAACAAAATACATACAACAAACAAATACATCTAATACAAACTACAAAAATGACAATAAAAACCAATAGAAACTACTAAAAATAAAAAAATAATTCATTAAAAATTGCATCTTCCCTTAACATTGTACTTTGACTTCCTCCCGTCTGCCCTTCCTGCATTCATTATCATTCATCTTTAGTAATTTCTTTACATTGTACAAACCTTATTTTTCAAAAGATCCTATCCATTTCTTTAACTATAATCTTAATTCATTATTTCCCATTTCTTTAACACTTAGCATAATTCTAAATCTGCAGTCTAACTTTTCTTCCAAGTTTCTTCTAAATTTCAATCTTACTATACTTTTTAAAATACAAATTAAATTTCTTCCATTCTTCTCCCACCGCGTCGTCCCTCTGGTCACGGAGTTTCCCGGTCATCTCAGCAAGTTCCATATAGTCCATCATTTTCATCTGCCATTCTTCAATCGTTGGTAGTTTATTTGTAAATGTATTCCCAAAGAAGAGCAGAGTTTGTATACATATTGGATTTTTAAAGTCGAACATGTTTATGGGATGTTTTGCACTCCTGCAGATTTCAATATTTCATTGCTGGGTTTCCATCTGGTGTGGAACAGAGTGCTGTTATTTCCCTGGGCTGTTGTGCACATCACACTGAACTAAACTTTGGCTGAGCACGAATGTATGGCTTGGTTGGAGCTCATACCTACAGGTAATTTGCTTTTCCCTGGTCCTTTTCAAGCCTGTGCTGAAAGCATACTTGAAAGGAGCAAAGGATTGGCTTCATGTGTTCTCTGCACCTAGGCTTGTGCTTAACCTGTCTCCAGACAAACTTTGGCTACAGCTCGTGGTGAGTCTGGAGAGAGCTTAACCACAAACCTGGGTTTGGTCAGCATACCTGAAAGGAGCAAAGCAGGCTTCAGTCGTATGCCATACATGAAGTAATTTATTTCTCTAGTTTTTCCTTCTATGGAAGCCATTCTCAGAAAACAAACTATGATAAATGCAAATATTAATTGATTATTAACTCAAAAATGTAATTAAAGCTGCTTATTCATAAATTAATTAAGCTCTCATTTTTATAATTTCTTTTGAATAAGGAATTAAAGAGACTTTAATGTTTTAAATAACTCTATAATTTACCTTACCCCCAAAGCTTACACCAAGAAATTGCCAACACTAGATGGCAGCATTATAGAGCTATTATTAATGTTAATGTTCTTTTCAGTACAAACTGTTGTTGTTGTTGTTCAGTCGTTCAGTCGTGTCCGACTCTTCGTGACCCCATGGACCAGAGTACGCCAGGCACGCCTATCCTTCACTGCCTCTCGCAGTTTGGCCAAACTCATGTTAGTAGCTTCAAGAACACTGTCCAACCTACAGTACAAACTACTGTAGAACAAAAAGCAATAATTTAACATTCGTTTTAAAATAAAATAAAAATGTTACAAAATGGCACAACAATTCACCTATGCGGCTAAACTGTTATTCCCAACTCAGGGGAATTCTGTGGATGTAGCGTATCTTGATTTCTGTGAAGCTTTTGACAAAGTCCTCCATTATATTCTTGCAGAGAAGCAGACAAAATGTGCGCTGGGCAAGGTGGATTTGCAGCTAGTTAAATGACCAAACCTAGAGTGCTCACTAATGGTTGTCATCCTGGGAAAAAGTGACAAGTGGGATACCACAGAGTTCTGTCCTGGGTCTGTTGTTGTTCAACAATGTCTTTATAAATGACTTGGATGAAGGAATTGAGAGGATGCAGATGACACCAAATTTGCAGATGACATCAAACTGGGAGGGGTAGCTAATGCCACAGAAGACAGAATCGGAATTCAAAATGACTTTAACAGTTTGGGACAAATACAAAACTCTACATTTAGGTAGGAAGAACCAGCTGCACAAATATAAGATGAGAGACACCTGGATTTCCAACCGTAAATATTAAAAGCATTTAGCGGTCTTGGACCATAAGCTTAACATAAGCCAACAGTGTAATGCAGCAGCAAAAAAACTAATACTATTCTAGACTGCATTAACAGAAGGATAGTGTCCAGATCAAGGGAAGAAATAGTACCACTCTATTCTGCCTTGGTCAGACCACACCTGGAATACTGTTTAGGGAAGCTTTTAATACCTGAAGGACTATTGTATTTTAATATTTTGCTGGAAGCCGCCTAGAGTCGCTGGGGAAACTCAGCCAGATGTGCGGGGTATAAATTATCTGTTGTTGTTGTTGTTGTTATACTGTGTCCAGTTCTGGGTGCCACAATTTAAGAAGGACATTGACAAGCTGGGATGTGTTCAGAGGAGGGCAATCAAGAAGGCAATCAATGGTCTGGAAACTAAGCCTTATGAGGAAAATGGTTAAGGAGTTGGGTATGTTTAGCTTGGAAAAGACAAAAGAGACTGAGAGGAGATATGATAGCCATCTCAAATATCTAAAGAGCTGTCACATGGAAGATGGAGCAAGCTTGTTTTCTCCTACTCTGGAGGTGGGACCCAAGCCAATGGATTCAACTTACAAGAAAGGAGATTCCAGCAAAACACCAGGAAGAACTTTCTGACAGTAATAACTGTTTGACAGTGGAACAGAGACAAACAGTACCGATGTATTTAATAAATGTATTTAACTTCAAACCTTCTTTTATATGCTTTAAAAAGGTAAAGGTAAAGGGATCCCTGACCGTTAAGTCCAGTCGCGGACGACTCTGGGGTTGCAGCGCTCATCTCACTTACTGGCCAAGGGAGCCGGCATTTGTCCGCAGACAGCTTCCAGGTCATGTAGCCAGCATGACTAAGCCACTTCTGGTGAACCAGAGCAGCGCACGGAAACGCCGTTTACCTTCCCGCCGGAGTGGTACCTATTTATCTACTTGCACTTTGACGTGCTTTCAAACTGCTAGGTTGGCAGGAGCTAGGACTGAGCAACCAGAGCTCATCCTGTCGTGGGGATTCAAACAGCCGACCTTCCGATCGGCATGCCCTAGGCTCAGTGGTTTAGACTACAGGAGTTGCCGGAAGGAGTCATACAAGACACCATCCATAAGTTTCTGATATAAAAAGGTGTACTTTGCGACTTGGAGTAGACCCACTGAAATTAATGGCAAATTACTTAACTGATTCCAGTGAGTCTACCCTGAGACTGACTAATGTTAATCATTAGCATACAGGGTACAATCCTGCTTTTTTAAAACAAAAGGTTATTTTATTTTGCTATTGATTTCACTGGGATTGTTCTCCAAAGTTTTGTACAAGTATTTGTTGGACTCCTCTTAGAATATCAGAAGAAGTGTGTATGCACACGAAAACTCATACCAAGAACAAACTTAGTTGGTCTCTTAAGGTGCTACTGGAAGGATTTTTTACTTTTTATTTTGTTTAGAGCATAAAATTACATCAGCATAATATAAGTGCTGGGGGCTGGGGAGAAGCAAACAAATTCCTACCTTTTCAAACTACTTAGTTCAACAATTCCTGTTAACTAATCCATGCTCTTGGAAGACAATTACACTGAGCTCTGACAACATTGCCAACCCACTGCAGTGTGCCTTATGCCAAACACCATTGTTATATTATTGACCATGTTCACTATTACATATGCATATGAAAAAACAGAAGCTTTTTCATCAGGATTACCCTAATAGCATTAAGAGATTATTTTTAAATTTTCATTGGAAGAAAATTCACTTAAATGAGATTACTTATTACTTGACTGGTTTCCTATCATGCTGTTATGTTTAGGTAAGTGGAGTCCATTAGAATGTTATTTTTTTAAAGAAACCTGATTTTATACATTAATGATTTCAAATAAAAGAGAAGTGCTATATTTGTGTGCTGGTTCTTTTGAGAAAGTTAAGTCTGATGCTCTGGTTAGAGGAGATAACACTTTTTGTCCCTCTTGGTGCCCCCCCTGGTGTCACCATTAGTTGCTAATTACTTGCAAACAAATAAACAATTAACTCCTCGTGCCTCTTGGTGGGAGAATCTTCATTGACATGCTAAAACTTTCTAATAAAAGATTTTAATTAATGACTTGGCGAATCCAACCCCCTTGTCAACAAAGCTATAAGGAGGAACTGAGAAAGAAAAACCTGAACTATGGTGCATTTGGTACCTAGGCTGACAGTACAAGAATGGCAAGCAGATCACTCTTTCCTCTTAATGCAACTTCTCACAACCATCAGGACAAATCCAATCTTGGGGAAAGCAAAAAGGCATCTTGTTCATTTTCCATTGAAAGCATTTTGGGGTTAGAGCGGAAAAAAGATGGCACAACTGCTGCAAAGCCACACAGGCCATGGATGGATAAATGCAATGATTTAGGTAAGATGGGAAGCTTAATTTCTGTGTTCTAAAATTTTCAATCTGAGTTCAGGGCTTTAAAAAAGTTTTTTTAACAAGCCAGTGTGCATCCATTAAATAAGCTGTAAAGAAAAAATCAGATCATTATCTTTCAATACTGTATTGTCTTTCTTAGGTTTGAAACGTATAACCCAACATTTCATGGTATTAAAACACTGCATTTGTGACTTTTCAGGAGAGGATTGCAACCCTTGTCTGCGTTTTCCTGCCATTTCCTATGCAATCCCATTGTTTAATGCGATCAGCTACCCAGAGGCAGAAGAAAGAGTTCGGAAATGTGAAAACTATTTTGCAGTCAATGAAAAGCTTTCTTACAAAAGGGAATTGAGTTGGTACAGAGGTAGGAGGCCAAGAACTGCATTCACTCGAAGCCAGGTAGGGATTGAGTACATTTAACCTATTCATAAATCTAAGAATGGATGTTTTGCTTGGTGCATTGTTTAGTAAGAGGGTATTTATTGGCAAGAATCCAGAAATGCCTGTTTCACAAAAGTCTGTACAATCATTCATTTACTGAATAAAAAAAAATATAGATGTTAACATGTAATCATCAATGTTTTCAAAAAAAAGCTTAGTTGATTACTGTTGATTTGTATTTAAGTTTGGAATCTGACCTCAGTTTTTATCAGGCGATTCAACTTTATCTTTTGCTGCAGTGAACAATAAATAAATAATAGCGTTCCTCTTTATTCTCCTTAGATTGAAGTACTGGAAAATGTTTTCAGAATGAACTCTTATCCTGGGATTGATGTTAGAGAAGAACTAGCTCAAAAATTAGATTTAGATGAAGACAGGATCCAGGTAACTTTTGAATAGCATTATTTGAATCTTTCTCTGATCACGTCTGTCTGTCTGCTTAGCAGCTGCAGAGATTCTGATTCCTACTGATTTGGGATTGCCTTTGGAGCACTTTATGGGAGAAAACCAGACACTGCATATATTTGCACTCCCTAACTCCACATATATTTGCCTAAATATAAACTTACAATGAAAGAAATGCATTTTATTTAACCTGAAAGCATGGATGTTGCCAGGATTTAAGACTTGGTCTTGATTGTATAGTGAGAGGTAACTCATACAGAATTCAGTGATGTTTAATCCCAAGTAAGTGTGTTTAGGATTGCAAGAGAATGTAAAATTATGATTATATTAGGAATTTATATTAGCAAAAACTAAGGCTACAATTCTAAGCATGCTTGCCAGGGAGTAGGGTTCATTGAACACAATGGGGCTTACTTCTGAGTAAACATGGATGGCATTGGGTGCTGTACATTTTTCAAACTTCCGTTTAAGTGGAATGAGAAACTTAAAATAGGATTTGTTATAACTACAAAATGATGAAAGTGTATTTAGCAATCTGAGACTTATTATCCAACATTTGATTTAAAATTCCAAATAGTTTTAAACAACTTTGTTTTATCTGCCTTCAAACAGACTGAAGTTATGTCTTACTTACTAAGTAGACATAATTTGTATTTTGTAACCTGGTTGCAACTTATTTTAGATGCCATTCAGAATACTTTCTGACTCTCCTTCAGGTGCTGATGATTGACTTGTAACTTTTTTTTTAACTGCATCATTTAATGCTTTAAAAAGTTTTTCTTTTGTGGACTTCAGTGGATGACCAAGCATCCAGGGCCAGCACTTTCTAGTAGCTTAGAAGTCTGGTTAGATCTGCATCAGAGACTGTGACAGTCTGATCTCCTAAAAGCAATCACCAAATGCAGCCATTCCACAAGTTTTCTTCTCTCATTTATCTACAAAATGTTCATTTCAATCTAGCACCCAGATTGGGTGTGTCATAGCTCAAAGAACATAAGGAGGAGCCCTGCTGGATCAGGCCAAAGGCCCGTATATTCCAACATCCTGTTGTCACAGTGGCGAAACAGATGCCCATGGGAAGCCCACAAGGAAGATCTGAGTGTAACAGCCCTGTCTTTGTGAGTCTCAGCAATTGGTATTCAGACACATTCTTCCTCTGACAATGTTCCTAAGGAAACTCCCTATGGCAATATTTTATGTTAGTATATGGTTGTACACTGAGGCTTCATTTTCCAACATGGCACTTTCCTTTAAGTGGTGCTATAAAGATGGTTGATTTGTAACAAGTGTACCTTTTTTTCCCCCCAAACATTTTCAGATCTGGTTCCAGAATCGCCGGGCAAAGCTGAAGAGATCTCACAGAGAATCTCAGTTTCTAATGGTGAAAAACAAATTATCTCAAAACATGATAAAATAATAGAATCACCCACCCAATACACTAGTGTATTGCTGAAGCATGATGTGAAGCGTTCATAAACTGCAAACTGTTATCAAGGAATTATAACGTCACAAATTTGCTTGGATGTTAGTCAACTAGTTCTGAAAGAGAAGAATGATTTTGCGAAGGAAAATAAATGGTGATCAAAGATGGGGAACTTGCAGCTCTCCAGATGTTATGGGACCCCAACTCCCATCAGCCTCAGCTAGCATGGCCAGTGATCAGGCATGATGGGACTTATAGCCCAACAACATCTGGAGGGCCACAGGTTCTCTATCCCTGCTGTAAATACTATTGTAGCATTATTCCTATTAATGGGGGGGACACATTTCCTCTAGCAGCTTAATAGCTTATTTTCAGGGGGAAGTGGGGGGCAGCTATTTTTGCAGAGAACTAACCAAAGGAGGTAGTGATGCATCATTGTAAATTGTGAGGACTAAACATACAACGGGGCGGAGAAGCTGTGACTTTTCAGATACTCCAACTCCCATCAGCCCCAGCCAGCATGACCGATGGTCAGGCATAATGGGACATTGATGCCAACATCTGGAGGGCTACATACATCAAGGAGGCTTTGCATAAAATTCTGTGGCTCATTTTTCCCTACAGCTGTGTCTCCAGCCCTCAGGAAGCTGTGTATGTATGGGGCCTGCACTATAAAATCCAAAGGATCCACATGAGAAGCTAATAACAGACAGCTGCAGGGAATCCTGTTCTGGCAGAAGCATTTCTCTCTGTAAGATTTGAATATTTTCTACTATGTTTCCTACTATGAACCAGAGATGTGCAAATGTTTATTGGGTGATGGTGGCTATTGACTTTAAAAATGCTTTTTGCCAGGATGTTATGCAGCAGAAGTATACGTGGCATCCCACTTGGTGTGTATGTGTCTCTGCTTGGTGGGAACCTCATGAAAAGAAGAAAATTACATTCGCATATGAAACCAACATATATCATATTATGGGAATCTTTGCAAGATCAATCCCTGGGGAGGGAGAGTGAGCATTTTGTACCTTCCCACTTTCCTCAGGAAACAGATTGCTACTGCGATGATCCCTTTGTTGGTTTTTTGGAACCATTTCACCTCAGTGTGTATATACGCCAAGATTTGCCAGTCTGCAATAACTACAACCCAGCTGATCTTTCAGAGGGTACAAAGGCAGCATGCGTCCTGTCATTCTCAGAATGAACACAACTTTGGTTATATCATAAATACCTGCTTCCCTCCCCACATCTTAACCTGAAACTGTTCTTAACCTAAGGTACCACTTTAGCTAATGGGGCCTCCCGCTGCTGCCACGCCACTGCCACATGATTTCTGTTCTCATCCTGAAGCAAAGTTCTTAACCTGAGATACTATTTCTGGGTTAGCGGAGTCTGTACCCTGAAGCGTCTGTAACCTGAATCGTCTGTAACCCGAGGTACCACTGTAGTTTCCAGGGGAGTTTAAAGTGCTGATACTGACCTTTAAACATACCAAGAACAAACTTAGTTTGTCTCTAAGGTGCTACTGGAAGGAATTTTTTTATTTTTTATTTTGTTTTGACCTTTAAACAGTTCAGGACAAAGTTATTTGAAGGACTCTGTCCACCTGTACCCAAAAGAAGTTGCCTGGCCCTTAAGATTAGAATGTAAAGGCTTTGTTCACATGGCTACTGTCAAGATCTGTTAGATTGGAAAACACTAGAGGCATGGGCTTTTCAGTGGTAGCCCCATATTTGTGGAATTCACTCCTGAGGGAACTGATGTCTGGCCCTGTTTGTGTTAGCTTTAAAGCCTTCTTTATTTCAATTTGCTTTTAATAAGGTGAGGGGCTGAGTACCTAACTGTTAAATTGTTGTGTTGTTGTTGGTTAAAAATCTGTTTTATCTGGATTGCTGTACTGAGTTATACTGAATTGTATTCTAGAACTGCTGTTTTTAGTTTTTGAAATTGTAATGAGATGTTTTATTTGTATTTTATGGTTTAAAATGTTTAAGTGGACCACCTTGGGAGGCTTTTACCCTGAAGGTGATGTATAACTTTGGAAAATAAATAAATAATGCCCAGCATGTAGAGTGTGCTATTTTGCTAGGGGGCATCTAAAGCAATCTACCAGAAATCTGTAGCCAGATGAAAACAACTTGGAAACTTCAACTGGTTCAAAATACAGCAGCCTGATTGCCTATAAAAGTCATACAACTCCCATTCTGAAACAGCCGCGTTGGTTGCTAGTTCATTTCTGAACTCAGTTTAAATGACTTGGGTCCCAAATATCTGAGAGACTGAGAGCCAGTGTGGTGTAGTGGTTAAGAGTGGTAGACTTGTAATCTGGTAAACTGGGTTCGCGTCTCCACTCCTCCACATGCAGCTGCTGGGTGACCTTGGGCTAGTCACACTTCTCTGAAGTCTCTCAGCCCCACTCACCTCACAGAGTGTTTGTTGTGGGGGAGGAAGGGAAAGGAGAATGCTAGCCGCTTTGAGACTCCTTTGGGTAGTGATAAAGCGGAATATCAAATCCAAACTCTTCTTCTTTCCCTACAGGCTCTCTCAGGCTTTAAGAGCAGCAGAAAAGGGTCTCCTGATACTAGCTCTGCAGATTTCAGAAGTTGGGGATTGGGTGGCCCAGTAGAGGGCATTCTCTGTGGTAGCTCCTAAATTGTGGAACTGCCCACAGAGGTGCAGGTGAATGCTGGAGACACACCTCTTTGCCCTGATCTTTGGCAGACGTGTGTTTTTAGGACCCATGCTATTCCTGTGACTGTAGTGCAATCTTAAGTATTTTTAATACTTTAAATTGTTGTAACCCGTTTGGGACCTGCTGGTGAAGGCTGGGTAATTATTTTAATATAGTTATTATAATGGTAATAATAACAGATAAACTATTTCAAAACTGCTTTATGTTTACACTGTGGACATACACTAACGAAAAGCTGGTCTTTCCTTACACGGAAACAGCAGTCTGTTCACAGATGCCACCATACCTTTGAGCACATACCTCCCGCCCCCCTGCAAGAATACAGGGAACTGTACTTTACCTCTCACCTGTAGTGTCCTTCCTGGCTTCCCAACACAGCAGGTTGCTGCTGCTTAGCAAGGGGAGGGGCAAGGTGTGTGGGGAGTTTGGTGCAGTCCAGCACATGGTGGCAGAAGCATTGGATTGGCTCCAGGAGAGCCACAGTGTCCCAGCCATACTGCCTCACTGGCTGCCCATCACAAAGCTACAATTACTGGCACCCTTGACAAACACTTTTCTTGGGGAATTATTGGGCAGCAGATGTGCTTCAAATGTACTTCAAAAGTTATGGTGTGCAATCTGCTCCTCTCAACTCTATGTTCTTGGATTCTAAGCTGCTCCTCTGTTCATGCAAAATGGAGGAGATGAATTTCGACCACCTCCTCCTGCAGCTTCCTGCACCACATCCATCACCAGTCTCAAGGGCCCTCCAACTGTCCAGGATCAAGCCACTGAGTCATGATTTTTCATATGCAGGGACTACTGCAAAGTGAACAATGGAGAAGCTATATTTAATCCTTGTGTGGCTTTCTCTTTAGCCATGTGAAGTGGCAGTCTTTCTGTGTTTTCCTGAAAAGGATTACAGAACAGGTCTAGTTGTTTGAAATTCTCTTTCAAGGTTGTTAATCATTGTTCAAATATAAATGTTAACAGTCTGTAGCATCACATAGTTGGGATTCAAAAGTGACGGGAGGGATTCATGAAGTAAAACATCATCTTTCTAAACAATGCAACTAGTAGGATCTCATTCTGAAAGGACTGGGGGTGGAGAAATATGCTGACTGTAATTTTTGCGTCTCATTGCCATTCAACCCTCACTTTACAAAATTCTCCTTTATATATCTTTCAGCTAAGATTTCACTTTATGCCTCTGATAAGGTGGGCTTGAGCCCACAAATGTTTATACCATAATAAGTTTGTTAATCTTTAAGGAGCCACAAGGCTTTTTGATTGTTTCCCCCCCCCCCAATGAAACCCAGGATCCAGTATATGTTGAACAAAGGCAAAATACTTTTCCATTGGCTTAACAAACTTCTTTTAATGGGCTGCTCTAATACAAGGAAATGTTACACTTAACAAGGATTTCTGAAGTTTATTTTACTTACTCTGACAAAAGGCATACTGAACAAAAGATTTGCGAACACCTTCATTTTGCTCATCCTCCCCTTTCTGTACCTGTGTCATTAAATGCCACTAATTTGAGATCTTTGTGACCCATAATCTCCAAACCAGGGTTGTTTAGGAAATCAATAGATGCAGCTAATGTTATTATTCAGTGGATTAACTCAGTTTCCTTAATCATTGTCTTGTTAATCTTATTTGCTTTTTTCCTCTCCATTCTATAGAACTGGTTATTTTGTAATTGGATCAATGCCTCTAAAGCCTCATTTACTTCTGGCAAAAAAGTTTGGAAAATGCCAAAACAGCACTGTAAACAGTGTAAATTAACTTCTGAGTAGGAAAAGAGTGTCTTCAGTGATCACCAAGCTGAACAAAAGAGATCTACATTTTTCATGTAATGGACTGTAATGGAGTAATTGGAAATCTATAGTAGCATGCCAATGGCCTTAACCCAGGTTCCTGGGAAGGAGAGACTGAGATTTATAACATTGTTTTGGTGTAAATCCCATGTTACTCAAGAGGAGTTACTTCCAAGTATACCTGCCTAGGGTCAGTCTCCATAACTGCAGCCCTTAACCAGTTCCTTACACTGTCTAACCACGGGTGTGGGAGTAAGAAAAAGTATACAGAGCTGCGCAAACTGGGTACTTTTTAAATTTTAATTTTTAATTTGGAATGCCCCACGGTAGGTTAAATGGATTCTCAGTAGTACTGAAGTAATTTTCGGAGGAAAGTATTGAGCACAGTTGCCTAGCATAGCTGGCGTAAAGTTTGCATTCCATTTTCACCCTCTGCAGAATGACCTCTGCATGAGTAATAGAAAACAAATCACTACACTTGGCAATATTACAAAACGCAGTAAATTGAATTCCTCCTAATCTCTGTGGTGGCAGGGCACTTGCTCTTGGCAGTGAGATACTGGAGTGCCAGCATTATAAGCACTACATTTAACTGTGGGCCTATTCACTTGCTGTTTTACAAGAAGAAAGCTCAGCTCGGTACAAGTCTCAGACAGGTCCCAGCACCAGAGTGAAAGGACGACTTGTCTCCTTGGACTAGACAGAGAGATCCTAATACTGTGTCCTGTGATCTCTCGCTTTTGCTCATTAGGACAGAGGAGCTGGGCGCTTTAGTTATAAGGATTTAAAAACACGATAAATTAACTGTGTTTGTTTTCCTTCGGCACAAGGTCTGATCAGCTCCATTTTACTGATTGTAACCATCTTGCCTGCTTTATCTAGTATACCGTGATAAGGGTTGTTGTGTGTTTAAGAGAGTGTTTGTATTACATAGCAGGCTTTCATTGGAATGCATATACAGGTATATGCCTTGTTTTCTTGGAATTACAAGATTTTCATAGTGATCTGTACAATTTGTGAAGAATACCTTCTTCAACATACACCTTCAACAAATAGCCAGTTTTTAACTGTATGATGCACAAGTGTGATTTTAAATCACATCATTGGAATGTATTTCCCACTTCCGCCTGCTCACTCTACTCTTCTGCTTATTTTTCCTGTTCCCCCCCCTCTCTTTCCATAATCTTCACATCTCTTAATAGTCTTAATAACTGTGATGGTAAAGTCATTCCCATCATTTCCCCTGTCTGCATAGTGTTTGTTTTTTGAATGTTTTTATCTGCCTTAACTCCACATTTCTAGGAGTCATATTTTATAGGAAAATGTGAACACACACCCCAGTCTTCCATTTTTTATGTATGTTGTCTTTTTGGAGCTTATTTAGGTCTTGTATTGAATTGCTTAACACTGCTCAGTTGATGATGCAATTTATATAGAGGATGCAAAATACTGAAAAATATGATAAGAAAAATCTTGGCAAGCACAGACCAGGGCAATATAGTAGCCACATCAAGAAGATAGTGATCAAGGCCATTAATCACACAGCTCTATTAGAATGGAGATGTAGGCAGCACCAAAAAGAGGACAAAGGGGGGGCACATATTTGCATAAAAACTGTATGTGCTAATGTATACATATCAATGCAAATTTAGAAGTAATCGCTGTCATTTAAATAGAAATGTAGCACATCTGGCCAGGAGAATTGTGTCCCTGCTCAGTCTGGTGCCCAAGGGCTAATTCAAGACCCTTTCCCTCCCAGCCTCCCTCCCATTCATGGTTTAAACTGGACTTGGACCAGACAGCCCTTCAAATAGAGGACTGTCCTTCATGGAGTAGGGCACATGGCCACGTGAAATGCTATGCATATTTACTCAGAAGTAAGTCCCCTTTGTTCCAAGAGGCTTTATTCCTAGGGTGACACTTTGGTCTAAACCACTGAGCCTCTTGGGCTTACCAATTGGAAGGTTGGCAGTTCAAATCCCCATGACAGGATGAGCTCCCATTGCTTTGTCCCAGCTCCTGCCAACCTAGCTCCTGCCACACCAGTGCAAGTAGATAAATAGGTAGCGCTGCGGCAGGAAGGTAAACAGCATTTCTGTGCACTCTGATTTCCGTCACAGTGTTCCATTGCTCCAGAAGCAGTTTAGTCATGCTGGCCACATGACCCAAAAAGCTGTCTGTGGACAAACTCCGGCTCCATCGACCTGAAAGCGAGATGAGTGCCTCACCCCATAGTTGCCTTTGACTGGACTTAACCGTCCAGGGGTCCTTTAGCTTTTACATTACTCCTAGGTAGGTGTGAGTACTACTGCAGTCTCATTCTCACAAACAGCAGATGAAGTAGTAAACTGATTTCCGGTTTGTACCTTTTCAGTCTATGGTTGGGGGCCCCAAAATTGCCCTCCACCCAGAAGGTGAAATGTCAGGGGAAAGTCTAGGCTAGAACACATTTTCCCTGACATCTCACACTTGCAGTCTGAAGTGCCCCTGAAACAGGTTTACCTCATCTATTTGTGAGGACTAGGCCCAAGTGGGGACATGAAATCCAAACCAAACTTTCTAACCACTGCCTAACACTTCCCCCAGGCCATGAGGGAAACTGTTGGGCATCATGTATTGTCTCAAAAGGAGCTGCTTCTGAATTTGTTCAACATTTTTGGTGTCTTCTCAGCATCTCACAAGTACCACAGCAAAGTTTGGGTTTTGTGTGTCACGAACCCCCTCTGGTGGCACCGTGTAGACTTGCAGTTTTAAACTAGTCAAAAGAAAACCTTGGTGACCCCAAGTTTGAGAAGCCCTGTTTTACAAGGTTAGAAAGCCAGCAGACAGTAATAATCAAAATTCTCTATGGCTTAAGGTGAAAATAAAAAAAGGTAAAGGGACCCCTGACCATTAGGTCCAGTCACAGACAACTCTGCGGTTGCGGCGCTCATCTTGCTTTACTGGCTGAGGGAGCCGGTGTACAGCTTCTGGGTCATGTGGTCAGCATGACTACGCCGTTTCTGGCGAACTAGAGCAGCACACGGAAACACCGTTTACCTTCCCACTGGAGCGGTACCTATTTATCTACTTGCACTTCGTGCTTTCGAACTGCTAGGTTGGCAGGAGCTGGGACCGAGCAACAGGAGCTCACCCCGTCGCAGGGATTTGAACCGCCGACCTTCTGATCAGCAAGCCCTAGGCTGAGTGGTTTAACCCACAACACCACCCACATCCCTAATAGTCTGCTGAAAACAGGAACATTATAATGTTATGATATGAGGTAACTGCACACTATGTTATTCACAGCAGACAGAATAATACAGCGTAAAAGTTTTGAAAAATGCAAATTCAGATTAGGGCAATACTGTTATTAGCCCAACCCAAATGTCATAAAATAGTCACCTTCAAGTTCCCAGAAATCTTCATCAGGCCTAAAAAAAAAAGAGAGAGAGCTCAAGGGGCAGGAAGGGAAAGATTTAAACTGGATGTTGTTAGCCAAGCTGTCTATGTCTCCATCCAGTAAGTTTTAGATGGTGTCTGGGAGGAACCAGCAGGCATTCAAATGAGGCACTTTCAGGTGCTTGCCAATTTCATGTTGCACAGAGGCCCCATGCGAAGAACAAAAATCATATCCACTGTGTATTATTGCCCTAATATGGGTGCCAGAATAATAGAGCTTAGTCATTCAAACCTCACAGTTGCATGAGCCTAGGCTGATGTAGGGGCAAAGTAGACCTGACTTTAACTACATTATTGGCTCTTGCATACTTCGTTGTTGTTTACCAAATAGCTGCAAGAGTGGGAATCTGGATTAGGACTATTGTTGATGTTGACTGTCGCCAATCTCCAGGATTTTAAGCAAGAGTCCCCCAGGGATTGAACCTGGGACTTCTTGTAGGCAAAGCACCTGCTGTACCACTGACCTATGCCCTTGACCACTCCTGGTCCAGATCACCCATCTAAACAAAAACCAAGCACATACATCACTTCTAGTTTGGCTCTGAAACATCTGACAAAGTCAAACCTTTGGTTTCTCTAGCCAAATACTATTTGCTGTGTCTGACATTGACTCACCAAGCTTCAGGCAAAAATGTTTCCCAGCCCTTCTACCTGAGGTGCCTTTTAACAGGAGATGCCAGGGATTAAACCTGAAAAGTTATGCATGCAAAGCATGTACTCAAGTCTGTCCACTGAACTGCAGCCTTTGAAAGCCAAGTGCTCTACTGAATTCCACATGGATCAGGGTTTGGCAAAGGCAATTGACTGCAACCACAGCTTCTTCATTTGGCTTTCATACAATGAACTAATTCATCCAAGAGCACAGCACCTAAGGCTGTTGCAAAACCAGAGCTGTCATGGGGGGAAAATGTGGGTCCTGACTTAACCAATAGCATTGTTTTGTTCTGTGTACATAGGATTACTTGAGATTAAAAGCAATGGTATGTTTTCCTCTACAAAGCCTTCAGAACAAAAAATATGGGAAACTTAGTACAGTGTTTCCCACCCTTGAGTTGCCAGCTGTTTTTGGACTACAACTCCCATCATCCCTAGCTAGCAAGCCCAGTGGTCAGGGATGATGAGAATTGTAGTCCAAAAACAGCTGGAGACCCAAGGTTGAGAAACACTGTGTTAGGATAAAGGAGATGCTGAGGAAGACATGGAAAATCCCTAAGAGGAATTTTTGGAGGTTACATTTTCAGAGCTGGAGGAAGCTTGCGGGTGGATGGGAGTGGAGAGGTGAAGAAAACAAAAGGAATAAGCCTTTTGTGGACAATCCCAATTCAAAGTGCTGGATTTAACCTATAAAGCTAATTGGCAGCCAGTGCATTTGGGCCAGGATGGGTGTAATATGCTCAAACCGTCTTGCCCCAGTGAGCAACCTTGCCACTGATTTCTGCACCAGCTGAAGTCTCTGAACTGTCTCCAGAGGCAGCCCCACGTATAATGCTTTGCAGTAATCTAACCTAGAGGTTGCCAGGGCATAGATGACAGAAGTTAGGCTATCCCTGTTCAGATAGGGACATAGCTGGGTCACCAGCCAAAGCTGATGGAAGGCACTCCGCACCACTGAGCCACCTCAGTCTCAAGTAACAGCAATGGATCAGAAAGACCTCTGAGCCAAGTACCTGCTCCTTTAGAGGGAGCATAACCCCATCAAGAGCAGGCAACCTCCCATTCATCAGGTCTAGAGAGATGCCTGCTAACAGTGCCTCAATCTTATCTGGATTGAGCTTATGTTTGTTTACTCTCATCCTGTCCATTACTGAGGCAAAAGCATTGGTCCAGCACATCCACTGCCACATCTGCAGATGTAAAGGAGAAGCTCCGGAAACAACCATCCAAGTAGGACCAGCACCATCGCAATGCAGAGCAACCCACCCTCAACCCAGACAGCCACTTCAGGAGGATACCATGTTACTGAAAGCAGCTGAGAGGTCAATAAGAGTTTATTCCTCTAGAGGGTAATCTTTGTGCATCTTTACCCCCTTGTCCTCCTGCCCACCTAGCAGTTCGAAAGCATGTCAAAGTGCAAGTAGATAAATAGGTAGCGCTCTGGCGGGAAGGTAAATGGCATTTCCGTGTGCTGCTCTGGTTCGCCAGAAGTGGCTTTGTCATGCTGGCCACATGACCCAGAAGCTGTACGCTGGCTCCCTCGGCCATTAACGTGAGATGAGCGCCACAACCCCAGAGTCGGACACGACTGGACCTAATGGTCAGGGGTCCCTTTACCTTTACCTTTACCCCAGTGGTTTTCAACCAGTGTGCCATGGCAACACCAACCTCTGTCCCTCTTTCCTTCCCTCCCTCCTCTGGTGCCCTCTTGCATCTCTGCTTCCCAAAGGCTAGCACAGCTGTTTGTTGGTACAAGCTCCCCAGGCAAATGGTACCTCTCGGGCTGGCCAGGGGTTGCTTCCCAGCCCCCGGTGGGGCAGTGTGAAGAGGCACCTCTCTTTGGGGCAAGGGGGCCAGCTCAGAAACCAGAGGCGTCAGCTGTGGCTGCCCAGAGGACTCCCAAGGAGAGGGGATAAGAGGCTGAGGGAAGACTCCATAAGGGAGTTTGAAAAGGGGTGAGAGGCTTAATAGAACAAAAAACACCTTGGTGGCTATCACCAATTGAAGCTTCCATGCTCAAACCGGTTGGCAAAAAGGGAAAGTGGCCTACATATAGAGACTTATTGAGAGATTAAGAAGGGAAATGGAAATTAAATGATTATGAGGAAATTAAAGAACATTTTCAGAGTTGGTTGCATTACAGACAATTAAAGGAGATGTATAAGGAAGATAATAAAAAAGGTTTAGTTACACAATCTCTAGATTCCAAAAGGAGCTGATAGAAGAAGACATGAAGCTACTGAAGAAAGCATATAGTATTCTGCTAGAATGGGAAATGAAAGATGAGCAGGTTAAATCAGTTATGATTCAATGGGCACAAGACATAGGACATAATATACAATTTGAGGACTGGGAAAAATTTTCAAAGGTAGATCTGAAATTTACGGATTGTTCTCTTTTGAAGGAAAATTATATGAAAAAGATGTACAGATGGTATATTACACCAGTAAAAATGGCAAAAATGTTCAAAACCGGGTCAAATACATGTTGGAAATGTAAAGAAAAAGAAAGTACATTTTATCGTATGTGGTGGGAATGTAGAGAAGTAAAAAAAAAAGTGGGAGATGATATATAATGAATTGAAAAAAAATGTTCAAAATGACATTTGTTAAAAAAAGAAGAAGCATTTTTGCTAGGGATTTTAGGACAAGATCTGCCAGGGAAAACAAAGCATTTATTCATGTATGCTACAACAGCGCCAAGAGTCTTGTTGGCACAAGGATGGAAGAATGAGGAAATCCCAACAAAAGAACAATGGCAATAAAAACTGTTGAGTTATGCGGAGATGGCAAAGTTAACATATATGGTAAACAGTGACTTTAAGGAAGAATGGGAACTTTTTACAAATTATTTAAAAAGACAACAAAAGGACTTGGATTCCTTGGCAGGTTTTGAATAAACATTCACAAATTTATTAGTAGAACATATGATAGATAAAGTAATGATATGTACAAGTTTATAACATGCAGAGAATAATACATATAAAAAAATCAGAGAGGGGAGCTGAGGGAAGTCTCTGGAGGGGGGGAGGGGGAGGGAGGGAAGGGAAGGGAATAAAAAAGGGGGAAATGTAATTGATTACATGACAATTTGTTTTGTTAAAGGTGTTTAATAATTTTAAAAGGGGGGGGGGTGAGAGGCTGCCAGCTCTGCAAACAAGGAGTGACATAACTGGGCTCCGTCCTGAGTCCCACAGGGGTGCTGCAGAAAGAATGAAGTTGGTCAAGGGAGCCATGGACTCAAAAACCCCTGAACACCTCTGGGATACCCTATAGTCAGACCTCAAAGAAAGAGAGAGAGAGAGAGAGAGATGGTTTTTTAAACCAAGCTATTGCAAGTGGCAAGAAAAAAAGGACACGCTGGAAAATATTCATCTTCTGTGGCGAAACACTGCAAACAAATGATGTGCAGTTACAGTTACCATGTGGAGCAATTTAAAGCAACCCAGTATGTAAACCAGCCCTTAATTAAGTTTATACAACAATTATTGACAGCTAAAAAGCCATGTAATGGCATTTCCGTTTCATTCTTCCACAAAGAAGCTTTCACCCCCCACTACTCTGCACCATCCAAAATACTTCCACCTCTACAAATCTGCTCAGGCAGGGTACATTCAAGGGTAAGTGTTAAGGGGGTAGGTGGGGGAGGCAAATAAATATCGGGGAGTGGTGGGAGGGTCTGGGGAGTGTCACCCCCTCCCCTAGAAACCGGGGTGCCCCACCCCCTATGCCCCTCCCTTGCTACGCCACTGAGTATGTAAATAAACTCAATGAGAGGTATAAGCTTACTTTTGCTGGGTAATCTCATTTATATTAGGTCTACTTTGGGACAAACAAACTCTCATCTCCTCATCAACACAAATAAGACATTCTCTTTTTTTGTCTTTCATATTTGTCAGAGTTGAAAATCCCTGCTCACAACAAGAAGACATGGAGAACTGTAGGAGAATAGCCAATGCTCTTGAATAGAGACGTGGATTCTGTTTCTGGTTGTGTACACACGCATATACTACACTACACTACACTACACTGAAATGTAAAAATGTTTCTTTGATTTTCTTTGAATCTTCTCACCACACTCGACATCCTCTCCTGCCACTCCAGTGTGGCCTGCCACATCCTTTGAGAACCACTGCTCCTGACTTAAATTACTATCCTATAGCTACCGGTATCTAGGAGTTACTGAACTGAATGCATTTGATAGCCCTGTAAAGATGCATATGATAGCCCTGCATTTGATAGCCCTGTAAAGATGCAACCCTAATTCAGAATTCCAAAAGTATAGATAAATTTTATAATTTGATTTTAGAATGGGAGACAAAGGATGAATTAGTTAAGGCCTCAATGATTAAATGGGCGCAGGATTTTGGCAAAAATATTATGTTTGAGCAATGGGAGAAGTTATGGCAAAAAGATATGAAGTTCTCCCCATGCTATAATCTAAAAGAAAACTTCCTCAAGATGCAGCACAGGTGGTATCTAACGCCAGAAAGAATTACTAAGATGAACAAAGGCTGCAGTGATGTATGCTGGCGATGCAATGAAGTGTTTTTGATTGTTGGAAACGCTTCAAACCAATTTCTGCACACTAACGGAGCCCGGCACACTTCCTCTGCGCGTACCTGCTGAAGCGCTTTTCCTTGATGCCGTCTCCTGTGCTATTCAGCAGAGTTTTCTTTTCTTATCTTCTCTCACGCAACGGGTGGTGTGCATGCCAGCATATTACAGACAACAGAGTCCGGCTTCTTTCTAATCTAGAAGTTTTATTTTACAAGGCATAAATCATTACATTCCGGGAGAGTCGCAAGCCATGTTGGTGGCTTCTCCCTTCTCTCCGTTCTCCGGACACAGAAACAGAAAGTATCACATTACACAGTACAACAGTACACAGAGCATCCGGTGACGCTCTTCCTCCTGTGGGTGGGACAACCTGGTTGAGCTTGTTAACTCTAAAAGCTCCAAACCTCTACACCCCCTCTTGTCCCGCACACAGGGGCGTTGTAAGCTTGCAGCTTACCTCACACAAACCCTCACAGAACTCCCCATGACGTTGGAAGTTCAGGGGCTTCGTGAACCCAACCCTCTGGTTCACCTGACCAGGACAGTACTTCAGCTTCTCCAAGCCAGTCTGAACGCACACGTCTCGAAAGAGAACGTCTAGGTGTTTGGGTCTGGCCTTGACTTGTCCAGACTCTGCCACCAACAAACAGAGTTGGTTGTCCTCCCAAACCATCACGGGCAGGCAACTCTGAACGCAGATCTCTTGGACCAAACACCTATAGAACTCCAGTTCCCTGCAAAGCACTGACAACGCACTGTACCTGGCTTCTGCACGAGAACGAGCAATGAGGCTCTGGCACCGGGACTTCAGCCCGCCTAGAGCTCCTCCACACTGTACAACCATTTCAGACACAGATTTCCTGTCCTCGGAATTTGCCCAACCGCCGTCGCACCAGCGCGTGAGCTGGGGCTCACCGGTAGCTGACAACTCCGGGCAAAACTCCTTAGTCTCCTGCAAACTCTGGAGCACTCTCACCATGCCATTCCAGGCATGCACGCTGGGATTTGCAGCCTCCTTGCTGAACAGATCCACAGCAACTGCTATGTCAGTTTTGCTCAACTAGGAAGGAAACAACAGCCTCCCAGGAGCTGACCTAAACACCTCGGGGCTCTCGAACTCAGAGCGTTCCCCGGTCTGACTGTCCTCACCTAGACACGTCTCCATGGGTGTTCTGACATTAGCACATTCAGACACTCTGAACTTCTTCAACGACTGCACTACCTTGCCAGTCTGATTGAGCAAGACACTACCGTCTTCGGCTCTGTCTACCTGCACACCTAGGTAAACACCAACAGGGCTTAGGTTCCTGAGCTGGAAAGACTGACCAAGCTCCTCTGCGAACCGTTGCACCTGTCCCCTGGTCTCCACCAGGTAAAGCATGTCCGCACCGGACTGCAGAACTAGCTCCTGCTCTGGACTTACTCCTGCCAGAAACAGGCAGCTATCAGCACAACTCTGGCTGACTCCTTCAAGCCAGTGATTGCCTCGTGCAAACTCCACACCTGATTTGGCCCGTTGTCCTCGAACCCTGGCGGAGATACCTCGTACCTCTCCTCATCCAGGTCGGAATCCAAACAGGCATCCAAACCAAAGTGGCTTGCCTCAAAGCTGCTTTGAGTCGCGACCGCTAACAGCATGCGCGTGGTTTCGCTTCTGAGAGAGGGTGCGTCCAGTACCTCGGAACAATGGACCCCCTCCTCCTGAGTGAAACCTCTGGCTACTGACCTAGCCTCGCACTGCAACTCGCCAGTTGCTGCCGTCTTGAGTCTGTACACCCAACGACCTTCTGACAGCGTCGTGGTTGTGCACACACCCAAAGACCTCATTGAGCTTACCTGCTCTACCATGGCATCCTGCCATTTCTGGGCCTCACCTTGAGATACCCATTGAACCTTCACAAGGCTTTCCGGTTCACACTGAACCAAACAAGCACTCACGCTAGTGGCCGTGAACCTTTCGGGCAGAATCCCTTCAGTGGATCGTGCAGACTGCTGTGATACCACTTCAGATTCTCCCTCTGCTCCAGTTGCACTGGATTCCACCTGCACGTCCTTGACGTCAGGCATCTCACCTACAGACTTGCTGCGCCTGTGCATCCTAACTGAACCACCCAAGGATGACGTTGGCGCGCCTTTGGGCTCCTGCTTCACTGCCAAAGAACCCCGCTCTTGCTCCGGGACGAGACCTGCGCCAGGCTCTCCTGGAGAAGAGTTGCCACACAAAGAGTCGCCAAGCGTGGCCTGCCTCCTAGTCCGTGACATAGGAGTTGCGGGTGCACTCCCAGACTGCTGCCTTGGAGTCACCCCTAGCTGTGCTGCACCCTGGTGATGACTGGGAACTCGGCCCAAGCCACCAGCAGGTGCCAAAGCCACAGCAATACCCCCTCTTGGGGCTGATCCACCTGGACCACCACCGCCACCAGCAGGTGGCGTATCTGCCTGTCCATCACTGACAGGACCATCCAGAACATCAGGGCTTCTAGGGATGTGTTCCAATCCATTCTGCTCAAAGAATTCAGCACTCCTGCTGACTAGAACCCGGGTCTGGTCACTATCTGGGCTAACTAACCTCCAGCTACGCAAGCTGGGTTCGTACCCACAGAAAAACACTTTCGGAACCTTGGTACCACCCAGTTCCACCTGGAACCCTTGTGGAAGCTCTGCATCCAAGAGCATGTCTTCAGTGGCAGCATGCAGCATCCTTTGCTGCCTCTCTGCAAGACCACATACCTGTGAAGAAAACAAGTTAGTCACACTGTGCTTACTCCCCCTCTCACTGAGGACCTGGGAACAGCCTACTCCAGTAGAAACCTGCTGTTCCACTGCAACCAGTGGTGCTGCCTCAGTTGCCTCCTTGAGCAACGCAGACCACATGTGGTGAGAGAAAGCATCAGCCAAACACTCAGAACAACACGCTCCCCCCAGGTTAGCTTCTGGCTTCCCTTCAGAAACAGCCACATGAACCAGGGAAAAGGGACGCGTGGTTTCCCTTTCAGACGTGGGGTAGCAGGATGTCGACTCCTCGACCTTGCAAACCCTGCAATCAAGAAAGCTGTTACATGCCCTTAACTTGCACCCTTCAGAGAACTCAGGCTGCTTCAGCACACTGTCCCAGTGGCGACTTGCCAGCCTTTGGTACCACTGACACAAACATAAGTGGTGCATGGGCACATTGGCGCACTGAGCAAACATTCCATCAGCGCCACCTCCCCCTGTTCTGGATTGAGACTTCTTAACAGCAAACAGCCCGTCCTGGCTGCCTTTCACGCGTAGAAGCAACTTCTGGCCCCTGCAATCAGAACAGGTGATAAGCACAAAACAAACAGCAAAAACATTGGACAGAAGGTTTGACATAAACAAACAATACACAGTTATGTCAACAGCCACAGAAAACGCCAATTCTGTCCCTTGGATCTGTCCCTTGACTGTTTTGAACACGACATACTGTCTCTGGCATCCAACAGTCAGTTCTTCAAACTGCTCTGTAGAAAAAGACTCGCAGTTCCTCACAAGTCCACCAGGAGGAACGACGACGACGACGACGATGGCAACCATCACACGCAGCTCACCAGGGTTGGCCTTCGTTGCCACGGCAACTGCACGACAACAGTAGGCATCCTCTTCCGCCTGGGCTGTGGTAGAGCTGTTGCGATTCTCATGGCCAGTACCACACGTCATGTCCTTGGCCTTATCTTCAGCCATGCACGTCAACAAAAGACCAGGTGCAGGCTACGTGCCAAAACACAGGTCCACAATGAAGGCCTTTACGCTGGCTTCAGACTTGGAAACAGCCCCTCCCTTTCTGGGAGCAAAGCCCACGGCGATCTGGCCCCCCTCCTGCTTTCCATGGCACTGTTGCTTCTCAACAGCCATAAGCCGAGCTGGGGGCGAGCTTTCCAAAGCCACTTCAGCCAGTCCCTCAGCCCCGTGAAACTGGGCTAGGGTCTTCTTCCAGGCTTCACAAGCACTGGCCAGACCTTCCTCCTCACAGGCGTTGGCCAAAACATCAACGCTCTCAGGGAACAGCCCTCTGCATTGAAGCTGTGAGGCTGGAGGTGCTTGCAAACAAAAGCTTCCCTCCTCCTTGCTGGGAATGCTATGACTCCCTCCATCTTGCCCAGGGGTAGCGTACTCACGAATCTGTAGCTTCTCACCCGGCTCCACAGATGGGGGTTTCACCAGAGAGGTACAACTGCTTTTGCAGCCCTCGATCTGGGCTTCCCTGCTGCCTTCCAACCTCTGGCAGCAGGTTTTAGGCTCCTGAGCCATTCAGCAGACTGCTGAATGCTCCTGCTGGCAAAGCAAACTCCCTGGATGCTCCATCACAGTCCAAGCCAGGGAGGCAAAGCACACACGTTCTGGATCCTTGGAACTGCTCCTGAACCAGTCCAGAATAATAAACAAGCGCAAATATGGGACTGCCATAACCTGAAGTGTTTTTGATTGTTGGAAACGCTTCAAACCAATTTCTGCACACTAACGGAGCCCGGCACACTTCCTCTGCGCGTACCTGCTGAAGCGCTTTTCCTTGATGCCGTCTCCTGTGCTATTCAGCAGAGTTTTCTTTTCTTATCTTCTCTCACGCAACGGGTGGTGTGCATGCCAGCATATTACAGACAACAGAGTCCGGCTTCTTTCTAATCTAGAAGTTTTATTTTACAAGGCATAAATCATTACATTCCGGGAGAGTCGCAAGCCATGTTGGTGGCTTCTCCCTTCTCTCCGTTCTCCGGACACAGAAACAGAAAGTATCACATTACACAGTACAACAGTACACAGAGCATCCGGTGACGCTCTTCCTCCTGTGGGTGGGACAACCTGGTTGAGCTTGTTAACTCTAAAAGCTCCAAACCTCTACATGCAATTTGGCAACAGGCTCTCTGTTTCATATTTGGTGGGATTGCCCCAATATTAAGCAATTCTGGGGTGTTATATATAATGAAATGATAAAAATATTCAAATATTCATTTAGGAAAACGCCCAAAGGATTCTTATTAGGAATAATACCAGAAAGCCTAAAAGAAGTTGATAAAGTATTGTATTTATATATAACTGTGTCTGTGAGGCTTTTGGTAGCAAAGAATTGGAGGAGTGTCCTGATACCAACTAAAATGGAATGGTTAGCGAAATTAATAGAATATTACAATATGGTTAGATTGATGGAGAAGGTTGGAAGGATCCCAAAGGAAAAAATGGAGAAAGAATGGAAGGCATTTAGAGAATATCTAAAAAACTATATTGAAAAACCAGAACTCCTATCAGACTAAGGCGAGCTCCGTGATCAGTATAAGGAAGAAATGGAAAGCGAAATATGTAATGATATTTCGCTATCATACTTTTTATATAAAAATAATAATGAAATTTGGAGTAACAAGAAATGTACATGGTTATTAATATGCAAGGGAAATTAACAGAGACCAAATGATACTACAATTTACATGATTGGAAGTCTATCACAACAGGGGTGGAGGGTGGAGGGTAGTGGTGGTTTTATGTATTGAGGACATGTGTTATGTGTTTGTGTAAATTTGATAATGTAAGTTTATGTGTTTATATGACTGGATGTAAGATTTAGTATGTGATTTTGTTAAATTTTCCAATAAAATCTTTTTAAAAAAGATGCAACCCTAGAGACATTAATCTGGGAATGATTCCCACTGAACTTCATGCCAAGCGTGTGTACACATATTTGATTTCTGCGCGCAGGGAATGTATCCATGGGGAAATTCTACATGCAGGGAATATAGGAGCGTGGATGGGTGTATGTGAACACATGGAAGCCAGTTACACACAAAAGCTCATACCAATAACAACTTAGTTGGTCTCTAAGGTGCTACTGGAAGGAATTTTTTATTTTATTTTGTTTTGACACGGAAGCCAGTTATCTGCAAAATTAAAGTGAAACAAGCCCAGCCCAAATATTTTTTTGGGGGGGGGGCTGAAGACATAATCATCAACCTAATGGTCACTGCCATTTAAAATATGCAGATATGTGCTATAGTTCTCCTACATGAAGGCATGTATATAGAAGTGCAGGTGAGCATCCCAAAATAAGCTTTTGATAAATCTTTGTTGTCAGCAAAGCTTTTATCAACCCCACCCTTTCCAGACAGATATAATCACCACCCATTAGTGAAATCCACAAAAGCTCTCTTTTTGTATTCAAAGTGACTGCTCTTCCTTTTCAGGTACATGTTGGTGCAGTGGACAGGTGCTTGTGGATTTCCCTAGTAGAATAGCACCTTTACAGCACAAATGTAGTAAACTTAATTTTTGGAAGACTGATACATGTATTAGATTATATTAAAGTGTGGAGATTTTATTGGCTATGATTTGGAACTACGTAAGTTCTGCTTCAGATACCAAAGAAACTATTATACACCCTTTTGTGGAAGTGCTGTTTAATTTAATTTAATTTAATTTAATTTATGTATTTATTTAAAAGAATAAAAAGAAAGAAAGAAGATTACAGGAAGGGGACCTCCTGTTGGAGCACTTCCATTTAACAGGTAAGTGGTCTATGTTCATTTCCCTACATGTAGAAAGTTAGTAGGACAGGTAGGACAGAAAAGCCATAACTGACCTCCCCCTCCCCCAGAAAATATTCTGGCTAGTGTTGGTGTGGTACACACCCTTGACAATATTGCGTGTCAAAACACATCTCTTCGTTGTGTGAATTTATGATCTGTTGTGGCCAATAACCTTTTATGGGTAGTACACCCCCTGTTCCTTATTACTTTTGACATGTTCTGACTAGTAGGTGTGGACCCTGGAAAAGCTTTGGGCTTGATGTAATTCAGTGCTTTAATGTGTAGACAACAGTGTCTTGGATGTGTGGGTGCATGATTTATGATGGCTCAATAGTTTTTTGGGGGGTGCACCCCCAGTTCCTTATTAATTTCTACCTATTTTTATTATGGTTTGTGAAGGAAAGCTTTTGGCTGGATGCATTTAACTGTCCTATATTTGTGTGATTTGTGGCAGTCCAAAGCTTATCTTGGGGTATGCACCCCTACTTCCCTTTAAAAAATTTAAAAACACATACCGTACTGTATTATGAATTTGATTGACATGGGTGCATGCACATGAGAGCGTCTTGTACCCAATGAAAGTTTTTAACTGAATGCAATCAGTGAAATCTCATAGAGGACTGCGTCCTGGATATTGTGTGGTATTCAATACTTTATTGGTAGTGTAGCCTACACCCCCAATTTCTTATGAATTTCTACATATTTTGACTTTGATTGACACTGGGTGCCATATTTGACAATGTCTTGTGGCTCAAGAAAGCTTTGGGGTGGATATGATTGAATGCAGTGGAAACAGTTGGTCCTGGCAATTATTAACCACTCTCAATTCCACCGTGATAATTGGCACCTGCCTGGATTTTAACTTGTCTGAATTAATTTTAAGATGCATTTTAATTAATTGATGTCCGTTTTATGCTTATTTTGTTTTTATGATGTTAGCCACTCTGAGCCCGGCCTTGGCCAGGGAGGGGGGGGACACAAACAAAATTGTTTGTTTGTTTGTTTATTTATTTATTTATTTATTTATTTATTTATTTATTTATTTATTTATTTGCTGTCTCATGAAGGACATTTGCCTGGATCAAAACAAAATAAAAATTTCTTTCCAGTAGCACCTTAGAGACCAACTAAGTTTGTTCTTGGTATGAGCTTTCGTGTGCATGCACACTTCTTCAGATGCGCACGAAAGCTCATACCAAGAACAAACTTAGTTGGTCTCTAAGGTGCTACTGGAAAGAAATTTTTATTTTGTTTTGACTATGGCAGACCAACACGGCTACCCACCTGTAATTTGCCTGGATGTGTGGGTATACGATTTGTAGTGACCCCAAACTTACTACAGAATGCATACTTGTAGTGTCTTATTTGTTACTGTCACCTGAGGTTATCCCTCATTCATGAGCACTGAATAAACATTTTAGTGCTTCAGCTTAATTAACTAAAAATCCAAAATTTTTGGATCCCATCCAAACAGGTGCCAAAGTTTCATAGTCACTTTGTAGGGTTTTCGTAGTGTGTCAATTGTGGAAAATTGCCATAGATCTTGGAGGGGACAGTCCCCGGGTTATGGAGATATATGACATGAGGCATGCCCAAGCTCACTTTGAGGTTTCCAACTGAGTTGTGTTTTAAACTTTTGTGCAAATAAGAAACTGAGAACTAATAATCAAATTCAGTACCATGTAGGAAATTGATTTCCAGGAGTGAGCCACTGTTTTCAGCGACTCCTGTTAACTAATTCACCCTACAACACAAAACATAATTGCTCAGAAGCAAACCCTGTTGATTTAAGCAAACGTTGCACTGAGATAGGTCAATTTTGCTAACAGTCTAAGGCCAAATTCTGAAAACATTTTTCTTAAGCATTTACCTAGGGTAAGTGACATAAGGCTGCAGTCTACATTTCCATCTCTCTCTCTCTCTCTCTCTCTCTCTCTCTCTCTCTCTCTCTCTCTCTCTCTCTCTCTCTCTTTTACAGCCAAGAGCACAGCAAAATGGTATTCCCTGCTGGGAGGGATTTATGGCATTCTTTTATGCCAGTGCCAGACATGGGTGTTTGGGTGTAATATATGTGTACTAAAATCTCAGGAAGATCCCCCCCCCCACACACACACCAGTGATAGAAAGAGTGGTGGGAAACCTCTGATCACTCTGCAAAACTGCTTATTTTACTGTTCTTATTTTGAGATTTTGCCCATTTCCTTAGGGGGACTGTCCTACTCCACATGTCTCCTCCATCTGGGAGCAGCTGCTGAAGAAGCTTGAGAAAGTTTTTAGCTTGCAGCAAGGAGGAGAATGGCAACTAAAACCATCTGCAGAACTCATTATGCTGATAGCCATGACTTTTGAGTGGGCTCCAAGTCAAAGGTATTCATATTTATTCGACAACAAGAAGCTGTTGTGAAGGAAGAGAAAACTGGATTTGAAACCCGAACTATGGAGATGCATTGTGCTAGGGAATCTGCAGCATTTAATAGTATCTGAGAACATGATGCTTTATTTTGCCTTTACCTTGAAGCGATGGGCTTTAAGGATTGGGTAGGAAGCAAAAATATTAAAGAGCTAGTTATATTGCAGCACGTATTCACATGTTGTGCTTATACAACAGAATGTGATAAATTTTAAGAGCTGGAATGTGTAACTGTGACAAAATACTAGAACATGTCTGTTTTGTGAATTGAATCTGTAACCATCTTACCATCCTAGGGTCAAAAGTTCAGCCTCCAGGAATCTCAGGTTGTTTGTTCCTGGAATGTATATTGAAACCAGTTCTCACCTATTAAGTGTCTTTGCCTCTCCACTACAATTTGTGTCTTCCTGCCTATCTGGGTGGTAAGACAAACCCTTTTAATTAGAGTCTTAAAAAGCATAACTGGACCCTATGCTCACTCACTTGTGGCAACAACAACAACAACACCTTACAAAATGATAAAAATTAAACTGAGAAGAATTAACAACCCTACTTTAAAACATACAAAAGTTAAAATACTAAAACAGATAAAATTACCTCAACTTTCTAAGCATCTGGGTAGGCTTGTCTAAACAAGGATATTCTTAGCAAGACCTGAAAAGAATACAGTGAAGGAGCCTGCTTGATTTCAATAGGCAGGGAGTTCCAAAGTGCAGGTGCTGCCACACTAAAGGATTGAGTTCTTACAAATGCAGAATGAATCATTTATGTCTCAGCCATAAAGGTAAAGGTAAAGGTACATACAAATGGTACACAGGTAAGAGTCTGTTCCCATGCAGACTTGCAATGTCTCTTGAGTTTGAATAACTTGGTCGGAAGTGTCCTGTATGACTCAGACTGCAATCCTTTATCTACTTACCTGGGAGTAACCTCATTGAACTAAATAGGACTTACTATTTATGATAGACATGTGTAGGATTATACTGTTAGTGTCCTCAGATTCTAGCTGCCTTCTAAGTGGTCAACTTCCTAGTGATATATCACTGATTTCTTCCATATGAGACACAAACATTGCTTTGTTGCTAAAATTATATTGAGTAAATCAAAGGAATTCCTCAGCTTCCCATCTCTTTCTCCAGCATTTAATACCCATGCAAATCCAGGCTGCAAACCTAAGCATGCTTTCTATGGAATAAACTCCTCCACTGAACACCATCAAACTTACTTCTGAGTAAACATGCATAGGCAGGATTGTACTGCACATGCATTAGTGAGAATGCTACTTCCTTCTTGCCTGGAGCTATGCTCTCTGGGCCTAAATAAATCCTTTTTTGTTTAGCTGATTCTTTGCCCCTCTGTTATTCACAGCTCTTCCATTTAGCAGCATTGTCAAACGTTCAAAACATTGCTTGATACAACATAGAGGAAGGCTTGACAGTAGTTTGAAACGCCACCTAAATTAGATTTAAATAACTGTGTCTAAAGGCTATGTCAGCTTTACATCTGGCGGCTGCTGATCTGGTTCAGTATGAATGGATAAGGCGGTGGCAGCTACCAGAATTAATCTATAGTGACAAAATATGCTAGTCTCACTTGTGAACACTGAAAGGCAACCTGTAGGAATTCGGAAAGCCCCCTTTTCTGTATGTCAAAGAGAACATAGAGTCAAACAAACTAGATAAGTCTCAGAAGGGGCAGATCTTTCTCCATGGGATTGTTGTGGTTAGCAATACCAGGCTATGAAAGTAATTTAGCACTGGAGACCAAGGGAGATCCTGTAATGGAGAATGAAATCAGGGAGGCATCCAAAGGAGAAAGTATTACACTGATGGCCATGCAATCAAGGGGCCAGGGCTAAAGATGTAGTCCCACAAGTGCTTTGAACACATGTCTATCCATCACACCAGTTAATGCCTCATTAGGGCTAATGTACTGTATACTGCAATATACATGGGGTGCCGGCATGGATGACAAGCAAGCAGCAGTAAGGTAGGTATTAGAGGCAGGAAGCAGAGAGGAGGAATAATTGAACTGCTGCTGCAATGGAGAGATGTAAAGGGTATGTATGAGGTTCTCCTCAGTCTTGGTAAATGGGCATTCAAATGGCAGTTGTGGTTCGGTCTCAAGTTCACATAATGGGATCTGAACTGGCAGTTCTAATCAGGAGAAGGGATCTTGGGGCCAACACTGAAAAGGCCAACACTGAATGAAAATGTTAGCGACTGAAAATAAATCTGTCAATGTGATAATGTTTTTAATAGAAATACAAGATCTTACCACTTCTGGAATACTGTGTCCTGTCCTGATCACCAATCCTTAAAAAGAATATTGTATAGCTGGAAAAGGTGTGAAAATTGGCAATGGAAAGGATCAAGGGGCTGGAACAATTCCCCTATGAGAAAAGGTTATGATATTTGGGGCTTTTTTGCTTGGAAAAAAACCTGAGTCAGAGGGGAATGATAAAGGTGTATAAAATTATGCATAGTGAAAGGATATCTGGTGTCATTCGATGAAGCTGAAGGGTAGCATGTCCAGGAGAGACAAACAATAGTATTTTTTCGCGCACTGCATGTCTGAGCTATTGTTGCCACAATTCCTGCCTGAAACCCTGGAGAGCCACTGCAATTCAATGTAGACCAGCCTTTCTCAACCTTGGGTTCCCATATGTTGTTGGACTATAACTCCCATCATTCCTAGAAAGCATGTCCAGTGATCAGGGATGATGGGAGTTGTAGTTCAACAAGATCTAAGGACCCTAGGTTGAGAAAGGCTGAACTAGATGGGCCTGTGGTCTGAACTGGGATAAGGCCTACCTTCCTACCTGACTGGCCACTGTGGAAAACAGGATGCTGCACTACTAGACTAGCCAGACCTTTGATCTGATTCAGTAGGGCTGAGGTTTTTACAGAAATGTCCTGCTAGCCCAAAGGTATAGTTGCCATTAATTACCTGGCAGCACATATCTCATGGGAAACCAGTGTTCTATAGTGGGTACTGTGTCAAAATAGGAGACTCAACCCTACTCAAATGTGAAGCTTAATAGGTGATATTGGGCACTGTGTCTCAGTGTAACAAACCTTATATGCTTGAAGTGAGGGTATTTTAAAAGACCCCCCCCTTCATCATTTGAAGGGGTTGCAGTATCGATGTGTGTGTGTGTGTGTGTGTGTGTGTGTGTGTAGAAATAATGCCTATGACAGTGCATCAGCCTCTGAACCTACCGGTAACTGCCTCTACCAGCAAACCGTGGACTTTGTGAAATTCCTTTTAATAGGGAAACCCTGGAATCCTTCCAAGGACATGGGCTTATCAAGTCAAAGGACTCTTCCAGTTACGTGGTAAGCAACGAAAGAGGGGAAAACAAGCGTTTCTACTACTTTTGCTATTCACTCCAAACTCCCTATTTGTCGATTATGGGCACTTATACTTCTGTACGTGTAAACATCCCAAGAGTGAATCATTTGGTGTTCTTTGTCAAGATCCAAACCTCCCACTTGTTTCAACTTTCTGGATTGGTTTTTTTTTTGTTTTTTTGAGGGGGGGGGGCTTCTTTTCTTTTCTTCTTGAACAGCTTCCCCTTCTCCCTTTGATGCAAGGGCAGAGGAAGGAAAGAAACGGTCTCACTTCATTTTACTGCATCTCAGATGTTGCAAATTAAATAATAAAGCCCTAGAAGGCCAGGGTGGGGGGAAACACACACACAGAGAGAAAGGGGCGGACAATTGACCTCTGCACCTAGACACATGGTAGTGGTTGTCCAGCCCCTCCTCTTTCCCCCCATCGTATCCTTGGCAAGGTAGGGGTGGGGGCAAAGGAGAAAAGAGAGAGAGAGAGAGCGCTCTAACTGTATAGACATATGTCTCGGTGCGTTGCTGCGCGCATGCGCGCCATTCCCCTTTCCCTCCCCTCCGCTCCTTTGCCTTCTCCAACCTGAAGTTGCTTCTGGAGCAACTCATTCGCGGCTCCGGGCGCTGCTGCAGCTGCAAGGCAGACGATGGCACCTTGGCTGAAGTTCTGCTCCTTCTTCTTCTCCCTCACTGCCTGCTTCGACGGCCCGAGGCTGGCCGTGTCCGCAGGAGGGACCAGCAGCAGCGGGGGCAGGAAGGGGACAGCGGGAGATGCTTGTGGCTGGAAGGTAAGAGAGAGAGAAAGAACAAACGAAAGAAAGAAAGAAAGAAAGACTCTTTTGTGTTTTGCTTCTTTTTTATGCGTCGGCGGTGAGGTGACTTGAGCAGGCTTTCCCCGGGGGGCTCCCTTTCCTTCCCTCTCCCTTTTTGCACGAGTTAGCAGAACTTGGGGAAAGAGGTGCCAAGAGGTCTGTCAGGAAGCGGATGCCTCGCGGAGTGGGCGAGGGAAGCCCTGGAGCTCCGCGTGCCGACGAGCTTGCAGGTGGCGCGTCTGGACTGTTGCACGGGCAGCAGCGTGCAGTGCAACCTCGCAGCAAAGGGCGGCGGGAGACATTTATGCAACGGGGGCAGCAGCTCCAATCCTCTCTCTTTCTCTGCAACTGTGTAGGCTACTTTCTCTCTCTCTCTCTCTCAGACACACACACACACACAATCACAGTTCTTTCTCTCGCCCACTCTTCTTATGAGGCCGTTGCTTTGAAGCGTTGGCATTTCTGCAACTGCGGGGATGGCTCGGTGGCGGCGGAGGTTGGCTGGATTTTCTCAGCAAAGGAACTCGGGGGAGGAGGAGAAGGAGGAGGAGGAGGGAGGGCGGCCGAGGGGAGAAGCCAACAAGTGGGAAGTCACTCAACAGGTCTTTTATCCCCTCCGCCTTCCTCTCCCCTCCTTAACTAGACCTGCCCTGGGAGAGAAGGGATAAAAGGCGATCGCTAGGGCTTTGTTATTTTAATGATCGGAGGCTGGTTTGGCTACAGGCCTAGTCATTAGACCGAAGGGGAAGCGGGGGAATGGGTGTGCTTGTAAGGTGATAAAAGAGTGTTTTAGGGCTTTACCTTTTGTCCCTGTTAGCAGCTTTTGCTAAGTTGCGAAGTTTTCTCTCCCTTCCACCCCCACCCCCATGGGTTTCCTGAGTGTGATTTGTTGTTTTATTTATGGAAAGAAAAAAAGGACTTACTTCTGCAACGCTTTTGGGGGATTTTTCTCTCCCCCCTTCCCATTCCATTTTCAGCCTTATTAAAGATTCCAGATGAACGCTTGTCGAAGGGCATGAGTGACTTTCATTGCCTCCCCCTTTTTGTTAGACTGTCACAGAGATTTCCTTGGATTCAGATCATAACATTGAGTGAGGGAAAAGTTAACAGCAACCACAACAAAAAACCAAAAAACTGGTAGAATTTGTAGGGAGTAATTGTATGTGTGCTTACAGGAAAGGGCAAGTGCCCACAAAAAAATACTTTAAAAAGGGGGGGGGGGGAGGGAGTACAAAAGAAGCCAAACGTTTGCAAAGAACTTAACTCTCCAATGGGTATATTATTTGCATCTTGAATTTTGTTAACGGATAGGTCCTGTAGGAA